>NC_092109.1:2744983-3944983 GCF_045679555.1 Salvelinus alpinus
TCATGACTGGAGGGCAGCTCATGACTGGAGGGCAGCTCATGACTGGAGGGCAGCTCATGACTGGAGGGCAGCTCATGACTGGAGGGCAGCTCATGACTGGAGGGCAGCTCTTGACTGGAGGGCAGCTCTTGGCTGGCGGCTCTGGCGGCTCCTGACTGGCTGGCGGCTCCTGACTGGCTGGCGGCTCTGGCGGCTCTTGACTGGCTGGCGGCTCTGGCGGCTCCTGACTGGCTGGCGGCTCTGGCGGCTCCTGACTGGCTGGCGGCTCTGGCGGCTCCTGACTGACTGGCGGCTCTGGCGGCTCCTGACTGGCTGGCGGCTCTGGCGGCTCCTGACTGGCTGGCGGCGCTGGCGGCTCCTGACTGGCTGGCGGCTCTGGCGGCTCCTGATTGGCTGGCGGCTCTGGCGGCTCCTGACTGGCTGGCGGCTTTGGCGGCTCCTGACTGGCGGGCGGCTCTGGCGGCTCCTGACTGACGGACGGTTCTAGCGGCTCCTGACTGACGGACGGCTCTAATGGCTCGGGACAGACGGGCGGCTCTGAAGGCTCGTGGCAGACGGATGGCTCAGATGGAGCTGGGTAGACGGATGGCTCAGATGGCGCTGGGCAGACGGATGGCTCAGATGGCGCTGGGCAGACGGATGGCTCAGATGGCGCTGGGCAGACGGATGGCTCAGATGGCGCTGGGCAGACGGATGGCTCAGATGGCGCTGGGCAGACGGATGGCTCAGATGGCGCTGGGCAGACGGATGGCTCAGATGGCGCTGGGCAGACGGATGGCTCAGACGGCGCTGGGCAGACGGATGGATCAGACGGCGCTGGGCAGACGGATGGCTCAGACGGCGCTGGGCAGACGGATGGCTCAGATGGTGCTGGGCAGGCAGGCAGCTCAGACGGTGCTGGGCAGGCAGCTCAGACGGTGCTGGGCAGACGAGCAGTGCAGGCGGCGTTGGGCAGGCAGGCAGTACAGACGGTGCTGGGCAGACGAGCAGTGCAGGCGGCGTTGGGCAGACGGCCGACTCTGACCTGCTGAGGCGCACAGTAGGCCTGGTGCGTGGTGCCGGAACTGGTGGTACCGGACTGGAGACACGCACCTTAAGGCTAGTGCGGGGAGCAGGAACAGGGCACACTGGACTCTCAAAGCGCACTATAGGCCTGGTGCGTGGTACCGGCACTGGTGGTACCGGGCTGAGGGCACGCACCTCAGGGCGAGTGCGGGGAGAAGGATATATACCGGACCGTTCAGGCGTACTGGCTCCCTTGAGCACCGAGCCTGCCCAACCTTACCTGGTTGAATGCTCCCCGTAGCCCGTCCAGTGCGGGGAGGTGGAATAACCCGCACTGGGCTGTGTTGGCGAACCGGGGACACCATGCGTAAGGTTGGTGCCATGTACACCGGCCCGAGGAGACGTACTGGAGGCCAGATATGTAGAGCCGGCTTCATGGCACTTGGCTCAATGCTCAATCTAGCCCGGCCAGTGCAGGGAGGTGGAATAACCCGCACCGGGCTATGCACACGTACAGGAGACACCGTGCGCTCTTCCG
Source organism: Salvelinus alpinus (assembly GCF_045679555.1). Lineage (NCBI taxonomy): Eukaryota > Metazoa > Chordata > Actinopteri > Salmoniformes > Salmonidae > Salvelinus > Salvelinus alpinus. The sequence goes on from NC_092109.1 coordinate 2,746,527, forward strand.
CATAACACGGTGTCTGCCCGTACTCCCGCTCTCCACGGTAAGCATGGGAAGTGGGCGCAGGTCTCCTACCTGACTTCGCCACACTATCCTTTAGCCCCTCCCCAAGAAATTTTGGGGGTTTCTTCACGGGCTTCTTACCGCGTCGTTGTGCTAACCTCATTCGCCGGTATCCCTCTGCACATTGCTCCATCGAATCCCAGGCGGGCTCCGGCACTCTCCCTGGGTCAACCGACCACCTGTCTATTTCCTCCCAAGTGGTGTAACCCAGATCCGGCTCCTGCTGCCGAGGTAGCTCCTCGAAACGCCGCCTCTCTGCTTTTGCTGCCTCCAGCTCTGCTTTGGGTCGGCGATACTCCTCTGGCTCTAACCAGGGTCCTTTTCCGTCCAGCTCGTCCTCCCATGTCCCTTTCTCCTGGTCCCGCTGCTGCTGCTGCTGCCGCTGCTGCCCGTTGCTACGCTGCTTGGTCCGAGTTTGGTGGGTGGTTCTGTAACGGCAGCCTTCCCTCTCTTCACTAGAAGAGGGGGTGAAACAGGGATCGGACCAACACGCAGCGTAGCCAGTGCTCAACATGTTTAATTAAACGAAAACAGTGAACACTTACAACGAACAAAATAACAAAATGTGGCAAACCGAAACAGTCCTATCTGGTGCAGAACAAAAACACAGAGACAGGAAAGAACCACCCACAATCCCCAACACAAAACAAGCCACCTATATATGATTCTCAATCAGGGACAACGATTGACAGCTGCCTCTGATTGAGAACCATATTAGGCTGGACACAGAAACAGACGAACTAGACACACAGCATAGAATTCCCACCCAGCTCACGTCCTGACCAACACTAAACAAGCAAAACACATAAGAACTCTGGTCAGGACGTTACAGTTAAGATTTTATAATGTTTTACTTTAGTTTATGAAGGTGATTTGGTAAATATTTTCTTTACTCTTCTTGAACTGCACTGTTGGTTAAGGGCTTGTAAGTAAGCATTTCAAGGTAAGGTCTACACTTGTCATTTTCGGCGCATGTGACAAAAAAAGTTTGATTTGATTTGAAAACGGTCTGGATGGACATTTCTAAATGAATGAAGTCTTCCTCAGAATACATTTACTTTTGGTACAAGGTAAATGTTGCTTACCATCGGAGAAGCTGTGACCATGGTAGGGCCGGTAGCAGTCGCAGCGGTGGCTAATCCATAAGGTCCACACAGTGGCCGAGACCTGTGCAGGGAATGGGTTCGCACCACTCTTTCTTGCTACAGCCCAGCTCAATCTCGTGAGCCTGCTCCTTTGGAAGGTTCTCAGGCAAGATGTCCTTGAAGTCGATCAGCAGGTTCTCCATACACCTGGCGAACCCGTGGCCGCTCGCTGTGTGCTCCAGCAACTCTTCAGGGGCACCCCCCGCGTAGACGTGACCAAACGCCTCTGAGGGAGCGAAATGTGGCCCATCGGAACCGCCATCTTCCACCGTGCACCCTTCACTGTCACATCCCAGACCTTTCAGGTTCAGAACCAGACCTTCCTTTTCGTTTACATACACGTCACGTCACGCCAGTCCCCGTTGCTGACCAGCCCAGAGAAGGCCACCTCCAGCTTAGCGTCCTCTGAGAAGGCAGGTGGCGCTGTTCTGGCACTCATGTTCCACACAGCCCAGGAGCTGGATGTTGCAGTGGAGGCCACCCCAGGGCGGCTCAGCCTCGGGGCAGTGACAGATATTGCTCGCACCAGGCATCGTTCAAACACGGCTGGCTCTAGCACTCATCAATGTTGATTTCGCAAATTTCCTCTGCAAATGCAATGCACTATTTTAGACTTTTGAAGATCGATCCACCTAGAAGGGAATCTACAAATCAGTCTGTGGGTCTGATTTAAGATGTCAGCCATGAAAACAGTAAAAAGCGATGATACTGTCATACTGTAATGACATACAGAAGAATATAGAGATTACAGAGTTTGTTGAAGACCTTACCCATAAATCCTTCTGGACATAAACAGGTGTAATCATTCACCTGGTCCGCACAAGAGCCTCCATTCTGGCAGGGCTCAGACTCACACTCATCAATGTTCACAGAACAGTTCTCTCCTGACAAGAGACAAAGAAACAACACAAACAACCTTATTCTTGCTCCATGAGAAATGGCAAAAACAATTCAAAAGGTAACACACGGTGTACTAGATCATGAAGTTAAATTTGCTACTGTGCAAAGTTGGACTGCGTCTCACCTGCGAAGCCATGCTGACACTGGCACAGGCATCCGGCAGCATCAGCGAAGCTGAACTCCCAGTCCATCTCCCAGTGGGATATGTTGGAAACCTCGATACACTCACTGTCATTCTCACATGGCTGCTCAGCACACTCATCAATGTCAATCTCACAGTTCTCCCCTTTGTAACCCAGGAGACCCAATAAAATGTAAGTACAATGTAATACTGTTCACTCAAAGCCTAAACAAACTGCACAGTACTTGTTGCTATAAAACCATTATAATGCCACCCTCCTTTACTTTACCATCATCTGACAACATTTACAGCTGTACATATTGTCCTCAAATTAACTCTTTTTTTTCTTTCTATTTTCTTTAACCATTTTTGACCCTAATATTTTTGCAAATGTGGTGGGTAATGGTAAGTTGCACATACCCGGCCAGGAGAGGCAGGTGTACTCTTTGACTCCCTCCAGGCAGGTGGCACCGTGCTGACACGGGTCAGACACACACTCAGGGATGTCCTCCTCACAGTGGTCTCCCATGAAGCCTGTGTCCCCGCAGTCGCACTCATAGCTGCAGGAAAGGAAGTCTGGGTCACTCTGGGGCAGTTGCAATCGCTACATTGACATTCAACAAAGCGTATACGCTAAATACAAATGAATGCAATAGGGAAAGGGGGATACATAGTCAGTTGTACAACTGAATGCCTTCAACTGAAATGTGTCTTCCGCATTTAACCGAACCATCTGAATCAAAGAGGTACGGGGGGCTGCCTTAATCGACATCCATGTCTTCGGCACCTGGGGAACAGTGGGTTAACTGCCTTGCTCACGGGCAGAACAACATATTTTTACCTAGTCAGCTCGGCCTAATGCTCTAACCACTAGGCTACCTGACGCCCCAATACATCCCAGTGTAGTGATACATCCCAGTGTAGTGGTTTGTTTAAGAATGTACAGACTCTGGACTGGAGAAATGTATTCAAAATTCAGAGAAGCAATCAAGTGCATGACAACAATTTTAGGCCTACTTGTTAACAGATGGATGATTGAGAACACCCTGTCTCAGTGTGAGTGGCTTTAGCACACCAAAACAGCAGTCAGGTCCTGAAGTCATTTATCAAATCAAATCAAACTTTATTTGCCGCATGCGCCGAATACAATAAGTGAAGACTTTACCGTGAAATGCTTACTTACAAGCCCTTAACCAACAGTGCAGTTCAAATATTTACCAAGTAGGCTCAAATAAAAAGTAACACAATAGGAACAACAATGACGAGGCTATATACAGGGGGCACCGGTACCGAGTCAGTGTGCAGGGGTACAGGCTAGTTGAGGTAATCTGTACATGTAGGTGGGGGTGAAGTGACTATGCATAGGTAACAAACAAACACAGAGTAGAAGCAGCGTACAAGAGGTGGGGTGTCAATGTAAATTATCCGGTGGGGATTTTTAGGAATTGTTCAGCAGTCTTATGGCTTGAGGGTAGAAGCTGTTGAGGAGCATTTTGGTCCTAGACTTGGCGCTCCGGTACCACTTGCCGTGCGGTAGCAGAGAAAACAGCCTAAAACTTGGATGACTGGAATCAATTTTATGGGCTTTCCTCTGACATCGCCTAATAAATAGGTCCTGGATGGAAGGAAAATTGACCCCAGTGATGTACTGGGCTATTCGCACTACCCTCTATAGCGCCTTACGGTCAGATACCGAGCAGTTGCCATACCAGGCAGTGATGCAACCGGTCAGGATGCTCTCGATGGTGCAGCTGTAGAACCTTTTGAGGATCTGGAGGCCCATGCGAAATCAATTTCAGTCTCCTGAGGGGGAAAAGGTTTTGTCGTGCCCTCTTCACGACTGTCTTGGTATGTTTGGACCATGATAGTTCGTTGGTGATGTGGACACCAAGGAACTTGAAACTCTCGACCCCCTCCACTTCAGCCCCGTCGATGTTAATGGGGGCCTGTTCGGCCCGCCTTTTCCTGTAGTACAGAATCAGCTCCTTTGTCTTGCTCACATTGAGGGAGAGGTTGTTGTCCTGGCACCACACTGCCAGTTCTCTGACCTCCTCCCTATAGGCTGTCTCATCGTTGTCGGTGATCACTGTTGTGTCGCCAGCGAACTTAATGATGGTGTTGGAGTCGTGTTCGGTAACTTAGTCGTGGGTGAACAAGGAGTACAGGAGGGGACTAAGTACATACCCCTTGAGGGGCCCCAGTGTTGAGGATCAGTGTGGCTGTCACGCCTGCTCCCGCTCTTCGTCCCTCTGGTGCTCGAGGGCTCCAGACTCCCCAAAATTACGCACTCAAGCCACCTTCAGGACACACACCTGCCTTTCCCTGTCACACCCATCAGCGCTCATTGGACTCACGTGGACTCAATTGCTTGTGTTATTTCCTTCACTATATCTGTCTGTTTCCTAGCTCTGTTCCCTGCTTCGGGATTGTTTGTCATATGTCCTTGTTAATCCGTGTGCTGGCGCTGTTGTGTTCTATGTCTGTTCCTGAATAAATGTTTGACTCCCCGTACCTGCTTCTCATCCCTGGTGTCAGGTCCTTGCAGTGGCAGACGTGTTGTTGCCTACCCTTGCTACCTGGGGGCGGCCTGTCAGGAAGTCCAGGATCCAGTTGCAGAGGGAGGTGTTTAGTCCCAGGGTCCTTAGCTTAGTCGTGAGCTTCGTGGGCACTATGGTGTGTGGTGTAACCTCACACTCAACATCAACAAAACAAAGGAGATGATTGTGGACTTCAGGAAACAGCAGAGGGAGCACCCCCCTATCCACATCGACGGGACAGTAGTGGAGAGGGTAGTAAGTTTTAAGTTCCTCGGTGTACACATCACGGACAAACTGAATTGGTCCACCCACACAGCGTTGTGAAGAAGGCGCAGCAGCGCCTCTTCAACCTCAGGAGGCTGAAGAAATTCGGCTTGTCACCAAAAGCACTCACAAACTTCTACAGATGCACAATCGAGAGCATCCTGTCGGGCTGTATCACCGCCTGGTACGGCAACTGCTCCACCCACAACCGTAAGGCTCTCCAGAGGGTAGTGAGGTCTGCACAACGCATCACCGGAGGCAAACTACCTGCCTTCCAGGACACCTACACCACCCGATGTCACAGAAAGGCCATAAAGATCATCAAGGACAACAACCACCCGAGCCACTGCCTGTTCACCCCGCTATCATCCAGAAGGCGAGGTCAGTACAGGTGCATCAAAGCAGGGACCGAGAGACTGAAAAACAGCTTCTATCTCAAGGCCATCAGACTGTTAAACAGCCACCACTAACATTTAGTGGCCGCTGCCAACATACTGACTCAACTCCAGCCACTTTAATAATAGGAATTGATGGAAATGTATGTAAAAATTTATCACTAGCCACTTTAAACAATGCCACTTAATATAATGTTTACATACCCTACATTACTCATCTCATATGTACATGTATATACTGTACTCTATATCATCTACTGCATCTTGCCATCTTTATGTAATACATGTATCACTAGCCACTTTAAACTATGCCACTTTATTTACATTTACATTTTACATTTAAGTCATTTAGCAGACGCTCTTATCCAGAGCGACTTACAAATTGGTGCATTCACCTTATGATATCCAGTGGAACAACCACTTTACAATAGTGCATCTAACCCTTTTAAGGGGGGGGGGGGTTAGAAGGATTACTTTATCCTATCCTAGGTATTCCTTAAAGAGGTGGGGTTTCAGGTGTCTCCGGAAGGTGGTGATTGACTCCGCTGACCTGGCGTCGTGAGGGAGTTTGTTCCACCATTGGGGTGCCAGAGCAGCGAACAGTTTTGACTGGGCTGAGCGGGAACTGTACTTCCTCAGAGGTAGGGAGGCGAGCAGGCCAGAGGTGGATGAACGCAGTGCCCTTGTTTGGGTGTAGGGCCTGATCAGAGCCTGAAGGTACGGAGGTGCCGTTCCCCTCACAGCTCCGTAGGCAAGCACCATGGTCTTGTAGCGGATGCGAGCTTCAACTGGAAGCCAGTGGAGAGAGCGGAGGAGCGGGGTGACGTGAGAGAACTTGGGAAAGTTGAACACCAGACGGGCTGCGGCGTTCTGGATGAGTTGTAGGGGTTTAATGGCACAGGCAGGGAGCCCAGCCAACAGCGAGTTGCAGTAATCCAGACGGGAGATGACAAGTGCCTGGATTAGGACCTGCGCCGCTTCCTGCGTGAGGCAGGGTCGTACTCTGCGAATGTTGTAGAGCATGAACCTACAGGAACGGGTCACCGCCTTGATGTTAGTTGAGAACGACAGGGTGTTGTCCAGGATCACGCCAAGGTTCTTAGCACTCTGGGAGGAGGACACAATGGAGTTGTCAACCGTGATGGCGAGATCATGGAACGGGCAGTCCTTCCCCGGGAGGAAGAGCAGCTCCGTCTTGCCGAGGTTCAGCTTGAGGTGGTGATCCGTCATCCACACTGATATGTCTGCCAGACATGCAGAGATGCGACTCACCACCTGGTTATCAGAGGGGGGAAAGGAGAAGATTAATTGGAAAGGAGAAGATTAATTGTGTGTCGTCTGCATAGCAATGATAGGAGAGACCATGTGAGGATATGACAGAGCCAAGTGACTTGGTGTATAGCGAGAATAGGAGAGGGCCTAGAACAGAGCCCTGGGGGACACCAGTGGTGAGAGCACGTGGTGCGGAGACAGATTCTCGCCACGCCACCTGGTAGGAGCGACCTGTCAGGTAGGACGCAATCCAAGCGTGGGCCGCGCCGGAGATGCCCAGCTCGGAGAGGGTGGAGAGGAGGATCTGATGGTTCACAGTATCAAAGGCAGCCGATAGGTCTAGAAGGATGAGAGCAGAGGAGAGAGAGTTAGCTTTAGCAGTGCGGAGCGCCTCCGTGACACAGAGAAGAGCAGTCTCAGTTGAATGACTAGTCTTGAAACCTGACTGATTTGGATCAAGAAGGTCATTCTGAGAGAGATAGCAGGAGAGCTGGCCAAGGACGGCACATTCAAGAGTTTTGGAGAGAAAAGAAAGAAGGGATACTGGTCTGTAGTTGTTGACATCGGAGGGATCGAGTGTAGGTTTTTTCAGAAGGGGTGCAACTCTCGCTCTCTTGAAGACGGAAGAGACGTAGCCAGCGGTCAAGGATGAGTTGATGAGCGAGGTGAGGTAAGGGAGAAGGTCTCCGGAAATGGTCTGGAGAAGAGAGGAGGGGATAGGGTCAAGCGGGCAGGTTGTTGGGCGGCCGGCCGTCACAAGACGCGAGATTTCATCTGGAGAGAGAGGGGAGAAAGAGGTCAAAGCACAGGGTAGGGCAGTGTGAGCAGAACCAGCGGTGTCGTTTGACTTAGCAAACGAGGATCGGATGTCGTCGACCTTCTTTTCAAAATGGTTGACGAAGTCATCAGCAGAGAGGGAGGAGGGGGGAGGAGGGGGAGGAGGATTCAGGAGGGAGGAGAAGGTGGCAAAGAGCTTCCTAGGGTTAGAGGCAGATGCTTGGAATTTAGAGTGGTAGAAATTGGCTTTAGCAGCAGAGACAGAAGAGGAGAATGTAGAGAGGAGGGAGTGAAAGGATGCCAGGTCCGCAGGGAGGCGAGTTTTCCTCCATTTCCGCTCGGCTGCCCGGAGCCCTGTTCTGTGAGCTCGCAATGAGTCGTCGAGCCACGGAGCAGGAGGGGAGGACCGAGCCGGCCTGGAGGATAGGGGACATAGAGAGTCAAAGGATGCAGAAAGGGAGGAGAGGAGGGTTGAGGAGGCAGAATCAGGAGATAGGTTGGAGAAGGTTTGAGCAGAGGGAAGAGATGATAGGATGGAAGAGGAGAGAGTAGCGGGGGAGAGAGAGCGAAGGTTGGGACGGCGCGATACCATCCGAGTAGGGGCAGTGTGGGAAGTGTTGGATGAGAGCGAGAGGGAAAAGGATACAAGGTAGTGGTCGGAGACTTGGAGGGGAGTTGCAATGAGATTAGTGGAAGAACAGCATCTAGTAAAGATGAGGTCAAGCGTATTGCCTGCCTTGTGAGTAGGGGGGGAAGGTGAGAGGGTGAGGTCAAAAGAGGAGAGGAGTGGAAAGAAGGAGGCAGAGAGGAATGAGTCAAAGGTAGACGTGGGGAGGTTAAAGTCACCCAGAACTGTGAGAGGTGAGCCATCCTCAGGAAAGGAACTTATCAGGGCTTTATGTTTATATACCCTACATTACTCATCTCATATGTATATACTGTACTCTACTGCATCTTGTCTATGCCGTTCTGTACCATCACTCATTCATATATCTTTATGTACATATTCTTTATCCCTTTACTCTTGTGTGTATAAGGTAGTAGTTGTGGAATTGTTAGGTTAGATTACTCGTTGGTTATTACTGCATTGTCGGAACTAGAAGCACAAGCATTTCGCTACACTCGCATTAACATCTGCTAACCATGTGTATGTGACAAATAAAATTTGATTTGAATCTATTTTTTGGATTAACAATTGCTGTTGCATGTAAATAAGTTTGTATGCATGCTTAGGGTTTTATAGTGATATTTGTTTGTTTATTTTGTTGCTATGATCACCGCCGGCTTTCGCATAGACTGTGGACTGTCGCCTTGTGTGTGACTAGGGTGACAAGTAGTGTACTAGGGGAGTACTCTGCGATATACTGCTGGCTGTCGGATAAGTGCTTTAGGGTTTCTTCACATTTGCTTTCTTGCAAAAACCTTACATTTTTATTTATTTTTGTGTATATCTGTCTTTGCATGAATGAGACAATTCCCACACACACAAAATACATACTAGATAGGTTTAATAGTATATTATATATAGTGAGTTTTTTTGTTGTCTAATGTCTAACCCGTCTGTTAACCCTCAGGTGTGACCAACGCTACCGTCAAGATCAGCTCAGTGCAGAGGGTTCCCTGGGGTTGCCGCTGACACAAGTGTACCTGGAGCGCCGCACCCGCTCGGAGAAGGCTGTGCCGTTCTGAGCCTCCCATGGGGCCAAGCTCCTGCTGGTGGGAATGCTGGACTCCTCGATCCGCGTTAAGATCCATGGGAGGCTCAGTGTGGAGGTGCTGACCTTCTCTGACGTGCGCCAAGTGGCCGATGGCTGTCTGCACAGCTTGCACATATCCATGGCCGACCCGGACAGCGAGGCTTCCCTCTGGGTCATCACCGTGCCAGCAGCACCCCTGAGGAGGCGGGTGCCCTGCACCTCCTCAACAAGGTAGGGGCAGAGGTTGCTATCGCCGAGAGCTTCTCGGGCTGCCTGGGTGCAATGCGAGTCGGTGGGGTCTATCTACTATTTGTGGATGCCCAACACCCGCTGCAGCCTGCCCGCTTCCACAGTACAGGCAACAAGGATATCCAAACGGATTGTACGAGTGCTGATGTATGCCATTCGGTCCCCTGCCGGAACGGAGCTTCGTGCAAGGATCTCTTTAACAAGTTTGACTGCGTATGCAAGCCGGGTTGGGAGGGAGAGCAGTGCGAGGTGGACACAGATGAGTGCGCGTCCGGGCCCTGCGTCTACGGCATCTGCACTGATGAGTTGGCAGGTTTCAAGTGCGCATGTGACACGGGGTTTGAGGGTGATACCTGCGAGGAGGACCTGAATGAGTGCGAGGAACACAGCTGTGAAAACGGGGGCACCTGTGTGGATGGGGTGAACAACTATATCTGTGAGTGCACAGATGACTTTTCCGGCCCACTCTGCCAGTGAGTAGCCTCTCTCTTTATGCCAACCAATTAGTGTCACAGTAAGTGGGCAGGGACCATTATGTGGAATAATAGATTCTCAGATCATTTGTATCTAGCTAGCACATATTTAGGTTTTATGCCAAGTTTTATATTGAGTTGCTTAACCTATCATATCAAATACAGCATACCTAATGGAAGTGACAAACAGATATTATAAATATAAGTTGCATGATTAGATATTTTTTGATGAACAGGAACCCTTCACTCGAACACCTGTTCTGGACATTGGGTAGTTTTCAAGGCTTTGAGTCACCATTGTGAAGAGGGTGTAATTCTGTACATTACCCACAGGTGTACCTACCCGCCATTGATGTGCGAAGAGGATGTTCAGTGTGAAAATGGAATCTGCCATGACGGGCTGTGGGGGGGGATCAACTGTTTCTGTGTCCCCGGTTTCGCAGGGGAGAGGTAAGTTCTCGAAGCTCCTCTCAATAGAGTGCGATTTATAAAAAAACATTTTTAATATGCACAAAATAATACAGCTGTTCACAAATCAGCCATTACAGTGTACCACAGTTTGGGAAACTGCTTGGTATGGTACTGTAGGGATGGATACCAGAATATATACTGTATATATATATATAATTAATTATATATATATATTATTGGCACCTTTGATAAAGATTAGCAAAAAAGACTATAAAATAAATAATACAAATACTGAGCTATATTGTATGCTCAAAATAATGGGGAAATCATATTATTTTATACTAATACAATTGCTTAGAGAAAGACATACATTTTTTATATATATTTCTTTTTCCAATTTAGTGGGATCCAATTGGTAGTTAGTCTTGTCTCATCGCTGCAGCTCCCGTACGGACTCGGGAGAGGTGAAGGTCGAGAGCCGTGCGTCCTCCGAAACCCAACCAAGCCGCACTGCTTCTTGACACAATGCCCACTTAACCCGGAAGCCAGCCGCACCAATGTGTCGGAGGAAACGTTGTACACCTGGCGACCTTGTCAGTGTGCACTGCGCCCGGCCCGCCATAGGAGTCGCTAGTGCTCGATGGGACAAGGACATCCCTGCCGGCCAAACCCTCCCCTAACCCGGACAACGCTGGGCCGGGTTAGTCGCGGCCGGCTGAGACAGAGCCTGGACTCGAACCCAGAATATCTAGTGGCACAGCTAGCACAAAACAAATCAAAAAAGATAGAGGTCAAAATTATTGGCACCATTTCCTTGTGAGGATAACAACACTGAAACTTTTTCTAAAATGTTTTAAGAGGTTGGAGAACACATTGGGAGGGATCCTAGACCATTCCTCCATACAGAATCTTTCCAGATCATTGATATCCTTTGCCTGCTCTTATGTTCCCGTACGTGAAAATGGTTTCCATGGTTTGTTTTTCTTTAAACAAACTTCAGCTAACTTTAGTCTCTGCTATCAAAATATATACCCCACGATGCACTGCCCTCTTCAATTCAAACCACAACTTTTCAATGGGGTTCAAGTCCGGAGACTGAGATGGCCATAGCAAAATGTTGATTTTGTGGTCAATTAACCATTTCTTTGCGGATTTTGATTAGTGCTTGCGGTTATTATCATGCTAGATGATTTTCATGTCATGTCATCTGACCATAGCACCGTCAGGAGTTTAATAAACGGCATTGGCACTTCTAGCACAGACGAAGGATATCAAGGATCTGGGAAGATTCTGTATGGAGGAATGGTCTAAAATCCCTCCCAACGTGTTCTCCAATCTCATAAAACAGGCTCAGTGCCATTATCATTGAAAGGTGAGGTATTGAAAGGCATTGGAAATTATGACCCCTACAGTACCTTTTTGAGAAGAAAAGTATTACTTGTTAAACAATATCTCATTCTCTGAGCAAGTGTATTAGAATAAAATAATTTCCCAACAATATACAAAAGGTATTTGAATAATTTATTTTATACAGTAATTTTCGCTTATTTTTATCAAGGGTGTCAATCATTTCAGACCCCACTGTATATCATGCTTGTTCTGTCTAGACTTTAAAATGTTCTCATTGTCTTTTCCTCCTCAGGCGTGAAACGGAGATAAATTAGTGTGAGTCTAACCACTGTCGGAATGGTGGATCCTGTATCGATCGACTCAATAGGTTCTGGTGTGTGTGCCTACCTGGCTATAGCGGCCCATTCTGCCATACAAAAGTAAGAACTATTGACTTCTTCATTCTTCTCCTCCTCTTCCAAGTAATTTTGCATTTATCGTCTATGTATACACCAAAAAAATGTATTTAATTATTAGTAAACATTTCTAAGTATTATTGTCTTTCCAATGCATTTATAGTTATTCATACAAATCTATGGATTTATATTGGTTTATTCATGAAGACTAATATGACATGTAATATATATTTTTAACGTTATGGTAATTTTAGAATTAGTCACTCATCACTGACATTTTTCCCTTGGTTCCTTGCTTGTTTCCTCCTTGCAGAAACAGCTCCAGAAAGAGCGGGTGCCGTGGCTGGTGATAGCCATCCCCCTGGTGTGCCTTGGTGCTCTGCTGGCAGTCATCGCCTCACCTTGATGGTGTTCACAGCCCGCAAGAAGCCCCAGTCGGAGAGAGCCTACAGCCCCAGCGCTCAGGAGGTGGCCGAGGCGCGCCTGGAAATGGACAGCATCCCCACCGAGGAGCGACTCATCTGATCAGTCTAGATCTGATCCAAGAACTGTGCTCGGGACATGTGGCTAGGCTGCGTCACACAAAAAGCTGCAAAAGCTAATCTGAGAGCACAGCACTGCTGGCAGGTGCGCAAGACTCACTGAGACAATAGACTCTATAGTCGGTCTAGCTCGCTGGAGGGAGATACAGGGGGAGACGACATGAGCTGCTGCCCCCTGCTGGATGGATATGTTACTGGCTCAGTGGTGCCGTGTTTTTGTGTTTTGTTTGCCCTAATCTTATATGTGAGTAGTTTGGAGGATCTTGGGGAGGGAGTAGAGGTTGGAGTAGTGGGGGTGGGCAGTGCGGGGTGGTTGGTAAAAAATTGAGTTGGATGTCTGAAGGAGCATGGTGGTGGTGGGGGCGTTCCAAAGTCATTGAACGACTGGGCGGGAAGTCAAAGGTCCAAGGACAACCTTTGGTCTCCGATAGACTGAGAGGAGGCTCCAGTGTAACAGCGGCATATGCCATTCGATCGAGCGTTGAAGATGGACTGGATGGCTTTCTTTTTTAAGAAATACATGAACAGTGGGCAGCCACTACCCCCACTGTTACTACAGCCTTGCACTTTTTGGTTCATGTTTTGATAAACATTTTTACTCTAGGTAGGGCAACAATCTGAATGCAAACATCAAATCTCAGCAAGACCAATTGAAGAATAACAGGCATGAGTTCCATCAAATCTCTAGAGAAAAGCAATGTGATACAAATATGAACTGTAAACAGAAAATACTACTGTACATATTTCTTTGTTCTTTTAACTACTGAGGAAAAGCTAAACATTTGTATTTCATTGATCACACATGAATGTTAATTGATATGACTAGTTATTTGCTGGGTTGTTCGATATCCGCATTAGTTTACACTGTTTTGGCATTCCGGCCTCAATGACGCTGGCCGTTTCAAATATTGATGCTGTTCATAGAAGGTTTCGCATAAAAAGCATTCAAAATATCCAACAAAGACAGCACCGGAGAGGATTCTACACAAAAATAACCTTTGGTTAATTGAGATAAGTCAATTAACCAAGTACTATAATGAAGCAAATGCATTATCATTGGTAAGAGTTCAGCGTACAGGGGTGACCATTCAAATGGGGCGGAGAAGAGAACGTTTTCGGGGAAGCCAGTGATGGAGTCGTCTTCATGCTGCAGCTCGTCGCCTGAGGAGTCCTCGGACAGAAAGACTGTGTAGTGACGTGGGACGGACACAACTGGGGGAGGTAGATAAGTAGAGAGAGAGAGAGAGAAAGAGAATGACAGAGAGAAAAGGAAGGAGAGGAGGAGAGATCCCATATCACACACAGATCAGAGAGAGAGGAGGGGAAGAAGGAAAGTCAGACACATCGGAAGAAAGTTGTAGCTGGATCATTTTCAGATGATTTTGTCTGATATTTGATCTTTAAAAAATCATCATTGTTAATTTATGTATGTACGACTGATAGATATGGAATAGAACAGTATACTGATCAAACAATTACTTTGTTTTTCAATGAGGTGAGAGATGATTGAATAAGAGGAAAGGAGTGGTTTCAGAAAGGGCACGCTAAGTCTTAGCTGGTGACATATTTTTCTTCATTGATAAATACTGAACAATACAACAACTTATTTTCAGTCTGGAGCTCTACTTATTAGGCCACAAGAGGGCATCAAACATCTGTAGATTTAGCAACCTGAGGGCTCCATTTTAACAAGCCTAAGTCAATGGTACATCTTAGCGCTGGCATTAGCGCTATAGATCCGGGGGTGTGTCAGAAATATTTGTGTTGTTTTCATATCTGGCGGTGGCGGCGAAAGGGCTGGGATTTGATGACTAAATAAATTGTACGTGTGACGAGGGCTTGACCATTCACTGGCCAATCAACGTGTACTTCTGTATTTATTAAATCAAATCAAACTTTATTTGTCACATGCGCCGAATACAACGTGTAGACCTTACAGTGAAATGCTTACTTACAAACCCTTAACCAACAGTGCAGTTCAAGAAGAGTTAAGAAAATAACAATAAAGAGACTATATACAGGTACCGGTACCGAGAAAGTGTGTGGGGGTACATGTTAGTTGAGGTAATTTGTACATCTAGGTAGGGGTGAAGTTACTATTTATAGATAACAAACAGCGAGTAGCAGCAGTGTACAAAACAAATGGAGGTGGGGGTGGGGGGGTCAATGTAATAGTCCGGTGGCCATTTGATTAATTGTTCAGCAGTCTTATGGCTTGGGGGTAGTAGCTGTTAAGGAGCCTTTTGGCCCTCGACTTGGTAGCAGAGAAAACAGTTTATGACTTGGGTGACGAGTCTCTGGTAATTTTATGGGCTTTCCTCTGGATTGCAGGAAGCTTGGCCCCCCTGATGTACTGGGCCGTACGCACTACCCTCTGTAGCGCCTTATGGTCAGATGCCGAGCAATTACCATACCAGGCGGTAAAGCCAACTGACATTTACTCCTGAGGTGCTGACTTGCTGCACCCTCGTTAACTACTGTGATTATTATTATTTGACCATGCTGGTCATTTATGAACATTTGAACATCTTGGCCATGTTCTGTTATAATCTCCACCCGGCACAGCCAGAAGAAGACTGGCCACCCCTCATAGCCTGGTTCCTCTCTAGGTTTCTTCCTAGGTTTTGGCCTTTCTAGGGAGTTTTTCCTAGCCACCGTGCTTCTACACCTGCATTGCTTGCTGTTTGGGGTTTTAGGCTGGGTTTCTGTACAGCACTTTGGGATATCAGCTGATGTACGAAGGGCTATATAAATACATTTTTGATTTGATTTGATTTAATGCAACCGGTCAGGATGCTCTCAATGGTGGAGCTGTAGAACTTTTTGAGGATCTGGGGACACATGCCAAAACTGTTCAGTCTCCTGAGGGGGAAAAGGTTGTCGTGCACTCTTAATGACTTGGTGTGTTTGGACCACGATAGATCATTGGTGATGTGGACACCAAGGAACTTGAAACTCTCGACCCGCTCCACTACACCCCCATTGATGTTAATGGGGGCCTGTCCGGCCCGCCTTTTCCTATAGTCCACGATCAGCTCCTTTGTCTTGCTCACAATGAAGGAGAGGTTGTTGTCCTGGTACTACACTGCCAGTTCTCTGACGTCCTCACATTAGGCTGTCCCATCGTTGTCGGTCATCAGCAAACTGTTGTGTCATCAGCAAACTTAATGATGTTGTTGGAGTCGTGTTAAGCCACACAGTTGTCAAGCCCAGCCACATCTGACGAGTGTTAGGATTCAATCTTAATCCTGTATTGACGCTTTTCTTGTCTGATGGTTCGTCTGACGACATAGCTGGATTTCTTATAGGCGTCCGGATTAGTGTCCCGCTCCTTGAAAGCAGCAGCTCTAGCCTTTAACTCGATGCAGATGTTGCCTGTAATCCATGGCTTCTGGTTGGGATATGTATGTACGGTCACACTGTGGGGTCGACATCGTCGATGCACTTATTGATGAAGTCGATGACTGATGTGGTGTACTCCTCAATGCCATTGGATGAATCCCGGATCATATTCCAGTCTGTGCTAGCAAAACTGTCCTGTAGCGTAACATCAAATAACATTTTATTGGTCACAGTCACATGGTTAGCAGATGTTAATGCGAGTGTAGCGAAATGCTTGTATATCTAGTTCCAACAGTGCAGTAATATCTAATAAGTAATCTAACAATTCCCCAACAACTACCTAATACACACAAATCTTAACAAGTAATCTAACAATTTCCCAGCAACTACCTAATACACACAAATCTAAAGGGGTGAATGAGAATATGCACATATAAGGATATGGATGAGCGATGGCCGAGCGGCATAGGCAAGATGCAGTAGATGGTATAAAATACCATCCGCGCCATCTGACCACATCCGTATTGAACGAGTCACTGGTACTTCCTGCTTTAGATTTTGATCGTAAGCAGGAATCTGGAAGATAGAATTATGGTCGGATTTGCAAAATGGAGTGCGGGGGAGAGCTTTGTATGCATCTCTGTGTGTGGAGTAAAGGTGGTCTAGAGTTTTTTATCCCTGGTTGCATATGTGACATGCTGGTAAAAATTGGGTAAAACTGATTTAAGTTTGCCTGCATTAAAGTCCCCAGCCACTAGGAGCACCGCTTCTGGATGAGCATTTTCTTGTTTGCTTATGGCCGTATAGAGTTGGTTGAGAGCACTCTTAGTGCCAGCATCAGTCTGTGGTGGTAAATAGACAGCTACGAATAATATAGATGAGAACTCTCTTGATAGTGTGGTCTACAGTTAATCATGAGGTACTCTACCTCAGGCGAGTAATACCTCGAGACTTCTTTAATCTTAGACATTGCGCCACAGCTGTTACTGACAAAAAGACACACACCCCCACCCCTCGTCTTACCAGACGTAGTTTCTCTGTTCTGCCGGTGCATTGAAAATCCCTCCAGCTCTATATTGTCCTAGGATAATCGTAATCTTAGGTCATCCATTTAATTTTGCAATGATTGCATGTTAGCAAGGTGAATGGAAGGCATTGGGAGTTTACTCGCTCGCCTTCGGATTCTCAAAAGGCAGCCTGATATGCGTCCTCTTTTCTTCACGCAAATGACGTGGATCTGGGTCTGTTCCCGAGAGAGCAGCATATCTTTCTCGTCAGACTCATTAAAGGAAAAAGCTTCTTCCAGTCCGTGGTGAGTAATGCCATGTCCAGAAGTTATTTTCGGTCATAATAGACGGTAGCAGCAACATTATGTACAAAATAAGTTTTAAAAAATAACTTACAAACAACGCAAAAAAACTAACAAAATAGTTTTTGATTACGGGCAAAATTGATTACGGGCATGTAAAACGTCAGCCATCCTCTTCGGCACCATTTTGTTTGATTGACTTACGGAGGGAATACCTACACTGTTTGTATTTGGCCATTTCCCCAGTCACCTTGCCATGGTTAAATGCGATGGTTCGCGCTTTCAGTTTTGTGCGAAGGCTTCCATCTATCCTTGGTTTCTAGTTTGGGTAGGTTTTAATAGTCACAGTGGGTACATCATCTCCTATACACTTCCCGATAAACTCAGTCACCGTATCAGTATATGCATTGATATTATTCTCGGAGGCTACCCGGAACATATCCCAGTTCGTGTGATCAAAACAATCTTGAAGAATGGATTCTGATTGGTCAGACCAGCGTTAATTAGTCCTTAGCACGGGTACTTCCTGTTTGAGTTTCTGCCCCTAGGATGGGAGGAGCAAAATGGAGTCGTGATCAGATTTACCGAAAGGAGGGTGGGGGAGGGCCTTGTAGGCATCCCGGAAGTTGGAGTAGCAGTGGTCGAGTATTTTAGCAGCGCGAATTCTACAGTCAATGTGTTGATAACATTTTGGCATTCTTGTCCTCAAATTTGCTTTGTTAAAAGCCCCAGCTACGATAAATGCGGCCTCAGGATATGTGGTTTCCAGTTTGCATAAATTCCAGTGAAGTTTTTTGAGGGCCATCGTGGTATCAGCTTGAGGGGGGATATACATGACTGTGACTATAACCAAAAATAATTATCTTGGGAGGCAATATGGTCGGCTTTTGATTGTGAGGTATTCTAGGTCAGGTGAACAAATGGACTTGAGTTCCTGTATGTTATCACAATCACGCCATGAGTCGTTAATCATGAAACATACACCCCCACCCTTCTTCTTCCCGGAGAGATATCTATTCCTGTCTGTGCGATGTATTTTACAATTGCTGATGTCTTTCTGGAAAGAAATCCTTGCCCTGAGCTTGTCAACTTTAATATCCAGAACCTGAACATTAATATAAGCGAGTAATATACTTCAAAGCGGTGGATGGTGTGCGCGCCTCCTAGTACCTCTCCGAGTACCTCTCCTTCGCCAGCGTTGTTTTGGTTCAGCCTCTGGAATCAGTTCAATTGCCCTGGAGGGTACGAACAAAGGAGCTGATTCGGGAAAGTCCTTTTCCTGGTTGTAATGCTGGTAGTGCTGGTGAGTTACCGCCACTCTGATATCCAATAG
The DNA here is from genome assembly GCF_045679555.1 of Salvelinus alpinus. Classification (NCBI taxonomy): domain Eukaryota; kingdom Metazoa; phylum Chordata; class Actinopteri; order Salmoniformes; family Salmonidae; genus Salvelinus; species Salvelinus alpinus. The sequence goes on from NC_092109.1 coordinate 2,765,096, forward strand.
TTCTTCCCGGCTGTATGTAATAACACAAAACATTTTCTGGGCTAATAATGTAAGAAATAAAACATTAAAAAACTAAATACTGCAAAGTTTCCTAAGAGCTAGAAGCACGGCAGTCTTCTCTGTCGGCGCCATGTTGTGTACACACCGCTGACCAGGCTTATGAGAGGTACACACTTAACATGTATGTACGCATGACTAAGTCGCTTGGATAAAAGCGTCTGCTAAACAGCATATATTATTATTTATATTATATGTAGACATGACAGTGATGTTTTTGTTTGAGCTGATAGTGGAGGGTGAACTGCACACAGTGGGCTTCATACTAGGGCAAACCGCCTCACTGTAGGATTGAAAGAGGAATTCAGGGAAGTTAGAGGAACATAAATTAGGTTACTTACATTACGACTGCCTACACTCCTGGGACAAGGTACGCTGAACAAAAATATAAACACAACATGTGAAGTGTAGGTCCAATGTTTCATGCGCTGAAATAAAATATCAGAGAAATATTCCATATGCACAAAAAGCTTAATTCTCTCAAATTGTGTGCAAATTGTTTACATCCCTGTTAGTGAAAATTTCACCTTAGGTGGATGGATTATCTTGGCAGACAGGTGTGGCATATCAAGAATCTGATTAAACAGCATGATCATTACACAAGTGAAACTTGTGCAGGGGACGATAAAAGGCCACTTAAATGTGCAGTTTTGTCACACAAAACAATGCCACAGATGTCTCAAATTGAGGGAGTGTGCAATTGGCATGCTGACTGCAGGAATGTCCACCAGAGCTGTTGCCAGATAATTGTATGTTAATTTCTCTACCTTAAGCCACCTCCAATGTTGTTTTAGAGAATTTGACAGTACGTACAACCAGCCTCGTAACTGCAGACCACATGTATGGTGTCGTGTGGGCAAGCGGTTTGCTGATGTCAATGTTGTGAACAGAGTGACCCATGGTGACAATGGTATGGGCAGGTATAAGCTATGGACAACAAACACAATTGCATTTTATCGATGGCAATTTGAATGCACAAAAATGTTTTGATGAGATCCTGAGGGCCATTCTGAGGCCCATTTTTTTTTAAAGGTATCTGTGACCAACAGATGCATGTCTCTATTCCCAGTCATGTGAAATCCATAGATTAGGGCCTAATGAATTTATTTCAATTGACTGATTTCCTTATATGAATTGTAACTCTTTAAAATCAATGAAATTGGTTTGTTTATATTTTTGTTCAGTATACACTTGCAGCAGCACTACAACAACTCAGCGACACAATGATCGGGGTTTCCAGAGCAGGGCTTGAGTCACTGATAAGTCAGTGTTTCAAGGTGAAATGCGTAGACAGGGTCTAGGCACCAAGAGGATTTGGATGGACTCTGTCATTCCTGTAGAGCATCTTTCGCCAAAAGGTATCCAAGTTATCTATGAAAGTTATCTTCTCACGAGTCACCAACCCTGATCCGGTAGCACCCCCCACCCTCCACCCCACTGAGTAGCATAGCTAGCATAGCGTCACAAGTAACTTGTAGCATCTAAATATCATTAAATCACAAGTCTAAGACACCAGATGAAAGATACAGGTCTTGTGAATAAAGCCACCATTTCAGATTTTTAAAATGTTTTACAGGGAAGACACAATATGTAAATCTATTAGCTAACCACGTTAGCAAAGGACACGATATTTTTACCAGGCAGATTCGGCTAGGCGCCCACGGCCAGTTCACATGCACAACAGATATGATATAACATCGTAAATTGGGTCTTACTATGGCTGATCTTTCATCAGAATGTTGATCAAAGTGTCCTTTGTCAAGATGAGTCGTTGGTTCCGTTCAGAAATGTTCCTTGCCCACTCCATTTAGCACAGGTACCGGTCGAGTGGCACGGATTTCTCAAACGTAAATACAATCCGACAACGGAACACCGCAAAACTCCCGGAAAAATTCAAATAATCTGATTAAACTATATTGAAAAAACATACATTACGATGATATGGTCACATGTATCAAACAAAATTCGACACGGAGATAGTTTTCATACATAACGCCAGCAAAACAGTACACAATCGCAGCTCAAATTCGAGCGATTCAGTAAACCGGAAGTTGTCGGTCACGCCAAAGAAATGGGTCCTATTTCACGTCAGTCCCAGATAAACAAAGAATTTCTCCTCTGACGTCCTCTTGACAACCAGAGGAAGGCGAATGAAGTGTGTTTCTGGTCATAGGGGGCACGACCATATATAGGCAGTGCTTTGAAGCCAGCATAACACATCTTGATTTTATGTTCTTGGTCATGGAAAGTGCTGTGGAATGACTTCTGTATCACTCAGAGACAAAATTGAAACGGTTTTAGAAACTAGGGATTGTTTTCTTTCCAATGGTATTATTTATATGCATATAGTAAGAGCAATAATTGAATAAGAGGCAGTTTAATCTGTAGAGCAAATTATGCTAATGCGAAAATAGCACACCCTGTATTCTCAAGAGGTTATGCCAAAAGAGTTACAGTAGTCTTTTAGCCAGATGTGTAATGCCAGTAGCCTGCTGAATCTTTTGCAGCCGTGGCCCAGCGATGGTACAGGGCCTGAATTAATCGGTTGCTTTTAATCGAAGTCTTTCAGAGCTAGAATCAGTTTGTCGGTCCTGTTCCATTTTCCACAGGCGGAGGAGACTTCCCCGGTGAGAGGTCCCTGTGAAGCACTGGTCAGTCAGTCAAAGAGTGGTGACATGGCTGTGATACTCTTAGCATATAGGAACGACGTCCAGCCTGAGGTGTAGAGAAGGAGAAGGTAGGCGGCCGTGATTTCACCAGCAAATTGTGCAACACCGAGATTTGCTCACTTAGGGTAGACAGCTCGGTCCTATAGTCCTCCGCAAATCGGCAGTTGTTGCATTGAAAATCTGGTCGTCCAGTGTCCCGGAAAAGAGCAAGCATAGTGAACACAACTCCTACAATGCAGGAAGCACTCATCTCTTCCGCATGAGAAGAGGCAGTCCCAAATCGAGAAAATCCAAGCAGCTATCTTAGTTAGCTTGATGGCTACCAGCTTAGCTAGCAGCTCATAGCAAGCTAGCCAACGTTAGAGGCTTTGTCAAGCAGGCTTCAAACTGTCAGTTTGCGGTAATCCTGGGACACGAAATAGTGGTGCTACCTGATAAAAGCTAATGTCTTTACATAATCCGTGCAAAAACAAGTGCAGTATTTATACACAAACTTAGTCAAAAACAACAAACCGAGTAGCCGAGTGTTTCCAGCATTCAGCTGCAAACTCTGATGAGAAAGATACAGGCCTATCCACCATTGATATTGCATTATAGGACATAAAAATTTGAATATGTTAGGAACAGCGCGTCTTTGGTATCCGGACAAGAGGCGCTCTTTGGAAATGGGAATTGATACAAGCAAAATGGAGTATGCAGGCCTATGTGAATTATGAATAACGCCAAAGCATGGCAGCAAAAGCTTCACGAGGAGACCATTTAGAAACATTTTATGGATAGGCTACATGGCTAATGCATGGCCAGGATAAGAAAGACACTCAACGCAATGCTGTTGAACCAGCTTTCGTTATAGTAGGGTAAGGGTTGCCTAAAAAGGAAAACAAGCATTTGTTACAGGAAAATAACAAATGTTTTATAAATACGATGGTCACTGGCATCATCTCATCTCTCATTCCACGATGGACATGTAGCCTACATGGAGGGTTTTTTACGCACATCCAAAGTATTAACAGGAGCTGGCTAAAATAATGTACAATACATAGATAAAAAGGGGCTCGGCTCACTGTTTTGCTGCTTCCAAATTTGATCTTTTAATAAAGATTTATTTCAAAGCGATCCCACGAGCTAAACCCTTTAAATCAGATCAACAGGTGTACCCTTTACAGTGAAATGCTTACTTACAAGCCCTTAGCCAACAATGCTTTAAGAAGTTAAGAATAAAAAAAGTGCTAAGTAAAAACTACACAGCCTTGAGGTGTGTTGGGTCATTGTCCTGTTGAAAAACAAATGATAGTCCCACTAAGCGCAAACCAGATGGGATGGCTTAAGAATGCAGAATGCTGTGGTAGACATGCTGGTTAAGTGTGCCTTGAATTCTAAATAAATCACAGACAGTGTCACCAGCAAAGAACCCCCACACCATCTCCTGCATGCTTAACGGTGGGAACTACACATGCGGATATCGTCTGTTCACCTACTCTGCGTCTCACAAAGACACGGCGGTAGGAACCAAAAATTGTACATTTGAACTCACCAGACCAAAGAACAGATTTCCACCGGTCTAATGTCCGTAGTTCGTTTTTCTTGGCCCAAGCAAGTCTCTTATTATTGGGGGTTTCTTTGCAGCAATTCGACCATGAAGGCCTGATTATTGCAGTGTGCTGCAATTTCTGAGGCTGGTAACTTTAATGAACTTATCCTCTGCAGCAGAAGTAACTCTGGGTCTTCCTTTCCTGTGGCGGTCCTCATGAGAGCTAGTTAGCTAGCTCATGAGAGCTAGCTAGTGTCATCATAGTGCTTGATGGTTTTTGCAACTGCACTTGAAGAAACTTTTCGGGATTGACTGAGCATCTTGTCTTAAAGTAATGATAGACTGTCGTTTCTCCTTGCTTGTTTGAGCTGTTCTTCCCATAATATGGACTTGGTCTTTTACCAAATAGGGCTATCTTCTGTATACCACCGCTACCTTGTCACAACACAACAGATTGTCTCAAACACATTAAGAAGGAAAGAAATTCCACAAATTAACAAGGCACACCTTTTAATTTAAATGCATTCCAGGTGTCTAACTCATGAAGCTTGTTGAGAGAATGCCAAGAGTGCGCAAACCTGTCATCAACGCAAAATGTGGCTACTTTGAAGAATCTCAAATATAAAATATATTTTGATTTGTTTAACACTTTTTTGGTTACTACATGATTCCATATGTGTTATTTCATAGTTTTGATGTCTTCACTATTATTCTACAATGTAGAAAATAGTCAAAACAAAGAAAAACCCTGGAATGAGGGTTGCTCTGGACACTACGCTGACAGACACAGCAAACCTTTTTACCACAGCTCGCATTGATGTGCCATCCTGGATGAACTGCACTACCTGAGCCACTTGTGTGGGTTGTAGACTTCGTCTCATGCTACCACTAGAGTGAGAGCACCGCCAGCATTCAAAAGTGACCAAAACATCAGCCAGGAAGCATAGGAACTGAGAAGTGGTCTGTGGTCACCACTTGCAGAATCACTCCTTTTTTGGGGGTGTCTTGCTAATTGCCTATAATTTCCACCTTTTGTCTATTCCATTTGCACAACAGCATGTGAAATTTATTGTCAATCAGTGTTGTTTCCTAAGTGGACAGTTTGATTTCACAGAAGTGTGATTGACTTGGAGTTACATTGTGTTGTTTAAGTGTTCCCTTTATTTTTTTGAGCAGTGTATATATATATTGATAGATAACATTCTAGTGCCTCAGACAGAAAGATAGATATTATCTAACTGGGATAGATATTAGAGGTTCATGCAGTAATATAGGGCAGATTGGACACACCTACTCATTCCAGGCTTTGTATTCATGTTACCTGATGAAATTGCTGTACAATAAGATCTTGTTGCCATCTAATGCACATTCAAATGTCATAAATCAACACTGCAGACCTCTCCCTGTCCTCTACTGTGCCTTGATTGTATTACTGCTGATGATATCTGGCCCATGTACTGTTGCTAGCCCCAATTCTGACATGTGCTCTGATATCTGCTTTACTGATTTCTGCTCTAATAAAAGCCTGGGTTTTCTGCAAGTTACCAATATAACCTTATTACCTAAAATGGATCAATTGAAAGTGTGGGTTCACAGCTCCAATCCAGATGTGCTGGTCATTACTGAGACGTGGTTAAGGAAGAGTGTTTTGAATACTGATGTTAACCTTTAAGGTTATAACCTTTTTCGACAAGACAGATCTTCCAAATGTGGGCGAGTGGCAATCTTTACCAAGGATCACCTTCATTGCTCGGTTGTCTCCACCAAGTCTGTCCCCAAACAATTTGATTTGCTGGTTTCAAGCATTACACATTCAAAATTGCTCTTTGTTGAATGTAGCTGGGTGTTATCATCCTCCATCAGCACCGGGCTGGACCCTACCTGCCCTAAGCTCTCTCCTGGCCCCTTACACTAAGTCTGAATTTGTCGTGCAAGGTGACCTAAACTGGGACATGCTTAAACCACCTGACCAAGTTCTAAAGCAATGCGACTCCCCAAATATTTCTCTGATTATTACCAATCCCACAAGGTATGACACCAAACACCCAGAAAAGACTACTCTCCTAGATGTTATCCTCACAAATAATCCTGTTAGGTACCAGTCTGGTGTTTTCTGTAATGACCTTAGTGATCACTGTTTTACAGCCTGTGTTCGTAATGGCTCCTCAGTGAAACGACGTGTCCTGATTTGTCAAAGACGCTTGGTAAAAAACTTTAATGAGCAAGCCTTCCTTCATGACCTGGCCTCTGTAAATTGGTATAGAATCAGCTTGATCCCCCCCCTGTCGAAGACGCTTGGACCTTCTTTTGGGATATTTTCAGTGGTATTATTAACAAACAACCCCCATAAAGAAAATTAGAATTAAAAACAGGTTCAACCCCTGGTTTGACCGTGATCTTGCAGAGTTACTCCACCTAAAGAATTGCATTTGACGTAAGGCTCGGCACACGCATAATCAGGCAAATGAGAAATAAGTGCACTCAGGCTATCCGGAAGGCCAAAGTAAGTTACTTTAAGGAGCAATTCCTCTCTGTGGGTCTAACCCCAAGAAGTTCTGGAAAACGGTTAAAGACCTGGAGAATAAACCCTCCTCCTCACATCTGCCCATGTCCCTTAATGTTGATGATGTGGTTGTTAATGACAAGAAGGACATGGCTAAGCTCTTTAATCACCACTTCATTAAGTCAGGATTCCTATTTGACTCAGCCATGCCTCCTTGCCCGTCCAACATTTCCTCATCTCCCACCCCTTCTAATGCGACTAGCCCTGATGCTCATCCCTCTTTTTCCCCTGTCCCGCTACAAAGTTTCTCCCTGCAGGCTGTCACTGAGTCCAAGGTGCTAAAGGAGCTCCTTAACTTCTTATGGCAGGGGGCAGTATTGAGTAGCTTGGATGAATAAGGTGCACAGAGTAAACTGCCTGCTACTCAGGCCCAGAAGCTAAGATATGCATATTATTAGTAGATTTGGATAGAAAACACTCTGAAGTTTCTAAAACTGTTTGAATGATGTCTGTGAATATAACAGAACTCATATGGCAGGTAAAAACCTGAGAAAAAAATCCAACCAGGAAGTGGGAAATCTGAGGTTTGTAGGTTTGCCTATCCAATATAGTGTCTATGGGGTCATATTGCACGTCCTACGGCTTCCACTAGATGTCAACAGTCTTTAGGACCTTGTTTCAGGCTTCTACTGTGAAGGATGAGGGAATGAGAGCTGTTTCAACCAGGTGTCTGGCAGAGTGCCATGAGCTCACTCAGGCGCGCCCCCGTAAGAGGTAGCTGCGTTCCTTTTCGTTTCTAAAGACAAAGGAATTCTCCGAAACATTATTGAAGATGTATGTTAAAAACATCCTAAAGATTGATTCTATACATCGTTTGACATGTTTCTACAAACTGTAATGGAATTGTTTTACTTTTCGTCTGGCCTGCGCGTCATGAATTTGGATTTTTTAACTAAACGCACAAACAAAAATGAGGTGTTTGGACATAAATTGTGGACTTTATCGAACAAAATAAACATTTATTGTGGAACTGGGATTCCTGGGAGTGCATTCTGATGAAGATCATCAAAGGTAAGTTAATATTTATAATGCTATTTCTGACTTCTGTTGACTCCACAACATGGCGGGTACCTGTATGGCTTGTTTTGTGTCTGAGCGCCGTACTCAGATTATTGCATGGTGTGCTTTTTCCATAAAGTTTTTTTTAAATCTGACACAGTGGTTTCATTAAGGAGAAGTTTATCTAAAGTTCCATGTATAACACTTGTATCTTTTATCAAAATTGATGTGGCTCTCTGCAAAATCACTGGATGTTTTGGAGGCAAAACATTACTGAACATAACGCGCCAATGTACACTAAGATTTTAATTCCTATGAGTGTCATCTGATGAAGATCATCAAAGGTTAGTGATTCAATTTCTCTCTATTTCTGCTTTTTGTGACTCCTCTCTTTGACTGGAAAAATGTCTGTGTTTTTCTGTGACTAGGTACTGACCTAACATAATCAGATGGTGTGCTTTCATCGTAAAGCCTTTTTGAAATTGGACACTGTGGTGGGATTAACAACAAGTGTATCTTTAAAATGGTGTAAAATACTTGTATGTTTGAGGAATTTTAATTATGAGATTTCTGTTGATTGAATTTGGCGCCCTGCACTTTCACTGGCTGTTGTCAAGTCGGCCCCGTTAAGTTAAACTTGACCCCAAAAAAACATCTGGGTCAGATGGTTTAGACCCTTTCTTCTTTAAGGTTGCTGCCCCTATCAACACCAAGCCGATCTCTGACTTTTTTAACCTGTCTCTCCTCTCTGGGGAGGTTCCCATTGCTTGGAAGGCAGCAACGGTGCGGCCTTTATTTAATGGGAGATGAAGCTGATCCTAACTGTTATAGGCCTATTTCTATTTTGCCCTGTTTATCAAAAGTGTTGGAAAAACTTGTCAATAATCAACTGACTGGCTTTCTTGATGTCTATAGCATTCTCTGATTTCCGCTCAGGTTGTGGATGTGTCACTGCAACCTTAAAGGTCCTCAATGATGTCACCATTGCCCTTGATTCTAAGCAATGTTATGCTGCTATTTTTACTGTCTTGGCCAAAGCTTTTGACACGGTAGACCATTCCATTCTAGTGGGTCAGCTAAGGAGTATTGGTGTCTCTGAGGGGTCTTTGGCCTGGTTTGCTAACTACCTCTCTCAAAGAGTGCAGTGTATAAAGTCAGACAATCTGCTGTCTCAGCCACTGCCAAGGGACAAGAGTACCCCAAGGCTCGATCCTAGGCCCCACACTCTTCTAAATTTACATCAAAAACATAGCTCAGGCAGTAGGAACCTCTCTAATTTATTTATATGCAGATAATACAGTCTTATACTCAGCTGGCCCCTCCCCGGATTGTGTGTTAAACACTCTACAACAAAGCTTTCTTAGTGTCCAGCAAGCTTTCTCTACCCTTAACCTTGTTCTGAACACCTCCAAAACAAAGGTCATGTGGTCTCCCCACAGGTGTTATTACTATCTCTGGGGGATTAGAGCTTGAGGTAGTCACCTCATACAAGTACTTGGGAGTATGGTTAGACAGTACACTGTCCTTCTCTCAGCACATATCAAAGTTGCAGGCTAAAGTTAAATCTAGACTTGGTTTCCTCTATCGTAATCGCTCCTCTTTTACCCCAGGTGCCAAACTAACCCTGATTCAGATGACCATCCTACCCATGCTAAATTACGGAGACATCATTTATAGATCGGCAGGTAAAGGTGCTCTTGAGCGGCTAGATGTGCCTTACCATTCTGCCATCAGATTTGCCGCCAACGCTCCTTATAGGACACATACAGTTGAAGTCGGAAGATTACATCCAAAAATATTGGAAAAATATATTGTTCATTTGAATAAAAAAAACATCCTACCGGACATTATTCATCACAATCAGACGGGATTCTTAAAAGGAAGATATAGTGGAGACATTAGACAACTACTAGAAATCATTGAGAACTATGAGACTTATAGGGAAACCAGGTTTATAGCAGATTTTGAGCAAGCCTTCGATACAGTCTAGAATCTGTTTATAAGTGCCATATTTTCTTTTACTTTGGAGAATTGAGGTCAGGGGTTTTCTTCATCTGAAAGGAATCGATTGCCAACCATGGTTTGTCCTGTGTAATTAGGCCTTCACAAGATTTTATTTTGTGTCGCAGATATAATGAACAACAATATAAATGCAAAATGTAAAGTGTTGGTCCCATGTTTCATGAGCATTAAATAAAATATTCCAGAAATGTTCCATATGCCAAACAAGCTTATTTCTCTCAAATGTTGTACACACATTTGTTTATATCCCTGTTAGTGAGCATTTCTCCTCTGCCAAGATTATCCATCCACCTGACAGGTGTGGCATATCAAGAAGCTGATTAAACAGCATGATCATTACACAGGTGCACCTTGTGCTGGGGATAATAGAAGGCAACTCTAAAATGTACAGTTTTGTCACACAACACAATGCCATAGATGTCTCAAGTTTTGAGGGAACGTGCAATTGGCATGCTGACTGCAGTAATATCCACCAGAGCTCCTACCATAAGCCACCTCCAATGTCATTTTAAATAATTTGGTAGTACATCCAACCGGCCTCACAACTGTAGACCACATGTATGGCATTTTATTTTTATTTTTTACCTTTATTTAACTAGGCAAGTCAGTTAAGAACAAATTCTTATTTTCAATGATGTCCTAGGAACAGAGGGTTAACTGCCTTGTTCAGGGGCAGAAAGACAGATTTGAACTTTGTCAGCTCGGGATTTGATCTTGCAACCTTCCGGTTACTAGTCCAATGCTCTAACCACTAGGCTATCTGCCGCCCCGGGGTTGTGTGGGCGAGCTGTTTTCTGATGTCAACATTGTGAACAGCATGCCCCATAGTGGCGGTGGCATTATGGTATGGGCAGGCATAAGCTATGGACAACGAACACAATTGCATTTTATCAATGGCAATTTGAATGCACAGAGATAACGTGACGAGATATACTGCTGCCGTCACCTCATGTTTCAGCATGATAATGTGTCATGACGTTGGCCTGAGGGGGGAGGTTTATGACCCCCATAAATACCTTTCCCCTTTTTCCTCTCTCTACTCTACCAATGTGACTATTGAAAATCCCTTTGTTAACATTGAGAGAGAGTCTGGTGACATCAAAAGATGGGAAACGGAACCATATTTCGGTAATCCAACCAGTTGAAAATATGCGTTGGGACTTAATGAATATGATGTCAGTTCAGTTGGCGTCTGAGACATGATTACTGATGATAGGACGACATAAACTGTATCTTGGAAAGTCTACACATTCTAGTTATCAGATTCACATGGAATTGTTGTGCAATTGAAATGTTTAAATATGAAACTATTTGAGAAAAGATTAAATGTAATTTAGCTTCTTAACTTCTCTAGGATATGTGGGACGCTACCGTCCCACTTGGCCAATAGCCAGGGAAAATGTAGAGCGCCAAATTCAAAAAAATGATATAAAATCAAACTTTCATTAAATCACACATGTAAGATACCAAATTAAAGCTACACTCATTGTGAATCCAGCCACCATGTCAGATTTCAAAAAGGCTTTTCGGCGAAAGCATAAGATGCTATTATCTGATGATAGCACAACAGTAAACAAAGAGAGTGTAGCATATTTCAACACTGCAGGCACGACACAAAACGCAGAAATAAAATATAAATCATGCCTTACCTTTGACGAGATTCTTTTGTTGGCACTCCAATATGTCCCATAAACATCACAAATGGTCCTTTTGTTCGATTAATTCCGTCCATATATATCCAAATTGTCAATTTATTTGGCGTGGTTGATCCAGAAAAAAACAGCTTCCAATTTGCGCAAAGTCACTACAAAATATCTCAAAAATTACCTCTAAACTTTGCCAAAACATTTCAAAGTACTTTTGTAATACAACTTAAGGTATTTGTAAACGTTAATAATCGATCAAATTGAAGACGGGTCTATCTGTTTTCAATACAGGAGATCAACAAACTAACTTTTCTAGTCTTGCGCAACTGGCAGTCCCCACGTTGAAAGGACAAAGACCACCTACAGAACTAAGCCAAAATCAGCAAGAACCTAACGAAATTGGCATCGAATTTCAATGTGAAGGTGACGACCTACACGCCGGACTGATGAATTTCGACTATAACAGCCAGAATATAGCATGAGCATATAGCATGGCAACTTGGTATGAACTTTGAACTCTTATTCACTAAAGAAGTGATACCTCCAAGCCATTGCGTTAGCGCAGCAACTGTAGACGTGGGCTAGGAGAGGACGGACAGAGTATCTGTTCTACCACAAGACGACGGTACTACCAAGTAACCATTCTACCATCAGACATTCTTCAAAGGACAACCCGGCCTCCCATCTACGACCAACTGATCGAAGCGCAGCTCAGAGTAAATATTTATTGCATTTTCCTTTTCCAAATAGGCGGTAATTTAGAATGCATAAGGTACTGTATTTACGATAGTGTAGGAGTAGGTGACATATGTGGGTAGATATCACACTGTTGGACAGTAGACAGGAGTATACTGGAAGGTAGTATAAGAGAGCAGATGTGAGTGCATTTGCCATTCTGGTAAATACAGGAAACCAAAGATTAGCAGATGGTGTAGTAGTGTAGTGGTAACATAAGATACATGGATAACATATAAAAATAAAAGATAGCTGAACATTAAAGTAACGAACCACATGTTAACATGGGTCATGGGACCGTGGTGATGGAGGTCTACTAAGGGACGTTCTGATCCTCTGACCCTTGTAGATTCTCCATTGTGCTGACATACATGTCAGACAGAGTGGCGCCTAAAAGCAATTGGACACTAGACATATGGTCTGACAATTCTATTACAAACATACATGTCAGACAGAGTGGCGCCTAGAGGTAATTGGACACACTGGGATAAAGGGTCCAGCCACTATTATAAACAAATTGAAAGCAGATGGTGGTGAATGACTTCATAGGGGACGGACAATACTATGTGTGTATAAATAGAGTAGCTGGAGTTCTGAGAAAGTGTGTGTTCCGCGGGGTGTGTTCCGCGGGGTGTGTTCCGCGGGGACATGCCAGTGGGCTGTACAGTTGTAATAAAGAGCATGTTTGATTTTAAAAGTTCTGGTAAGCGTTGTATTTGAAAATGATTTTCCACGACATATTTGGCGAGCTTGCCAGGAGTGACAGGGACGGAGATGTTCTTGGCTGACGGGTTCTTTGGACAATCTAAACAAACAGAGGTGGCCACCCAACTATATACGGTAAGCAAGTTCTTACAATAGTTGAAATGTTTGTGTAGATTGCTTCAGAGTCCTGTCTCAGCGGGAGGAATGTCATGTAGGTCTCTCTCTCAAATTTCCTAAAAACGATAAAAACGAAAGAACTTTTGAATTCAAATAAATGTGCATGCATGTGTGAGTTTGGGTTTTGTATGAATGCGCATGTCTAGAGATTGAGTGAACTGGAACTGTGAACTTTGATTGTGTCGGGTGTTTGGCTGGGGGGAGCGGGCATTTGTTCTGGTTGGACTGCTCGAGACAGGTTCATGTGTCTGGTTTGATTGGGGGAGTTGTTCCGTCTGATTCTGCTTGGCCGGGTTCGACCGTATCAGGATCTGTTTTGGGATGTGCGTAAACACACCTCAGTCAACCTGAGCGGGCGACTCGTGTCGGGTGTGTGTGATTCGGACTGCCCCTCTCGTCGGACCATTCATTTTGAGCAGCCTTGTGTGGGTTGATCGGCGCAACTGTTTGTACTCTCTAGTTGAGCGGCTGGGCTCAGGCGCAGGGCTACAACTAGTAGCTGATACGGTCAAAGCATAAATCAGTAGGTTGTAGGAAAACGTTGGCCCGATTGTGCGACGTTCAACTGCAAAAGTAGCTTATACAGTCAAAGCATAAATCAGTAGGTTGTAGGAAAAACGTTGGCCCGATTGTGCGACGTTCAACTGCAAAAGTAGCTTATACAGTCAAAGCATAAATCAGTAGGTTGTAGGAAAACGTTGGCCCGATTGTGCGACGTTCAACTGCAAAAGTAGCTTATACGGTCAAAGCATAAATCAGTAGGTTGTAGGAAAACGTTAGCCCGATTGTGCGGCGTTCAACTGCAAAAGTAACTTATACGGTCAAAGCATAAATCAGTAGGTTGTAGGAAAACGTTGGCCCGATTGTGCGGCGTTCAACTGCAAAAGTAACTTATACGGTCAAAACATAAATCAGTAGTTAAATAAATATTCATAGTTTCCGCTCTGAAAGGAGGACTGTATGAGTGAAGTAGTAGGTGCAGGAAAAACGTTGGCCCGATTGTGCGGCGTTCAAATGCAAAAGAAATCCTGCGAATAAAAAAACGCTCTGTCTAGCTACCAGGGTTTGGTAATTCAGTAGGTCACGCCACAATACTACTCTAATAATAGAAGAAAAGATAAGTATTGGGGGTTGAATAGGATATGAAGACAAGCTGATCCGATTAGACAGTAGTCTCGTCATATTGTAGAAGTCTAGGCTTATGTAGGTGGAAGTGAATTAAGTCAATAAAGAAAGACTGAGTTGTTTTGAGGTAAAAACAAAGGGATTGAATGAACGGATGAAACATAAAAGGATGAATGATAATGTTGTAAGAAATGAGTAGATCTGTGTAAAAATAGAAGATTAGGAAGGAAAGACAAGTTGTGTGTGTGTGTAGGCAGAACGTCCAGGAGAGGGAGCGCGCAGCTCTCCTGTGACAGAGTAGAGTTGATGAAGGGTGTCGTTAACTGCTATTAGGCAGAGGGAAAGAAGTTAAGAAACATCGAAGTAAAATAAGTTATAAGCAAGGATAAAAACACTGATGTGATAAAGTAGTAAGGGACCATAGTAAAATTACTAAAAAGGTATCAAAATAAATAATGAATAAAAATAATTAAAGAGGAGTTAACCGAATAGTATAATATGAATAGAACAGTGTGGTAACAAAACAGAAAGTAGAATCGTTGATAAAATGAAATTGTACTATAAAGTTAAAAACGAATCTAGGTTAGTTAAGATAAATAGTGATAAATAGTGAAATTCAGGACAGATTAAGGATTCACGAACGGTGTAACAAAGGAAGAGGAAAAAACAGGCCGTCGATCACTCTGTGTCTACAGAAGCTACGGTCTAAAAATAGCCTGCAGGGTAGACAGCGGTGCAAAATCGAGTGGCCAGGATAAAAAGGAGAACAGGGGTGGCTTGACTCACTAGTAAATTGACCATAGGATCAAACAATAAGAATATGGAGAAGAGGTAAGACAGTAGAGACAACATAAATAAATAAAGGTAATAGTAAGACGTTAGATAGAGATCTTAACGGAGCGGGCAGTGGACCTGTGTGGCTCAGTTGGTAGAGCATGGCGCTTGCAACGCCAGGGTTGAGGGTTCAATTCCCACGGGGGGACCAGGATGAATGTATATGAGCTTTCCAATTTGTGAGTCGCGCTGGATAAGAGAGTCTGCTAAATGACTTAAATGTAATGTAAATGTAATCATAAAATTGATTAGAGCTATAAGAATAGAATAAACCAAACGGATAAAATGAATTAATAATGATATCTGTAAAGGGAAAAACACAGTGATATTTGAAGTACTGTACTAGAATAAGACATTAAGTCTTCTGTAGTATTCAGAAATAATGTCTGTACTATAAAGAGTAGGCTTTGATAAGAGAAATTAAGTGATGTGACAAATGAATTATTAATTGGAAAGGAGATTGGCTCTACCTCGGAAAAATAGTAAATAAAAGGTGTAGAAATACATGGGAGTATTTAGGAAAAATAAATAAATAAATAGTCGCATGGGACCAAAATGTGAAGCTCGATTTGTAGGCGTTCTGATGTCAACATTCTATCATCAGAAAATACATTGCGATGAGGTTGTGTGTGTGGTTCCTCTAGTCCTCGCAGACGTGCGGGTGATTGGCAGAACTATTGACAAGATCTAAGAACCAATAAGAAAATAGCTCTCTGTTCTGGATATAGGTATATCGGGTATGAGGAAAATTAGTGTAAGGTGACACTATAACTTAGTGCAGTAGCAGGAAATGCCACTATACAAGAGTTTATATCCTTGTCAAAATAACAAACAACTAATCGGTTTGAGGTTAGTGAGAATGGAATTTTTTACTTGGCGGTGTATAGTCTTTGAGCGAACAATGAGTGTTTCATAGAGATTACAGTTTATATGTGGTCAAGAAGAAGTATTAGATCACGTTTGACTTGACATCATCTAGTAGAGTACAGATGGGATTTTAATTGTTAGGCATTCTATACCGTCATTCTTTGAAAACTGTTAAGACGTTTATGGAATAAAAACTATTTGCTGATTAAAAGGTAACATTGTGAATATTACGATATGTATGCTTTCTTTTCCAGAAAGAATAAGGGAAAAAAAGGGTTTTTTAATCTTCTCTGGTCAACAATGTCATTGGAGACTGCATTACTGTGGAAAGCAGTTAATTAAAGTCAGCCGCTTTAAAAATAAAAATATCTGGATAAGGCTAAAACATGGAGTTCTGGATGAGTGAGTCCAGTCCCTTTGCGATTATTGGCTTATGATTCACTAGTGAGTACACCATGTACTGGGAATGAATATGCATTAGTAGATATATTGGAAGGGTTTTTTCCAATTCAGTTTCAAATTGGGTATGCAAAAGGATGAACATGTTTTTGAAAAATGTATTTAAGTTGCTCCTAAAGAAAGGGGGAGTGGAAACATATTAATGGTCTCAAAATGCCCTGAATCCTAGGAATTTCTTGTGAAAGACTGATCACCTTTTACTAGAAATTGTTGGAACAGGTGGGATATACTTATAAAATGTTTAAGACACCAGACTCTATTCAAACTGTATAATTACTTTGAAAATCTATTATGTCCCTGGGAAAATTATGAAGAGTTGTACCCTTAAATTGAATAAGTTATTCGAATAGGTTTATTTTAATTTTTATTTTCGATATAACATGGGTTCATAGGTAAACCTATCAGTTCTTTGGGGTTATGGTCTTTGGGGGAATACACAAATGTGTTTTGTTCATTATGCATATAAAAAGTGTTGAAAGTTATTCTAAAAGGGTTTATTGGAGTGTGGGTTTCTGTAAGGGTTTTGTTGATAAAAACATCATCTATAATTCATCTGAGAGAACACTGGTGGAATAAGGGAGTTATCATAAGAAGGTGACGTCAGAATGCTTTAAGGCATGGGAGAGAATATCACCACAAGTGGGTGTGGAGATCAAACCCACCCTAACCGACTGAACAGTGAGGGACAACTGTGTCTGATGACCTGTGAACTGTATCTAAAAAAAAAGACATGCTGAAATTATGTTATATTTGTTGGGAGAATAATGACTTAAGGTTATTGGGGTACTGATTTTTTTATTATCAGGCCACTCATGAGAGAAACTGAGACAAAAGGGCTATTGGGAAAATAGATAGTACTGGTATTTAAAGTGTTTAGTATAAATGTTAATTATTAAAGGGATGATGTGTATTGAATAGATGAGGTCATATTTGAGTTAATGGTAACACTAAGGACTGTTATCCTGAATATTGGATTGGGAAAAGTATTTCAAAAAGAACTGTTTAGTTATTTGGATATAGAACTGTTTAACGTTAATAGGCCTAGGGAAGCTCTGGAAACTAATCCTGAGACAAGGTGGTTGACAAAACTTACAGAATTTTAGATTAAAGGTTTTTTGTTTCTTTCGTTTTATAATGTCATTGGAATTGGAATGATAAAATGTAATGTTTAATTGAATAAAAAGGTAGTCTGTTGTGCGAAGATACCCATGAATGAAGAAGAAAGAGACCAACAATAACTTGGGCATAGAATGACACGGATGGATGTTTTCTCCAGGTTTCATTTCTTTACAAATAGTGATAATATTGCACATGTGCAATAATTATTATAATTTTATTTTTATTTTTTTTCTCTTTTTCTCGTTTGGTCAATTTATTTTTGTTTTGAGGAACATAAGGTTGTGTATATGTTCCTGAGGAGGGACTGATATAAATGATATATAAATTGACTTAAGGATGTTTTAAGTATGTATCAAACAATGGCAGTTATGGGTTAGGGGACTTATAAATGAAGGTAATGGTAGTAAAGGGGTGTTATTTCTAGAAATATGTATAAAAATAGAGATAATTCACAGAAAAAGGAAAGACAGCTGGCTGTGTAAAATATAGGGACAATTCTAAAAGTAAATAGAACAATTCACATATCTAAAGATATGGTAAAAAGAATAAGTGGTGGCATTTTGAACATTAGAGCAAAAGTTTAAGAAACTTATGACATAGTTTTGTTAGGATTGGATATTCTTCCAACTGGAAGACGCTTGACTGATTACATGTTATTTTACAGCAGTTGCTGTAGGGACCATCATTTAACTATCATTATGAATATTTCTGTGGCAGGAGGCCAGGTATTGAGGCAGAATGTTTACATAGGGCTGTTATTAAAAATTAAGATTTAGTGATCTTGCTATAAGAAGGAAGTCTGTTGTCAGGGAATAACCCATGTGTTAGTGTGTATGTCCTCAGGAAAAAACAGCCAGAAATGGAAGGGCTTGGGCTGCATTCTGGAGATTGAGTGTACATCAAGATACACCAGGCTGGTGGTATACTTCTTACAACACTGCAGTGGTAAAGTTCTTTATGTCTCTCTTTGGTGGGTGCATAAGTCTCACGAGAAGTAAGGTCCAGCTGAATAATGGGTGAGCTTGAAAACACCATGACAGAGGATGTGGAATCAGAGAGAGAAAGAGAGAGAGATTAGATTCCACTATAGACATACTGGGTTGAGTTTGGAGGCTACTTGTTTTATTTTTAATACATCATGTGAAAGAGAATGGATGATAGGATATTATACTCTAAACAAACATGTTAAAGGGATTGATATGAAAGCATATACAGTGTTGAATTAATTCAAGAAGAGAGAATGTTAATTGTAGGTTATGCACATGATTATCAGTTGAAATGGAGTAGATGGGAAACTAAGTAAAAATGACATGATTTGGGAACACCTCTCAGAACCTGTGGCCGAAAGGGGAAGACTGGGTGGAAGCATGAGGAAGCTTTTTAGGGCTTTTATTTTTGTGGAGTCCAGCAGAAAAGTATCCTGGAGGCATAGAGTCAGGTAAAGAGAGAGTGGGAATTGTCATGGTCTCAGATTTCAGTTTGCATGAATATATTTATGCATAACACATAATTGTCAATGCTGTTATGTTTTGTCTGTTGTTTTCCAAGTCTTATGTTTAGGAAACCAGAAGGAGAGGGGTTCGCCAGCTTCAGCTGGAATGTCTGTTTGTTGTGTGATGAGTGATGGAAGTAAGAGGATGTATGGTGCAATCTTAGAACAGAGGCCATAAGTCTCTAAGTATGAATGCTTCACAGAAAGTAGGCAGAAACCTGAACCAGGATGAGAGGTTCTGCGTCTGATGATCCAAGGGGACCAGAAGGACCTCTCTCAGTGGTACCAGGAGATCTAGTCCACGTTGGAGGGATCCGGAGGAAGTGGGATCAACCGAGGAGAGATGGACCCTATGAGGTGGCCAAAGCAACAAGAACGGCCGTCCAAGTGAAAAGAAGCCAGACGTGGTACCATCTGAACCACTGCAGCTGAGTCCCAACAGAGAGAAGGATACAACCACATAGAGATGAGGACACTGAGGATGCTGATTCACCAGGAGGGAGCCTGGAGGGAGCAGGAGCAGCGGAAACGATTGAGATGCCAGGGAGGAGCCAAGAAAACAGTAAATCAAGTGAAAGCCAAAATATGACACGTGCACCGACTAATGCACCCAGAAGCGGAGGAGAGGCCTCACAAGGAACAGAATAAGAACGTTTCTTTCCTAAAATTGAAACCCTACCAGATGGAAGCTAAGTCCGGCCTGAGGAGGGAGCTTCAGGTGAAGAAAGAGGAGGAAAAGTCCCGCAAGCTGAAGAAAATGGGGATTACCCCACAATTGACTTTTAAACTTTTGAATGGCCTCCTTTACAGACAATTGATGTTAGAACAACAAAAGAATAATGACATTGACATAACAGAAGCAACAGTGAATGCTAGTATAGAAACAACAGACTAATGCACAATCAAGATGTATGGTGGGAACAGGAAGAGAAGAATGGAATCAGCCGAACAATCCAAAAAAAAAAAACTGACAAGGTTAGAATCTATGTTCCACCTCAATGTATAACAGAAGCAGGAGAACTGAAGTCTATCTCAATCATAAGGATCAAACCCTTATCGGAGATTGCACTCTGTGGATGGACACATCACCAAACAAAGGGAGAAGTCGTTTGGGACCCGAAAGGATGTGACCTGACATGAATCAAAGAAAAAGACGAGTAGGTGCTCATCATGAACAAGATTGAACCAGTGGAAGGTGAAGACCTACCCCTGCACCTGAACAGGAAGAACCTGTGACAACAACAAGGGTGGCGGCTGCTGTGACGACCACAGTAGCTACCACTAGATGACATCGACTGCCCTTACCAAGCAGACCACCGTGCCAACAAAGCAACCTGAGACATCAGTCAGGAGAGTTTTTACTGATATTTGAAACTTTCTGATAAACTCTAATGATCTACCTCAAGATAAGAACATTGAAAAAGCAACAGAATTAGATATATCAGAATCAGAACCACTCAAGGACACTACATGAGAAGAAGTAGTGAAGAAGGAGTGATACGAATGGGCTAAGTATATGGCAAACAGACACAGAATGGACAATTGTATTTTGTGACGAAAATCACCTTTGTCTGATCTTTTAATAGTCTCTGAACCAGCATCATGTAAAAACTGTGTAAGTTGTAAAAATGACTATTGTACCAATAGAAAGTATTCTATTCCCTTGTGTGACATAAAATGTAGGATTGTTCTGGGTAAGTACTAGGGGTAAAACTATGTTGAATGAGACCATGCTGGGAGACAATGATTGTGTTGCCTATAATATTAGAACTGAATTAAATGTACCTCAATTAGACAGAGGTACCGTGGTTAAAGGAAAATATGAATGTTTTTACAGCCATGACACCGAAGGAATTGATGTAGGAAACACCACTGTAGAATGTGATACTATTGGGGTGTTAAGAGAATGTGGGAGTTCGTAAAAATAATGATAAAGGGTTGTGTGGTCACATAACTCAGGTTGCGCCATCTCTTAATATGTTGAAAAATCAAGACAGAGGTATTGCTGATAGTTTCTGGATGTGTGGAAAAAACTAACTGTTGAATGTATTGCCTGATGGATGGATTGGTCTTTGTGCCTTAGTTAGAGCAATTAAATAGGTTACTATTATTGAATCACTCCATGATGACTATGTTAAAACCTAGAGTTAAAAGGGTTTATGATAAGGATCCTGAGGTATACCTTAATGCAATTGGACTGCTTAGAGGTCTACTTAGGGATTTCAAGGCCAGAGAGGAGGTTAAATCAGGATTTGAATCTATATTTCTGTGGATAACACCAAATATGAACTTAGAATGGATTAATTATATATGATATAATCAACAGGGATTCATTAACTATACTTAATTGGCTCTTAGTGGAGAAGGGTGGAGTTTGTGTCGTGTTTGCTAGGATGACCATCATGTTGGGAGGAGGGTTGTTGGCTTTGGGTATTGCATTGTGTTGTGTTATACCCCTGGTAAAGTCAATTGTGGTTCAGACAACAGTTAAATAGATGTCTGTAAGGAGAGATGACCCTCCTGTGGTGATTGATCCTGTACCGAGTAGCCCAGGCAAGTATACTAATAAGTATGGAAAGCCTTGTAATGCGGTCGGTGGACCTTTGGACTGCCCCTTTGGGAATCCAAACTGTCTATATAGAGTAGTTCCTGGAGGTGGTTATGCTTGCCATGATTTTTGTAAGGATGGTCTACCTGTATATGCTGTATTTCCAAATTCATGTCTGCAAGGAGGATCATGTTGAAATGCTTAAATTTAGAATGATGTTGTGTCAATTTTCTTTTGTAACTGCATGTAGGTCTTTGATTTTCTCATATTCAATTTCTTATTATTTTCATTGTATTATTTTTATTTTTTATACTGTTTCTGATTGGATCTTTTACTCCTATTTCACATTTGAGATGTTTGGTACAAGTGATTTGTAAGCTTTATTTTGATAATGTTTTAGTCAATTGTTGGTATTGATATCTACTCTCTATATGTCATTTTTAGTATGGTTTTTGAGGTTAATACCCTCAAGAGGAGGGATTATGTAGGAGTAGGTGACATATGTGGGTAGATATCACACTGTTGGACAGTAGACAGGAGTATACTGGAAGGTAGTATAAGAGAGCAGATGTGAGTGCATTTGCCATTCTGGTAAATACAGGAAACCAAAGATTAGCAGATGGTGTAGTAGTGTAGTGGTAACATAAGATACATGGATAACATATAAAAATAAAAGATAGCTGAACATTAAAGTAACGAACCACATGTTAACATGGGTCATGGGACCGTGGTGATGGAGGTCTACTAAGGGACGTTCTGATCCTCTGACCCTTGTAGATTCTCCATTGTGCTGACATACATGTCAGACAGAGTGGCGCCTAAAAGCAATTGGACACTAGACATATGGTCTGACAATTCTATTACAAACATACATGTCAGACAGAGTGGCGCCTAGAGGTAATTGGACACACTGGGATAAAGGGTCCAGCCACTATTATAAACAAATTGAAAGCAGATGGTGGTGAATGACTTCATAGGGGACGGACAATACTATGTGTGTATAAATAGAGTAGCTGGAGTTCTGAGAAAGTGTGTGTTCCGCGGGGTGTGTTCCGCGGGGTGTGTTCCGCGGGGTGTGTTCCCCGGGGACATGCCAGTGGGCTGTACAGTTGTAATAAAGAGCATGTTTGATTTTAAAAGTTCTGGTAAGCGTTGTATTTGAAAATGATTTTCCACGACAATAGCATAGCGTCTCCCTTTGTTCCTCAGTCTTCCCGCTCTTTCACTCAAACCCCCCGCCCTTTTCTTTGTGTAACCAGCTGCTATATCGGCTCCGTTCACCAGGTCCATCAATGTATGAGTCATTCTGTGTATATGTAATTCTGTGTAATTAGTTAGGTATTTAGTAAATAAATAATTAAACAGAATGTTGTACTGCTGATTCAACTTGTTAGCAAGGGTTCGTGAAGATAACCAAGAATTTACAACTTTTAGATGAGACAAAATAAAGTGACAATTAAATATTGACAGCTATTGAGGTAAAAGATTACTAGGTCTTTAAGAGTTTATTCGGAAGATAACAGCTCTATAAACATTATTTCATGGTGCCCCTACTTTCTAGTTAATTATTTACCTGATTAGCTTAATCAGGTAATATTAATTACAGAGAAATTATTTTATAGAATAGCATGTCATATCACTTAATACGGCATAGCCAAAGACACGACAAATGCATGTCACAAGGATCTGTACACAATTCTTGGAAGCTGAAAATGTCTCAGTTCTTCCATGGACTGCATCCTCACCAGACATGTCACCCATTGTGCATGTTTGGGATGCTCTGGATCGATGTGTACGACAGCGTGTCCCAGTTCCCACCAAAATCCAGCAACTTTGCACAGCCATTGAAGAGGAGTGGGACCACATTTCACAGGCCACAATCAACAGCCTGATCAACTCTATGCAAAGGAGATGTGTCATGCCGCATGAGGCAAATGGGGGTCACACCAGATACTGACTGGTCTTTTTTAAGGTATCTGTGACCAACAGATGCATATCTGTATTCCCAGTCATGTGAAATAGATCATTACACAGGTGAATGTATTTCAATTGACTCATTTCCTTATATGAACTGTAATTCAGTCAAATCCTTGAAATTGTTACATGTTGCGTGTATATTTTTGTTCAGTATAGTTTAACATGATTTTGGGGGAGATGAATATCACAAAACTCATTGTCAAGTGAGGTTGGAGGAACCTTTGTTAAAATATTTTACTTCCTCTTTCAAAATCTCCTTTGGTGAGTAAAGTATTTCTCCTCAGTTTGTAAAACTATATATTTGGTTGCGTTTCTATATTGACGGTTTAGGAAAGACTTAAGTTAAATAAGTTCCTCAAACTTCTTTTGTTTTGCGTGTAGATTATTCAGTGCTTCTGTAGTACATTCAACTCCATTGGCGTGTAATATTAGATTTTCTATTTCTGTTTTCTAAGTCTGTTCTCTGTAGACCAATACCTTTTTGTGTGTTTGGGATGAAAATGTAATTGAATGGCATCTAAACGCACATTAAAAGGCATCCCATACGATAAGTGGGTCCGCTGAACATGTATTGTGCAAGAAAAAGTCGTACGAATTCCATCGTTTTTGTTAATAAAGTAGTGTCAGTCAATAAGCCCTGGTTAAATGTCCAATATCCCCGTCCAGCAGCTATGAGGTTTAGTAACTGTTAAAAAAGCTGTGTGCCAGTGGTTGGTGGACACGGCAAACCCACCACACGCAGTAACGCAGGTGCGTGCATGCGTACGTGCACACATAAGTATAAACATACGTGGACACGCATGCACACACTCAAAGGAGGTAATACACACACACACTCAAACAGAAGAAAGATTCAGGATAATGAATGCGTGTGGATTAGTCTCGCCAGTCAATGTAATGTTAAGACAAAGGTCACCCTGTATGTCTAAGAGAACAGTCTGCAAGATGGGACATATCCACAGCGCATAGTTACACAGTATGCCAGTCATTGAGCTTGCACACACACAAAAACACACACACACACACACACACACACGCACACACACACACTCCTAACCACAAACTTCAGGTGCCAAGGCCAGAGATGAGAGGTAGAGGGGGGAGGTACTCACAGGCTGCGAGTTGCCGCACTGGAGCCTGGGAGGATGGGGTCGAGGGGGAGGGGCTCGGAGGGGCTGCACCAGAGACACACAAGGGTCACACACACATAGCAATGGAAGGACATGATGATGTGCACACACACAAAGATGCACACAAACGAGCCACCACAATATCTTCCTTCATGACAACAGTTGTAGCTAGACCTTCCTCTTACAAAGTATCAGGTAATTGACACTGTATCCCCATTGCCAATCACAACGTCTTTCCAGAACGTTGTCCTGATGTGTATGCATGTGTGTGTGTGTGTAAGAGAGAGAGAGGACGTGTGTGTGTCCTAATTATTCAGCGTTCTAATGAGAGGAATGAGAGATGGATGGATGGATGGTGCTGGGAGCAACACCTGAAAGACATTGTCTCACTTCTCTCTCCCATCGCTCTCCCTCCCATCTCTCTTCTCTCTCTCTACCTCTCCCATTTCTCTTCTCTACCACCTTTCTCTCTCTCTCCCTGTACCACCCCCCCCACCCCCATCTCTCTTGGGGTGTCTTAAACAAGTATTTTTTCTCTCTCCTTTTCTATAGCTTTAATAGTACTCTATGTTTTGGAGGTCGACTGTATAGCATTACACTTTATTTCAACCCAGCTTAGGGTTGCTAGACACTAATTAGTGGAGTGGTGTAACTGAGAACCAATGTTATTATTATTACTTTTAGAAATGTCCATGTGATTTCATACTAGGTAAACTGAACAAAGACATGTGCAAGGCAGAGACGAACAGCAGGAACAAAGGAAGGGAAGGAACAATGACGGATAAGAGCGTAGTGGAGACAAAGCGTGTGAAACAACATGACAAACGACAAGCAATGAGTGCAACAGAAGAGATGGAATGATAAGAGATGGAATGACAATGACAGAGTGATAGTGACAGTGAGGGAATGATAGAGGGAATGATAGAACAGACAGCACAGTAGCATTTAAAAAAAAAAAGGAGGAGGACATTAACTTTTAGTTGGTTCTCATCCCGGATCCGGGAGCACCGCCCACAGTAAAAAAGCTGACTAGCATAGCCTAGCATAGCGTCACAAGTAAATACAAGCATCTAAATATCATTAAATCACAAGTCCAAGACACCAGATGAAAGATACAGATCTTGTGAATCCAGCCATCATTTCTGATTTTTAAAATGTTTTACAGGGAAGACACAATATGTAAATCTATTAGCTAACCACGATAGCAAAAGACACAACTTTTTTTTCTCCACCATTTTTTTCCTGCATGGGCAGCTATCACAATTTCGACTAAATAAAGATATATATAGCCACTAACCAAGAAACAACTTCATAAGATGACAGTCTGATAACATATTTATGGTATAGGATAAGTTTTTTTAGAAAAATGTGCATTTTTCAGGTATAAATCACATTTCTACATTGCAGCTGCAATCTGAAATAGCGTTGGAAGCAGCCGGAATAATTACAGAGACCGACGTCAATTACCAAAATACTCATCCTAAAACATTTCTGAAAAATACACAGCATACAGCAATCGAAAGACACAGATCTTGTGAATCCAGACAATGTTTCAGATTTTCTAAGTGTTTTACAGGGAAGACACAATATGTAAATCTATTAGCTAACCACGATAGCAAAAGACACCACTTTTTTTCTCCACCATTTTTTTCCTGCATCAGTAGCTATCACTAATTCGACTAAATAAAGATATATATAGCCACTAACCAAGAAACAACTTCATAAGATGACAGTCTGATAACATATTCATGGTATAGGATAGTTTTTTTTTGAAAAATGTGCATATTTCAGGTATAAATCACATTTCTACATTGCAGCTGCAATCTGAAATAGCGTTGGAAGCAGCCGGAATAATTACAGAGACCGACGTCAATTACCAAAATACTCACCCTAAAACATTTCTGAAAAATACACAGCATACAGCAATCGAAAGACACAGATCTTGTGAATCCAGACAATGTTTCAGATTTTCTAAGTGTTTTACAGCGAAAACACAATATATCGTTATATTAGCATACCACATGAGCTAACATCACCCAGCATTGAATCAAGCCAAAAGGGTCGATAACGTTATCGCCACCAAAATATATAAATTTTTTCACTAACCTTCTCAGAATTCTTCAGATGACAGTCCTGTAACATCATATTACACAATGCATATAGCTTTTGTTCGAAAATGTGCATATTTAGCAGCATAAATCGTGGTTATACAATGTAATCTGTAAAAACATTGCATGCATTCTGGCCGGCGCCATCTTGGAGAAGCGCCTATTATAATAAAAAAACTATTCATAAACTTGACTAAAAAATATAAGTTGGACACCAATTGAAAGATAAATTAGTTCTTAATGCAATCGCTGTGTTAGATTTTTAAAATTAACGTTACTAGACATATAGTGTGCGTTGCAGCCAGACCAGTGCCTGCAAACATGGTGATCAAACACTATTACATTTTTCCACATAAATACGGAATAACATCATAAATAGTTCTTACTTTTGGACGAGCTTCCATCAGTATCTTGGGCAAAGTGTCCTTTCTCCAAAATAATCGTTGCTTTGTTGTAAAACGACCTCCTCAACTTCGGAACTAGCAGCTAACGATAGCTACACGGCACACACATGTCCAAATCCTCAAACCGCAATACTAAGGAAATTCAGAAAAATAGCAATATACTCGCATAAACTGATATAAATCGGTTTCAAATAACTTCGTTATGATGTTTCTAACACCTATAACGAATTAAATCACAGACGGATATATCTTTGGTCAATAAAGAGTGCTTTTGAGCATGCAATTCTGATGTCCCTTCTGCGTCCTGGCGAGCGGTCGAAAGGAAGGGACACGTCACTCCATCCCCTTTTATAAACTCTGAGAAACACGTAGAGAGCCCATTCCACTTCTCATTGGTTACTGACATCCAGGGGAAGGCGGGTGCAGTTCATTTCCAGCCATAGGATATACACAGACTTTTAAACTGAACCCAGATCAGAGCCTAGTTTTCAGACCTCCGCAAGTCATGTCAGGAATTTCGCTGTAGATGGAGTTCTGGTTCACCCACAGACAAAATTCAAACGGTTTTAGAAACTAGAGATTGTTTTGTATCCAATAGTAATAATAATATGCATATTGTACGAGCAAGAATTGAGTACGAGGCAGTTTAATTTGGAGACGCAAAAAAAGAAGTGCTAACAGCACCCCCTATTGACAAAAGCCCCTCCCCCCATCACATCCTCAGAGACCTCAGAAACTCATCCCCCCCTTCCCTCCCTCCCGTCCCTCTCGGGCCACCTGTCCAACGTGCGCTGTGATGGGCTGCCGTTCATCCCAGGTGCGGACACTGTCCTTCCTGCCGGCGGAGGGGGGGCGACCCGGCCGTAGTGTCTTCCTCCCCGGTACCCGCTCCTGTGCCACCTGTGTCTGCTGTCGAGGAGTAGCCATTCTCTGTCAGCTCCTGGAGAGGGGAAGAAGAAGACGGAGGAGGTTGGCATGGCCAGAGGGGGTAGTGGTGGTGATGGTCTCTGTGGAGGGAAAGGGGGAGGTTGAGGGAGGAGGCCCTACAGGGCTATAGTGGAGGGGGGATCAGTGCCAGGGGGGCATAGGGGTATGGGGGAAGTGGACAGCCAAAGGAGGGTAAAAATAGGACAAATAAAGTGCCAAAGAGGATTTAAGGAACAGAAGAGGGACAGATATGGAAAAAGAGTTTGAGTGAGTGAGTGAGTGAGTGAGCGAGCGTGAAAAGAGAGTGAGTGAGTGCACTGGAGTGAGCATTAAAAGGAGGAAAAAAAGAGTGAGAGATTTGAAGGAGCAGAATTGTGACAGGAGTAAAGAGGGTCAGGTTGAGAGGTCAACAGAGGGTTCGTTTGAAAGGTGAACACACAGTGGAGGGAAGAGTGAGTGACAGCCTGGTGTGGGAGAGGAAAAACCATCAGTGAGTGAATCATTTCGCCCATTGAGTGGCAGCGTGTGTCTGTGTGTTTGCATGCTTGTCTGCTTGTGCATGTGTGTGTGTGACAGTTGTGTTCTGTAAAGTTATTATTCAGCCTGTGATTTGGGTCAAAGACAAATAAAAAAAATATTTAGATCAAATTTAACAAAACCCAAACACTGAACACCACGCACCTTTCGTTTTAGCCGGCTCTTGACTTCCTTTATCCCCATCCTGGCATGATCTTTAGCCTTTTGGAGGAAAAACACAGAAGGGTTTACTAAACAGATTTTGTTTCTGTCGTTGTTGATGTAGGGAGTCATCTTGTAGAGTCTACCTTTAAAGTGGCATCAATATGAGACTAAGTGAACAGTAGGGACATATTTTGGGATTGTCATGGTGTAATAGTCATGATAGGAGGACACTTACAAAACTTGTAGACCGTTTTCATGGCAGGGTTAGCCTTGGTCCTCACTGTGTTGAAGATAGCTCCGCCCCCTTTCTGTTGGAGACAAAACCATTGTTAGCGGCACGGTTGTACCCCAACAACAGTGGTAGCCCAGAGAGCACAACCAAAAACAGGTTGTTTGATGAAAATCCAACAAGTTTGAACTATTAGCATGAATGAGCTAAAAAAAAAAACATGTATAATTTGAACAACATGAAAGATCGGTTCAAATGCAGCACTTGTCTTTGAAGACCTACCTTGACAGTGAATAGCCACTGGTGGTAGTTCTTGTCGCTGCCTGTGGAGTTAACACAGAGGTGAGGTCACAGTGAAAGGCACAGGAGGCTCATGAGGGGAGAACAGCTCAAAATAATGTCCGTAACGGAGCAAATGGAATCGCATCAAACACATGGAAACAATGTGTTTGATGTATTTGATACATTACACTTATTCCGCTCATAGCCATTGCCACGAGCCTGTTCTCCCCAATGAAGGTGCCACCAGCGGTGGTGAAAGGTCAATGCCTTAACACAGTGGGCATTCTATATAGGTTAGTCATGGGACATGGGTTAGCATTAGGGCCATTGACACCCACCACTGCAATAACTGGTTTGTGGTCAGTAGGCTTGAAAAACGTGTCATTTCAAAACGGAGAACGTCAGTGAGCATTCTGGCTGGGCCAGTTTCAAGACGCTGTTTCAAGACGTCGCCTACCTCAGTTTCAAGACGCTGACTAGTTTCTTGCCTATTGAACACGGCCGTGGTTTGTGGTAAGCGTGCATGGTGGCACACCAAACATCTGCCATTCCCCAAAGATGAAGTAAAGTGCTTTGAGACCAAGAGAAATTACCTAGTAGAAATGTTTTATATGGTTGTAATTCAATGTGTGCTGAACACACCTGCATACTCTCCCATGTTGATCTCATCCTCGAATATATCCCTGAAGCGCTCACCGGCATTCAGAAGGTCCAAGCGGCCATTGATGAACTACAGAGAGGGAGAAAGGTTTATCCCAGTTATACATGGAAGGTTTCTTTCATTGATTAATGTAGGCAAATGTGATGTACTTATTCTATTGCATCACACTTATTCTGTGTGTGTATGTGTACCTGTTATCGTGCATGTATGTGTGTGTGTACCTGTTTGAAGAGCTGCAGCTGGCTGGCGTTCTGCAGGAACTGTCTCATGGCACTGGAGCGGTGGGTCATGAAGACCGCCTCACTGAACGTGATTGGCTCTCCCTGAAGGTACACAAAATATGGAACAATCAGAAGGAAGTAGATCTGGTGGCATCCTGGATATGGTTTGCCAATCTATGTATTTTTACAATGACCATTACTAAAGTGTGTGTTTGACATATCAAGAGATATCTTGCTCAAATATTATAATTGTTTTACCTTTATTAAAATTAGACTAGGCAAGTCAGTTAAGAACAAATTCTTATTTACAATGCTGGGCCAACTGTGAGCCGCCCTATGGGACTCCCAATCATGGCCGGTTGTGATTTAGCCTGGAATCAAACCAGGGTCTGTAGTGATGCCTCTAGTACTGAGACGCAGTGCCTTAGACCGCTGCGCCACTCGGGAGCCCAAATTATTGAACACACACAAGAAAGGTGTATAGGTACTTTGTAGAAAAGTATGCAATTATTATATAAACATAAAATAGCAGACAGATACAAAAAGACCCAGAGTTATAGGTAAAAAAAGAAACACTATAAAATGAGATATACAGAACAAGGACAGGTAAACAGAAAGAGGAAGACAGATGTCACCCCCCACATCCATCCTGCCATCAACCCCAACTTTTGATCATATAAGATGAATTGGAAACAAAACTACAGTAAATGCAATATAGTGTCCTTATTTAGTGGTAGAGCCTGAAAACCTATTTTCACCTCTAGATGGCAGTGCTGTGTAGGTCAACAGACAGCAGGAGAGGAACTAGACCAGTGGTTCTCAAACATTTTGGGGCCAGGATCCCTTTTGAGATAGCAAATTCACCAGGGACCCCCTCATAATCAGAACACATAAAAAAAAGCACACAAGGAGTTTTACCATGACTTCGACAGCGCATGGCTGGACAAACCTTTTCTCGGGCCCTGGGAAGGAAGATTTCAAAGCCCCTCTCAAAATGTTGAATTTTTCAAGTAAATTTCCTGCAATTCTACATATTTTGCCATGGGTCAGAAAAAAGTTATGTTGTTGCAACTTTAAAGCTTATATTCTGCAATTCTAAACATTTTGACTTGAGGCAGAGAGAAGACCTTTCAATTTAAAAAGGTAATTGTCCAGTGTTTTCAGATTTCTATAAAATATTACAAATAATTAAATCACAAAATTATAAAATAAAATTGTTTTCCTTCAAAGAAATTTAAAATTAAGTACATTAATGGCCAGCTCATCCTCCTCAGGAGAATGACATCCTCCTCAATGAGGAAACAGCACGCATTTTTCTAAAGGTATGCTTAAGATACATGTGTTTTTTTTTAAAGTCCCGCACAGTAATCCTATTTCCCAAGTAAAAATAAACTTTGAATGACCAATAATGTGACCGACCGGCTCGTTTCGGTCTGATGTATCAAAATTTGACATCGTGTTTTTTACATTGGATAAAAGTAGAGACTCAGAGCTAGAAAATGGTATATCATACACTACAGCTGAGGACAAATGGGAAAGTAATTCTGCTTTGAAAGTTGATAAACTTGTAACCTCACTTTTGAGAAATGGCCCTTGAATCTTTTGGTACCTACTGGAGGGCCCCTCTTTGTCTACACCATTCAGCATCATTCGCACTCTTTTAACCTTTAGCCCCACCCATCTCTTGAAGGATTCACGTGAGGCTATGTACAAAAAAAAATGAAGATTTCAAGACTAAAGCCTGGCTTATACTACGAGTGTGTCTGTAAATTTAATCTGGGCGTTCGTAAACTCAGAGCGTTGTTAGATTGGATATTCGTAAATTCAGAGCGTTTTGCTCTCGGGAGCGTTCAGAGTGCACACTGGACACTGGCCGAAAAGTAGGGTTGATCCGAGCATTCTGACCCAACAGCAGTCAAGCACCCAAGCTAACTGGCTAACGTTGGCTAGATTGCTAGCTACTTCCAGACAAAAATTAGAGAACAGCTCACTCTGACCATTTTACTCTCCCTAGCAGAGCTGGCTAGGCAGTTTTTATGTCACCCAGAGCATTTGGTGACTGCAACTGTGCTGCTGGCAACAATTTAAATACGCTTTTTTGAAAACGTTTACTAGCACCGGCCATATTCAACGGGTGTAGAGCGTTCGTCAATTCGTAAGTTATTCTACACTCTCGCACACTCAGGTGAGCGTGCTCTGAAATCGGAGTAGATAGCCAGAGCGAATTTACTAGCTACGTCTGTCGACAGTTGTCGCAGTGCTAAACATCATAAACATTCTTTTGAAATAGTTACTTGCATAGTGGAGTCTTTTGTTTAGACAGCTCGCTAGCTAAACAATTAACCATAATCCCAACTCATAACGTTACTACCCTGCATGAATCTGCAGGTATCTAACCAACCAGGCTCAATGTTAGCTAGCTAACATCAGGCTATAACTAGCAATGCAAATGGATCTGAGATACGAATAATATTACTACACAGATCATAATGTAATGTTAGCTAGCTAGCTAACAGTACACTTTAACTTGAAATGAAAACGACTGACAAAATTAGAAACGTGTAATATCTGAAAATGTAGCTAGCCAGACTCTCTTACCCGTATACATGGATGGACGCTTCTCCCTCTTTGTCATGGATGCCATGGTTGCCCTTAGTTTGAAGATGTTATCTGGAGACAGGTGTTTTATACAACAACCTTCTCTCTGTGTGTTCTCTTTTCGACTCCATCTGCATATTTGCAAACTTCAGAATTTCTCCATCTCCTTTGCTATCATACTCTAATTCCACTGATTTCAAAACTCGGTCCTCCAGAAAGTGGAGAACAACACATATGCAGTTCTACTACGTGTGTTTTTTTAAAACACAGAAGCTTGCTACATGGCAGACCAATCCGAACAAATCTCTTGGCATGTCCAGCCCACTCGTTATCTCAGCCGATCATGGCTAACGGGAAGGTTTCTTACTTTTTCTGTGGCTAAAACAACTAGGCTCAAAATTTCTAAATGTTATTCGTATTTACAGATGGCATACAAGTTTGTTATTAAGGCACATGAAAGTTCACATGTTCCAGAAGGCATTTCTGCCCAAAAAGTTTATGTTCAAACAGCTCTCCTGTGAAGTCGTGACTTGCGGCATACACCTAGTTTCCTGAATCAGGTCACATATGCGCAGTGGTGTAAAGTACTTAAGTGAAAATACATTAAAAGCACAGCTTCAGTACTATTTATGTTTTTGACAACTTTTACTTTTACTCCACTACATTCCTAAAGAAAATAATGTACTTTTTACTCCATCCATTTTTCCTGACACCCAAAAGTACTCATTACATTTCAAATGCCTAATAGCAGGACAGGAAAATTCACACACTGAATTCCAATTCACACACTTATCAAGAGAACATCCCAACTGTTTCTAATCTGGCGGACTCACTAAACACAATTGCTTCCTTTGTAAATTATGTCTTGTTGGAGTGTGCCCCTGGCTATCAATACATTTTAATAAACATTTATACTTTTGGAGTCTGGTTTGCTAAATATAAGGAATTTTAAATGATTTATACTTTCACTTTTGATACTTAAGTATATTTAAAACCAAATACTTTTACTTTTACTCAAGTAGTATTTGACTGGGTGACTTTCACTTTTCCTTGAGTCATTTTATATTAAGGTATCTTTACTTTTACTCAAGTTTGAGAATTGGGTACTTTTTCCACCACTGTATATGCACACATATTCTGGCCTTGTGTTCTAAAAAATAGCTACAAAAAATGATTTGAGTACTCAAGTTGTAATTTATTGTGGCAGAACTTAAGAAACATTCTTGTGTTCTGTTCATAAATGTGGATTCCCCTTGTGAAGAAACCGTGTAGAATTGTTTAATTGTAGCCTATTTCCCAAATATTGTAATAGCCTAAGGTGTCCAAATGTTGCTGCTTTCAAAGAGAATAAGAATAAAAGTCAGAGTCTATAGGCCTAGGCTATTCTCAATCACAGCTTTATGAGACATTGAACAGACAATGTTAATGTCATGTGCGCCACACAGACAGACACAAGGGTCAATTCACAAAACATTTTACATTTGACATTTTTATTTCAGAATTTGTATTCCTTTTATGTTATACTAAAAAATAGACTTTTAGAAAAACATGTTGGCCAAGCTCCAGCACTTAATTATAAACACATTTTCAATGAATCAGCCATAAGATATGTCCACCCTGTTACAGACATGCACTTAACTGTCTTTCATTACTTTCATTGGACTATTTTAATAATATTGACGTTTTCATAAAGCTATTGTGTCCCATTGTCAACTCTGTCCATTTGTTCTGGTCAAATTATAAAGAAATAACAGATTTTGTATACAATGTGTAGTTTTATACTGAACTTCATCTAATTTGCACCTTATCTTTCTAAATTGAGACAGGTATCAATTATATTTTATCCAGGTTTATAATTTTGTGGTGTTGGCCGTGTCTTACTCTTTAAAATACATTACACAAATTCTTGATATTTGACAATGTAACTGAATTCATTTGAAAAAGATGCCAAGGTATAACAGGGTGGACAACTATAACGGGACAGAACATAAATTAAACCCTGAAACCTGAATACTGAACACTGAATATATATCTACATTGTAATACATGTAGTAACAACATTGGAACTGCTATTTAGTTACATATTCATTGAGAAAACAACAATACAAAAATACATTGCAGGTACAAAATCATTGGACTTAGCATTAAAACACATTCCTGTCCCTCTCCTCCTCTCCCCCTCCCTCGCTCCCCCCTTTCACCCCAAATGCTCTTCCATATACTTCCAGGTGTATTCTTCCCTCTGCAAAGAGCGTTTATTGACAGCCAGTGGCTCTGGCATCAGACAAATTATCTGTCCATCAAAGTACCAACAAATATCTTCTTAAGACTTGGACAGAAGAATTTGTTGATGCCATTCTTTTGGAGTCTGGTTTGCTAAATATATGATAGCATATGATAAGATATAAAGAGTAACAAAAACCTTATACATTTCAATACTCAATCAACTACTGTACAAGATAAATGGATGTACTGTATGTGTGTATGGGGAGGAAGGAGGGTTACCTCTGCTCTTGCCTTAACATCACTCTCAGTAATGAAGAACATCTCCACAGAGGAGTTAAGACCCTTTAGGACATTGTACAGGGCCTGGGATATCCTTTCCATGGTGCACTGCTCTATCTGCAGATCTCTTGAGAGCATCTCCAATACCATCTGGTGCCCCTTGCCGTGGCTGGCCTCAAAGAAATTCCAGTTGACCTCTTAAAAGCCTTGTTTGTGTGGTTCTGTGGCAAGTAGGTAAAAGTTATCTTTTTGCTTGTATTGTGTAGCCGGCTTGTCACTAAAGAAATTAAGCCGGCTGACTTCAGGGTACTTCTGCTTATAAATAGCAAGAACCGGATCAAGGTGGGCCCAAATGGCGGGTAGATCATGTCTCTGTGATGGTGAAACGGAGTAAAAAGCAATTGGTGGTTGGTCTGCAGCACTCCAGTGTGGAGAGTGGCTTGCTAGTGAGATCCTCCAAAATGCACGGACTGGATCTCTTGACTGTATTTGCATGAATAGTTTTCGCTGAAGTCAATGTGCAGCAAGCACTCATTGTTCTTCAGACTCTCCCTAAGCTCGCTATAGGCCCTGTATTGCCAAATGATATTAAATATGTGTTGCCTAAAACTTAGCGAGCCTATCTTGAAACTGACTGACCAGTTCAGTTTCTGTTATTGTGACCTCCCTCTTCGCGGTTATCATGGAGCACTTCTCTTCATCTTTTTGGATCTTCTCCCAGGTCCATTGTGTCAGAGGAACTTCTAGATTCCGAGGAGGTTTTAGAGTTGGATGAGTGGTGAGGAAGCAATCCTTACATTCACCATAAGCACATAGCTTCGATTTCGGGTTACACATACTTGAGTCGACCATGTCCTCAAGGTTTTTGGTGGACAAAAGCCCAAGGCTGTGAAGAGAATTTGCCATGAACTGTAAATTCTCATGGGTTTTGCACTGACAAGTTTCACTATCAGTGTCATTGGGCGTAACAACCCAAAATGGTCTGAGGTGGCAGAAGGAGGTACAGGACAATTGACCTAGTTCCTCAGGCAGGAATTTCCTGTGCAGATTTTTTAATTGTGTTCAGTCAGAAGCCTCTTCTGCATTTTGTTCTTTAGTCGTGTCATGGTTTGTTTGCGTCCTGTCGTTATACTACTTACATCATCACTGAGAAAGAAATCCTTCACTTTCCTTTTTATTTCTGTTTCTGTTCTGCTTCCCTTCCTCGTCAAAAAAGAGCAAAGGTCCCCTTCCAACTTCGCTCTCATTATTTGAAAAGCCCAACACCGTCTTCTGAAGTTTATACTTCTTCAGTATATTCACAGGGGTCACTGTCGCAATGATTTGCTTGTTCTTCTGATTCCTTGCATTTCTGTATTTTGTTTTGATATCTTTAATGAGAGATGTGTGAAAGAGAAGAACCCTCTTAATAGGTGGTCACATTCTGACATCTCAGCAATGCTTTGACTGTTGAATGAGGCGATACAGATGCCTGTTCTCCCCTAATCCTTGCATACCTCTTCCTGTATGTTTTCTTTTTTTCCCTCTCCTTTGCCACTTTTGATTTTAAATGCTCTCTCTCTTTTTGGAGTCTTCTGTGTGTTCTTTTTCTAATGCGTTCCCCTTGCTGGCATTGCCTAAAACACATTAATGGTTAGGATTCTAGGGGTAGAGTCAGAGATAAAGTTAAGGATAAGGGTTAGTAGATCGGGATTGGGGTTATGGGTTCACTGAGTTCAGATATTGCCTTCTTCTTCCCTGTCTCTTTATCTTTCATCCATTTCTCCCTCTCTTTCTCTAGATACTCTCTCCTTCTTTCTGGGTCAGCATTACGTCGTTCTCTGTATTGCCGCCGTCTTTCAGCTGCACTAAGAGGAGGTGCCATTCCTTCAGAAAGACCTGATTCAATTGATATTTATTTATTCTTTAAATACTATACATGCTATATATCCTGTAATTATGAAATACAATTTATGAACAAAAACACATATTTTGCAACACATTACTGCAAGATATCCATTTGTCCACCCTGTTGAGTGCATGTCCACACTGTTACGTGTACATGGATAACAGGGTGGACAATAACAGGGTGGACATTTTGAGCTAAAATTAGCAACTATGCTCCAAGTGATCGTGATGAAGCTAGGATAATTAATGTCTGCCAATTGAAAAGGAATTTGCATTGTTTGACAAATATATTTTGAAATTATGAAATTCGATTAACGTCTTTTGTATTTTTGCTTAACAGGGTGGACATGTTATGCTTTCCAACATCACATCACCAACATATCATGATGAAAATGTAATAGTATGAAATATAGATACTCACTAGGCTAACCACAGTTGTTTTCCCGCCAAGGAAGTGGCATAATTTCCTGTTTGTGATGTCATTGTAGAAAATATATATTTTCGTAAAGTGCCAGTAACCACAATGTAACAGGGAGGACAATGACTTTGAGGATGTACAGAAAATATTCTTATAAAAGATGCAGCATTTAACATAAAAATACTATACATAAGATAACATTTAATGAAGAAAATTTGAAAATGTGTAAATATTTTTTTTTATGTATAATTTCATTCCTAATTGTTCTTGTTGAATGAAGTTGGTCGAGCAGCACCTGGGACATTGAAAAATTGCCTCCTTCCACTGAAATAAAATAGTCTAAAAGGTATAAAATGTACTTTGAAGTCTATGTCAGTATGCTTCTATTATCATGAAGACATACACACATAAGGATCCTTGTATATTTTTTATATACAATTTTGAATGATTTATCATGAGGACAAAAAATAACACTTTTAGTGATATTGACCCACAAACAAACCTGTTTCATATTGAAGCTCCACCAGGAAGTAAAATTAGAAAATATTTGACTGCACATCGTCCAGTTGTTGCATGTGATTTGCACTATAGCTATATATGGTGGTTTTTAGCTGCTCATTTTTTTTTACAACATCGGTTTTTTTGGGGGGGGGGGGGGTTGGCCAATAGGGGGCGAGAGAGAGAGAGAGAGAGAGACAGGCACAGAATGGACCACAGCACATAAAGAAAGGTCTGTGACACATCATTACACACAACACACACAGGAAAGTCTTTGGAATCCCTAGTGTCTCCTAGGCAGACGGGTCCTTGGTTCAGAGAGAGTGCAGGTTAGGGGTTTAGAGTTTAGGGGTGAGGGTTAGCCACAGGGCAGTGACAGCTTGGAGGTGGAAGGAAGGCACCGGCTTCCCCATACGTAGTGCGGGGGTACAAGCTGTGCCATTGTTAGGACGTGTGTCCCTTCTCTGTCTCCCCTGGTGGGGGGACTGCTACCC
This sequence comes from Salvelinus alpinus, assembly GCF_045679555.1. Lineage (NCBI taxonomy): Eukaryota > Metazoa > Chordata > Actinopteri > Salmoniformes > Salmonidae > Salvelinus > Salvelinus alpinus. Next base: position 2,803,664 of record NC_092109.1, read on the forward strand.
CACGTAAGGGGACTATCCTGTGGGGCTTCTCCCTCCCTTTACACTGGGGGTCACAGGGATCTGCATCACTAATGCTATTATCCAGTGACAGAAGCGTGCATGTGCACAAGCGTGTGGGCAGACACACACACACACACACACAGACACACTCACACATACATACAGTACACACACACGTCACTCTTCTCTCTGTGTGAGTGTGTGTCTCTCTCTCCCTCTGTCTTTCTTTCTCAAGCGTCACTGTAACCATTCTATAGCACAGCTACAAAGACAAACTTTCTATTTCACTGTCTCTCACATTCTCACTCTCACTCCTAACTGTAAACCTTCCCCTCTTCCCACTCTCTCTTGCTCTCCCTCAGTATGGCTCACCAGGTTCAATCTGCAGTGCGTTCCTGTAGCTGCCGAAGAGAGCGGCCTGTGTTCCGAGAAAGGCTCGAGCCACGCCGTCTCCTGTCCTTGTGGAAACCTTCTTTAGGCGGTTCTTTAAGGAGGACACCTGGGGAAAACAAACATTAACAAACAGTTACACCTTACTATTGTTTATGATGTCTACATAAGGACCGTGTGATTGAGTGATAAGCAACGTGTAACATTTTCACCTACATAGTCATAGGTGCATTTACAGGTAATATTTCAATCCATCCATACCCCAATCCCTTCTCTTTGGCTCCCTCCATCAATCTCTTTCACCCAACCTTAATACCTTCTCCCATCATCCATCCATCCCTTTCACCGTCTTTATCTATCCCTCTCTCCATTCACCCATCCATTCCTTTCCCAATACACCTTCTCCTTTCATACCAACATCTCAACCTTCTTTCCTCCCTTCATTCCCCCTTTCCCCCAGAGATAGTCTCATCCCCTCTAGTAGCATCTAGACCCCGCTATTTTAAAATCAGCCCCTCCGTTCCCCAGGCCCCCCTCTCTCCCTTCTCCCTCTCTTGCATCCATACGCACAGCGCCGCTGAAAAAAAACGGCCCTGCAAGTCAACAACAGCATTATTCTACATGAATACACTCCATGAGACGGCCGTTTAGGCTAGTGCTCTAGCCGGGAGCGAGTGCGGAGGGGCTGAAGTAATCCTTTCTCTTTCCATCTTCTCTCTCTCTCTTCCCCTGTCGCTTCTCTCCTGTAGCAAGCTCCCCCAGTTATTAAAGACGCTTGGTTACCTTGTTAGTAAAAGTTTTGCCTCCCTCAAAACCCCCAAAAACTTGCGACTGGAAAAAGAACCGTAGGAAAGAGTACAGCTTTTTAGTAGCATTCGGCATGACCTGGGTTTGTTCTCTACCACAGCGGAGGCAAGACCGATAAGACACGCAAATGAATTGTTGTTGTCATTTCCTCCCTCATTTGTTTGCATGAGTACTTTTATTTGGAGGAAATGGAAAAGAGTGTCTTTGAAATGTCAACATGTAAGCTCAATGTACAGTGTCTATTTTGTATGGAGCAGTACTGTGTATTTAAAACAAAAATTCCCCTCTGGGACATTAAAGTATATCCTATCCTAATGTGAATTCTCAAGTTAATAACCTCTTATGGCTGCATCCCTTGTTCTCAATTTTCTGCCTGAAGACATACCCTAATCTAACTGCCTGTAGCTCATGCCCAGAAGCAAGGATATGCATATTCTTGGTATCATTTGAAAGGAAACATTCTGAAGTGTGTGGCCTCTGATGTTCCCCAGTGATACACTTAATATGTGCTGAATCAACCTTTAAACACTACCGCTACAGGCACTGTCCCCCTTCAAATCAGTAATAATGTAGGAACTGTCCCCTCTAAAAAGTCCACTCTTCGTTCCAATGACAGTTCATGAATACATTTCACCCACTTGGCAAAGTTGAGAACACGATAACATTTTAGATGCCAATATAAAACAAACACACAAATAATATAACTCCTGCCGAAGTTGGCTCCCCCGCCTGTTCGGGTGGTGCTTGGCGGTCGTCGTCACCGGCCTACTAGCCGCAACCGATCCCTTTTTCTTTTCGGTTAGTTTTGTCTAATTAGTTACACCTGTTCCTTGTTTGTGTGTGTTTGATTTACTTCCCTATTTAGGTTGTGAAACCCGCCCCTTTGTTGTGCGGGATTATTTTGATGTTCACGGTTGTGTGCTCTGGACCGTGTTACCCGCTGTATTGGGTTGGTCAGTGTTTTGCGCCCTGCGTGGTTGGGCATTTACTTTTGGTGCTGCATTAAAGTGCATCTTTCCACTGGACCTCTCTGCTCTCTGCTTTTGATTCCTTCTACACACCTAGTCAGCGGGGACAGAATCCCGCACCTGAAAAATGGAATCAGCAGGAGCAGCCACACCTCCTCTCCCATCGATGGAGGAGAGGGTCCTCCATCACACCACCGTTCTTCACCGGATTGGATCCGCCATGGATCAGATGATGGAGAGGATGGACCGATGGGAGAGGAGTGGCCTTCCCACCTCATCTCCAGCGCCCCCTCCATCAGCACCACCTACCCCTGCTTCAGCATCCGGCTCCGGGACCCTGCGTCTGGCGCTCCCCAGGGAGTATGATGGGACGGCGGCTGGGTGTCAGGGGTTTCTCCTCCAACTGGAGTTATACCTAGCTACCGTCCGTCCGACTACCTCAGGAGAGGAGAGCGTGAGCGTCCTCCTCTCCTGTCTGACGGGGCGAGCCCTGGAGTGAGCAAATGCAGACACTACTATATCATTGGATGAGCTGATAGACATGTCCATTCGACTGGATAACCTGCTGGCTGCCCGCGGGCGTCCGGAACGGGCCCTGTTGATTCCACCCCCAGGCCCTCCTGCTCCCATCCCCATGGAGTTAGGGGGGGCTGCATCGAGGGGGACCGGAGGAGGAGATTCCTCCTGCACCAGTTGTGGTCGGCGAGGACACACGGCCGACCGGTGCTGGAGGAGCTCGTCTGGGAGTCGGGAGGGCAGGCGGAGCACTGATCGTTCACCCCAGGTGAGTCCGCGCCAGACTCACCCAGAGCTTCCTGTCGGCCATATGTTTGTGCTAACCTCTTTCCCTGGGTTTTCTCCCTCTCTACAGCATAAGGCGCTGGTCGATTCATGCGCAGCTGGGAACTTTATGGATCATGGGCTCGCCCTAAGGCCAGGGATTCCCCTGGTGTCGTTAGACCAACCTTTCCCCGTGCACTCCTTAGATAGCCGACCAATATTGGGCAGGGCTGGTCAGGGAGGCCACGGTGCCACTGGACATGGTAACGCAGGGGGGTCACAAGGAACGGATTAGTCTATTCCTTATTGATTCACCTGCGTTTCCAGTAGTGCTGGGAATTCTGTGGCTAGCCCTTCACAACCCGGTGATTTCATGGAGACAGGGGGCTCTACGAGGGTGGTCAGAGGAGTGTTCAGGCAGGTGTATAGGAGTTTCCGTAGGTGCAACTACGGTGGAGAGTCCAGACCAGGTTTCCATCGTGCGCATTCCCTCTGAATATGCCGATTTGGCTATCGCCTTCTGTAAGAAGAAGGCGACCCAATTACCACCCCATCGTCGAGGGGACTGCGCGATTAACCTCCTGGAGAACGCTGCACTTCCTAGGAGTCACGTGTACCCATTGTCCCAGGAGGAGACAGTGGCTATGGAGACATATGTCACTGAATCTCTGGGGCAGGGGTACATTCGGCCCTCCACGTCACCCATCTCCTCGAGTTTCTTTTTTGTGAAGAAGAAGGAGGGAGGTCTGCGTCCGTGCATTGATTATAGAGGTCTAAATTCAATCACAGTGGGGTTTAGTTACCCACTACCTCTCATCGCTACGGCGGTGGAATCATTTCACGGGGCGCGTTTCTTCACAAAACTGAACCTGAGGAGCGCGTATAACCTGGTGCGTATCCGGGGAGGAGATGAGTGGAAAACCGCATTTAGTACTACATCTGGCCATTATGAGTACCTCGTCATGCCATATGGGTTGAAGAATGCTCCAGCCGTCTTCCAATCTTTCGTAGACGAGGTTCTCCGAGACCTGCACGGGCAGGGAGTGGTAGTGTACATCGATGACATCTTGATCTATTCTGCCACACGCGCCGCGCACGTGTCTCTGGTGCGTAAGGTACTTGGGCAAGTGCTGGAGCATGACCTGTATGTCAAGGCTGAGAAATGTGTGTTCTCCAAAGATTGGCCGACTCCGATCACAGTAAAAGAGGTGCAGCGGTTTTTAGGGTTTGCCAATTACTACCGGAGGTTTATCCGGGGTTTTGGTCAGGTGGCTGCTCCCATTACCTCACTGCTGAAGGGAGGACTGGCGTGCTTGCGTTGGTCAGCAGATGAGGGCAGAGCCTTCAGTCGTCTGAAGGAGCTGTTCACCAATGCGCCAGTGTTGGCGCACCCGGACCCCTCTTTAGCGTTCATAGTGGGGGTGGACGCGTCCGAGGCTGGGTTAGGGGCCATACTCTCCCAGCGCTCGGGTGCGCCACCAAAGCTCCGCCCTTGTGCTTTTTTTAGAAGAAGCTCGGTCCGGCGGAGCGAAACTATGACGTGGGGGACAGGGAGTTGTTAGCTGTAGTCAAGGCTCTGAAGGTGTGGAGACATTGGCTTGAGGGGGCTAAGCACCCTTTTCTCATCTGGACTGACCATCGTAATCTTGATTATATCCGGCCAGCGAGGAGACTGAATCCACGTCAGGCTAGATGGGCCATGTTCTTTACCCGGTTCCGCTTCACCATCTCGTACCGGCCAGGCTCCCTAAACACCAGGGCCGACGCGCTGTCCCGCCTATATGATACCGAGTAGCGGTCCATCGAGCCGACCCCCATCCTTCCACCTTCATGTCTCATGGCACCGGTGGTATGGGAGGTGGACGCGGAGATAGAGAGGGCCTCGCGGTTGGAGCCTGCCCCCCCTCAGTGTCCAGCAGGGGCTCAGTATGTGCCACGGGGGGTCCGGGACAGGTTACTTCGTTGGGCTCATACTCTACCCTCCTCGGGTCATCCTGGCATTGAGAGGACAGTGCGGAGTCTTAGGGGGAGATACTGGTGGCCCACGTTGTCTAAGGATGTGAGGTTTTATGTCTCCTCCTGCTCGGTGTGCGCTCAGAGCAAGGCTCCTCGACACCTGCCTAGAGGGAAGTTACAGCCCCTCCCCGTTCCACAACGGCCGTGGTCACACTTGTCGGTGGACTTTCTCACCGATCTTCCCCCGTCCCAGGGAAGTAGCACGATCCTGATCGTTGTGGATCGGTTCTCTAAGTCCTGCCGTCTCATCCCGTTACCCGGTCTCCCTACGGCCCTGCAGACTGCGGAGGCTCTGTTTACCCATGTCTTCCGGCACTACGGGGTGCCTGAGGACATCGTCTCTGATCGGGGTCCCCAGTTCACGTCCAGAGTTTGGAGGGCGTTTATGGAGAGGCTGGGGGTCTCGGTCAGCTTGACCGAGACCCCCAAACCCCCATGTGGGCAGGTTTCTGCGGTCGTATTGCCGGGATCGGCCAGGGTAGTGGGCGAGGTATGTTCCTTGGGCAGAGCTCGCTCAGAACTCCCTTCGCCACTCCTCGACTAACATTTCTCCCTTCCAGTGTGTGTTGGGTTACCAGCCGGTCCTGGCCCCATGGCATCAGAGCCAGACCGAGGCTCCTGCGGTGGAGAAATGGGTGCAGCGCTCAAAGGACACCTGGAGAGCCGTCCAGGAATCGTTGAGACTGGCGGGTGGACGGCAGAAGAAGAGCGCTGAGCAGCACCGCAGGCCCCCGTGTTCGCACCGGGGGACAGGGTCTGGCTCTCGATCTGAAACCTGCCCCTCCGCCTGCCCTGCCGGAAGCTGGGGACGCAGTGTGTGGGGCCATTTAAAGTCCTGAGGAGGATAAACGAGGTGTGTTATAGGTTACAACTTCCTACTTATTATCGTATTAACCCCTCGTTTCATGTGTCTCTCCTCAGGCCGGTGGTGGCTGGTCCCCTACAAGAAGGTGAGGTGCCTGAGGTCCCTACGCCCCCTCTGGACATCGGGGGGTCCCTGGTGTAGTACGTAGCATTCTGGACTCGAGACGCCGGGTGAGGGGCCTACAGTACCTTGTGGACTGGGAGGGGTACGGTCCGGAGGAGAGGTGCTGGTTACCGGTGGGGGACATTTTGGATCCTTCACTCCTGAGAGACTTCCACCGCCTCCACCTGGATCGCCCGGCGCCTCGCCGCCCTCAAGGCGGCCCTGCGCATTTCCTATGACAAAGCGCACAGTTGTACAACTGAATTGGCTGCCTTAATAATCGACATCCACGTCTCTGGCACCCAGGAAACAGTGGGTTAACTGCGTTGCTCAGGGGCAGAACGACAGATTTTTTAACATGTCAGCTCGGGGATTCAATCCAGCAACCTTTCAGTTACTGGCCCAATGCTCTAACCACTAGGATACCTGCCGCCACAGGATGGTATTGACAAACCATCACGTGGCTATTTCCAAATACCCCGGTATAAACGGTATACCGCCCAAGCCTAGTGTATGATCAGAGGGCCGGAACAAAGTTATAAATAATTTGTACACTGCACGTTGACCACAAGTTACATACAATCCCTTCAAAAATATTAATGCCCCTTGACTTATGCCACATTTTGTTGTCTTACACACATCTATGCACATAATGACAAAGTGATTACATGTTTCTAGAAAATTTCGCAAATATTGAAAATTAAATACAGAAATATCTCATTTATATCTATTCACACCCCTGATATAATACTTTGTAGAAGCACTTTTGGCGGCAATTCCAGCTTGAGCATGTCTGCATCAGCTTTGCACATCTGGATTTGGGAATTTTCTCCCATTCTTCCTGGCAGATTTTCTCAAGCTCTGCTTAGTTAGATGGGAAGTGGTGGGGAACAGCAATCTTCAAGCCTTTCCACAGATTTTCAACGGGATTCAAGTCTGGTATTTTGATTGGGCCACTCAATTACTTTCACATTATTCATGTTCTGAAACCATTCCAGCGTTGCTTTGGCTGTATGCTTGGGGTCATTGTCCTGTTGGAACGTAAATCTTCACCCCAGTCTAAGGTTGTTTGCACTCTGAAGCAGGTTCTCATCAAGGATTTGCCTGTATTTGGCTCCATTCATTGTTCCCTCTATCCTTACCAGTCACCCAGATCCCTGCCGTTGAAAAGCATCCCCATAGTATGATGCTGCCACCAACATGCTTCATGGTAGGGATGGTGTTAAACGTGTGACGAGCTGTGCATGTTTTTCTCCAGACATAGCGCTTTGGTCAAAGAGTTACATTTTTGCTCATCAGTCTACAGACTGTTTTGCCTTATGCTCTCAGAATCTTTCATGTGCCTTTTTGCAAACTTGAGGCGTGTTGTCATGTGCCTTTTCCTCAGGAGTGGCTTCCGTCTAGCCACTCTCCCATAAAGCCCAGATTGGTGAAGTGCTGTAGAGACTGTTGTCCTTTTGGCAGGTTCTTTCATCTCAGCCAATGAACTCTGTAGTTCGGTCAGAGTAGTCATTGGGTTCTTGGTCACCTCCCTGACCAAAGTCCTTCTTGCCCGGTTGCTCAGTTTAGAACTGACTGTATGACCAGTCTGGGAAGTTCCATATTTTTTGTTTCCCAATGATGTAGACCACTGTGCTCTTGGATACTTCAACACTCTAGAATTTGTATTAGACTCTTCCCAAGATATATGCTTCATCACAATTCTCGGAGATCTACAGACAGTTCCTTGGACTTCATGGTATAGTTTCCGCTCTGACATTCACTGTCAACTGTGGGACCTTATATAGACAGGTGTGTCCAAACAATGGAATTGGCCACAGGTGGAATCAAATCAAGGTGTTGTGACATCTCAAGGATGATCAAAGGAAATTTGATGCACCTGAGCTCAATTTGGAGTGTCATACCAACGGAGTGCAAATGCTTATGTCAATGAGATATTTTCAATAAATTTGCAAACATTTCTAAAAACACAAAATGTGACCCACCACCTGGATACGGTTCTATGTAGCAACATTTGAAATTGTGTTCTTTACATTGTATAAAAGTAAAGACTCAAAGACAGAAAATGCTACATCATACACTGCAGTTGAGGAACAATGGGAAAGTTATTCTGCTTTGAACGTTGATAGACGTGTAACCCCACTTTTGAGATAATGGCCCTTGTTTTGGTACACCTACTAGAGAGCTCTTCTTTGTTTACACCCATTCAGCATTGTTCACACCCTCTTAAACCTTAGCCCCATCCATCTCTTTAAGAATTCATGTGAGGCCATGTGCTAAACAGATTGAATAAGGTAGTCTAATAAACAATCAAATATTTCAAGACTAAAAGAGGTGAAAGTAGGAGCATAAAGTAGTAGTAAAAATATATATAGTCCTTGACCTATATCCTAATCTGACTTTGGTGCAGGTCATGTTGATCTTCACATTACCGTCTCTGTAAAACACACACTATATCAAATAAAATCAAAGTGTACTTGTCACATGCACAGCATACAGTGAAATGGTTACTTGCACAGTGGAGTATTTTGTTTAGACATGTAGCTAGCTAGCTAAACAATGAACAATAATCCCAACGTATACTACCATGCATGAATCTGCAGGAAGCTAAAGCTAACCAACCAGGTTTAATGTTAGCTAGCTAGCTAACATTAGGCTATAACTAGAAATGCAAATGGTTTTCTGAGATACGAAATAATATTACTACACAGATCATACACGTAACATTAGCTAGCGAGTCAGCCAGCTAACGTTAGCTAGCTAGCTAACAGTATGCTTTAACTTGCAATGAAAACAACTTTCTGACAAAATTTGAAACGTATAATATCTGAAAATGTAGCTAGACTCTTACCCGTATACATGGATGAACGCTTCTCCCTCTATGCCATGGATGCCATGTTTGCCCTTAGTTTGAAGATGTAATCTGGAGATACGTAGGTGTTTTATACAACAGCCTTCTGTGTTCTATATTTGACTCTCTCTGCATTTGTCAATCATCTCTCTGCTTCCACTGGGCATTCCACTGATTTCAAAACTCGGTCAACTTCTTCCGTGACAACAACACTGTTGATTGCCATTTCTTCCCCATCACTGTCATCAGAAGAATCTACAATGTCTGGTTCAATGAAAATGTTTTTATCTCAAATCAGGGATTTCATCATCGTCTGTCATCCTCGTGAGTCAGAGAGTCAGCAAGGCACGATCGTACTCTAGAAAGTATTCCATCACAACTTTTTCCCACTGATCTTTGTCGATAGTGCATGTTAAATTCAGGGCAGCAATGTTGAGAGCAGTAGTAATACTTTTGCAGTTATTCATGATATCTTTCAAAAAAGCCGCTGTAGAAAGGATTATCTACACATGCTCATGTTATAGACAGAAGCATGCTAAATGGCAGACCAATCCAACTAGGCTCTTAATTTAACAATCGTATTTGTATCTAAAGATGGCATATAAGTTTGTTACTATGGCACATAAAAGTTTATATGTTCCAAAGGCATTCCTGCCCAATTTTGTTTTTGAGTTTTGAAAATGCCTCTCATGTGAAGAAGTTATATTTATTTATTTTTATTTTATTTCACCTTTATTTAACCAGGTAGGCTAGTTTAGAACAAGTTCATTTACAACTGCAAACCTGGCCAAGATAAAGCAAAGCAGTGAGACACAAACAACAACACAGAGTTACACTTGGAATAAACAAGCGTACAGTCAATAACACAATAGAAAAAAAAGAAAGTCTATATACAGTGTGTGCAAATAGCGTGAGGAGGTAAGGCAATACATAGGCCATAGTAGCAGAGTAATTACAATTTAGCAAATGAACACTGGAGTGATAGATGAGCAGATGATAATGTGCAAGTAGAAATACTGGTGTACAAAAGAGCAGAAAAGTAAATAAAAACAATATGGGGATGAGGTAGGTAGATTGGGTGGGCTATTTACAGATGGGCTATGTACAGCTGCAGCAATCAGTTAGCTGCTCAGATAGCTAATGTTTAAAGTTAGTGAGGGAAAAATAAGTCTCCAGCTTCAGAGATTTTTGCAATTCGTTCCAGTCATTGGCAGCAGAGAACTGGAAGGAAAGGCGGCAAAAGGAAGTGTTGGCTTTGGGGATGACCAGTGATATATACCTGCTGGAGCGCGTGCTACGGGTGGGTGTTGTTATCGTGACCAGTGAGCTGAGATAAGGCGGAGCTTTACCTAGCATAGACTTATAGATGACCTGGAGCCAGTGGGTCCGGCGACGAATATGTAGCGAGGGCCAGCCGACTAGAGCATGCAGGTCGCAGTGGTGAGTGGTATAAGGGGCTTTGGTGACAAAACGGATGGCACTGTGATAGACTGCATCCAGTTTGCTGACATGCGACATACGCCTAGCTTCTTGACACAGGTCACAAATGTGGAACAAGTCAAGGGGTATGAATACTTTCTGAAGGCACTGTAGTATTTGACACATATAGTATGACAAAAACAGAATAATTTCAAAGCTTGATTTCATTGGGATACGATCACATACAGTGCCTTCAGAATGTATTCACACACCTTGACTTTTGTTGTGTTACAGCCTGAATTTAAAATGGATTTTATGTCACTGGCCGATACACAACACCACATAATGTCAAAATGGACTTATGTTTTTATACATTTTAACAAATTCATTTCAAATGAAAAGCTCAAATGTATTCAACCCCTTTGTTATGGCAAGCCTAAGTAAGTTCAGGAGTACAAATTTGCTTAACAAGTCAGATAAGTTGCATGGAATCACTCTGTGTACAATATATACAAGTGTTTAAAAATTATTTTTGAATGGCTACCTAATCTCTGTAACCCACACATAATTATATGTAAGGTCCCACGCTCAAGCAGTACATTTCAAACACACGTTCAACCACAAACACCAGGGAGGTCTTCGAATGCCTAGCAAAGAAGGGCACCTATTGGTAGATGGGTAAAAATGACATGAATATATATTTGAGCATGGTGAAGTTGTTCATTACACTTTGTTTGGTGAATCAATACACCCAGTCACTATAAAGATACAGGCATCCTTCCTAACCCAGTTGCCGGAGAGGAAAGAAACCGCTCAGGGATTTCACCATGAGGCCAATAGTGTTTTTTAAAACAGTTTAATGGCTGTGATAGGAGAAAACCCAGGATGGATCAACAACATTGTATTTACACTACAATACTAACCAAAATGATAGACTGAAAAGATGGAAGCCTGTAAAAATGTGGCAAAGAAATTAACTTTATGTCCTGAAAACAAAGCATTATGTTTGGGGCAAATCCAACACATCACTGAGGACCACTCTTCATATTTTCAAGCATGGTGGTGGCTGCATCATGTTATGGGTATGCCTGTCATCGGCAAGGACTAGGGAGTTTTTTAGGATAAAAAAATGGGATAGAGTTAAACACAGGCAGAATCATAGAAGAAAACCTGGTTCAGTCTGCTTTCCAACAGACACTAGGAGACAAATGCACCTTTCAGCAGGACAATAACATAAAACAGAAGGCATACATATACACTGGAGTTGCTTACCAAGACGACATTGAATGTTCCTGAGTGGCCTAGTTACAGTTTTGACTTAAATCTGCTAGAAAATCTGTCAAGATTTGAAAATGTCTGTCTAGCAATGATCAAAAAAGAACTTGACAGAATTGTAATATTTTTTTTAAAGAAAAATGTGCAAATATTGTACAATTAAAGTGTGCAAAGCTTTTAGAGGCTTACCCAGAAAGACTGTAATCACTGCAAAAGGTGATTCAAACATGTATTGACTCACGGGGTTGAATACTTACTGTATGTAATCAAGATATGTTAGTGTTTTATTTTTTATATAATTTTTTGGTGTACAGCAATCTTTAACTTGTTATGGCTGGGGGCAGTATTAAGTAGCTTGGATGAATAAGGTGCTCAGAGTAAACTGCCTGCTACTCAGTCCCAGAAGCTAAGATATGCATATTATTAGTAGATTTGGATGAGAAAAAAAATCAGAAGTTTCTAAAACTGTTTGAATGATGTCTGTGAGTATAACAGAACTCACATTGCAGGCAAAAACCTGAGAAAAATCCAACCAAAAATCCAACCGGCACATAAAAGTTTACATGTTCCAAAGGCATTTCTGCCAAAAACGCATTTTGTGTCAAAAAATTGCCTCTCATGTGAAGAAGTTATATTTATTTATTTTTATTTTATTTCACCTTTATTTAACCAGGTAGGCTAGTTGAGAACAAGTTCTCATTTACAACTGCAACCTGGCCAAGATAAAGCAAAGCAGTGCGACACAAACAACAACACAGAGTTACACATGGAATAAACAAGCGTATAGTCAATAACACCATAGAAAAAAAATAAAGTCTATATACAGTGTGTGCAAATAGCGCCAGGAGGTAAGGCAATAAATAGGCCATAGTAGCGGAGTATTTACAATTTAGCAAATCAAAAATCCAACCAGGAAGTGGGAAATCTGAGGTTTGTAGGTTTGCCTATCTAATATACAGTGTCTATGGGGTCATATTGCACTTCCTAAGGCTTCCACTAGATGTCAACAGTCTTTAGAACCTTGTTTGATGCCTCTACTGTGAAGGAGGGGGGAATGAGAGCTGATTGAGTCAGGGGTCTGGTAGAGTGCCACGAGCTCACTCAGGCACGCCCCCGTGAGAGTTAGTTGCGTTCCATTGCATTTCTACAGACAAAGGAATTCTCCGGTTGAAACATTATTGAAGATGTATGTTAAAAACATCGTAAAGATTGATTCTATACATCATTTGTCAGTTTCTACGAACTGTAATGAAATTTTTTGACTTTTCATCTGGACTGTGCGTCATGAGTTTGGATTTTGGAACTAAACGCGCAAACAAAAAGGAGGTATTTGGACATAAATAATGGACTTTATCGAACAAAACAAACATTTATTGTGGAACTGGGATTCCTGGGAGTACATTCTGATGAAGATTATCAAAGGTAAGTGAATATTTATAATGCTATTTCTGACTTCTGTTGACTTCACAACATGGCGGGTACTTGTATGGCTTGTTTTTGTGTCTGAGCGCCGTACTCAGATTATTGCATGGTGTGCTTTTTCCGTGAAGTTTTTTTTAAATCTGACACAGCGTTAAGGAGAAGTTTATCTAAAGTTCCATGAAAAACACTTGTATCTTTTATCAATGTTTATTATGAGTATTTCTGTAAATTGATGTGGCTCTCTGCAAAATCACCGGATGTTTTGGAGGCAAAACATTACTGAACATAACGCGCCAATGTAAACTAAGATTTTTGGATATAAATATGAACTTTATCGAACAAAACATACATGTATTGTGTAACATGAAGTGCTATGGGTGTCATCTGATGAAGATCATCAAAGGTTAGTGATAAATTTTATCTCTATTTCTGCTTTTTGTGACTCCCTCTCTTTGGCTGGAAAAATGGCTGTGTTTTCTGTGACTAGGTACTGACCTAACATAATCAGATGGTGTGCTTTCGTTGTAAAGCCTTTTTGAAATCAGACACTGTAGTGGGATTAACAACAAGTGTATCTTTAAAATGGTGTCAAATACTTGTATGTTTGAGGAATTTTCATTATGAGATTTCAGTTGTTTGAATTTGGCGCCCTGCACTTTCACTGGCTGTTGTCATATCGATCCCGTTAACGGGATCTCAGCCGTAAGAAATTTTAAGTCATACCACGGATTCTCAATTGGATTGAAGTCTGGGCTTTGACTAGGCCATTCCAAGACATTTAAATGTTTCACCTTAAACCACTCGAGTGTTGCTTTAGCAGTATGCTTAGGGTCATTGTCCTACTGGAAGGTGAACTTGTTAATTGAAATGCATTCCAGGTGACTACCTCATGAAGCTGGTTGAGAGAATGCCAAGAGTGTGCAAAGCTGTCATCAAGGCAAAGGGTGGCTACTTTGAAGAATCAAAAATATAAAATACATTTTTATTTGTTTAACACTTTTTGGGTTACTACATGATTCCATATGTGTTATGTCATAGTTTTGATGTCTACACTATTATTCTACAATGTAGAAAATGGTAAAAAATAAAGAAAAACCCTTGAATGAGTTGGTGTGTCCAAACCTTTGACTGGTACTGTGTATATATATATATATATATATATATACACTGCTCAAAAAAATAAAGGGAACACTTAAACAACACAATGTAACTCCAAGTCAATCACACTTCTGTGAAATCAAACTGTCCACTTAGGAAGCAACACTGATTGACAATAAATTTCACATGCTGTTGTGCAAATGGAATAGACAAAAGGTGGAAATTATAGGCAATTAGCAAGACACCCCCAATAAAGGAGTGGTTCTGCAGGTGGTGACCACAGACCACTTCTCAGTTCCTATGCTTCCTGGCTGATGTTTTGGTCACTTTTGAATGCTGGCGGTGCTTTCACTCTAGTGGTAGCATGAGACGGACTCTACAACCCACACAAGTGGCTCAGGTAGTGCAGCTCATCCAGGATGGCACATCAATGCGAGCTGTGGCAAGAAGGTTTGCTGTGTCTGTCAGCGTAGTGTCCAGAGCATGGAGGCGCTACCAGGAGACAGGCCAGTACATCAGGAGATGTGGAGGAGGCCGTAGGAGGGCAACAACCCAGCAGCAGGACCGCTACCTCCGCCTTTGTGCAAGGAGGAGCAGGAGGAGCACTGCCAGAGCCCTGCAAAATGACCTCCAGCAGGCCACAAATGTGCATGTCTCTGCTCAAACGGTCAGAAACAGACTCCATGAGGATGGTATGAGGGCCCGACGTCCACAGGTGGGGGTTGTGCTTACAGCCCAACACCGTGCAGGACGTTTGGCATTTGCCAGAGAACACCAAGATTGGCAAATTCGCCATTGGCGCCCTGTGCTCTTCACAGATGAAAGCAGGTTCACACGCACGTGACAGACGTGACAGAGTCTGGAGACGCCGTGGAGAACGTTCTGCTGCCTGCAACATCCTCCAGCATGAGCGGTTTGGCGGTGGGTCAGTCATGGTGTGGGGTGGCATTTCTTTGGGGGGCCGCACAGCTCTCCATGTGCTCGCCAGAGGTAGCCTGACTGCCATTAGGTACCGAGATGAGATCCTCAGACCCCTTGTGAGACCATATGCTGGTGCGGTTGGCCCTGGGTTCCTCCTAATGCAAGACAATGCTAGACCTCATGTGGCTGGAGTGTGTCAGCAGTTCCTGCAAGAGGAAGGCATTGATGCTATGGACTGGCCCGCCCGTTCCCCAGACCTGAATCCAATTGAGCACATCTGGGACATCATGTCTCGCTCCATCCACCAACGCCACGTTGCACCACAGACTGTCCAGGAGTTGGCGGATGCTTTAGTCCAGGTCTGGGAGGAGATCCCTCAGGAGACCATCCGCCACCTCTTCAGGAGCATGCCCAGGCGTTGTAGGGAGGTCATACAGGCACGTGGAGGCCACACACACTACTGAGCTTCATTTTGACTTGTTTTAAGGACATTACATCAAAGTTGGATCAGCCTGTAGTGTGGTTTTCCACTTAAATTTTGAGTGTGACTCCAAATCCAGACCTCCATGGGTTGATAAATTTGATTTCCATTGATTATTTTTCTGTGATTTTGTTGTCAGCACATTCAACTATGTAAAGAAAAAAGTATTTAATAAGAATATTTCATTCATTCAGATCTAGGATGTGTTATTTTAGTGTTACCTTTATTTTTTTGAGCAGTGTATATAATATATATTTTTGCTTATAATATACTGTATTTGGCCTGCAGGGGATAGTAGTCTGTGTGATTTGAGATATGCAAGGCTTTGAAATGGGAATCACATACACATCTCTACTCTTAGATTTTGTACCAATCCAGGTTTTTTTCTGGATCAAAATTGGGCTTAGGTGGTGGGCATGGCGGGGGGCATGGTATTGGGGTTGGTCGGCCCGGGAAAACATTTTAGAGGCCCCGATCTTGGCGGTGTAGACATGTTTGCATTTTAAAATAAATTTCTGCAATTCTACACATTTTTCCACGGAGCTGAGAGCAATTTTTGCTGCTGTAAAGCTACTTTCCTACAATTATATTCATTGTGCCATGGATAATGGTGTGTTCATTTTCTCAAACATAATAACAAAATCAATACTGCTAAATTAAATGTTTTTGGAATTGTCAATTGACTGTCTAGCTTTTATTTGAGTGATTGTTAGTTGTTAAAGATTATATTATTGAAAGACAAAGGTCCATTATCTTTTCTATATACTTTATATCTGGTTTCAGTCATTTAATTTTACACTGAAAGAGTTTTTCAATCACAGAAATGAATTTCTAATTCTTTTTTCTCTTTACACAGTATGGACTTCGGTGACCCGAAAATCGCTTAGGCTGCCCCAAAAATTCCTGCAATCAAATTCAATTTGGAAAGAACCACTCTTCAAGACCATCCTGTTCTGGAACTGTAGAGCTGGATAAGTGGGTATGTACAGTGGGGAGAACAAGTATTTGATACACTGCCGATTTTGCAGCTCTTCCTACTTACAAAGCATGTAGAGGTCTGTAATTTTTATCATAGGTACACTTCAACTGTGAGAGACGGAATCTAAAACAAAAATCCAGAAAATCACATTGTATGATTTTTAAGTAATTAATTTGCATTTTATTGCATGACATAAGTATTTGATCACCTACCAACCAGTAAGAATTCCAGCTCTCACAGACCTGTTAGTTTTTCTTTAAGAAGCCCTCCTGTTCTCCACTCATTACCTGTATTAACTGCACCTATTTGAACTCGTTACCTGTATAGAAGACACCTGTCCACACACTCAAACAGACTCCAACCTCTCCACAATGGCCAAGACAGGAGAGCTGTGTAAGGTCTGTGACAGCCGGAATTCTTACTGGTTGGTAGATGATCAAATACTTATGTCATGCAATAAAATGCAAATTAATTACTTAAAAATCATACAATGTGATTTTCTGGATTTTTGTTGAGATTAGATTGTCTCTCACAGTTGAAGTGTACCTATGATAAAAATTAGACCTCTACATGCTTTGTAAGTAGGAAAAGCTGCAAAATCGGCAGTGTATCAAATACTTGTTCTCCCCACTGTATATGTATGTGAGTGTCTGCAGGCATGTGCACAGATGTGTCTCTACTTTTGCAGATTACACATCCCTTCCAGTCTCCAGTGCCCTTTTGGGTAGTGACATAATTTACCTCTAAAATATTATGTTGTATAGATTTTTTGTCATTGAACCCACTTCCCGCAAGTCTGACATCGTCAAGTTCGCCACACCTTTTCCTTCTGTTGGTTGCGCCTTTTTATCTGCCCAAAACAGAGCTCACGCGCGCCCAGTATCCAAGCATGCATGGCTTGAGAGATGTGGTCACCGGTCGAGTATGTGTAGTGAGCTACCTAGTTTAAATATCAACAGTACTGCCACAGCAGCATAACACTTGATTAACACTTGATACAACTTGATTTAGCCTACATTCTCATCAAGTCTGGTTGGCTGATACATGCAGCAGAGAGGCAGAAAGACATAGAGAAGAGTCACTGCTTCAATGACCCTCCAACCCAACTCCATCCCTTCTTCAGTCGGGAGTTGCACATGTGTCAGGGCAGCAGCAACACAGCTGCATATAGCTAACCACCATATACTAAAATATCCACACAAGCCACTAGCCAGCCAGCCATCATGAGTTAGAAGATTATGAACATTATATTACGAAGTTGTTATTCTGAAAGGATGATTGAAGATAAATCTCAATCAGTAAAATAAACGGAGCTTGCTAACTAGCAGGTTTACATCAATCATCATGTAAATGGAGGAGGAGGCACTATAACTGTCAAGTTGACCTCTTTCTTGTGCAATTCCCCACTTGAAAAGGACAGTCCCTCCACATGAAGATTTTAACTGGATTTCACGCAATAAACAGCCATGGAATCAGTTGTTTGTCTTTTATTTACCATTCTTTGGTTGGCAGTAAACAGGTGAAAAACCTCAAAATAGAGATGACAAATACAAGTTACTATTTGAGTTGACAGCCCAATCAAATACACAAACTTATCCACATTCACCCCAGATAAACACATTTCTGCCACCATAAAACACAAGGTTTCCACTTAAGCAAATGTTTCCCAAAATAGAAACCCACCATTTTTAATCAAATGAGCAGAATCAGTATATTCTCTAAATTTGCATTTTAGCCAAATACATTCAAAATATTTTTAGTAGTAAAAAATTACATTTATTTTCTAATCAGTAGTTTTAAGCAGACAAATCTTACATTTTTTTGCCAAAGATTTTTTAGACTATACATTTGTTACTGAATTAAGAACTTGGTTTACTAAGATTTCTACAAAGTTTAAATTACTTTTAACCATTTCAAACAAGTTTTGTCAACAATGAATTTGGCTCTTCTTACTTTTCCTTTATACCCCACAAACAACATTTGAAGTTATAAATACCACTGCAAAAGTCCTATCAAAGTTAAGAGTCTGTGTTTTCCAGAGTATCATTAGCAGTGCACTGCTTAAGTTAGTCTAGCCAAGCATGGCTAATATGGCGCTTACCGGCTGTCTTTCACAGTTTTGTGGAGGACTTGCACAGTCAACTTGATCACAAAGATGAAGTTTCCTTGGTCTTGTGGTGTTATAAATGCTCCTTTCACTGCGGTCTAAAGACAACAGCAGAGCCAGGTGCTGGCACGCCCAGATTGCCTGGAAGATTTGTTCCACCTGGTTCACCACTGATTGAAGGAGGAGGAGTTTCACCACTGAGGAGCTCCCAGGCAGTTTGTCAGCACAATAACTACACTGAACAAAAATATAAATGCAACATGCAACAATTTCAAAGATTATACTGAGTTACAGTTCATAGAATGCATAAGGCTCTAATCTATGGACTTCACATGACTAGGAATACAGATATGTATCTATTGGTCACAGACACCTTAAAAAAAGGTAGGGGTATGGATCAGAAAACCAGTCAGTACGTGGTGTGACCAACATTTGCCTCGTGCAGTGCGACACATCTCCTTCACATAGAGTTGATCAGGCTATTGATTGTGGCCCGTGCATTATCATGCTTAAACATGGCGGCGGATGAATGGCAAAACAATGGG
The DNA here is from genome assembly GCF_045679555.1 of Salvelinus alpinus. Taxonomy (NCBI): domain Eukaryota; kingdom Metazoa; phylum Chordata; class Actinopteri; order Salmoniformes; family Salmonidae; genus Salvelinus; species Salvelinus alpinus. The sequence goes on from NC_092109.1 coordinate 2,822,690, forward strand.
CCTCAGGATCTTGTCACATTCAAATTGCAATCGATAAAACGCAATTGTGTTCGTTGTCCGTAGCTTATGCCTGCGCATACCATAACTCCACCGCCACATGGAGCACTATGTTCACAACGTTTGCATAAGAAAACTGCTCGCCCATGCTGTCTGCCATCTGCACGGTACGTATGAAACCGGGATTCATCTGTGAAGAGCACACTTCTCCAGTGTGCCAGTGGCCATCAAAGTTGAGCCTTTGCCCACTGAAGTCGGTTACAACGCCAAACTGCAGATATGTCAAGATCCTGGTGAGGACGACGAGCACGCAGGTAGCTTTCCTGAGACGGTTTCTGACAGATAGTGCAGAAATCCTTCAGTTGTGCAAACCCACAGTTTCATCAGCTGTCCGGGTGGGCTGGTCTCAGACGATCCCGCGGGTGAAGAAGCCGGATGTGGAGGTCCTGGGCTGGCATGGTTATACGTGGTCTACGATTGTGAGGCCGGTTGGACATACTGCCAAATTCTCTAAAATGATGTTAGAGGCGGCTTATGGTAGAGAAATGAACATTCAATTCCCATGGCAAAATCTCTGGTGGACATTCCTGCAGTCAACATGTCAATTGTACGCTCCCTCAAAACTTGAGACATCTGTGGCATTGTGTTGTGTGACAAAACTGTACATTTTAGAGTGGCCTTTTATTGTGACCAGCACAAGGTGCACCTGTTTAATGATCAAACTGTTTAATCAGCTTCTTGAGATGCCATACCTGTCAGGTGGTTGGATTATCTTGGCAAAGGAGAAATGCTAACTAAAAGGGATGTAAACAAATTTGTGCACAAAATTTGAGAGAAATAACCTTTTTATGCATATGGCACATTTCTGGGATCTTTTATTTAATGCTCATAAAACAACACTTGACTTGTTGCATTTATACTTTTGTTCAGTGTAGCTTTCTTAAAAGAGTGTTGAGTGTTTTGTGTCAGAAATAAATAGCCCTATGCAACAACAACAAAACACTTTGAGATATGAAAGTCTGTGCACGGCCCTGCGTGTCTGTGTGTGCATGCGCACGTCTATGTCGTGAGTGTGTCTCACCACGTCGTTAGGCAGGCTTTGGAGCTCGTCGAAGGGTGTTTCCGTGGTGTTGTTCTCTACGTTGAGGACTACCACATCATCCAGGGCCATCCCCCTCACCTTCTGCAGGGAGAGAGACACACGGAGAGAAGGCTTGACACTTGCACACTCATATTCACAGACACACACAGTCAAACAGACATGAACACACACACACACACACAGTCAAACAGACATGCATACACAAACATACTTATGAGTTGAGTTTATAAACCTGTCTGTGGTTAGGAACTTACCTCCATTAGGCTGGAATATACTCCAATGAGGTAGGGCATGGGTACACTGCAAAACACAAACAGATCAGTGGCGTAAACCACCAGAAATTTTGCAAATGTATTACAAATAAAAAACAGATACCTTATTTACATAAGTATTCAGATCCTATGCTATGAGACTCTAAATTGAGCACAGGTGCATCCTGTTTCCATTGATCATCCTTGAGATGTTTCTACAACTTGATTGGAGTCCACCTGAAGTTTGGAACCATCAAGACTCTTGTTTACTGAGCAATTGGGGGAGAAGGGCCTTGGTCAGGGAGGTGACCAAGAACACGATGGTCACTCTGACAGAGCTCCATACGTCCTCTGCGGAGATGGGAGAACCTTCCAGAAGGACAACCATCTCTGCAGCACTCCACCAAACAGGCCTTTATGGTAGAGTGGCCAAACGGAAGCCACTCCTCAGTAAATGATAGCCCGCTTGGAGTTTGCAAAAAGGCACCTGTTCTGATGAAACCAAGATTGAACTCTTTGGCCTGAATGCCAAGTTTCACGTCTGGGGGAAACCTGGCACCATCCCTAAGGTGAAGCATGGTGGTGGCAGCATCATGCTGTGGGGACTGGGTAGGGACTGGGGGACTTGTCAGGATCGAGGGAAAGATGAACGGAGCAAAGTACAGAAAGAACCTGCTTTTCAGAGCACTCAGGAACTCAGATTGGGATGAAGGTTCACCTTCCAACAGGACAATGACCCTAAGCACACAGCCAAGACAACGCAGGAGTGGTTTCAGGACGAGTCTCTGAATTTCCTTGAGTGGCCCAGCCAGAGCCCGGACTTGAACCCGATAGAACATCTCTGGAGACACTTGAAAATAGCTGTGCAGCGACACTCCCCATCCAACCTGACAGAGCTTGAGAGGATCTGCAGAGATGAATGGGAGAAACTCCCCAAATACAGGTGTGCCAAGCTGGTAGCGTCATACCCAAAAGACTGGAAGCTGTAATCGCTGCCAAAGGTGATTCAACAAAGTACTGAGTAAAGAGTCTGAATACTTATGTAAATGTGATATTTCTGGTTTTTATTTTTTATAAAAATAAAAGTTATAAAAATAACTGTTTTTGCTTTGTCATCATGGGATATTGTGTGTAGGTTGACGAGGGGGAAAAAACACTTTAAACAATTTTAGAATAAGACTGCAACGTAACGAAATGTGGAAAAAGTTAAGGGTTCTGAATACTTTCCGAAAGTCACTGTATGTACACTACTGGTCAAAAGTTTTAGAACACCTGCTCATTCAAGGGTTTTTCTTTATTTGTACTATGTTCTACATTGTAGAATAATAGTGAAGACATCAAAACTATGAAATAACACATATGGAATAATGTACTAACCAAAAACATGTTAAACAAATCAAAATGTATTTTAGATTCTTCAAAGTAGCTACCCTGTGCCTTGATGACAACATTGCACACTCTTGGCATTCTCTCAACCAGCTTCAAGAGGTAGTCACCTGGAATGCAATTTCAATTAACAGGTGTGCCTTGTTTAAAGTTTATTTGTGGAATTTCTTTCCTTCTTAATGCGTTTGAGCCAATCAGCTGTGTTGTGACAAGGTAGTGGGGGTATACAGAAGATAGCCCTATTTGGTAAAAGACCAAGTCCATATTATGGCAAGAACAACTCAAATAAGCAAAGAGAAAGGACAGTCCATCATTACTTTAAGACATGAGGGTCAGTCAATACGGAACATTTCAAGAACTTTAAAAGTGTCTTCAAGTGCAGTCACAAAATCCATCAAGCGCTATGATGAAACTGGCTCTCATGAGGACCGCCATAGGAATGGAAAATCTAGAGTTACCTCTGCTGCAGAGGATAAGTTCATTAGAGTTAACTGCACATCAGATTGCAGCCCAAATAAATGCTTCACAGAATTCAAGTAATGGACACATCTCAACATCAACTGTTCAGAGGAGACTGTGTGAATCAGGCCTTCATGGTTGAATTGCTGCAAAGAAACTACTACTAAAGGACACCAATAAGAAGAAGAGACTTGCTTGGGCCAAGAAACACGAGCTATGGATATTAGACCGGTGGACATTTGTCCTTTGGTCTGGAGTCCACATTTTTGGTTCCAGCCGCCGTGCCTTAGTGAGACGCGGTGTGGGTGAACGGATGATCTCCGCATGAGTATTTCCCACCGTAAAGCATGGAGGAGGAGGTGTTTTGGTGTGGGGGTGCCTTGCTGGTCACACTGTCAGTGATTTATTTAGAATTCAAGGCACAATTAACCAGCATGTCTACCACAGCATTCTGCAGCGATTCTCCATCCCATCTGGTTGGCGCTTAGTGGGACTATCATTTGTTTTCCACAGGACAATGGCCCAAAACACACCTTCAGGCTGTGTAAGGGATATTTGACCAAGAAGGAGAATGATGGTGCTGCATCAGATGACCTGGCCTCCACAATCCCCTGACCTCAACCCAATTGAGATGGTTAGGGATGTGTTGGACTGCAGAGTGAAGGAAAAGCAGCCAACAAGTGTTCAGCATATGTGGGAACTCCTTCAAGACTGCTGGAAAAGCATTCCAGGTGAAGCTGATATATTTTTATTTGTTTAACATTTTTTGGGTTAGTACATGATTCCATATGTGTTATGTCATAGTTTTGATGTCTTCACTATTATTCTACAATGTAGAAAATAGTAAAAATCAAGAAAAACCCTTGAATGAGTAGGTGTGTCCAAACTTTTGACTGGTACTGTATGTATGTATGTCACGTTATGGAGCATAATGTATTTACAGTTTTATTCACGTTTTCAAGATCTGGTGACAAATAATGCATTCCGATTATTGCATAGATTATAATGGACACCTATGATGTGTGTAAAATTATTTGGGGGTATTTTGTTACTAATGTAGCCTACATTTTCCGGTTTGGATGATTGTGTAATGCTGTCGCTACTTCTGTGAATGTCTGAACATTGCATCCAAACATAAACTGGTCACACAGGACATAACTTTGTAAGGACTGTGTTTGTGCAAAATATTTCTGTGAAAAAACAGTGTGGCCAGCTCAAACACTGACGTTTGCGTCAATCGAAACTGAACGTTCTAAATAAGCGTTTTAATCACACTTGTTTGAGCGTACGCTGCAGGGACCACTGTAGAATGATCACACCCATTTGTTGGTACGTGTGAACAGATTAAAAGGTGTGTTGGTGCTAGTAAAGAAGCCTGCTGCTATGGAAATCAAGCCAGCATGTTTCTCCACTGAAACAATGAAAACTCCTGTAGCTTCTACAGTATGTGACCCATCTGAAACAGAGCTGTGTTTCACACCTTCAGTTAACTGTACACCATGGGTCGAGGGGTGGGGGAGATTATTCCTGTTGATTGAGAAAGGTCCAATTACTCGGGTTCAACATTATACATATACACGCATGGAAAAATACAAACACACGCACAAGCACATGCACACGCACACACACAAACCTTCAGCCTTTGAACCAGAATAAGGAACCAGATACACTGCAACAACAAAAAAAATTAAGTGACACTGTCAAACTATTGTGATATACTCAAAATTATTGTAAACAGGGTCATATTGTACTATCCACCCCTATTTCAGATGCTTTATGCATCCACATATGTCTTTTATGCTACTGTGTCAAATAAAACTTTAAAGGCGGCAATCTGCAGTTCAAACAACAAAGCATTACCCCGCCACTGTCTTGATAAACAGTTACGGTATGGGGCAGGAGAAATGTAAACACTCTCAAATTCATAGACAGAGCTAAATCAAATTTATAGACAGAGCATTGGATGCAAGGTACAGTTCTCATCAGGCGTGAAAATTTGAGGCTGGTCTTAGCCAAAGCCCAGGCCCAGTCCGACATTACCGAAATGCAATGATTTTCATTTCACATTGTAATTTAAATCAAATCTATTTTTATTTGTCACATGCATCGTAAACAATAGGTGTAGACTAACAGTGAAATGCTTACTTATGGGCACTTCCCAGCAATGCAAAGAAACATTTTTGTTGTTGAAAAAAAAGTAAAATAAATTGATGAGCAGGGGTACGAGGCAATTGAGGTACATACACTACATATACAAAAGTATGTGGACAGTCCTTCAAATTAGTGGATTCGGCTATTTCAGCCACACTCGTTCCTGACAGGTATATAAAATTGAGGCAGTTTGGAACTTGGTAGTGAGTGTTGCAGCCATGAAATCTCCATAGACAAACATTGGCAGTAGAACGGCCTTACTTAAGAGCTCCGTGACTTTCAAAGTGGCAACCGTCATAGGATGCCAACTTTCCAACAAGTCAGTTCGTCAAATTTATGCTCTGCTAGAACTGCCCTGGTCAACTGTAAGTGCTGTTATTATGAAGTGGAAACGTCTAGGTGCAACAATGGCTCAGCCACAAAGTGGTTAGGGCACACATCTCACAGAACGTGATCGCCGTGTGCTGAAGCGCGTAGTAGGTAAAAATCGTCTTTCCTCGTTTCCAACACCCACTACCAAGTTCCAAACTGCCTCTGGAAGCAACGTCAGCACAATAACTGTCCGTCTGGAGCTTCATGAAATGGGTTTCCATGGCCGAGCAGCAGCACACAAGCCTAAGATCACCATGCGCAAAATGCCAAGCATCGGCTGGATTGTTGTAAAGCTCGCCGCTATTGGACTCTGGAGCAGTGGAAAAGCGTTCTCTAGAGTGATGAATCACGCTTCACCAAATCAAATCAAATGTTATTTGTCACATTTTTTTTTTTTTTTTACCAGGTAAGTTGACTGAGAACACGTTCTCATTTGCAGCAACGACCTGGGGAATAGTTACAGGGGAGAGGAGGGGGATGAATGAGCCAATTGTAAACTGGGGATTATTAGGTGACCGTGATGGTTGAGGGCCAGATTGGGAATTTAGCCAGGACACCGGGGTTAACACCCCTACTCTTACGATAAGTGCCATGGGATCTTTAATGACCTCAGAGAGTCAGGACACCCGTTTAACGTCCCATCCGAAAGACGGCACCCTACACAGAGCAGTGTCCCCAATCACTGCCCTGGGGCATTGGGATCTTTGTTTAGACCAGAGGAAAGAGTGCCTCCTACTGGCCCTCCAACACCACTTCCAGCAGCACCTGGTCTCCCATCCAGGGACTGACCAGGACCAACCCTGCTTAGCTTCAGAAGCAAGCCAGCAGTGGTATGCAGGGTGGTATGCCGAATACAACAGGTGTAGACCTTACAGTGAAATGCTTACTTACAAGCCCTTAACCAACAATGCAGTTTTAAGAAAAACAAGTGTTGAGTAAAAAATAGATAAGTAAAATCGCTGCAGCATTCAAGATGATTCTGTGCTTCCAACTTTGTGGCAACAGTTTTGGGAATGCCCTTTCCTGTGTCAGCATGACAATGCCCCCGTGCACATAGCAAAGTCCATACAGATATGGTTTGTCGAGATCGGTGTGGAAGAACTTGACTGGCCTGCACAGAGTCCTGACCTCAACCCAATTGAACATCTTTGGGATGAATTGGAACGCAGACTGCAAGCCATGCCTAATCGCCTGACCTCAATAATGATCTTGTGTCTGAATGGAAGCAAGTCCCTGCAGAAATGTTTCAACATCTAGTGGAAAGCCTTCGCAGAAGAGTGGAGGCTGTTATAGCAGCAAAGGGGGAACCAGCTCCACATTAATGCCAATGATTTTGAAATGAGATGTTCGACGAGCAGGTATCCACATACTTTTGCTCATGTAGTGTATGCCCATTTATCAGTCATGCGTCCATACATGTATTGTGAATGGGTGGTCCCAGGATTCAAATGCAATATCCTGGTGTTGCAAGTGTCATGCTCTATCAACTGAGCTACAGAGGACCATTGTGGTTACTCACCAGCAGTAGTCTATAAGGTGCTGAGGCAGGTCGGGAATGTAAACGTGTTGCCAATACATGGGGTACATCATGGCCGCCGACCCATGAACACACGCCGTTAACTGTGAGAGTAAAAAACAGGACAATCACCCACAACACCACATAACATAATAAGGCATATAACTATTTTTCACAGTTTAATTTTGAAACATACACTACCGTTCAAAAGTATGGCTATAGCCATATTCCTGAAATGTTAACGATATTCTCATATGTATTTTTTCTCCGATAAGAAAATGCAAGAAATAGTGACTCTGTCAATATAATGTACACTACCGTTCAAAAGTTTGAGGTCACTTAGAAATGTCCTTGTTTTTGAAAGAAAATAACATAGTATGTCCATTAAAATAACATCAAATTGATCAGAAATACAGTGTACAGATCAAATACAGATCAGAAATACATTGTTAATGTTGTAAATTACTATTGCAGCTGGAAACGGCAGATGTTTTATGGAATATCTACATAGGCATACAGAGGCCCATTATCAGCAACCATCACTCCTGTGTTCCAATGGCACGTTATGTTAGCTAATCCCAAGGTTATCATTTTAAAAGGCTAATTGATCATTAGAAAACACTTTTGCAATTATGTTAGCACAGCTGACAACTGTTGTTCTGATTAAAGAAGCAATAAAACTGGCCTTATTTAGACTAGTTGAGCATCTGGAGCGTCAGCATTTGTGGGTTCGATTACAGGCTCAAAATGGCCAGAAACAAAGACCTTTCTTCTGAAACTCGTCTACTCTTGTTCTGAGAAATGAAGGCTATTCCATGCAAAAAAAATCCAAGAAACTGAAGATCTAGGTCAACGCTGCGTACTACTCCCTTCACAGGACAGAGCAAACTGTCCCTAACCAGAATAGAAAGAGGAGTGGGAGGCCCCGGTGCACAACTGATCAAGAGGACAAGTACATTAGAGTGTCTAGTTTGAGAAACAGACACCTCACAAGTCCTCAACTGTCAACTTCATTAAATAGTACCAGCAAAACACCAGTCTCAACGTCAACAGTGAAGAGGCGACTCCGGGATGCTGGCCTTCGAGGCATATTCATAAGATGGTAATGATTATTCCCGAAAGTGTAATAGTTCTCTCTGCTCTTGCCTCTATGATGCATTCGCTCACACCTGAGACATATTTTGATGGATGATCAAATGGAAAACTACATAAGGACCACATGAAAGACCATGTGTGTACAGCATGCCTGTGCCTGTTTGCATGTGTGGTTGGTTTTACAAGACCAGTGTTGTAGTGTGGGGTAGCTTTTTATTATTCAAGCATTCATACGAGATGGCACACTAAAACACTCTATTAATTAACTTCTTGTCCACCCAAAATGACAGTAACCATCTACTCCGGAAACCAAATCCGACAGTCACGAGCACGCATGCACACACGGGTTGAAGTCCAAGAGGAAATTGGCCATTACTCATGGCATCAAAGCTACCCCAGAAATAAAAAAAAATGACACCACCGGAAATTAGACCAGCAACTTCATTTACAGTAAGAAGAGAAAAAAATGATAAATTCCCTACTCCTTTTCCCCTTGACAGTTCCTATCACTGACGCTTAATACGAGCGTGACAAATCCCACTCCCTTTTGTGTGTCAGGTAGGAGGAATGTAGTGCCAGCCTACGGGACTGCTCAAATTCAGATGGCGCAGTCAAACGCTGGCAGATGTGTCAATAATAGTGACGTGGCGCTGCCCGACAAACAACAGAACAGCCTTTCTCCAGAATAACAGTGTTTGTCTCAGACATGTGACATGGGTGATTTTCTATATTAAGAGCTGTCAAAAAGGCATGTGATCATAAAACATGCTCCTTTCTCTCACCCCCCATAGACAATCAAACTGGCCAGCTTGGTTGAGATTCTGAAAATGTTGCTCTGATGTAAGACGGGGGAAGGGAAACGTTATGACAACTCGTCATAGGTAATGGGGGGGTGGCGAGAAAGGGACCTTGAGGAATGCTCAATATTTTTCACTTAGATTAATCATATATCTTTTTATAGGGGAGGTGGAGGACATGTGTGGTTTCTCTGTTTTGCTAAAACATTAGAGGAATCTTCTGCTTTTCTCCCACGGCTCTGGTCAAAAGTAGTGCACTATACAGAGTGCACTACATAGGTATGTCCATTATTTCCATTCCTCAATAACCACTGATATGGAAAAGGAATAGTGTGTTCTCCCCATATTCTTCAAATAACATGGCCACATTTTGATGGAAGGCAAAGTTAGTTTTATACCACACATTCTAACATGTCGCCATCTTTGCTACTACATGTTCAGGTGTAGTATCTAAAGAATAGCATTTTCTCATTGGGATTGTGAGCTCTATTGAGCATCCAAACTACAGTATGTGTAAAAAACAGCACTTAGACTGGGCTTCGGTAATCAGACATTAGTAACTTTAAGGGTGCCGAGAGGGTGGGAGGGGCTTAATTGTGTAGCGTGGATATCACATAACGGAAGACTTAGGAATGCCTCAGGACTCCATGTTAGGACCGTTACTAGAACCATAATGGAAGACTTTGCTTCGTATGGTACAGTACAACAAAGGAGGGCTCCTTTAACGTAGGTGTAAAGAGATATTTTTAGCAGATAACAAGTTCTTTACACTGTCCTCTCTAGAAAAAGGTGTGAAGAGGGTTACCGGTGGAGGTTAGAAAGAAAAAAGGAACAGAAAATGTAAAGGGTGGTAAAAGATTCTGCAGCTGCAGGGGAACACACCCAGCTTCCCCACACACATCAACAATATCTTAACACATTTCTGCTGGATAAAAATAAATCAATAAATAATTAAGGTTGGGTGTACAACCATTTATGCAACAGTACAGAGCCAATCCTGTAAAAAAAAAGGACACTTTCATTAATAAGCGGATATGCATGGGGAGATGGAGTGAGAAAGGAGGAAGAGGAGGGGGGGGAATGAAGAGTCTACAGTACTTACGGTGCTTAGTTTGCTACAGCAGATGAGGATTCGAACGCTCATAACGCATACTAGCGTACCGATGGAGCATGTCGTTAACATCTACAGCTACAAAATATTCTGTTAGGTTTCTCTGCAAAAAAAAAGGCGAAAAAAACAACAAAAACAAAACAAGGTAGAGGTTAGTCGTGAAGGCAAGGGAGGACCAATGACTGTGCATGAATAGTACAAGGCATCAACATCAATTAAATAGCTTTTATTGGTATAACATAAGTATAACAGGTGAAGAGTGTAACAGGAAGACACAAACTTTTCATTGCGATCATCAGAGTGTAATACAACTAAATACAATAGTGTAAAAAACACACATTTATGCTCTTTATATCTGGGGATGCTTGAAACAAATATGTAGGCATTCCACCAGAGGTTTAAGTGAAAAAAGCTGAGGCAGGGGTGTGTGTATGTGTGAGCCTATATGTCTGTCTGTCATTCTCCAATCCTCCACAACCATTACTTCTGAAGACTACAGCCTCCTCCTCCGACACCTCCCTCTGCTTACTGGGGTTCAAATGTTGCCTGACGACCCATACTGCACACAATTTAATTATGTTGCTCTATCTATCGCTACATACATTCAGCTTGAGACTGCCGTCATCAAAGTGAGGGGCGTTGTACAAAATGAGTCATCAGTGATTGGATTGTCTCTAACCAAGCAGAGTATCAAAGCAAATGACAATTTCTGAAACACCCACGTGTGTTCAGGCTCTGGCCTAATCAATCGCTTTATTGGACCAATCAGAACGGTTTGAATGTGTTCGCATTTGAGAAGTCAGCGGGGAGGTGATTATATGCAGACTTATCGTAGAGAAGAAACATTAGTGTGGGTGTGGAGTTTTGCCAGAGTCATGTGGATGGGTAACCAGGCAAGTTCAAAGGCACTGCACTGACGGCTCCCTTCTTGTCTCTGTCACGTCTCCATCACGCCCTGGATATCAAAAGTAGAGAGACAAGCTAACATGTAAGCTCTCCCTTTACCGCGTTCTGCCTGTCCCATTAAAAGCCCACCAGAGATGGGGAGAAGGGTAGCTGGGGAGGGCCTCACAGCCTTAGAGGTCTAGCGAGGGCTTTCTGATTTGCCCCAACGGCAAACTAACTATCCAAGGATGCCAGGGGCATTCGAGGAAATCAAATGAGTGATTCAAGAGTGGAGTAACATTGGTGTGGTTTGTTCTGGTTTTGATCTACAATGATAACTCCTTGGGGGTAAATCTGGGAGTTGTCTCACATCAAATCAGATGAGATTGAGTAATGTATTTTGGTATATCGTCAACGATCTCAAATGGATATTGTCAGTGGTGCCGATTATGCTGTGAATGTACACCAGAAACTGCAGGGTGCAGGCCGAAGATACTCACACTTTCAGGTATGCTGGGAAGTTCCCTTGTGTCAGGCACAGCGAAGTAAGAATGCTAAGAGGGACAAAGAAATATGGCGGGTCAAAGGTCAAATTGAAGAGATGAAGGTATTTTAAGCCATCACAGTTCATTGCAAAAGACATACGCTAATAGGATTAACACATCTGTTCAGTCTGGCATTCCCCTCAGTTTAGCCCACCCTTACTCAGCCCTATCCAAAGATAAGTAGCTTTTATTCATTCTATTGTCTTATTCTTGTTTTATACCCTTTGTTTTTTTTTTAAAGGCAATTCAAGTCCCATGTATTATTAATAATACTGTATAGGCATTCCATACACTGAAAAAGCTAGCATACTGCCTTTTTCGTTTTCCTGTTTCAATATATGTTCTTCTGTTTGATGCCTAATGAACAATACGCCGTTCTCAACAATGGTAACAGCTCAGGGAAGATGACAGACAGGGAAGAGAAGGCGAGGTGGTGCCTTGAGACTCAACGTATGATAATAAACCTAGCTCCTTTTTCTGGAAGTAGGGGAAGAGTTGAGAGTGAAGGTGATGCACTCATTACTTCCTCTATATCCCTCCCCTTGGAGGCGGTCTGTTTTTTTGGGTGTAACTCTGACTCGCTTTATCTCCAGTGAAACGCTTGAAGTACGGGTCTTAACACGGAGCCCTGAGGCATTCCTCAAAATCTTTTAAAAGGAACGGCCTGCGTTGTACCTCATCGTGCAGCACAGCTGAGGGATAAGCCTTTGAGGGTGGGGGCAATGGTGCACCTCTCTCCCACTCCGCAGGGGTGGCAGCCTTGGTGCGCCCCCCATTGAACCCGCAACTGACCCGAAAACAGTCGGCAAGAACAGCAGCCTATCTCGAAGCATCCTCAATGAAGGATAAGGCTGTACCTCGCTGACCCAAGTGCTATGGCCATGAGATGGGATACATTGATATATTCTGCTAAATCCAACAAACATACTGTAGGCATATGTATTGTGTATTAAATGTAGATCTCTAATGGGGGTTTTACATAACAGGTACAAGAAGGGCATTGCACCAAGGGAGCCATTGTTTTTTAAGCAGCGCTTCTGGGACATCACCACAGCACTCAAAGTTCAAATAACTTGAACTTTCAACCACTGCCCACCAAGTCGGACGCTACGGCTTTTGGCATCTTGATGTATCAAGGGCCCTGAAGTGTTGGAACCAGTTCAGGGAACAGAACCGAAAAATAATCAAATCAAATGTTATTGCTCAAATGCACCAAATACAACAGGTGTAGACTTTACAGTGAAATGCTTATGAGTCCATTCTCAACAGTCAGAGTTAAAAAGATAAATAATTGCTAAATAAAACAAGGAAATGGTAACACAATACAACAATAATGAGGAGTACCAGTACCGAGTCAATGAGCAGGGGTGAGAGGTAGTTGAGGTAATTGAGGTAATACAGTATTTGCATTTGGTGAGACTTGTTGATCCGGTACTGTTTGCCGTGTAGTAGCAGAATTTTAGGGCCTTCCTCTGACACCGCCTGGTATAGAGGTCCTGGATGACAGGGAGTTTGGCCCAAGTGATGTACTGGGCCGTACGCACGACCCTCTATAGCGCCTTGCGGTCGGATGCCAAGCAGTTGCTTTACCAAGCGGTGATGCAGCCAGTCAAGATGCTCTCAATGGTGCAGCTGTATAACGTTTTGAGGATCTGAAGGTCCATGCCAAATCTTTTCAGCCTTCTGAGGGGGAATGGGCGTCGTCGTGCCCTCTTCACCACTGTGTTGGTGTGTTTGGAACCTGATACCCTGGTTTCTCCGATAAAAGTTATGAGTTTACGCTGCCGGGACATAGAGGTAATTTGTGGTTTAGTACGGTAGTGCGTCACCACTTCATTGCTCCAGACCAGCGCAAGGGGGAGTTAGAGCACTGATTATGCTTTTGGGTCCTACTGTGTCTCTAACTGACAATGAATGGGCGACATAAACCTAAATAGAAACTGATAATTGTGCCAACTTCAGTATTACTTACTAAAACTGTTGTTACACTGTTTTTATTATTTTAATTTCTTAGGATTATTTTGCTCTCTCACTGTAGTACTGTAGGCCACCCCGACCGGTCATGTTATATAGCGCCTAAGTGGCGCAACAGTCTAAGACACTGCATAGCAGTGCAAGCTGTGTTGCTACAGATGCTGATTCTATACCCGTGGCAGGCTTGATTGGGAGACCCATGAGATGACTGTAGGTTTTAGTTTTTTCTCCCTCTAAAAACAGAAATAATTCTAAATAACAAACTGGTCTTATTTACAAATTAGTAACATTATCTCACTCCATGTTCAAGAATGGCCTTTTTCTCGCTCATTTTACGTTATTTGAAAACAAAATCATCTCTTAAAATATTGTTATTTTTTAAACAAAGCGATTATTATTATTATTATTATTAATTTAGAATTATATACAAGCCCATTGGATATTCTCACAGATATATTATTAACCCTGTTATTAGCAGGACAATATACTGTATATTGGTCATGGCTCCCGAGTGGCGCACAATGGGACTGACTTGCAGTTCTCCAGCTGTATCCACTGAAAGCGTGCAAGGTTCAAGGCACGAGGGCAGGGGGCACCTAGCGCATTGGGAAGGGATGAGGAGGAAGGGGGGGGTGGCTGACTGGCAACACTTTAAGGGGCATTGCGCTAATGATGGCGCTGACTAGTGAAACGTTCCCGCTGTTCTGTTCTTAGTGCCAGTCTGCAGGTTCAAACTAAAACAATGTAACTAATAATGGCATCTTTATGCTTTCATTAATAAAATAAGCTGAGCCTTGACTAGAATACAATATATAAATATGAAGTGGGTAAAACAGTATGTAAATATTATTAAAGAGGAAAATTGGAATATACCCCAGCCCGCGTGATCAAAATAATCTTGAAGCATAGATTCTGATTGGTCAGACCAATGTTGAACAGTCCTCATCACGGGGTACTTCCTGTTTAAGTTTCTACCTATAGGAAAGAAGGAGCGGAATGGATGTGTGATCTGATTTGCCGAAGGGAGGGCCTTGTAGCCGTCCCGGTAGGGGGAGTAGCAATGGTCCACATTCTTGATGAGCAACTAGCGCAGGTGATGTGTTGACAAAACTTTGGTAATGTTTTCCTCAAATTTGCTTTATTAAAATCCCCAGCTACAATAAATGCAGCCTCAGGATATGCGGTTTCCAGTGTCCAGTGTAGTTCCTTGAGAGCCGTCACAGTGTCTGCTTGAGGGGGAATATACACATCCGTGACGATGACCGAAGATAATTCTCTCGGGAGGTAATGCAGGCGGTATTTCATAGTGAGGTATTCCAGATTCGGAGAACAAAAGGATTTGAGTTCCTATACATTACCACAATCACACCGTGAATAGTTAATCATAAAACATCCACATCCACCTTTCATTTTCCTGGAGAGTACTTTATTCCTGTCCGTGCGATGTACGGACAACACCATTGGCTGTATGGACAGGGACAGTACATCTGGAGAGAACCATGGTTCCGTGAATCAGAGTATGTCCAGGGACTGAACATTAACGAGTAATATACTCGTAAGCGGTGGGTGGCATGCATGCCTCCTGAGTCGGACTAAAAGCCCACTCCGTATTCCTCTTCTCCATCGGCGGCATCTAGGAGTAGCCACTGGGATGAGTGGAAATTCCTCTGTGGGTACGGACAAAGGATCGAATTCAGAAAAGTTAAATTTCTGGTCGAAATGCTGGTTAGTGACCGCCGATCTAATATCCCAAATGTATTTGCAGCTGTATGTAATACTGCAAAAAACATTCTGAGAAAAATAATGTAAGAAATACAAAAAATACTGCAAACTTAGCTAAGAGCTGGGAACTGGGCAACCATGTATGTCGGCGGCATCGTGTCCACGCTGACCTGGCCTTTGATTGTGTAGTCAGCGAGGATATTGAGCAACTTGTAGAACACCTCAAACCAAGGCAGATAGCTGTAAGAAAAGAAACACATAGTTGAGAATTTCAGTTAAACAATATGCACTGCTGTGTCTAATGCATTATGAATGAATGTATAATGCATTCCATCACCATTCCATCCACACACATCCTTATATTGGTTATCTTGTACATTACCCTGTTACCAATATGTCCAGGGCACCCGTAAATGTTTTTGTACCCCATCCCATGGAAAGGAATGTAAATAATAGGGGAAGTAGCTGTCATCAAGGCAGTTATATCTGAGAGCGAGAGAAAAGGGGGGACTGGACACAGTGAGCAGTGGTGTGTCATCTCCAGTGGTTCCTCTACATGGTTTGGTTCTCACTCACCAAGTAATTTATCTGACAGCAGCTGTGCTTGTGTGTGTGTGTGGCCAGCAATGAGCATTCAGGGGGTATTCTTTAGGAGGTGGGCTCGTCAAGAATACAGAACAGGAGCTGTGTTCTCTCTCTTCTCCTCTGGCCCTGAGGGTGACCAGGTGAAAGAGGGAGAGAAGAGAGAGAGGGGAAAGAGATAAGAGAGGTACAGGGGCTAGAGAGGAGTAAGTGCAAGGGGTAAAAGGAAGAGAGGGGAGAAGGGTGAGAGAGAAGAAGGTGAAAGGGGAGGGAGGTAGCCAAAGGTGAATGAAAAAGCAGAGGAGTGCATGAGGAAGGCAAATGACAAAAATGTGGGGAAAAACAAGAGACAAACATAAAAAGATGGGAGAGTGGGTATTGAGCGAGACAAAGAGGAGGATAAATATGTCTGATAGGACCCAGCAACCATCTCTTTCCCTCTATTTCTCTCTCTCTCTGCCACACGTCTTGGTCCTGCGAGCAAAGTCGTTGAAGTCCTCAGCGCTATTTATAATATCTTGACAAGACACACACCAGCGGCTGACGCTTGTTGCTTCGCTGAATGAGACCAGGATGGGTTTGGAGGCGTGCTGAAATGCCACAGTTCCCTCATTACGGAGACAGGTTTAACGGGCGAGCAGCTGGCAAGGCTAATTTGCCTGGGCCCATTTTTATTTACATTCGGAGACTGTCGAGGTGGCTGATTGTGGGGATACACCACCTCGTCGCATTTAATTGCGACTGCCAGTCAGCCTTGAATGTGCCCGACAAGAGGGGTTCTCTTGCTCATTACCGTAGCGGACATTGGCACTAGCTTCACCAACCCACCCTTCCCCATCACCACCCATTCCCCTCGCTTGAGATCCCACGGCTGACACCAACTGTCTCCTTGACGAGCCTTTCCTATGACCGTTCCACGCTTAACCACTTTGTGCTTAATCCTCCTTCGGCCTTCATCCAGGTATTATTCAAGGATCATATGCCTCTATTCAAATTCTATGCAAAAAAAAGTGTGGCTTCGGTTTTTATCGATACCGAAAACAATGGTGAATAAATTAGTTTTGCCCATCTATCGATGCAAATTCTCACATCTAAAGTTTCAGGTTGGTTCAAAACCAGACACTCTTGCTCTTTCCATGCTCTGCCAGTATTGATATACTTTCATACCTGTCTTGGCACAGATTACCAGTAATGTGTTGACTTGACCACTAAAATCTAGATAAACCCTGGAGAACATTAAGTGCATCCCTGGTATCAGGGGTTAATGGCATGAAAGCAACCAATCAGAAAAGCCTCTAAATTAATTAGACCAAGCAGATTGTCGGTTCACCCACATAAAAAAAAACGAATAGCAAATCTGAGATAGCAATAAGACCTTATCAGCTACACTATTACCATAAACAAAAACAGGCTGGCTTTACTGGAAAATGCACTAGGGAATGAACCAGCAAAAAAAAATGAAATGACCCTGCAGGTGTCTATTGCATTCCTATGTAGGTATAACCAAACGGGTATCAAGTGTGTGTGACTCAACACTAGATGTCCTTCGAGCTAAAGCCAAGGCATTAGCTCTGGGGGGGGGGGGATCAGAGCTCAAGCCGAAAAGTCGGAACTCAAAGTATCCCCAGCTACACTTTTCCTGTTGTGTTCTTTCCCTCCCTCCCTCCCTCCCTCCCTCCCTCCCTCCCTCCCTCCCTCCCTCCCTCCCAGGGAGGCCCGGCTGGGCCTAGGCGATCCTGTTACAACACTGACAGCGTTCTCTATTGACGCTGTCTGTCCCAGGGGGGTGAGAGAGCACTGGCGAGGGGGGACTAAGAGATGAGGCTGCTGCTGGGCGACCTGCTTCAGATTGAGCACACCTTGACTGTGTCACTCAGCGGTAGCGAGAAGCCACCATGCACCTCGGGGAGCGGCGTGGGCAGGGAGGTGTGTGTGTATGGTGGTTGTGAGGATGTGTGTGAGGGTGTGTGTGTGTACATCTCTGTCCATGCGCATTTGTCTGTGTCTAGGGAAAAGGCCTGGCTCAAACTTCTCATGGCAAGCTGAAGCCACATAGAATACGAATCAGTTTTTCCCCAGGGACTTTAACTCTGGTTATAGACCAGCTTCTGAATCTGTTTATAGCAGTGTGGGAGAAGTGTTCTTTTTTTTCATGTACAAAGCTGCAAGGTGCTCTGGTTGGGTCTATGTAAAAAAAAAAAAATGATACGCTAAAATATGCAATGCATTTTTTTTAGCGCGAGAAAAAGAGGAGGATTTTAGTATGGAGGGTACGAGGTTAGTATGTGACCTGCATGCGCAACGGCAGCCGATTCTGTTCTGGGTGCAGAGTCTATGTACCAGGAGCCGCTCGCGGGTCCTTTAGTATTCTGCATTTCATTAGCCTAGATGAACGCTAAACATCCTCGACTCTGCAAGGGGGATCAGTGTTGAGAGCTAGGATTATTCCAAGCTGCGCATCCCACGAACTTGTCCTCTCCATTTCTTCCCCTCCACAGCTACTGCCTCCTAATGAGGCCTGGCCTCATTTCTCATGAATGTAGTGGAGAACATCAACAATGGCCCATGATAGAAAAGGGCTATGATAGGTATGGCCAATGATAGCTGGAAAACAAAGAGTATTTAAATATAATTAGTTGATTTGAGTAGGGACAGACGCAGTAACATTGACATTGCAATTTACAACAGTAAGATGCATTGCACCAGAACATGTTAGCTTGTGCAAAAATAATGAAATAACACATTTACATAAATATTCAGAACCTTTACTCAGTACTTTGTTAAAGGCACCTTTGGCAGCAATTAAAGCCTAGAGTCTTCTTGGGTATGACGCTACAAGCCTGGCACACCTATATTTGGGGAGTTTCTCCCATTCTTCTCTGCAGATTCTCTCAAGATCTGTCGGGTTGGATGGGGAGCGTCGCTGCACAGCTGTTTTCAGATCTTTCCAGAGAAGTTTGATCGGGTTCAAGTTCGGGCTCTGGCTGGGCCACTCAAGGACATTCAGAGACTTGTCCCAAAGTCACTCCTGCGTTGTCTTGGCTGTGTGCTGTTGGTTACAGATTGCTTTAAAAAAAAGTAGGGGCGTGGATCAGAAAACCAGTCAGTATTTAGTGTGCCTCATGCAGCACAACACATCTCCTGGAATGTTGTCTCACTTCTCTTCAATGGCTGTGAGAAGTTGCTGGATGGATACTGGCGGGAACTGGAACACGCTTGTGTGAACGTCGACCCAGAGCTTCCCAATCATTCTCAATGGGTGACATGTCTGGTGAGTATGCATGCCACGGAATAACTGTTTTTCTTTTCTTCAGATTCCAGGAATTGGGTACAGATCCTTGCGACAAGGGGCCGTGCATTATCATGCTGAAACAGGAGGTGATGGCGGCGAATGAATGGCACAACAATGGGCCTCAGGATCTCGTCACGGTATTTCGGTGCATTGAAATTGCCATTGATAAAATGCAATTGTGTTCATTGCTCGTAGCTTATGCCTGCCCATACCATAACCCCACCGCCACCATGGGGCACTCTGTTCACAACGTTGACATCAGCAAACCACTCGCCCACACGACGCCATACATGCTGCTGTCTGCCATCTGCCCGGTACAGTTGAAACTGGGATTTATCCATGAAGAGCACACTTCTCCAGCATGCCAGTGGCCATCGAAAGTGAGCATTTGCCCACTGAAGTCGGTTATGACGCCGAACTGCAGTCAGGTCAAGGCCCGGGAGTGGTTGACAAGCACGCAGATGAGCTTGCATGAGACGGGTTCTGACAGTTTGTACAGAAAATCTTTGGTTGTGCAAACCCACAGTTTCATCAGTTATCCGGGTGGCTCGTCTCAGACGATCCTGCAGGTGAAGAAGCCGGGTGTGGAGGTCCTGGGATGGCGTTGTTACACTTGGTCTGCAGTTGTGAGTCTGGTTGGACATACTGCCAAATTCTCTAAAATGACGTCCCCCGCACAAGGTGCACCTGTGTAATGATCATGCAGTTTAATCAGCTTCTTAATATGCCACACCTGTCAGGTGGATGGATTATCTTGGCAAAGGAGAAATTCGCACTAACAGGGATGTAAACAAATTTGTGCACCAAAATTTAGAGAAATAAGCTTTTTGTGTGTAGGGAACATTTCTGGGATCTTTGATTTCAGCTCATGAAACATGGAACAAACACTTTACATGTTGCATTTATATTTTTGTTCAGTATACATAAACATACATACATTTATTTCCATACATGCACACATACATAAACAAACAAACAAAAATCTGCCATTATGTGTGTTCAGAAACCCTGTTAAGAGGTCTATAACTGATCACGTTTGCCGCAATTTGAGCCAGGCTTTTACTGTAAACAGAAAAGGTTGACTGGGCAAGTGCTGTCCTGTACATCGTAACTCTACAGTTACCAATATTCAATGTACAGCATGAGTTATCAAGCCATTCTACAATTGAAACCATATGTTGTGTCAACACATCAGTAGTGACATCAAACGTTCAGCCTGCTGCAGAGACCCTAAAGATGCTCTAGTCTAGAGTGCCTGGTTAAATTGTGCTTTGGGGCATTTTTTTTAACTTTCTCCATGGTTAATGTAGAAAGAAATAGATGTAATTGTTGAAAAAATGTGTGCATGTGCTACATTTACTATCATCACATATTACAATATTGAATTACTTTAACATATTTAATTATGTTATATTACACACATTTCCCTATGGTGGACAGAACGTGTTACTACATTACACAGACTAATGTTTTCACCACACAACAATTACATCCTTTTTAGCTCAGATTGGTGATGTTAGTATTACAGTTTATAGTCATCACAATATCACAAAATCAATTGCTTAAAACAGATCAATATCTTGGTTTAGTACCAGTGTTTTTGTGATAAGCACCTCCGATAATTAATGGATTTGAGGGTTAAGCTGTAATTCAAAAGAAAGCCAACCCCTGTCGCTATTTAGAAACTGATGTGAAGTGGTGATTCGTTGAAATTATCCAAAAAAGTGTTGTTTCCTTTTCTGTATTGGCCATCTACTGAAATAATTTTCTCACAGAGATATAAATTGATAAATGGCTCCGACAGGTTGTTATCTATCGACAGAATCAATCATGTAGTATACCCAAGTTCAATGAAGTGTGAGTGTTAGGAGAGCGTCAACGGTACATGTCGCCGCGGTTATTGTCCCAGTTCCATTGATTTCAATACAATATCGATGTGTGATTATTTTGCGCACGCTATTGATTACAGTAGAACAAGCTAATCAATTCCAGTCTCAAGTGACTGCTTGGTAAATATTAGTGTGTGTGCAGTTTAGAAGGTACTAATTTAGCAAATACGAGTAACTTTTACGTATTGGTCTTCAAAATACCACAAATTATTTCAGCATATTGATAATGAATTTGGACATCTAAAACCTGTGTTTTGACACGGCCATAAATCAAAAAGCCATGACAACAATAAGCACCAATAGTATCATTTCAATGTATGTTTTAGGAACATAAAAATTGAACTTATAACATAATTTTTCTACAGAATTCTACATTATTATGTAAAACCTACTGAATGAGCCCAAAAACATGCAATGATTTATTGATTTCCATGATATTAGTGAAATCGTGAAAATATGTTTGTCATGGCTAACATCAGTAAACGCAAGACATGTTTTTTCTGCCGCAAAAACTACAGCGTTGTCAGCATTGATCTGAATACTAGCGTCCTGGACATACATCAGTATAAACATATGGACCTAGAACCAATCCTTGTGGGATGCCACTTCTGCTTTTCTAGGTTACAGACCTGATGTTATTGATCACTACACTTTGTTCCCTGTTCTTGAGATATGATTCAAACCATCTTAGTGCTTTGTTAGAAAAATTTTACCTAGACATTTTGAGACCAAGATGCTGTGATTAACAGTGTCAGAAGTGTTGCTTAAATCTTGAAAAATAACGGCAAGCAAATTAACTTGGATAAATGAACGTTTAAAACAATCTATCAGAAAATAGTTTGCTGTTTCTATTCAGTGTTTACATTTAAAGACAAATTGCTGTGAATACAGGAATTGATTCTCCTCCAAGTAGGCCATTAATTGCTCTGCAACAACTTTCTCCAATACTTGTGATAGAACTGGAAGAATGGTAATCGGACTATAGTTACATGCCTGGTCGATTTCATCCGATTTAAAAATGGGCGTTACCAGTGCCCCCTCTGGAAACTGTGTAGTTCTTATTGACAGATTTATGATAAGAGTAAGAGGTTTGAGGTTTGACCAGCATGTCACCTTATTAATTAAAAAATACTGTCTAGGCCTCCCGAGTGGCGCAGCGGTCTAAGGTACTGCATTGCAGTGTAGATGAATCACTACAGGCTGGGGTTCGATCCCAAGCTGTGTCACAGCCGGCCGTGACCGGGAGTCCCATATGGTGACACACAATTAGCCTAGCGTCGTCCGGGTTAGGGGAGGGTTTTGAGATTTCATTGACTCATTGCACTATAGTGACTCCATGTGGCGGGCTTAGCACCTGCAAGCTGTCGTCAGTTGAACGGTGTTTCGTCCGACACATTTAAAAAAAATAATAATAAGGGGTGGATCAGCTTTAATATTGTGGACAGATTGTTGCTTTCATCAATGTAATTGTCTGCATCATTTTCAATCCCCCATATATTTTGAGGGGATAAATATATATATCCATATACATACACACATATACACATATATACATACACATACCTATATAGATATACATACTTTTTTTAGAACATACCTTTATTATTCCCTGCAAACCCTACCACCCTTCCCCCAATTTGAGTAAACTAATAAACAATAACACTCAGGCTTCTACCTTCAGTTTATACATCTTACACACATTTTACAGACACAATCTATTTTACAATAGTTATTTTGTTTGTTTTTAGTCCTTCTTCTATTTCTGATGTCCATCCAGTTTGATTTCTATTTGTAACTGTGCTATTTCACAAAATTTCTGAACCTATATACATTTAACAGAGCCGGTATGTTTTACATTGGATATCTTGTTATTAGCCTCAGCTCCATCAACCCCTCCCATCTGATTTCTATTTGCCATATATTTTTCAACTGTGCTGTGATGCTTCACAAAACTACTGAACCTTTCTATTCTCATAGCTTCTACAGATTGTAAATTAAAAATACTTTTTTGGGCTAAATTAATTATTATATTATTGATTGATTGACTATCGCCGATAGTGGACAACCTTGTTTTACTCCTCTAGATAGTTTAAAACTTTATGAGATGTTGCCATTATTTAATATTTTACACCTAGGGTTACTATACATAACTTTAACCCATTTTATAAGAGATTCCCCAAAATTGAAATATTGTAGGCATTTAAATATGAACTCCAGTCGTACTTTATTAAAAGCCTTTTCAAAATTAGCTATGAAAACCAGGCCTGGTGTCCCCGATATTTCATAGTATTCTATTGTTTCCAATACTTGTCTTATATTATCTCCAATGTATCGTCCATGTAAAAAACCTGTCTGATTAGGATGAATAATATCTGACAATATTTAATTCTATGCGCCAAGCATTTTGCTAGGATTTTTGCATTACAACACTGAAGTGTAAGAGGTCTCCAATTTTTTTAATGGACTGGATTTTTATATGTACCACTTGGGTCCTGTTTCAGTAATAATGATATCAGACCTTCTTGTTGCGTGTCTGATAATCTACCATTTATATAGGAGTGGTTAAAACATGCTAACAATGGTCCTCTGAGTATATCAAAAAAAGTGTTGTATATGTCCACTGGTATGCCATCCAGCCCTGGAGTTTTCCCAGCCTTAAAGGCATTAATTGCATCAAGAAGTTCCTCCTCTATAATTTGGCCTTCACATGAGTCTTCCTGTACAGATGTTAATTATACATTATTATTAGGAAAAAAATCCATACAATTAGCTTCAGTTAGTGGAGATGGAGGAGCCTGAAACGAAAACATATTCTTAAAGTACTTTCCTTCCTCTTTCAAAATATCTTTAGGTGAATCATACGTGACTCCATCATTTGTAACAAGTTTCCAAAATTTTTTGGTAGCATTTCTACATTGAAGCTTGAAAAAGAATTTGGTGAATTTTCCCCTATATTCCATCCAGTTCGCTTTATTTTTATAATATATTACACTGGATCTTTCTTGAATAAGTTCATCCATTTATTTTTGTTTTTCCTCTAACTTATTCTGTGCCTCTATGGTACAGTTTCTAATGCTATCTATCTGTACTGTTAGTCCTTCTATTTCCTTTGTTAATATGGACTCCTTTGATCTAAATTGATTTTGTTTTATAGATGACTACTGAATTGCATGGCCTCTAAAGGCACATTTAAAAGTGTTCCATACAATATGTGGATCTGCTGTACCTATGTTATGTCTGAAAATGTCAGTTACAAATTCTTCTGTCCTAGTTCTAAACAATTTATCATCTTGTAGGCTTTGATTAAATTTCCAATATCCTCTCCCATGTGGAAATTCTGTAAGAGTAATATATGCCAATTATGTGATGATCCGACCGCATTCTGTCCCCTATCAACACTTTTTAAACTTTTGGTGCCAGAGAGAATGGCACAAGAAAGTAGTCAAGACGACCAGCTTGATTAAGCCTCCGCCATGTATATCTCACTAGGTCAGGGTATTTAAGTCTCCATATATCCACTACTTCCAATATATCCATGACATTCATGATTTCCTTAAGTGCCTGAGGGTGATAGTTTGTAGTGTGATTTCCTTTCCGGTCCATAGAGGTATTTTAGACCGTATTAAAATCTCCCACCATAATAATACAGTCTAGTGTTGCTTGTAGAGTTGATACATTCTTATATATATATTTTCAAAGAAGCTTGGATCATCATTATTTGGACAGTATAGGTTAATAAGCCATATATGTTTATTGTCCAATAACATATTTAAAAGAATCCATCTACCTTGATGATCTGTTTGGACAATTTGCACATTTGGATCAAAATTACTGTTAATTAAAACCATCACCCCTTTTGAATTTCTTTGCCCATGGGAGAAATATATTTCACCCCCCCCAGTCCTTTTTCCACAAAACTTCATCTAAAATTGTTGAATGAATTTCCTGTAAACAATAGATATTATATTCCTTCTCTTTTAGCCAGGTAAATACTGATCGTCTTTTCTTATTATCTGCTAAGCCATTACAATTATAACTGGCTATACTTATTTCACCACTTACCATAATGAGACACAACTTTCAATTCTATTTATCAAAATATATGTTTGTAAACGTACCATTAAAAACTAACATGATGATTGAGAGTCTATATAGCTGTACCATGATATTTGCATTGCTACTAAGTTAACCTCCAATTGGTCCCCACTATTCCACCCGCTAAAAGCCCTCCTCATCCCAATGCCCGGGTAGACCACCCCTGACCCCCCATATCCCATAGCCCTGAAAAGACTGGGATCCATCCTTCGAATAGAGCACACAGTGCCATTTACAGAACAGAAGTAAATCAACCACCAAATGCATTTCCATCGCCCTCACCTCGATTTGTATTATGTATCTAGCCATCAATATATATATATATATATATATATATATTTAAAAAATATATATCCTGTTTCTTATTTTGCATAATTAGCTATTCATATTTGTAGTAATGTAGGCAATTTATGCAAAAGATTTTACCTCTCACCATTACCAAAATTACATTATTGCAAGCAAGTATTATATTAGCAAACAATTATTGTGAATCATCCTATATCGGCCCTAACATCTTTAACTCCTTCGCAACAGTTGTGGGATACGCACATACACCCACACACTCATACACACTCAACCCCTTCCCCCCACAGAACCATAGGCTCACATTCTCAACAGTTGCACCATCCCAGAGCCCAACTCAAGAAAGGTCTTGATTTATGAATGCATATACAGTTGCAGCTGTATGAGAAGGCCTGCAAGACTGTGCAAAAAAAATGGGCAGAAATGGAGAGATTTTATTAACCTAGATGATGGAGGTTAGATATACCCCCTTCCCCTGAAACACCCACAACATGGTCCCCCTGTATTGACCATATTCCCAAGCATCTCCATGCAGTCAGACTTTTCATTTTGTGCCACCAGGGCCACAAGAATATACCCCTCTCTGAATGTCCGAGTGTGACCCCCTCCCCATAGGTTACTGCAGCTAGTGTTGCCAGCACTGCCACTGCCAGGGTGGGGGCACCCCACCGGAATCCCCACCGGCTAGGTACAAGGTCGTCAAGGTTCTCATTAGCAGCTTTGAGAATTTCCTTGTATAGTATGCTCTCCCTTTAGGGGGCTTTGGCTTTGCAGGACCAACCCTGCCAAGCAGGCTCAGAATCTTGAGGGGGCAGTGCTGCTCTAGGTCTCTGACCGCATTTTGGCTGCATACAGGCCGCTTACAGCAGGCCCATAAAAGAGTTAGGGACTTCTTAGTACCTGGTGGGTGTCTAGGGTATAGGGTTGTGGACCGTTCCATCAATATAGGATCATAAATAAATCGTCCGACACATTGGTGCGGCTGGCTTCCGGGCTAAGCGAGCAGCTGATAAGAAGCAGCGCGGCTTGGCGGGTCAAGCCGTTCGGGAGTTGCAGCGATGAGACAAGATCATAACTACAAATTGGATATTACGAAATTGGGGAGAAAACGGGAGTAAAATGTTTAAAAAAAATAAAAAATAAAAAGAAGACTATCTTTTGAATAGGTGGTTTTGAAGTTTAATTATTTTAAGGATTTCTGCATGACCTACAATAAGACTTTTCTGTAATTTCAACAGTAAATCACTCTAGAATGCACAGTAAAATACCATAAATGTGTTTAACAGCATTAATGCTGTCGAATGCACTGCATTATGGGTAAAATGAAGCTCAGACTATTTTAGAAAATATCTTCTTGAAGTGGAATAATACTTTCAGCAGCTGCTGGGTAGGTACTTTGACATGTTTATTAGTATCTGTATTGCTAGCCAATGTTGAATTGTACGTTGCATATTTTCTTAGCTAACCTAGCTCAAGTTCAACCTATCTCAAGTTGACAAGCCATTCCGGTCTGCTTTCTAGCAGTTTAAAAGATATGACCAATATATTACCAATACATTTTGTTTATCTTCGGATTGACGGGCCACATTTTACAAATACCGTACCAGTAAACCATGTCGTGGGCCGTACTCGCGAGCCACTAAATCCGATGCGAATGACCAGCGCACCGGTGTTGTATCGCGCTGCCTGCCGACCTAATGTGCAGTGGATAGCTGTAGCCTATCACAGTATTACCGGCGGTAGCTTGTAACGTGACAAAAATGTTTCCCTCCTATGATTAGATTTCAAGTAGGATACAACCTACAAAATAAATAACAAATATTGGTTTCCATCTAGATGTCACCGTAATATAGTCTACTAGTCAATGGAGAGAGCATGAACGGCAACAACACTGGGACACAGTTTCCTCCTCAACCCTGTATGATTCGGTTCACTCGGCTCTCAGCTGCGCGACGTCTTATATCGTCATTTTGCTGGCCAGGAGTGTCCGTATATCCTCTCCCTCCTCTTAAATGTAAACAATTATTGTTCCATATAATGTTACAGTATTAGTAAACCTGTTCACCTTACCAGTAGTATGCAAACATTTGGTGGTACAGAAAGAAAGGAAAATATGGCCTAATAACTGGGGAAAAAGTTCTCTCTGAATAAGCTTTGTTGTACAATTAAAAGGTCAAATACACTGCATTTAAAACGGTAAGAAATAATACGAATTAGCCCATGTGCTAGTGAGTCGCCAGCTAGTATTTATATTTCAAGTTTAGCCAAATTGGAACTAGGTATAATTTCACAAGCTATGAATTCAGCTAACACGGCAAAACAGTGTAATTGTTATGAACACACCCTTCTGTCCGTCTCCACCTGTTTGAACAGCATGCTAGCCTGTCCACCTTGTTCAGATGTTGAAATCAAGTGGTCAACCTTATTTCTCAGAATGACAATGAGTTGTCAATTACTTATATAACTGTTTAATGCTTATTGCACTTTATAAAACACAATCATCCAAACAGCTAGTATAAAAATCTTTATTTGACTAAAATGCTGCTAGCGATACGTGGTACCATAATGCGCATGCGACAAACCTGAGCATTCATTTTCCAGCATGAATGCTCATCGTGAAACATCCATTTTAGTAGTGTCTGCTCTGGAGTTGAAACAAACAGGGTATGGTTCGAAAGGTTACCTTCTCCTCTATTACAGTAAAATAATGTTTCCATGTGTTTCGGTGTCCATATGACCCATTCTGTTGTACCAAACCGCGAGTTGAAACCGTTTGTCAGAGAGGAAGAAGTGATCTCTCATCTTTGTTATTGTGAGTGGTAGGGAGAGGGGCTTGGGAGAAAGAGGCGAAGCAAGAGGTTTCACTCTCTGCAAAATTTGTCCAAAATAAACCCAATGCGTTTCTATGTGCTTATTTTTAACCTAAGATTGTCGCCAGCCTTCCCAATTTTGGAACAATGACTCCCATTGTTAGGGCGGAGACATGAGCATCTCCTCATTATATACAGATCTCTGGTGTAATTGGGAAGGAGCCCAGCATAGAAAGAGCGAACAAGACGAGATCAAAAATACCATGATATTAAGCTAACGTCAATGTTCATAAAATGAAAGATACAAAAAAACTTGATTCTGTAATACAGGCATTTGGAATATAGCGCAAAAACATATATTTTAATTAATCTAATTAATTATATATATTGCCCAGCCCTAGTTTGAAGTATCTGACAGTTGCATTTGTATTTGTTCAATTATGACTCAATTGATTTTATAAACTATATTGGATATACAGTGGCTTGCGAAAATATTCATCCCCCTTGGGATTTTTCCTATTTTGTTGCCTTACAACCTGGAATTAAAATCGATTTTTGGGGGGTATGTAATCATTTGATTTACACAACATGCCTACCACTTTGAAGATGCAAAATATTTTTCTTGTGAAACAAACAAACTGAAAACTTGACCGTGCATAACTATTCACCCTCCCAAAGTCAATACTTTGTAGAGCCACCTTTTGCAGAAATTACAGCTGCAAGTCTCTTGGGGCTTGGCACATCTAACCACTGGGATTTTTGCCCATTCTTCAAGGCAAAACTGCTCCAACTCCTTCAAGTTGGATGGGTTCCGCTGGTGTCCAGCAATCTTTAAGTCATACCACAGATTCTCAATTGGATAGAGGTCTGGGCTTTGACTAGGCCATTCCAATACATTTAAATGTTTCCCCTTAAACCACTCGAGTGTTGCTTTAGCAGTATGCTTAGGGTCATTGTCCTGCTGGAAGGTGAACCTCCGTCCCAGTCTCAAATCTCTGGAAGACTGAAACAGGTTTCCCTCAAGAATTTCCATGTATTTAGCACCATCCATCATTCCTTAAATTCTGACCAGTTTCCCAGTCCCTGTAGATGAAAAACATGGGATGGTATTATCGGGGTGATGAGAGGTGTTGGGTTTGCGCCAGACATAGCGTTTTCCTTGATGGCCAAAAAGCAAAATTTTAGTCTCATCTGACCAGAGTACCTTCTTCCATATGTTTGGGGAGTCTCCCACATGCCTTTTGGCGAACACCAAACGTGTTTGCTTATTTTTTTCTTTTAGCAATGGCTTTATTCTGGACACTCTTCCGTAAAACAAGGCTCTGTGGAGTGTACAGCTTAAAGTGGTCCTATGGACAGATACTCCAATCTCCGCTGTGGAGCTTTGCAGCTCCTTCAGGGTATTCTTAGGTCTCTTTGTTGCCTCTCTAATTAATGCCCTCCTTGCCTGGTCTGTGAGTTTTGGTGGGCGGCCCTCTCTTGGCAGGTTTATTATGGTGCCATATTCTTTCAAATTTTTAATAATGGATTTAATGGTGCTCGGTGGGATATTCCAAGTTTCTGATATTTTTTGTAACCCATCGCTGATCTGTACTTCTCCACAACTTTGTCCCTGACCTGTTTGGAAAGTTCCTTGGTCTTCATGGTGCCGCTTGCTTGGTGGTGCCCCTTGCTTAGTGGTGTTGCAGACTCTGGGGCCATTCAGAACAGGTGTATATATACTGAGATCATGTGACAGATCATGTGACACTTAGATTGCACACAAGTGGACTTTATTTAACTAATTATATAACTTCTGAAGGTAAATGGTTGCACCAGATCTTATTTAGGGGCTTCATAGCAAATGCAATACATATGCACGTACTGCTTTTCAGTTTTTTATTTTGTCCATTTTTCTTTTAAACATGTTAGTTTTATTTCACTTCACCAATTTGGACTATTTTGTGTATGTCCATTGCATGAAATCCAAATAAAAATATATTTAAATTACATGTTGTAATGCAACAAAATAGGAAAAACGCCAACGGGGATGAATACTTTTACAAGGCGCTATATGCTGAAGGTACTGAGGAGGACTGAGGATTGTTACGAATCCTCTTGAGGAACACCTGATGCTGCGCTGATTTCTCTTTCCTGGATGCTCTCCTGCCCAAACTGTCCTGTTATGTGTTTCACCACCTCTGTACCTCCTTACCCCAAATAGAGTTGCCCGTGATCATAGATCTAGGATTGTTCCCAATCCCAATTTTAACTCCATCTCCCTCTTTGTCTCTCTCTCCTCCACACTCCACACAAACAGGCCCACAATCCTTTTTAGATTATTGGTGTAATGATGCTCTTATTTGGTTGCATGTGTGAACTGTTGTTACTTCTATTGTCAATTATGATGTTAATGTTGTTACCAATTTTAATGTATTTTATGTACAAATGTATGGTTTTTCTTCATTTAGATTTCAGGGAGAATTTCACTATACATTTACAGCTTTACCAACTTAATACTGTAATTTGCTTTACAGTAGAGATGCTATGATATACTGTATTTCACAATACTATTTTCCTCACTGTAAAACATTACAGTATCTCTGGAAACTTACAGCAGGTATGTGTAATGTGTTTTTACAGTACAACTATTTTACAAGGAAAATAGTACTGTAAAATATATTACAGCATCTCTGCTGTAACGCAAAATTGCAGTATTAAACTGGCAACTCTGATTTTACAGTGTACTTCACTAATCTTGAAGATACTGACCCTGATCTCTCTTTCGATGAACATATTAAGAATATTTCAAGGACATATTTTTTCCATCTTCGTAACATTGCAAAAATCTGAAACTTTTGGTCCAAACATTATGCAGAAAAGCTAATCCATGCTTTTGTCACTTCTAGATTAGACTATGGCAATGCTCTCCTCTTTGGCTACCCGGATAAAGCACAAAATAAACTTCAGTTAGTGCTAAACATGGATGCTATAATCCTGACTAGAACCCCCCCAAGAAACAACATTACTCCAGTGCTAGCCTTTCTACATTGGCATCCAGTTCAGGTTAGGGCCGATTTCAAGGTTCTACAGTCACAAGACACAAGCCTCCTTACTGTCCCTAGAATTTCTAAGCAAACAGCTGGAGGCAGGGCTTTCACTCTAATGGAGCTCCATTTTTACTTTTATTTAACTAGGCAAGTCAGTTAAGAACAAATTCTTATTTACAATGACAACCCACTGTTCCCCTGTAGGCCAACTGCCTTGTTCAGGGGTAGAACGACCGACTTTTACCTTGTCAGCTCAGGGATTCGATCCAGAGACCTTTCGGTTACAGGCGCAACGCTCTAACCACTAGGCTACCTGCCGCACTCATTCATTTATGGAATTATCCGCTTATCCATGTGAGAGATGTAGACTCGGTCTCGACCTTTAAGTCCTTACTGAAGACTCATCTCTTCAGTAGGTCCTATGATTGAGTGTAGTCTGGCCCAGGAGTGTGAAGGTGAACAGCCTGGCACTGGAGCGACAAACTACCATTGCTGTCTCTACCTGGCCGGTTCCCCTCTCTCCACTTGGATTATCTGCCTCTAGCCCTATTATGGTGGCTGAGTCACTGGCTTACTGGTGCTCTTCCATGCCATCCCTAGGAGGGATGCGTCACTTGAGTGGGTTGAGTCACATACTCAAATCAAACAAATCAAATTTTATTAGTCACATACACATGGTTAGCAGATGTTAATGCGAGTGTAGCGAAATGCTTGTGCTTCTAGTTCCGACAATGCAGTAATAACCAACAAGTAATCTAACCTAACAATTCCACAACAACTACCTTACACACACACACAAGTCTAAAGGGATGGAATAAGAATATGTACATAAAGATATATGAATGAGTGGTGGTACAGAACGGCATGGCAGATGCAGTAGATGGTATAGAGTACGGTATATACATATGAGATGAGTACTGTAGGGTATGTAAACATAAAGTGGCATAGTTTAAAGTGGCTAGTGGTACATGTATTACATAAAGATGGCAAGATGCAGTAGATGATATAGAGTACAGTATATACATATGAGATGGGTAATGTAGGGTATGTAAACATTATATTAAGTGGCATTGTTTAAAGTGGCTAGTGGTACATTTTTACATAATTTCCATCAATTCCCATTTTTAAAGTGGCTGGAGTTGAGTCAGTATGTTGGCAGCGGCCGCTAAATGTTAGTGGTGGCTGTTTAACAGTCTGATGGCCTTGAGATAGAAGCTGTTTTTCAGTCTCTCGGTCCCTGCTTTGATGCACCGGTACTGACCTCGCCTTCTGGATGATAGCGGGGTGAACAGGCAGTGGCTTGGGTGGTTGTTGTCCTTGATGATCTTTATGGCCTTCCTGTGACATCGGGTGGTGTAGGTGTCCTGGAGGGCAGGTAGTTTGCCCCCGGTGATGCGTTCTGCAGACCTCACTACCCTCTGGAGAGCCTTACGGTTGTGGGCGGAGCAGTTGCCGTACCAGGCGGTGATACAGCCCGACAGGATGCTCTCGATTGTGCATCTGTAGAAGTTTGTGAGTGCTTTTGGTGACAACCCGAATTTCTTCAGCCTCCTGAGGTTGAAGAGGCGCTGCTGCGCCTTCTTCACAACGCTGTCTGTGTGGGTGGACCAATTCAGTTTGTCCGTGATGTGTACACCGAGGAACTTAAAACTTTCCACCTTCTCCACTACTGACCCATCGATGTGGATAGGGGGGTGCTCCCTCTGCTGTTTCCTGAAGTCCACAATCATCTCCTTTGTTTTGTTGACGTTGAGTGTGAGGTTATTTTCCTGACACCACACTCCGAGGGCCCTCACCTCCTCCCTGTAGGCCGTCTCGTCGTTGTTGGTAATCAAGCCTACCACTGTAGTGTCATCCGCAAACTTGATGATTGAGTTGGAGGCGTGCATGGCCACGCAGTCGTGGGTGAACAGGGAGTACAGGAGAGGGCTCAGAACGCACCCTTGTGGGGCCCCAGTGTTGAGGATCAGCGGGGTGGAGATGTTGTTACCTACCCTCACCACCTGGGGGCGGCCCGTCAGGAAGTCCAGGACCCAGTTGCACAGGGCGGGGTCGAGACCCAGGGTCTCGAGCTTGATGACGAGTTTGGAGGGTACTATGGTGTTAAATGCTGAGCTGTAATCGATGAACAGCATTCTCACATGGGTATTCCTCTTGTCCAGATGGGTTAGGGCAGTGTGCAGTGTGGTTGCGATTGCGTTGTCTGTGGACCTATTGGGTCGGTAAGCAAATTGGAGTGGGTCTAGGGTGTCCGGTAGGGTGGAGGTGATATGGTCCTTGACTAGTCTCTCAAAGCACTTCATGATGACGGAAGTGAGTGCTACGGGGCGGTAGTCGTTTAGCTCAGTTACCTTAGCTTTCTTGGGAACAGGAACAATGGTGGCCCTCTTGAAGCATGTGGGAACAGCAGACTGGGATAAGGATTGATTGAATATGTCCGTAAACACACCAGCCAGCTGGTCTGCGCATGCTCTGAGGACGCGGCTGGGAATGCCGTCTGGGCCTGCAGCCTTGCGAGGGTTAACACGTTTAAATGTTTTACTCACCTCGGCTGCAGTGAAGGAGAGCCCGCAGGTTTTGGTAGGGGGCCGTGTCAGTGGCACTGTATTGTCCTCAAAGCGGGCAAAAAAGTTGTTTAGCCTGTCTGGGAGCAAGACATCCTGGTCCGCGACGGGGCTGGTTTTCCTTTTGTAATCCGTGATTGACTGTAGACCCTGCCACATACCTCTTGTGTCTGAGCTGTTGAATTGCGACTCGATTTTGTCTCTGTACTGGGACTTAGCCTGTTTGATTGCCTTGCGGAGAGAATAGCTACACTGTTTGTATTCGGTCATGCTTCCGGTCACCTTGCCCTGGTTAAAAGCAGTGGTTCGCGCTTTCAGTTTCACGCGAATGCTGCCGTCAATCCACGGTTTCTGGTTTGGGAATGTTTTAATCGTTGCTGTGGGTACGACATCGTCAATGCACTTCCTAATGAACTCGCTCACCGAATCAGCATATTCGTCAATATTGTTGTTGGACGCGATGCGGAACATATTCCAATCCGCGTGATCGAAGCAGTCTTGAAGCGTGGATTCAGATTGGTCGGACCAGCGTTGAACAGACCTGAGCGCGGGAGCTTGTTGTTTGAGTTTCTGTTTGTAGGCTGGAATCAACAAAATGGAGTCGTGGTCAGCTTTTCTGAAAGGGGGGCGGGGGAGGGCCTTATTTCCTCTCAAACTGTGGCAAATCTTTATTTGGCATGTAACTCTATTTACTCGAGCAGAATAACCAGGAAGATGTTTCTTTGATATTTTACATGCAATTAAGGTAATATTGTGAACAGATAGTCCTCTCACTAGATTATATGTTTTTGTAATTCAATCCTCTTTGATTGTGAATACCAGATCTATCTTTGCTTGGCTGTTCCTGGTTATTCTGGTGTGCCATTGAACCATTTGTCAAAAATGAGTTGTCATGACTGCTTTAAGCTTATTTCCCCTGGTTTGAAGTCACCAAAAACCAGCCATTCGGACTTGGATTTAAAAGATTTAAGTACTTCTTTTAATTTGACATTATATTGTACATCCCATGCAGGGGATTATAAACAACTAGAATGAATACATTTATTTGTGAAGACATCAAAACTATGAAATAACTCATATGGAATCATGAAGTAAGCAAAAAAAAGTGTTAAACAAATATATTTTATATTTGAGATTATTCAAAGTAGCCACCCTTTGCCTTGATGACAGCTCTCACACTCTTTGCTTTCTCTCAACCAGCTTCACCTGGAATGCTTTTCCAACAGTCCTGAAGGAGTTCCCACATATGCTGAGCACTTGTTGGCTGCTTTTCCTTCACTCTGCAGTCCAACTCATCCCAAACCATCTCAATTGGGTTGAGGTCGGGTGATTGTGGAGGCCAGGTCATCTGATGCAGCACTCCATCACTATTCTTCTTGGTCAAATAGCCCTGGCCTCCACAATCACCTGACCTCAACTCAATTGAGATGGTTTGGGATATGTGGGAACTCCTTCAAGACTGTTGGAAAAGCATTCCAGGTGAAGCTGGTTGAGAGAATGCCAAGAGTGTGCAAAGCTGTCATCAAGGCAAAGGTGGCTACTTTGAAGAATCTCAAATATAAAATATATTCTGATTTGTTTAACACTTTTTTGCTTTCTAAATGATTCCATATGTGTTATTTCATAGTTTATGTCTTCACTACTATTCTACAATGTAGAAAACAGTAAAAATAAAGAAAAACCCTTGAATGAGTAGGTGTGTCCAAACTTTTGACTGATACTGTATATCAAAATGTTAGCAACAGTAATAAGGAAAAAATGGAGGGACGGATTCTAGATTTGAATCGTAAGGGTGCAAATTCCTCTCAAGGATGAAGCGTTCCACTAAATAAAGGAACAGCCATGTCATCAGATTGGTCGAGTATCCAATTAGCATATCAATAGACAGTAAATAAATGAAAGTAATGTTTTCCTCCTATCGATGGCACTGAGGTGGTACGGGTGTAATGTGATGTATAAGATTGTATAACATGGATCTGGAGCCATTTTATCTGCCTTTAACAGAGCAAACTTTGCCAAATAATCGCATAGAAATATCAATCATTATTTCAATAATGACACAGTGTGGCTGATGAAAAGACTAAGAGAGTCAATTTAATAAAAACACTCACTTGCTTTTTAGATAGTGAATTTCAACACTACTAAGCCACAGTAGACCAAATTGCATTCGCCACAGACAAAACACTCCCTGTGGTGCAATACAGTGCTTTTGTTGATAGTATACAGGATGGGTAAGGGTTAGGGTTAGATGGAGACTGCAGAGACAACCCCAGACCTGACTGACCTATCGATGAAATAATAATACAATGCACCAGGTGGAAAAACCCCTGCAAAAATCTATTTAGATGAAAATCCATTTAGATTTTTTTTCTATCATTTGATTAGTTGTGATTAGCTTCCTTTTTCTGGGAAAGGTATGTTTTTTAGTTGCCGTCCAGATTTCAAGACACATCTGTTTTGCTAAGCTTAATTGGCCAGGGTGTTAATGAATGCCATGCATGGGAATCAAAGGTAAAGTGTTATTGGACGTTAATTGACTGACTTGAACAGGAACATATGTTCCTCGTTTGTTAGTCGGAGACGGTTTTGTCTAGGGAATTGTGATGTGTGTGTGGCAAAGGATTAACGGAAAAAGTGCATCACACATACCCAGAAAGCGTATAGACATGGGAGTCCTTCATAAGATCACGGAGTCATCTTGGGGGATTGTGGTGCTGGGGGGGGGATTTTTACGACAGCTCGTAGTCAATGGAAAGACGGAGAAGGATGCTATGCATTAATTCAGTGATATTTTATGTCCAGGGATAATAAATCATTTTGAATGGGAACTCCAGAGACTTGAGAAGTCAAGGAAGACATGGAGGCAAAAAATGAAGGAAAGAGTCAAGGCCAAAGAAAGGGAGCAGTTACCTGCATCTCTGTCATTGTCTCGGAGCCCTCGGTATATACAGTTTGTTCATGGCCTTCTTATAATAACCACACAATGTCATAGGGCGATTGACCAGTGGGAAGAGAAACTGTGGAAGATATTTTTACAGTTTCCCTTATGTCCGCATACAATTTAAAGTGCAATGGCACCAACACGGTACCATGTGGTATGCCAGGTGTATAAGATGTATTTTCTTATGCACACTCACACACGACATAACAGCCCTCCACTGTCCCGCATCCGCGTCAGACACCACTCCCGAGCCCCTTAAAAAAACTGTTGGCAGAGAGACTGGGCCTTGTTAAAACTTTACGAGCCTAACACCCTTCTGCCATAGGCTGGCTGTGGCAGCACTCCTGCTCCACGACAATTTATCACGTACCGCCAGTGCCTGTTTTTTGTGTAACCAAACACTTCCTCTATTTCCTCGCCGTCGGCCCCTCAGAACTCTTTTGTTTTGTGGGGTCAGGGGTTAAACAAAGGCAGAGGAGTGACTCGAAAGGCTCAGGTAAAACAGCTGGACGAAGTAGCGGGCCCCCAAGGACCGCAGCAGGGTCTTAAGCCAGGGGGGCTTTTTAAAGGTGTCTGGGAGCGGAGGAGACTGGGGCCGATAAGAGAGGTTGTAAAAGGAATGGACGGGGAGTGTGAAACATCCCACTGAATTTAATTTGGATGTATCTCAGTGCTACTACGGCTGTTGGCTCCGTTTACATAGCAACGTATATCACATACAAGCTGACTTGGCTAAATGTTGAAGGTTTTATTTGGTGTCAAGTGCCTGGCTACTGGAACTAGACATGTTTCCGATCTGACAAGTGCTTTCATAAAGCCCAGTCCTCAGAGTTAAGTAGATTGTCAGCTGTAGTGATTACATCTCCTTGCAAAGTGATGGTACATGACCTGGTATAGTAGCAAAATTAAATTCCTATATCATACAATTCTACCACAGTAGGGATTTACGATGGACCATTTTAGAAGGATGGTAATTCAATAAGGGAGGATTTCCTGGCATTGGGCTTTGCTTGACATTTGGGCAACTGTTAAATGTATATAACTCATTAGCTAACCACAACTGCCAGTTTGGCAAGCTATACATGACCAGTCATGAGATGAGAGGCCTCCCAGGAATTGGTTAAACATAGACATATTTGTCAAGAAAAGATAAGTAGCATTCACAGTTGGCCTAAGCTCCAGGGGTAACACACTATTTGATAGTTTCAGACATACGTTAAATTAGCAACACTGCCTTGGTAATCGACTGGCGATCTAACATCCCCTTCTCCAATCTCTGACAAAATAGGAAGGTTTTGCTTCAGAGTCAAGACGTGGGGGTGAGGAGGTTGGGAGTCGTGGAAGTAGGTGAGGGAGGGGGGGGCGTCAGGCAAGACATAAATGCATCAACAAGCATTTTAATTGGCTGGGAGTGAATGACTTCTGTGTGTTTCCCTGAATGGCCCTTCCGCTCTACTCGGTCTTTAATGTTCCTCCTCCCACCCTGTAAAAAGGCCCAGGCAAGGGAAGTGATTACGCCAGGTCTGCTGCTGTCAGACACACAAACAGACAAAAATGCACAAGCATGGTCACAAGGGGATCAGTGATATGGTTCTCCATCAATACACCAGGCCTCTAGACATCCGTGTCCTACCCTAAACCTAGCATTCAACAGAGTGTGTGTGTGTGTGTGTGTGTCTGGGTAGGAGTGTGTGCTTGGCAAAACTGCTGTATCCCTTGTACAGTGAAAAACAGCCCTTAGGGCAGGCCCTGGAAGTGTACTGCTGCTGCTGCAGCCATATACTACCAATCTCAACCCCATCAATGGGAGGTTCCCGGCCTGTATAGTGATCAGTTTGTGCTCTCAAGTGGATTTACAAACTCCACACACAGTGTGTCCAGCCAAGGACATAACGCACCAAATCAGTTCACCTTAATCGTCAAACACCATTTTCCCATCTCCTTCAGTCTCTCTTAACCCATTGAGAAGTAAACTAATCGAATCCCCCAATTCATTTCTTCATATCGTTGCACACGTATGGTGGCGGTGGGGGTGGAGGTGCATGTTTGCCGCTGTGTGTGATAGCCACAGCCTTTACTGTGTTGAAGAAGACCAAGGGGGTTGTAATGGTTGCGGTTTTTGTGTCGGAGGCGGGTCAGAGGTCTAGCATCGGCTCTAATTCCCCCAGCTCAAGTAAATAGGATCCCAAGAGAAAGAGCCACACGCTGGGGCACTCTATAGTCCAGAGCCCCCGTCCTTGGGGGATTGTCTCTAGGCAACCGGAGAATTGGATTGTTACTTTTTTCCTGAATTGTTTTTCCAGGTATTTCTCAATTTTTTTGTTGGGGTTTTGTATTGGGTTCTTAGTTGTGCGTGACCTCTTAGTGCTAGGTGTCAGAAATACGTACAATTATATGAAACGTCTTTAAAATGTTGTGGATTTAAACAATTTTGTTTGATGACAACTCCGCAGAAGAATTAGCTCCACAAACTGGTCTACATATTGTGCACACGGGGCGATGTGAGAGTTATTTAAGATACTCTTCAAAGAGGTAGGAGGGCAGGGAATTTGCTATCCTGACTTTAGGGGTAAGCTTGTTCCACCATTGGGGTGCCAGGAAAGAGAAGAGCTTTGATTGGGCTGAGTTGGAGCTGCCCTCCTATAGGGGTGGGAGGGCCAAGAGTCCAGATGTGGCAGAACGGAATGCCCGGGTTGGGATGTAGGGTTTGAGCATAGGCTGAAGGTAAGGAGGTGCAGTTCCTCTTGCTGCTCCAGGGTCTTGAAGATGATGCGAGCTTCGACTGGAAGGCAGTGGAATATGCGGAGGAGCGCAGTGACGTGATACCTTAGGAAGGTTGAACACCAGGCAGGCTGTGGAATTCTGGAAAAGTTGCAGGGGTTTGATGGCACAAGCGGAGAGCCCAGCCCACAGAGATTTGCAGTAGTCTAAACAGGAGATAACAAGTGCCTGGATTAGGACCAGCGCAGCTTCCTGTGTGAGGAAAGGTCATACTCTACAGATGTTGTAGAACATGAACCTGCAGGAGAGAAAAGTGAGAGCACTGACTGGTTAGGGTCAGGAAGATCGTTCGGAGGGAAATAACAAGTAAGTTGGTCAGAGACAGCACGTTCAATTGTTTTGGAAGGAAAAGAAAGGGATACCCGTCTGTGGTTTTTGTAGTTTCTTGAGGAGGGGAGCTAATCTGGCCATCTTGAAGTCAGAGGGGACGCAGGCAATGGTCAAGGATAACTTGGTGAGGGAAGTGAGGAATTGGAAAAGGTCTCCAGAGATGGTCTGGAGAAGGGAGAGGGGGGTTGAGTGGGAAGGTTGTTAGGGGGCCAGACATCACTAGTCACAGGATTTCATCTGGAGAGAGAGGGGAGAATAAGGTCAAGGTGAAGTGGGACCAGTGGACACAGTAGGCTGAGTAAAAGAGAAGCGGATGTCATCGTTTTTTTCAAAGTGGTTGACAAAGTCATCCGCACTGAGGGTGGAGGGAAGGGTAGGCGGTGGAGGATTAAGGAGGGAGGAGAAAGTGGAGAAGAGTTTCCAGGGTTGGAGGCGGAAGCTTGAGATGTAGAATGGTAGAAAGAGGCTTTACGAGCGGATACAGAGGAAGAAAACGTAAAGAGGAGAAAGTGGATGGAAGATACTGTAGGTCCTCCGGAAGTTTAGATTTCCCTCCATTTCCGCTCAGCCCTAATTTCCGCTCAGACCGCAGCCCTGTTTTGCATGCAGAGAGTCACTCAGCCACAGAGCAGGAGGGGAAGGTCAGGGCAGCTGGGAGGAAGGGGGACAGTGAGAGTTAAAGGATGCAGGACGGGAAGAGAGTCGGGTCAAAACGGCAGATTCAGGAGAGAGGAGGGAGAAGGATTTAGCAGAAGGAAGTGAGGATAGTATAGAAGAGGAGAGAGTAGGGGGAGAGAGGGATAGAAGAGGAGAGAGTAGGGGGAGAGAGAGAGCGAAGATTGCATTAGCGCATGACCACCTGGGTAGGGGCTGAGTGGGTAGGGTTGGAGGAGAGATGGAGTGAAAAGGAAACAAAGTTCTGATCAGAGACATGACGGGGGATTGCAGTGAGATTAGTAGGCGAACAGCCTCTAGTGAAGATGAGGTCAAGCATATTGCCTGCCTTGTGAGTGGGAGGTGACGGGGAAAGGGTGAAGTCAAGAGGAAAAGAGATAGAAAGAGGTGGAAAGAAATGAATTGAAGTCCAGCGTCGGGAAGTTAAAGTCACCCAGTATGATGAGTGGTGAGCCATCAACAGGAAATTAGCTTATCAAGGTGTTAAATTCATTAAGGAACTCTCTAAGGGCACCTGGTGGCATTATTCATCTCATATGTATATACTGTATTCTATACTATTCTTCGGTATCTTAGTCACTTAATGTTTACATATCTGGCATTACTCATCTCATATGTATATACGGTATTCTATACTATCTTAGTCCGTTCCGCTCTGACAACGCTCGTCCATATGTTTATAGTCTTAATTCATACCTACTTAGATTTGTGTGTATTGGGCATATGTTGTGTAATTTGTTGAATATTACTGCACTGTCGAAGCTAGAAGCACAAACATTTCGCTACACCTGCAATAACATCTGCTAATTACGTGTATGTGACCAATACAATTTGATTTGGTGGGCGTTAGAGGACAACAAAGAGAAAAATGAGTA
The DNA here is from genome assembly GCF_045679555.1 of Salvelinus alpinus. Classification (NCBI taxonomy): domain Eukaryota; kingdom Metazoa; phylum Chordata; class Actinopteri; order Salmoniformes; family Salmonidae; genus Salvelinus; species Salvelinus alpinus. The sequence goes on from NC_092109.1 coordinate 2,864,219, forward strand.
GCCCTGTGCCACCACCGCGACAACAAGATGCTCTCGGACTATGAGAGAACACATAGTCAAATAACGAGAGAGCAGCTGGAGTAGCAGTCTCCATCAGCGCCAAAAAGTGTAGGGACAACATAGGTTGAGATGAAATTGCCTTATTGACCGCAGATCAGCAGTTCCAAACACTTCCATAGACTAAGATTTCCACATGCGCGTAGTCTACACTAAATTAAAAGGGTTGGAGTCAGGGGGTGGGGTGTGTCTGTAAAACCTACAGGGAAGAGGGGCGAACTGTGATGGGAAACAAAGCCACAAAAGAGGGTCAGCAGAACGTCTTTGTTACGGCAACAGTCTTCATTATGGTGACAACACCACCGCTTGACAATATTGCCGCATACAGCTGCCGCAGAAAAAACATAGGAGACTGAAGTACGAGCACTAAATGCCTAACGTAATTGAAAGACACACCTCTCAGCACTGACTGCTGAGGTGAACAAAACACACCTTACAATACAATTCGCCCCAGCACTGGGGGACAAGTAAGGCTCCTTAAATAGTCAGGGAAGACAGGTAAGGCCACTCCCTCTTAAAAACCCAACAGTTACCAAGGGCTATTACACAAATCGGCCTGAAACTTATCCAAGTCCACAACGAGTCACAAGTACTGAGCAATCAGACAGTTCAAACAGCAATGATTAACTAGGCTACTAGGTAAAAGACAGCACTTAAATTTAAGTGCATTAACAAGACAATACCAACAGCTTGAACTTGCTGTTCTTGTAAGAGTTGATCCCCTTCCAAACTATAGATGTCTTTGCCCTGCTCCCAAAAGCAAAGTTCCTCAGCTGCTCACTCCAGTAAGATGGGGAAGCAGAGCAGGCAGTGCCCCCCCCGTTTCCCCCTAAGATCCAGAAAGTATAGCTCAATGGAGTGTTCTCCATAACAAAGCAGTCATCTTCGCCATGCAAAGGAGAAAAAAAATGCCCCTCAGAATCCTAAAAAGGGCTTAGGGAGTTTCCCAATGAGCCCTGGAAACCTGTTCTCCTGTAGAATGGTCGAGCGGACATGGTTTGGGTTCCCCTGCCTTGTTGAACAGAGTAGCAGAGGAGGGGGGGGGGCAAAAAAAAGTGCCTCTCCTCCATTTTCTCATGTCACAAAAGTGAGCTGAGGTACAGAGAATAGAGTTTTGCATACTCTCAGCCGCAAAGGCTGCATCCTAGGTTGTCCGCTCCTTCCTACCTTCCTTAGGAGAATTAGAGGTGTTAGAGCCAAAACAAAATCATACAAAGCAAGACTACACTAAGGTCCAAGGGAGCGGCGTAGGCAGTCAGTGTGTTGGTATGGGACAAAGGCTCGGTTCTACCTTGCTATCGCAAGGTCTAGAAATAGAAGTTCAGAATTATTTTACAGAATTTGTGTATCTTTTTTATAATGTAAAGGAAAGTTTTATTGAAATATTTTTTTAAGGAGGGGTGCATTTAGCGGTAGGGGTTGTGAATATTTGTTCCTGTGTCTTAATGTTGTCTTCTCTCTTCTTGTGCCTTATCCAAAACTAATTCTGGTCAAAATGCTGTAAATACTTTGATGTGCAAATCAAGTCTTTCAATTTAAATGGCTTAAAATATTAGAAACAAGTTGTGCCTCTCCTGCTATTTAATCTCTCCTCAGACTAATATTATTCTGTTTGTCCTGTGGGTACCTTTGCCACTGTTCCACCCCTTGTGTGTTGCGCTGTCATGGCGATGATGCCTTCCACATTCTTAAAATAAAGTGGTGATCCTGACTAACCTAAGACAGGGAATTTTTACTAGGATTAAATGTCAGGAATTGTGATAAACTGAGTTTAAATGTATTTGGCTAAGGTGTATGCAAACTTCCGATTTCAACTGTACATACAGTCCCAGTCAAAAGTTTGGACACACCTACTCATTCAAGGGCTTTTATTTATTTTTACAATATTCTACATTGTAAAAACAAATTGTGAAGACATCAAAACTATGAAATAACTCATATGGAATCATGAAGTAAGCAAAAAAGTGATAAACAAATGTATTTTATATTTGAGATTATTCAAAGTAGCCACCCTTTGCCTGGATGACACTCATGGCATTCTCTCAGCCAGCTTCATAAGGAATGCTTTTCCAACAGTCTTGAAGGAGTTCCAACATATGATGAGCACTTCTTGGCTGCTTTTCCTTCACTCTGTGGTCCAACTCATCTCAAACCATATCAATTGGGTTGAGGTCGGGTGATTGTGAAGGTCAGGTCATCTGATGCAGCACTTCATCACTCTGCTTCTTGGTCAAATAGCCCTTACCCAGCCTGGAGGTGTGTTGGGTCATTGTTCAGTTGAAAAACAAATGATAGTCCCACTAAGCGCAAACCAGATGGGATGGCGTATGAATGCAGAATGCTGTGGTGGCCATGCTGGTTAAGTGTGCCTTAAATTCTAAATAAAACACTGACAGTCTCACCAGCAAAGCACCCCCACACCACCTCCTCCATGCTTCACGGTTGGAACCACACATGCGGAGATCATCCATTCACCTACTCTGCGTCTCACAAAGACACGGCGGTTGGAACCAAAAATCTCAAATTTGGACTCGTCAGACCAAAGGACAGATATCCAAAGGTCTAATGTCCATTACTCGTGTTTCTTGGCCCAAAAAAGTATCTTCTTATTATTGATTCCTTTAGTAGTGCTTTCTTTGCAGCAAATTGACCATGAAGGCCTGATTCATGCAGTCTCCTCTGAACAGTTGATGTTGAGATGTGTCTGCATTTATTAGGCATGAAATCTGAGGTGCAGATAACTCTAATGAACTTATCCTCTGCAGCAGAGGTAACTCTGGGTCTTCCTTTCCTGTGGCGGTCCTCATGAGAGCCAGTTTCATCACAGCGCTTGGGTTTTTGCGACTGCACTTGAATAACCTTTCAAAGTTCTTGGAATTTTCCGGATTGACTAACCTTTATGTCTTAGGCCGCATGTGCTGCACCAGAACCAAATCACATACACATGGTTAGCAGATGTTATTGCGAGTGTAGCGAAATGCTTGTGCTTCTAGAACCGACAGTAGAGAAGTATCTAACAGGTAATATCTAACAATTCCACAACAAAACATAATACACACAATCTATTAAAGGGATGGGATAAGAATGTATAAGTATAAAATATATGGATGAGCAGTGACAGAGCGGCTAAGATGCAATAGGTAGTAAAGAATAGATAGTGAAGGATACAGTATACATAATATACATATGAGATGAGTAATGCGAGATATGTAAACATTCTTAAAGTGGCATTATTAAAGTGACTAGTGTTCCATTTATTAAAGTGGCCAATGATATCAAATCCGTAGGTAGGTAGCCGCCTCTCTGTGCTAGTGGTGGCTGTTAAACAATCGGATGGCCTTGAGATCGAAAGCTGTTTTTCAATCTTTCTGTCCCAGCTTTGATGCACCTGTGCTGACCTCGCCTTCTGGATGGAAGCGGGGTGAACAGGCAGTGGCTTGGGTGGTTATTGTCCTTGATTATCCTTTTGGCCTTCCTGTGACATCGGGTGTTGTAGGTGACCTGGAGGGCAGGTAGTTTGCCCCCGGTGATGCATTGTGCAGACCGCACTACCCTCCTGAAAGCCTTGCAGTTGTGGGCGGTGCAGTTGCCGTACCAGGCAGTGATACTGCCCGACAGGATGCTCTGTAAAAGTTTGAGGGTTTTCGGTGACAAGCCAAACATTTTTCAGCCTCCTGTGGTTGAAGAGGTGCTGTTGCGCCTTCTTCGTCACACTGTCTGTGTGGGTGGACTATTTCAGATGGTCAGAGGAACTTAAAACTTTCCACCTTCTCCACTGCTGTCCCTTCGATGTGGATAGGGGGGTGCTCCCTCTGCTGTTTCCTGAAGTCCACGATCATCTCTTTTGTTTTGCTGACATTGAGTGAGAGGTTATTTTCCTGACACCACACTCCGAGGGCCCTCACCTCCTCCCTGTAGGCTGTCTCGTCGTTGTTGCTAATCACGCCTACCACTGTTGTGCCGTCTGCAAACTTGATGATTGAGTTGGAGGTGTGCATGGCCACTCAGTCATGGGTGAACAGGGAGTGCAGGAGGGGGCTGAGCAGGCACCCTTGTGGAGCCCCAGTGTTGAGGATCAGCGAAGTGGAGATGTTGCTTCCTTTCTTCAACACCTGGGGGCAGCCCGTCAGGAAGTCCAGGACCCAATTGCTCAGGGCAGGGTTGAGACCCAGGGCCTCAAGCTTGATGATGAGCTTGGAGGGTACTATGGTGTTGAATGCTGAGCTATAGTCAATGAACAGCATTCTTAGATAGGTATTCCTCTTGTCCAGATGGGATACGGCAGTGTACAGTGCGACGGCATCGTCTGTGGGCTTATTGGGGTGGTAAGCAAATTCAAGTGGGTCTAGGGTGACAGGTAAGGTGGAGGTGATATGATCCTTGACTAGTCTCTCAAAGCACTTCATGATGACAGAAGTGAGTGCTACGGGGAGATAGTCATTTAGTTCAGTTACCTTTGCATTCTTGGGTACAGGAACAATGGTGGCCATCTTGAAGCACGTGGGGACAGCAGACTGGAATAGGGAGAGAATGAATATGTCCGTAAAGACATCAGCCAGCTGGTCTGTGCATGCTCTGAGGAAGCGGTTAGGGATTCCGTTTATGCCGGAAGCATTGCGAGGGTTAACATGTTTAAATGTCTTACTCAAGTCGGCCACGGAGAAGGAGAGCCCACAGTCCTTGGTAGCAGGCCGTGTCGGTGGCACTGTATTATCCTCAAAGCGGGCAAAGAAGGTGTTTAGTTTGTCTGGAAGCAAGATGTCGGTGTCCACAACGTGGCTTGTTTTTCTTTTGTAGTCCGTGATTGTCTGTAGACCCTGCCACATACGTGTTGTGTCTTAGCCGTTGAATTGCGACTCCACTTTGTCTCGATACTGACATTTAGCTTTTTTGATTGCCTTGCGGAAGGGGATGACTACTCTTTTTGTATTCTGCCATATTCCTAATTGCTTTGCCATGGTTAAATGTGGTGGTAGGCGCTTTCAGTTTTGTGTGAATGCTGCCACGCTTTCTGGTTAGGGTAGGTTTTAACAGTCACAGTGGGTACAACATCTCCTATACACTTACTCAAATCAACGTTTCTGCCGATAGGAAGGGAGGAGCCAAATGGAGTCATGGTCAGGTTTGCCGAAAGGAGGGCGGGGGAGGGCCTTGTATGCATCGCGGAAGTTAGAGAAACAATGGTTGAGTGTTTTGCCAGCACGTGTGCAACAGTCGACATGCTGATAGAATTTAGGCAGCCTTTTCCTCAAATTTTCTTTGTTAAAATCCCCATCTACAATAAATGCAGCCTCAAGATATATGGTTTCTAGTTTGCATAAAATCCAGTTAAGTTCCTTGAGGGCCGTCGTGGTATCGGCTTGAGGGGGATATACATGGCTGTGACAATAGCCAAAGAGAATTCGCTTGGGAGATAATACGGTCGGCATTTGATTGTGAGGAATTCTAGTTCAGGTGAACAAAAGGACTTGAGTGCCTGTATGTTGTTACAATTACACCATGAGTCGTTAATCATGAAACATACACCCCTGCCCTTCTTCTTCCCAAATATATGTTCATTCCTGTCGGCACACTGAGAATCCAGGTGGCTGTACCGACTCCGACAGTATATCCCGAGAGAGCCATGTTTCCGTGAAACAGAGTATGTTACAATCCCTGATGTCTCTCTGGAAAGCAACCCTTGCCCTGATTTCGGCAACTTTGTTATCTAGAGACTGGACATTAGCGAGTAATGTACTCGGAAGCGGTGGGTGGTGTGCGTGCCTCCGAAGTCTGACTAGAAGACTGCTCTGACACCCTCTGCTTCGGCGGCGTTGTTTTCGGTCTGCTTCTGGAATCAGTTCAAATGCCCTGGGTGGTGCGGACAAAGGATCCGCTTCGGGAAGGTCGTAGTGCTGGTAAGTTGACGCCTACCAATAGGTAGGCAGGTACCCTAGTGGTTAGAGCTTTGGGCCAGTAACCGAAAGGTTGCTCATTCGAATTCCCTTGCAGACAAGGTAAAAATCTGTTGTTCTGCCCGAGCAAGGCAGTTAACCCACTGTTTACCTGGTGCCGAAGATGTGGATGTCAATTATAGCAGCCCCTCGCACCTCTCTGATTCAGAGGGGTTGGGTTAAATGCAGAAGACACATTTCAGTTGAATGTATTCAGTTGTGCTACTGACTAGGTATCCCCCTTTCCCTTTCCCAATAGTTCTTCCCTGCTGTATGTAATAACACTTAAGATTTTCTGGGCTAACAACGTAAGAAATAATACATAAAAAAAACAAAATCATTCAAAGTTTCCTAAGGACTCGAAGAGAGGCAGCCCTCTCTGTCGGCGGCATTTCTATTTACTGCATGTTCTTGTCTGCTTTATCATGGTTTGAACGATGTGCATAATTCCGGTCCATATAATACAATATAATGCAATACAGTAATACTTTTCACACTCAAAAAGATTTGCCTACTGGAGCTCGTTTAATTTATTCACCCAAGAAAGCATTTATTTTCCCATAACAAAGGGGTTGAATAAATATTGACTCAAGACATTTCAGCTATTCATTTTTAATTCATTTGTAAAATTGTCAAAAAACATAATTTCCCTTTGACATTGTGTGGTATTTTGTGTAGGCCAGTGACAAAAGATCAAAATGTAATACATTTTAAATTAAGGCTGTAAATGTGGAAAAAATCAATGGATGTGAATGCTTTCTGAAGGGGCTGTAGAAGCCTAGCGGGCAGCCTCTCTCTCCCGTGTGACAAGAGGTCGGGAATAATGGCAGTGTATGTCGTGCTCTCGTGTCACCAAAGGCTGGGTCAGTGTGTGTGTGTGTGTGTGTGTGTGTGTGTGTGTGTGGAGATGATAGCCAAGCCCCCCCAGTCATTGGCAGTATAAACAATGTTTCTCAACATGAGCGAGTGTCGAGAGAGACAGACACAGGAGGAAATGTCAAACTGCTTCACACACACCGCTTTCATCCCCCTCACTGCCTCCCTGTTATCTGGAGTGAGCACAGTCAGTGTGTGTGGTTTATTATACCTCCTGTAGATGGCGATAGCACTCAGGGACTAGACTAGCATAGAGAAGTGTTCACTTTGTACTGATGCTGGTTATAGAATAGTGTGTGGAGACTCCACACTCCACTGGCTTCCAGTAGAAGCTTGGATCCACTACAAGAGCATGGTACTTGCCTACAGAGCAGCAAGAGGAACTGCCCCTCCCTACCTTCAGGGTATGCTCAAACCCTACACCCCAAGACCTCTGGTCTCGTGGCCCTCCCACCCTTACAGGGTGGCTGCTCCTGATCCTGCTTCGCTGTCCTGGCACGACAATAGTGGAACCAGCTTTACCCTGAAACTAGGACAGCAGAGTCCTTCCCATCTTCCGAAAACATCTGAAACCCTACCTCTTCAAAGAGTATTTTAAAAATCCCACAGCACCAGCCCGTTGCACCCCCTCCTCACACTGCCCCCATGAAAATAATAATAAAATAAAACAAAAAGGTTTTGTGAACTAACACTCGCACTTAACTTTTTTCCCCCTTACTAGCACTGACTGCTGATAGCTACTTTATTGAGGACAAATGTACTTGATATGACTGAGATATGTGGTTGTCCCACCTAGCTATTATAAATGAATGTAAGTCGCTCTGAATAAGCGCGTCTGCTAAATGACTAAAATGTAAATGGGGCCTCTGTACATGTGTAAAATGTGAGAACTTTTGAGTTTGAAAGTAATCTAACCACCTCTCTTGCTGTAACTGTCAAGCTAGCATAATAGTAGCTGTTGAGTTAAGTCACGTGAGCCATCAGACTTAGAAATTCTCTTGATGAACTATAGTAATTTTATACAAACTTCCATAGGTGTATAGGCTACTTTGTTTTGTCATCAAAATACATCATGCATCTTCATTTGTTGCATCATTGTTGTACTGTTTTCAATAGGTCACCAGAAGATGCAGACAGATCCCAGAACAGCCTGTTTGCATGGGGGACCATCCTGGCCTATACCCGGTCTTCCATCTATTCATTGCAGAACGCAATGATTATCTACAGGGCAGACTATAGGCCTCTGCATCTCAGAGGCCAAACACAATACATTCTTCATAAATTATCCTCAGTGATTTACATAACATAATAAACAGATCGTAAACAAGGTTATAATGAAAGTCAAAATCATGGCATGTAAGTATATTTCAAATGATTGTTTTACATGTGCTCAAGCTCTGGAAGGCTATGAGCTCTGGAAGGCTATGAGAGGAAAACAGATCATGGTGAAAGTGGGTGTAAGCTAAACCTAATCGGGGAGAGACAATGGGTTCGTCAATGGTCAGTGTGGATTTGGTGCCTTGTCTGCAGAAAGAAATGGACTGTAACGGCAGCCTTCCCTCTCTTCATGAGAAGAGGAGGTGTAGCAGGGATCGGACCAAGACGCAGCGTAGCTCGTGTTCAACATGATTTTAATTACGTAAATACTGAACACTAAACAAATACAAAATAACAAATGTGGCTTACCGATACAGTCCTTTCTGGTGCAGACAAAACACAAAGACAGGAAACAACCACCCACAAATCCCCAACACAAAACAAGCCACCTATATATGATTCTCAATCAGGGACAACGATTGACAGCTGCCTCTGATTGAGAACCATATTAGGCCGAACACAGAAACAGACAAACTAGACACACAACATAGAATGCCCACCCAGCTCACATCTCGACCAACACTAAAACAAGCAAAACACACAAGAACATTGGTCAGAACGTGACATGGACAGACAAACAAAATATGAGATGCAATACATCTAAATCAGTCATATCCATACCGTAATTTGTTAGACACCCTTTACATATTCACTGCCCTCTTACACAATACCTTTTGACTTATAGAATGTGGTGACATAAAAATTGTTATTCAGTAAATTACAAAGATTTGGCTGTCCAAGAGGGTTGGGGTTGGGTAGCCACCACCACATTAAATATTGATAAGTTGGTTAATTACATAAATAATGAACTAAGTGACTACAACGGTAAATCATCAGGTTATCAAAGAAGCATTGATGATGCTGCTGCTGCTAAAACATATCTAACGTTAGCTAGCTAGCCAGCTATGCTGCTAGCGAATGAATGTTTGTCTAAATTACACACTAAATTACACAGTGACCTGGAAATATGATGACATTGCTAAAATAGGCAAATAAATTGTAGGAAATAACTATGCCATCATTATTATGTCATCACATTTACTTTAGAGAGATGTTACCATTAGCTAGCCAAGTTCATCCAAAATAGCTAGCAATGCTAACATTAGCTAGCTAAAATGTAATGCAGTGCCCTCAATCTCAACTAGCTAGTCAATCTGACAACATCACAATGATGACAAAAGGTTTTCCTATTAATTATATGCCTCCCGTCATTGTGATTCCAAACCACACTTTTGACAATCTTCATCAGCGCCAATCGCGAGAAGAACTTTCAGTTGGGCATCAGTCTTCTGAAGAACGTTCAAATGAAATGTGTAACCCATGAATAGCATGTCCTTTACTTTAAATAATAGAAGAATAACTATCTAGACACTTAGTTCTTCAATGGTTGCTGTCGCTGCCAGGTACAAGATGGATGGGATGGAGGATCAAGTTGCTGGCAAATCAACGTGTGTGTATAGCCTGATTTGCAATGCAGTCAAAACGCAAAGTGAACTTTTCTCGCCAAATCAGGTTGTTTGGATGGAAAAAAGTGCAAAGAAACATTTGCTGCCTTGCAGCCAGTGATGGCACAATTTATCTTGCTTTCGCTCATTTCTTTCAAGTAGGAAGTAAATCCAGAAATACTAATATAACAGATGAACAATCATTGGTCTATAATAATCCGACTGCCGTGTGACGTTATGCGACGGGCCAAAAACGCCACCCACCTGATCACACTGATATTCCAGGCATTTTTTTCAAACAGCTCCTACACAAAAAGGGTGTAATCATAATTTTAAAGTGGGGGAACAGGAGAGAGCCTAGCCACCAGCTAGAGTGTGTGTGTGTGATGAGGGGGGGGGGGGTCTTGGTCCTTAAACTCTCCAAAAACCGTTTGTGCGGCATTACAAACGACAAGAGGGGAGTGTGTGTGTGTGCTTTAGAACAAACGTACCTGTCCACACTGAAGGGGAAGCAGAACTTGGGGACTGTCTGAAGAGTTTCCTGTGGAGGGAGGGAGGGAGGGATCATGTATACATCTAAAGGGGCCTATACTTTAATTCTAAGTAATAACTGCGCCACACCATATAACAGGGCATGGGCCGGAGAAACGAGAGACAGGTGAAGGCAGAGGGGAGAGAGGGAGGAGAAGGAATGTATCTGTTGAGGTGTAAATGGGGAGAAAGAGAAGGAGAGACAGAGGAAGAGGTGGAGACAGAGACATTGATAGAGAGTGGGTCGATCAATGACGATCGCACCGGCGATAAAAGAAAATAAGGGGGGGGAAAGAAAAATGTGTGTGTGACTGAGTAGTGTTAACGGGGTGGGGAGAGAGAGAGGAGCTGCCCCAACATATGGGCAACGGTGAAATGGGAGCGAGCGGCGGGATCCAAGGGGACCAGCGGGGAACAGGTATGGTGGGGTGGGTGGGGGATACTGGAAAGCCCGGGGGGGGGATCAGCATGGCGCAAATGGCGAGGGGGAGAGCGGATAGAAGACTGGCAGGCAAGGGCTTTGCCTTGCCTCCATCTCTCTCCGCTGCGACCCTCCAACACAAACTAAGGGGAAACTAACAAAGACAGACGGGGGGGGGGGGAGAATGAGAGAGAGAGAGAGAGAGAAGCAAAAAAATAAAAGAGAAATTGAGGTGGAGTAACAGAGATATGTGGAAAAAAAGAGGGGAAAGGAAGATAAGGTGGAATGGTAGAGGGAGTCGGGAATGGAGAAAAAAAAGAGTGAGAGAGACAGAAACATAGTGGCCAGGAGAGCTCAGATGAGGAACTAGCAACAACAATGGCAGGTAGCCTAGTGGTTAGAGCGTTAGGCCAGTAAACGAAAGGTTGGTGGATCAAATCCCCGAGCTGACAAGGTTAAATCTGTCGTTCTGTCCCTGAACAAGGCAGTTATGTGGAACCCACTGTTCCTAGGCCGTCATTATAAATAAGAATTTGTTCTTAACTAGCTTGCCCGGTTAAATAAAAAATAACAGCTCAGGCCAACCCTCTACTAGCTGGAGCCTATATTTGTGGAAGGTATAGGAGAGAGTCATGCCCAGCCACAGAGTTCCCTGATGGGTTACCACAGACATGTTGAGGCCCTGGTGGAACGAGCAGGAGGGACACACCAGAGAGCATCAAGCCTGCAGTCCCCTAGGATATCAACCCTAACGTGGACTCAGCCAATGACTAGTCGCCATGGCAGCAGATGGGGGTGGCGCTTGGTGGGTGAGGCACTGGGTCTCCGACTTTGGATACATGGTGGGGCAATTGGTGGTTCAGGTGTGGTAAAAAAACACTATCTCAAAACACGGTGTGAGATCACAAAAAGGATAGGAGGGATTAGCGTTCACGTCACAGGTGTGAATATAGTTCAAGAGAGGCCACTGGTGCTCCTTTATTTAACTAGGCAAGTCAGTTAAGAACAAATTCTTATTTACAATGATGGTCTACACTGGCCAAACCCGGACGATGCAGGGCCAACAATGCGTCGCCCTATGGGACTTCCAATCACGGCCGGTTGTGATACAGCCTGGATTCGAACCAGGGTGTATGTGACGCCTCTAGCTGTGCCTTAAACTGCTGCGCCACTAGAGTCCAACTTAATTGTTGTCATGACAGACAAAAATTACACACACCTTATGAGGAAGTCAATTCTGGCACACACAAACCACGGTGTATTAGTAAATTAAATTGACCTTTGACTCGTATTCACTCTATGATTAACCAGTCCATAAGCAATGGCATAACCTGACCTGTCTCAGAGTAGGGTAGACCAGCACTCCACCTGTTCATATATATATATATACACTGCTCAAAAAAATAAAGGGAACACTTAAACAACACAATGTAACTCCAAGTCAATCACACTTCTGTGAAATCAAACTGTCCACTTAGGAAGCAACACTGATTGACAATAAATTGCACATGCTGTTGTGCAAATGGAATAGACAAAAGGTGGAAATTATAGGCAATTAGCAAGACACCCCCAATAAAGGAGTGCTTCTGCAGGTGGTGACCACAGACCACTTCTCAGTTCCTATGCTTCCTGGCTGATGTTTTGGTCACTTGAATGCTGGCGGTGCTTTCACTCTAGTGGTAGCATGAGACGGAGTCTACAACCCACACAAGTGGCTCAGGTAGTGCAGCTCATCCAGGATGGCACATCAATGCAAGCTGTGGCAAGAAGGTTTGCTGTTTCTGTCAGCGTAGTGTCCAGAGCATGGAGGCGCTACCAGGAGACAGGCCAGTACATCAGGAGACGTGGAGGAGGCCGTAGGAGGGCAACAACCCAGCAGCAGGACCGCTACCTCCGCCTTTGTGCAAGGAGGAGCACTGCCAGAGCCCTGCAAAATGACCTCCAGCAGGCCACAAATGTGCATGTGTCAGCATATGGTCTCACAAGGGGTCTGAGGATCTCATCTCGATACCTAATGGCAGTCAGGCTACCTCTGGCGAGCACATGGAGGGCTGTGCGCAGTCAGGTTTGTAGGCCTCCTTGCTCGCACACACTTTTTCAGTTCTTCCCATTAATTTTCTATAGGATTGAGGTCAGGGCTTTGTGATGGCCACTCCAATACCTTGACTTTGTTATCCTTAAGCCATTTTGCCACAACTTTGGAAGTATGCTTGGGGTCATTGTCCATTTGGAAGACCCATTTGCGGCCAAGCTTTAACTTTAACTTCCTGACTGATGTCTTGAGATGTTGCTTCAATATATCCAAGTAATTTTCCAACCTCATGATGCCATCTATTTTGTGAAGTACACCAGTCCCTCCTGCAGCAAAGCACCCCCACCACATGATGCTGCCACCCACATGCTTCACGGTTGGGATGATGTTCTTTTCCTTGCAAGCCTCCCCCTTTATCCTCCAAACATAACAATGGTCATTATGGCCAAACAGTTCTATTTTTGTTTCATCAGACCAGAGGATATTTCTCCAAAAAGTACGATCTTTGTCCCCATGTGCAGTTGCAAACCGTAGTCTGGCTTTTTGATGGCGGTTTTGGAGCAGTGGCTTCTTCCTTGCTGAGCGGCCTTTCAGGTTATGTTGATATAGGACTTGTTTAACTGTGGATATAGATACTTGTACCTGTTTCCTCCAGCATCTTCACAAGGTCCTTTGCTGTTCTGGGATTTATTCGCACATTTCGCACCAAAGTACGTTCATCTCTAGGAGACAGAATGCATCTCCTTCCTGAGCGATATGATGGCTGCGTGGTCCCATGGTGTTTATACTTGCATACTATTGTTTCTACAGATGAATGTGGTACCTTCAGGCGTTTGAAAATTGCTCCCAAAGATGAACCAGACTTGTGGAGGTCTACAATTTGTTTTCTGAGGTCTTGGCTGATTTCTTTTGATTTTCCCATGATGTCAAGCAAAGACACACTGAGTTTGAAGGTAGGCCTTGAAATACATTCACAGGTACACCTTCAATTGACTCAAATTATGTCAATTAGCCTTTCAGAAGCTTCTAAAGCCATGACATAATTTTCTGGAATTTTCCAATCTGTTTAAAGGCACAGTCAACTTACTGTATGAACTTCTGACCCACTGGAATTGTGATACAGTGAATTATAAGTGAAATAATCTATCTGTAAACAATTGTTGGAAAGAATTGTTGTGTCATGCACAAAATAGATGTCCTAACCGACTTGCCAAAACTATAGTTTGTTAGCAAGACATTTGTGGAGTGGTTGAAAATCGAGATTTAATGACTCCAACCTAAGTGTATGTAAACTTCTGACTTCAACTGTAGCAAGCAAGGGATAAGAACTTTGCCAGACCGCTCTAAACGTTCCGTTGCCATTCTAACGACTGAGTCGCGTCCATAGATACAGAACAAAAAGACTGAACTACTGGGTCACGTCTCTGGCAACCAAACCGATAAAACGAACGAACAGCCGGCTTAGGTAGCAACCCTAGATTTGTGTCGGGACTATATTTTGTGGAAGGATGAAATAGAATGAATAAATTCATCAAATACATATTTTATGAAAATATGTCAATCATTATTTGAATATGTTGGTAGCCCTTGTATAAAGTGATAATGCACTCGAAGCAGGTGTTTGGAGGATATATTGGCCCGGTTTGACTGCCCTTGACTAACAACACCTGTGCCAAAATGTGACGCACCGGCTCAATCTTATGTAGCAAAACTAGAAAGTGTAGAGACTCAGAGCTAGAAAATGGTATAGCATACACTACAGTTGAGGAACAATGGGAAGGTAATTATGTTTTGAACGTTGATAAACGTGTAACCCCACTTTTGAGAAAATGGCCTTTGAATATTTTGGTACACCTACTAGAGAGAGCTCTTCTTTGTCTGCACCCATTCAGCATCGTTCACCCCCTCTTAAGCTAAAGCCCCACCCGTCTCTTTAAGGATTCGCATGTGAGGCTATGTACTAAACAACCAAAGATTTCAAGACTAAAGTTTGGTTTATACTACGGGTGTGTTTGTAAATTTAATCTGGAGTGCCGGAGTGTGCTCTGGGCGTTCGTAAACTCAGAGCATTGTTAGATTGTCTGTTTGTAAATTCAGTGTGTTTCGCTCTCGGAGCGTTCAGAGCGCACACTTGACTCCCTGGCAGAGGAGTAGGGTTGATCTGAGCGTTCTGACCTAACAGCAGCAGTCAAGCACCCAAGCTAACGTTTACTAGATTGCTTGCAACTTCCAGACACCAAAGAGAGAACAGCTCACTCTGACCATTTTTTTTTGGCAGTTTTTATGTTATACAGAGCGTTGCTGACTGCAACTGATTTCAAAACTCGGTCTTCCAGAAAGTGGAGAGCAACACTTATGCAGTTCTACTATGTGATATCTTTCAAAAAAGCCATGTTAGAAAGGATTACCTACACATACAAACCAGCTCGTGTTATAGCCAGACCAATCAAAACTCATGTCTTGGCATGTCCAGCCCACTCATATCAGCCAATCATGGATAGCAGGAAGGCACATGAAAGTTTAATGTTCTAGAAGGCATTTCTGAAGAAGAAAAAATATTTTGATAAAAACCAAGTTTAGGTTCACTCTTGTGAAGTAGTACTGACACGTAACATCTGCCTACTTTTCGGAAACGAGTCACATATATCCTCCAAACAACGGCTTCTCTGGCATTATCTCTTAAATATACACTGAACAAAAATATAAAAGCAACATGTAAAGTGTTGGTCCCATGTTTCATGAGCTAAATAAAAAATCCCAGAAATGTTCCATTATGTACAAAAAGCTTATTTCTCTCAAATGTTGTGCACAAATTTGTTTACATGCTTGTTAGTGAGCCTTTTTCCTTTTCCAAGATAATCCATCCACCTGACAGGTGTGGCATATCAAGAAGCTGATTAAACAGCACAATCATTACACAGGTGCACCTTGTGCTGGAGACAATAAAAAGCCACTAAAATGTGCAGTTTTGTCACGCAACACAATGCCACAGATATCTCAAGTTTTGAGGGAGCGTGCAATTGGCATGTTGACTGCAGGAATGTCCACCAGAGCTGTTGCCAGAGAATTTCATGTTAATTTCTCCACCATAAGCTGCCACCAACGTCATTTTAGAGAATTTGTCAGTATGTCCAATCAGCACCACAACCGCAGACCACGTGTAACCACACCAGACCAGGACCTCCACATCTGGTTTCTTCATCAGCGGGACCGTCTAAAGGAGGGGAGGTGCTGAGGAATATTTCTGTCTGTAATAAAGCCCTTTTGTGGTGAAAAACTCATTCTGATTGCCTGGGCCAGGCTTTCCAGTGGGTGGGCCTATGCCCTCCCAGGCCAACAGATGGCTGCACACCTGCCCAATCATGTGAAATCCGTAGATTAGGACCTAATTAATATATTTCAATTGACTGATGTCCTTATATGAACTGTAACTCAGTAAAATCCTTGAAACTGTTGCATGTTGTGTTTATATTTTTGTTCAGTATATACACTACATGACCAAACGTATGTAGACACCTCCTCGTTGAACATCTCATTACAAAATCATGGGCATTAATATTGAGTTTGTCCCCCATTTTCTGGTATAACAGCCTCCACTCTTCTGGGAAGGCTTTCCACTAGATGTTGGAACATTGCTGCGGGGGACTTGCTTCCATGTTGCCACAAACTTGGAACCACAGAATCATCTAGAATGTCAGTGTGTGCTGTAGCATTAAGATTTCCTTTCACTTGAACTAAGGGGCCTAGCCCAAAACATGAAAAACAGCCCCAGGCCACTATTCCTCCTCCTCCAAACTTTACAGTTGCCACTATGCATTCGGGCAGGTAGCGTTCTCCTGGCATCCCTCAAACCCAGATTCGTCAGTCGGACTGCCACATGGTGAAGCGTGATTCATCACTCCAGAGAACGCATTTCCACTGCTCCAGAGTCCAATGGTGGCAAGCTGTACACCACTCCAGCTGACGATTGGTATTGCGCATGATGATCTTAGGCTTGTGTGCGGCTGCTCAGCTATGAAAATCCACTTCATGAAGCTCCCAACGAACAGTTCTTGTGCTGACGTTGCTTCCAGAGGCAGTTTGGAACTCGGTAGTGAGTGTTCCAACCGAGGACAGACAAATTTTACACGCTAAGCGCTTCAGCACTCGCCGGTACGGTTCTGTTAGCTTGTGAGATCACTTCGTGGCTGGGCTGTTGTTGCTCCTAGACATTTCCACTTCACATTAACAGCACTTACAGTTGACCAGGGCAGTTCTAGCAGTGCAGAAATTTGACAAACTGATTTGTTGGAAAGGTGGCATCCTATAATGGTGCCACATTGAATATCACTGGGCTCTTCAGTAAGGCCATTTTACTGACAATGTTTGTTTATGGAGATTGCATGGCTGTGTGCTCGATTTTATACATCTGTGAGAAACGGGTGTGGCTGAAATAACCGAATCCACTAATTTGAAGGGGTGTCCACATACTTTTGTATATACAGTAGCAGACAAAAGTTTGGACACACATACTCATTCAAGGGTTTTTCTTTATTTGTACTATTTCTACATTATTAAATAATAGTGAAGACATCAAAACTATGAAATAACACACATGCAATCATGTAGTAATAAAAAAGGTGTTCAACAAATCAAAATGTATTTTATATTCGAAGTAGCCACCCTTTGCCTTGATGACAGCTTTGCACACTCTTGGCATTCTCTCAACCAGCTTTACTTGGAATGCTTTTCCAACAGTCCTGAAGGAGTTCCAACATATTCTGAGCACTTGTTGGCTGTTTTTCCTTCACTCTGTGGTCCAACTCTTCCCAAACCCTCTCAATTGGATTGAGGTCAGGTGATTGTGGAGGCCAGGTCATCTGATGCAGCACTCCATCAATCTCCTTCTTGGTCAAATAGCCCTTACACAGCCTGGAGGTGTATTGGGTTGTTGTCCTGTTGAAAAACAAATTATATTCCCACTAAGCACAAACCAGATGGGATGGTGTATCTCTGCAGAATGCTGTGGTAGCATGCTGGTTAAATGTGCCTTGAATTCTAAATAAATCACCAACAGTGTCACCAGCAAAGCACCCCTACACCATCAACTCCTCTTCCATGGAAATTATATTTTAAAAATATTTTGCAAAATGGAATCTATAATTCTCCTACCATCATTAGAAAAATCTTCCAAAAACAGACCAATTCCGGAGACTCAGGAGGGAGGGATCGCAACCCTACACCCTGTAAATTGGAGACCATAGGATCCAATCACAGAATGATGACCCATTCACTCAGGGCATTTCAGACTAGCATAATTGAATTACTCTTTGCTTTGTTAACAATGCAGAAAGATATAAAAATATATATATATATAATCTGTGGCACAACGTAACACAAGGTAATCTGTATTGTGTGACTGAGTACTTTTTTATAGGCGTTTTTTTAACCCATTGACATACGCCACAAATGATTAGCCTCCAGACTTTCTAGCCTAAATGAGGAGTGTATGATGTTCTGTTCTCATCTTTATGTCAATTGATTTAGGCTCTTCTGACTCTTGGACCTATCCCTTGCGTTCCCCCCGAAGCCTGGCTTACACAAGGCCCCCAACAGAAACACAATACAGAGAACTCCAGGGGCTTTACCCTGTCAATACTGTTTCCAACTAACAGGAGGGGAGAGGGTGATTCATTTGGGGTGTGCACCCGCACACAGTCTCCAACTCCCTACTTCAATATATCCATCAAATAATCACTCCTATCCATTGCGATGGGGAGGCTACGATCACTGGTTCTCACTAGAGAATGGGATTGGGTGACAAAATAGTTAATTTCCCACAAAGCCCCATGAGCTTGGGGAGAGCTTGCCTATGGCATGAAACATTGTTTTTGTTGCTGTTGTTGACAGTTAAAAGTTATAAATTGTGTTTATTTGTGATGTGACAGGGAGGGGAGTCAGCATGGGTATATGGAATGATGAATTGGCACTGTGGGGCCGTTTTAGTGAGCCGTGTACTCCACTCACTCTATGGTTGTGTTACACAGACACACACAAACCTGGCACACACACACACAAAACAGAGATAGGCATACACACTCACACACACAAACATGTCAGTAAAAACTATACACACATACAAATACAGTACTTATATTAAATGAAGACACATCCTTACATTACATAGCCTAATAATACAACAAGAAATAGCAGGCAAATTATAACAACAAAAGGCTGATAAAATACAAACTTTTTTTCTTACCCTTTACACTCGTACTCGCATAAAAGGTTGAAAATGGACGATTTCTAATAAACGTCTAAATTGGAAAGCAGTTGCTGTACAGTAAAATGCTATACATGACGTCAGAGCTCTGGCTCTGCGCTTCACACCGCTGTATGGATTTTGACTGACAGCCGTTTTGAACGTGGGCACGTCACGGGCCAAAAAAATTCTGGGCTTGACTTGCACTTTTCGCACCAAAGTATGTTCATCTCTAGGAGACAGAACGCGTATCCTTCCTGAACGGTATGACGGCTGTGTGGTCCCATGGTGTTTATACTTGCATACTATTGTTTGTCCAGATGAACGTGGTACCTTCAGGCGTTTGGAAATTGCTCCCAAGGATGAACCAGACTTGTGGAGGTCTACAATTTGTTTTCTGAGGTCTTGGCTGATTTATTTGGATTTTCCCATGATATCAAGCAAAGAGACACTGAGTTTGAAGGTAGGCCTTGAAGTACATCCACTGGTACACATCCAATTGACTCAAATTATGTCAATTAGCCTATCAGAAGCTTCTAAAGTCATGACATAATTTTCTGGAAATTTCCAAGCTGTTTAAAGGCACAGTCAACTTAGTGTATGTAAACTTCTGACCCACTGTAATTGTGATACAGTGAATTATATGTGAAATAATCTGTCTGTAAACAATTTTACAACAAAACAACAAAAAATTACTTGTGTCATGGACAAAGATGATGTCCTAACCGACTAGCCAAAACTATAGTTTAACAAGAAATGTGTGGAGTGGTTGAAAAACGAGTTGTAATGACTCCAACCAAAGTGTATGTAAGCTTCTGACTTCAACTGTAGTATAATGCATAATATAATCATAATATAATAGTCAGTAAAATAATTACAATATGCAGTAGTATTAATAGAAGCAGTAGCCAGGCACTTGCATATGAAAGCACCTATTAGAATATGCCACTCAGAAGGATGCAGAGAGACTTATTTTACAGAAATGATCGGGTTGTTAGTTTTAACAAGTGCATGTGTCGAGGAGCAATAATCGTTCATCATTATTTAGGCACAGGGACAGCTTAGCCATTCAAGCCACAGGAATAGGAAACAGATTTTGAGATGGGGGGGATGCGTGTTCATGTGTGCGTGCATGTTCGGTCCCCGAGTGCAAGGTGTTGTGCAATTTGCCTTATTGCGTAACCCCCTTCCCTAGGGGGTTACGCAATAACCCCCTGTGGACTACGCCTTAGTTTTAATTGCTGTAACTTCCCTCACCCCTCACCCCTCTGCTTCTCTTGCCCAACCTCAAAAGTAGATGGATGAGTAGTGGTGTGTGTGTGTGCGTGAGTGTGAGTGTGTTTGGTTGGCGGAGCTGAGCTCTGTGGTACCCTGCCTCTTCCATCCTACCTGGCTGAGATTCGCCACCCCTGGGGCCTCCCCTTAGAGACTCCAAACTGGACACCCCCCCGAGCTTCAACCCTCTTTTTGTCACTCAGTACGTCAAACCCATCTGACACACTGCTCAAGACCTAATACAGTTCTCGCAGCGCTTATTCTCCAGACCCTGCCTGCTAACATCAATGGGGCCAGGGCGTTGCAGGTAGGAGGAGAGTGGAGCAATGGTAGCTCATAGGGGCTTGGTGGACTAACTTCCAGCCTCGCTGGGCCCAGTTTGGCCACAGATAATTGGGCCCAGGAACGGTTCCCTGACCAGATGGGTTCATTCTCACACATATAAGGCATATAAGGGGCACACAAACACATGCATGCACGCATGCATGCACGCACACACCCACAATGTTCACACCCACGCACTCAACCACACACTTAGAAATCAGAATGGGGGCCAGATGCCGGAGGGATAAAGGGAGGACGGGGGTCAGTGTGTAGTATGCCAATCAACAGGAGTGTTTCATCTCCATGTGTGTCTATTTCCTTCAGCACTGCACAGCACACCTCCTAACCCCTAACTGACCCAGTGTAAAACCTCAATAGCAACTAAATGTGACCACCACATAAAAAAAGAAAACACATCCATATGAAATGTTGATCTGGTTGTTGTGCTAAATATTTGCTAAGGGAAAAAGTGATTTTAGCAAATGTATATAATTGCAAATCACAGTAATAAAAGTAAAAATATATATAAAAGGGGGATTAATGTCTTCACTCCCGGTAATTAGTAGTGTAGCCTGCCCCCTGCTTTCCAAACCTCTCCACATAGTCCCACCACCCCCACACCCCTCTCTCTCTCATTAAAAGCATTTCTCACTCATTAAAGCATTTCAATGGGTGTCCAACATCCGCCGTCGAGTG
Source organism: Salvelinus alpinus (assembly GCF_045679555.1). NCBI lineage: Eukaryota > Metazoa > Chordata > Actinopteri > Salmoniformes > Salmonidae > Salvelinus > Salvelinus alpinus. Next base: position 2,885,427 of record NC_092109.1, read on the forward strand.
ATGAAATGCTTTAATAAAAGGCGGCCATATTGCTACTTCATTACAAGGAGTGCGGTGCTTTGCCGAGGCCCCTCATTAGATGTAATAACACAGGCAGCACTCTCATTTGTCTCAATGAGACTCCTTTTACACAGTTATGGATTTTAAATTACTGCCAGAGCAGCCACTCGGGCCCTACTGGCCGGTAGGGGAAAAGCAAAAGATGAGAAATGGATGAAAAAGGGATGTGGGTGGGAGACAGAAATCACAAGGGGAACGTAGGCTCAAGTAAGTTACTGCCAGAGAAGCCACTCGGGCCCTACTGGCCGGCAGAGGAAAAGTCAGTGCCTTTAGAAGATAGCGATAGGCCAATGGCAGTGACCTCTGGAGCATTACACGTCAAAAGGAAACGTCGGCTCGAGTAAATCTGCTAAATGACTCAAATGTAAATGTAAAAACTTCAGAAAGCAGCGTGGCTATTTATGTTGTAATTGTTCAGGTTTTATTGCAAATGGACCCTGAAGGGAACTAGGATTTCTGGATGCAATAATGCTCAAGTCCTGACTACTTTACTCATTCAATTCTCCCATAACTTTCTCAGTCGCTTTCAGAGATACAAACTAGATTAAATTAAAGCTACCCAGCTAGATAAAAGATGAGCGGTGTTGAGGGTGTAGAGTGCAGGGGGGCCGCGGGGTGCCTGTCCTTAAGGGTTGAATTTCAAGTAAGTCTTCCTTCGCACACCTGACCGTGGAGTTAATATATGGACACATTTTATCAAAAATAAATACAAGGGTTAATGTTTTGCAAATCCGGAGGGGTGAAAGAACCAGCAATTATGGAGCGTGTCTTTTCTCTCTCATTTATTCTCTGTTTTGAATCGATCCATCCTGACCGAAGCAAGAAGAAAAAGAGAGGGCAATGTGTGGCTACCTCCACATGGCAAATCCTCACGGGGAGGTTAGGGACAGAAGTACAGCGGAACCCAGCAAGGTGAATGGAAAGGGTGGCAGATTCAAACAAAACGTGTCAATAGTTAGCTTATGTATCTTTAAGATAGCTACACAACATGTCAACATATCAGTAGGTCATCATCTACTTGGGAGGAACATGAACCCCTACAGCGTTCATGGGCTGGTTTCCTGAATCTCCTGAATGCCTAGCCTTGACTTGATCTGGATCCAAGAAACCGACCCCTTGGTATTTTATTAGGATCCCCATTAGCTTTTGCGAAAGCAGCAGCTACTCTTCCTGGGGTCCACACAAAACATGACACATGACATAATACAGAACAATAATAAGAACAGCTCAAGGACATGACTATGTACAGTGCATTCCGAAAGCATTCAGACCACTTACTTGACTTTTTCCACATTTTGTTATGTTACAGCTTTATTCTAAAATGGATTAAAAAATAACAATTCCTCAGCAATCTACACACAATAGCCCATAATGACAAAGCGAAAACAGGCTTTTAGAATATTCTGCAAATGTATTAAACTCAAAAAACAAATACCTTATTTAAATAAGTATTCAGACCCTTTGCTATGAGACTTGAAATTGAGCTCAGGTCTATCCTATTTCCAATGATCATCCTTGAGATATTTCTATAACTTGGAGTTCACCTGTGGTAAATTCAACTGATTGGACATGATTTAGAAAGGCACACACCTGTCTATATAAGGTCCCAAAGTTGACAGTGTATAAATTAATAAAAACCCAGCTTTGAGGTTGAAGGAATTGTCTGATGGTCACTCTGACAGAGCTCTTGAGTTCTTCTGTGAAGATGGGAGAACCTTCCAGAAGGACAACATCTCTGCAGCACTCCACCAATCAGGCCTTTATGGTAGAGTGGCCAGACAGAAGCCACTCCTCAGTAAAAGGCACGACAGCCTGCTTGAAGGCACATAAAGACTCTCAAACCATGAGAAACAAGATTCTCTGGTCTGAAGAAACCAAGATTGAACTCTTTGGCCTAAACGCCAAGTGTCACATCTGGAGGAAACCTGACATCATGCCAATGGCGAAGCATGGTGGTGGCAGCATCAAGATGTGGGGATATTTTTCAGTGGAATGACTGGGAGACTAGTCAGGATCGAGGCAAAGACGAACAGAGCAAAGTACAGACAGATCCTTGATGAAAACCTGCTCCAGAGCGTGCAGGACCTTAGACTGGGGTGAAGGTTCACCTTCCAACAGGACAACGACCCTAAGCACACAGCCAAGACAACACAGGAGTGGCTTCAGGACAAGTCTCTGAATATCCTTGAGTGGCCAGCCAGAGCCCAGACTTGAATCCGATCAAACATCTCTGGAGAGACCTGAAAATAGCTGTGCCGCAACACTCCCCATCCAACCTGACAGAGCTTGAAAAGATCTGCAGAGAGGAATGGGAGAAACTCCCCAAAAACTGCTTGTAGCGTCATACCCAAGAAGACTCTAGGCTGTAATCGCTGCCAAAGGAGCTTCAACAAAGTACTGAGTAAAGGGTCTGAATACTTATGTAAATGTGATATTTTGCATTTGATTTTTTTAAATAAATTTGCAGACATTTCTAAAAACCTGTTTTTGATTTGTCATTATGGGGTATTGTGGGTAGATTGATGGGAAAAAAAGGATTTAATCAATTTTAGAATAAGGCTGTAATGAAACAAAAGGTGGAATAAGTCAAGGGGTCTGAATACTTTTTCGAATGCACTGTACATTTAAAAACGGCACACATAGCCTGAATATCAATACATACAGTACTAGGTAGGTTCCCAATGAGTTGACTGGTCGATAGGCTGTTGGAGATTTTTTTGTTTGTTGTAGCAAATATATATACTAAGGTGACACAAATAGGGACTTTGGAAAATTGCAGTTGGCTCAGAACAGGGCAGCATGGCTGGCCCTTAAAAGTACACAGAGAGCAGCCTCCCGGGTGGCGCAGTGGTCTAAGGCACTGCATCGCAGTGCTAGCTGTGCCACGAGAGACTCTGGGTTCGAGCCCAGAGTCTGTCGTAGGCCGCGACCGGGAGGTCCATGGGGCGACGCACAATTGGCCTAGCGTTGTCCGGGTTAGGGAGGGTTTGGCCGGTAGGGATATCCTTGTCTCATCGCACACTAGCAACTCCTGTGGCGAGCCGGGCGCAGTGCACACTGACCAGGTCACTAGGTGTACGGTGTTTCCTCCGACACATTCCACCTCCAAATCGATCCCACTCCAGAGTACCGGCCTCAGTGTAACGCTCATTCCTTTGACGATAAACGTGAATCCGACCTTCACCCCTGGTGAGACAAAACCGTGACTGGTCAATGAAGAGCACATTTTGCCAGTCCTGTCTGGTCCAGCGATTGTGGGATTGTGCCCTCAGGCAATGTTGTTGCCGGTGATGTCTGGTGAGGACCTGCCTTAAAACAGGCCTACAAGCCCTCAGTTCAGCCTCTTAGCCTATTTTGGACAGTCTGAGTACTGATGGAGGGATTGTGCGTTCCTGGTGTAACTCCGCAGTTGTTGCCATCCTGTACCTGTCCCGCAGGTGTGATGTTCGGACGTACCGATCCTGTGCAGGTGTTGTTACACGTGGTCTGCCACTGCGAGGACGATCAGCTGTCTGTCCTGTCTCCCTGTAGTGCTGTCTGTCTTAGGCATCTCACAGTACGGACATTGCAATTTATTGCCCTGGCCACATCTGTAGTCCTCATGCCTCCTTGCAGCATGCCTAAGGCACGTTCACGCAGATGAGCAGGGACCCTGGGCATCTTTCTTTTGGTGTTTTTCAGAGTCAGTAGAAAGGCCTCTTTAGTGTCATAAGTTTTCATAACTGTGACCTTAATTGCCTACCGTCTGTAAGCTGTTAGTGTCTTAACGACTGTTCCACAGGTGCATGTTCATTAATTGTTTATGGTTCATTGAACAAGCATGGGAAACCGTGTTACAATGAAGATCTGTGAAGTTATTTGGATTTTTACGAATTATCCTTGAAAGACAGGGTCCTGAAAAAGGGACGTTTCTTTTTTTGCTGAGTTATATGGAAAAATACACTTAGAAAAATTTCTACCCATCGAATGGTTGAAAGAACAGACAACTTCCGGTCGACCAAGATTTTAAAGAGTCAGGGACAGCCCTAACACACAAACACAAAATACACTACATAACCAAAAGTATGTGGACACCTAATCGTTGAACATCTCATTCCAAAATCATGGGCATTAGTTTGGAGATGATCCCCCTTTTGCTGCTTTGACAGCCTCCACTCTTCTGGCAAGGCTTTCTTCCATTCAGCCACAAGAGCATTAGTGAGGTCATGCACTGATGTTTGGCGATTTGGCCTTGGCTCGCAGTCGACGTTCCAATTCATCCCAAAGGTGTTCGATGGGGTTGAGGTCAGGGCTCTGTACAAGCCAGTGAAGTTATTGCACACCGATCTTAACAACCCATTTCTGTATGGACCTCGCTTTGTGCACGAGGGGCATTGTCAAGCTGAAACAGGAAAGAGTCTTCCCCAAACTGTTGCCACAAAGTTGAAAGCACAGAATCGTGTGGAACGTCATTGTATGCTGCAGCATTAAGATTTCACTTCACTGGAACAAAGGGGCCTAGCCCAAACCTTGAAAAACAGACAGCCCCAGACCATTATTCCTCTTCCACCAAACTTTACAGTTGCCACTATGTATTCGGGCAGGTAGCGTTCTCCTGGCATCCGTGTGATTCATCACTCCAGAGAACGCATTTCCACTGCTCCAGAGTCCAATGGTGGCGAGCTTTACACCACTCCAGTCGACGCTTGGCATTGCGTATGGTGATCTTAGGCTTGTGTGTGGTTGCTCGGCCATTGAAATCCATTTCATGAAGCTCTCGATGAACAGTTCCTGTGCTGACGTTGCTTCCAGAGGCAGGTTGGAACTCGGTAGTGAGTGTTACAAATGAGGACAGATGATTTTTACGAACTACGCACTTCAACACTCGGCGATCCCATTCTGTGACCTTGTGTTGCCTACCACTTTGCGGCTGAGCCGTTCTTGCTCCTAGACATTTCCACTTCACAATAACAGCACTTAATTAAGGTTGATGGGGTAGCTCTAGCAGGGCAGAAATTTGACGAACTGACTTGTTGGAACGGTAGCATCCTATGACGGTTCCAGGTTGAAAGCCACAGAGCTCTTCAGTAAGGCCATTCTACTGCCAATGTTTGTCTATGGAGATTACATGGCTATGTGCTCAATTTTATACACCTGTCAGCAACGGCTGTGGCTGAAATAGCCAAATCCACTCATTTATATCCAAGGAATACCTAGGATAGGATAAAGTAATCCTTCTAACCCCCCCCCCCCCTTAAAAGAGTTAGATGCACTATTGTAAAGTGGTTGTTCCACTGGATATCATAAGGTGAATGCACCAATTTGTAAGTCGCTCTGGATAAGAGCGTCTGCTAAATGACTTAAATGTAATGTAAATGTAAATTTGAAGGGGTGTCCACATACGTTTGTATATATAGTGAATCTAGATCAAATAGGGGAAAGGCGTTGTGCCGTGACGTGTTGCTTTATGTGTTTTTTTAAACCAGGTTTGCTGTTCATTTGAGCAATATGAGATGGAAGGGAGTTCCATGTAACAATGGAGCTATATAATACTGTACGCGTTCTTGAATTTGTTCTGGATTTCTGGACTGTGAAAAAAACACTAGTGGGATGTCTTGTGGGGGAAGTGTGTGTGTCAGAGCTGTGTGTAAGTTGACGATGCAACAATTTGGAATTTCCAACACATGAATGTTTCTTATAAAAAGAAGAAGTGATGCAGTCAGTCTTCTCAACTCTTAGCTAAAAGAGACTGGCATGCATAGTATTTATATCAGCCCCCTGATTACAATGATGAGCAAGACGTGACGCTCTGTTCTGGGCCAGCTGCAGCTTAACTAGGTCTTTCTTTGCAGCACTTGACCACATGATTGGACAATAATCAAGATAAGGAAAAACTAGAGCCTGCAGGACTTACTTTTTGGAGTGCGGTGTCAAAAAAGCAGAGCATCTCTTTATTAAGGAAAGACCTCTCACCATTTTTAAACCCATTGAATCTATATGTTTGGACCACGGACAGTTTACAATCTAAGGTAATGGCAAGTAATTTAGCGTCTGAATAACCTAAAGTTAAAGACAAGTAAGGCGTGTATCAATAATACACTCTGTACTGGCGACCCAGAGTTGAGCCACAGACATATTTAATTACTCTGTCATATTTTATTATTCCGTGTCAGGAGGGGTAAAGTCATTTTTGGGGGGTTAAATCTCCACAAGACCTCGTAGTAGGGCCCTGATGTATATTTCTGCCTCTTGGAAGTCAGGATGGTGTTCATTAGGCACAAAATGTTAGAAAGCAGACGAACAAATGGAGGGAGTACCTGGACTGCTTCAATACGAACCTCTCATTTTCCATATATATTTTTTTCTTGTAATCCTTTTTCTCCCCAATTCCGTGGTATCTAATTGGTAGTTACAGTCTTGTCTCATCGCTGTAACTCCCGTACGGACTCGGGAGAGGCGAAGGTCGAGAGCCGTGCGTCCTCTGAAACACAACCCAACCAAGCCGCATTGCTTCTTGACACAATGCCCGCTTACCCAGAAGCCAGCCGCACCAATGTGTCGGAGGAAACACTGTACACCTGGCGACCGTGTGAGCGTGCATGCGCCTGCCCAGGAGTCGCAAGAGCGTGATTGACAAGGACATCTCTGCCGGCTAAACCCTCCCCTAACCCGGACGACGCTGAGCCAATTGTGCGCCGCCCCATGGGTCTCCCGGTCGCGACAGAGCCTGGACTCGAATCAGGATTTCTAGTGGCACTGCGATGCAGTACCTTAGACCACTGCGCCACTCGGGAGGCCACAAAGTGATTTTAAATGTTTCCTGTTGCATTCCCTAATAAACACTACCCAGGCAAATACATTGGAAAACAACCACTTGCCCCTCCTGCTCTCTCTCTCTGTCCCTCCCTCCATTGCTCCCCTCCATCCCTCCCTCCCTCTTCTCCTGCTCCAGATGCTTAACTGTTGCTTTCACCTATGCGGTAGCTGACACCATATGTGCAGCCAGGTGTCCCAAGGACCTGACGCCAAGCCACTCCAATGTGAGCCACAAATTAAGAAATACACCCCAGACCGTCAGACAAGAACCTGGAAAACCGCATCACAATTATCTCCCAGGATGAAGACGCAATACACAGACAGATTTTCCCCACACAGGGTAATGACGGGTTTACTAGTGCGTGGGATTAACCTTGGCTTTGCAAATCTGGCATCAGGTCGAGGTGTGATTCTATATTCATCCTAAGCATAGAGCTCGGATTAATGTGTAGGGAGTAAGATATAAAACTGACCTGAGGTCAGTTCTTTGGGGAAATGTAATCATACACGACAAGTCTATCCTATTTCACATGGGTTTGACAGGTTGCTGGCGTTGGTGATATGGTGTTGAGCTGGGTATATTTGTTAATTATATCCAAACTCACCTTTTTCTTCAGAAAGAGATTACTTTGTCTAAAGTGGATATTTGGGCAGCAGGTAGCCTAGCGGTTAAGAGCGTGGGCCAGTGGGTTCTCTAGTAAATTGGTAGGTATGTCTCACCCCATGTTCAAGAATGGCCTGTTTCCCTTTATTTCAGATTACACCTGCTCACTTTCAGTTGTTTGAAAAGGAAATAATCTCCAAAATATTGTTATTTTCTAAACAAGCCTCAAAAAGTTGGTTGCAATTTCAGTTTAATCCACCTATAAAGCCAGAACAAATAATACAACAAATATTGTGGTTAAACTCAAATATACTAATTGATAAAAAAAATCTAAAATAAACATATTTTTCGATGAAATTTTTAAAAAAGGTATAATTTTAGTGAATGATATCATACATAGAACTGGTGGAGTTATGTCGATGTACCCATTTCATGGCACATGGTTTTTGAATTGACACGCAAAACAACACCGGATTCGAAAACTTTGAATATTTCTATTTAAATTTCTAGACAAAATTCTTGCAACCAATATTATGTTATATATATTGGGGGACACAATCTTCCAAGCTCTGCAGATTTTGCTGTGAGGAGGCAGAGTCATTAGATCATTTATTTTGGTACTGTCCATATGGTTGTTTAGGAAAATTATCCCGTGATCGGGATCTGTGTGCCAAGAAGTTAACATGAGTCTTCAATATTCCCAGGTAAGAAGTTTTAGGTTGTAGTTATTATCGGAATTATAGGACTATTTCTCTCTATACCATTTGTATTTCATATACATTTGTTTATTGGATGTTCTTATAGGCACTTTAGTATTGCCAGTGTAACAGTATAGCTTCCGTCCCTCTCCTCGCCCCTACCTGGGCTCGAACCAGGAACACATCGACAACAGCCATCCTCGAAGCATCGTTACCCATCGCTCCACAAAAGCCGTGGCCCTTGCAGAGCAAGGGGAACAACTATTTCAAGGTCTCAGAGCGAGAGATCATCACCGATTGAAACGCTATTAGCGCGTACCCCGCTAACTAGCTAGCCATTTCACATCAGTTACACCAGCCTAATCTCGGGGGTTTATAGGCTTGAAGTCATAAACAGCTCAATGCTTGAAGCACAGCGAGGAGCTGCTGGCAAACGCACAAAAGTCCTGTTTGAATGAATGCTTACGAGCTTGCTGCTGCCTCCACCGCTCCGTCAGACTGCTCTATCAAATTTCAAATCATAGACTTAATTATAACATAATAACTGATTATAATAGTAGTGATTATGTTACGATTGATTGTTTTTTATAAGATAAGTTTAATGCTAGATAGCAACTTACCTTGGCTTCTTGCTGCACTCACGTAACAGGTAGTCAGCCTGCCATGCAGGCTCCTCGTGGAGTGCAATGTAATCGGCCACAATTGGTGTCCAAAAATGCCGATTACCGATTGTTATGAAAACTTGAAATTGGCCCTAATTAATCGGCCAATCCGATTAATCGGTCGACCTCTAGTACAATTATCTATATCCATAGTAAAACGAGTCCTATATTGACATAGCCTGAAAGGCCGCTGAGCAAGGAAGAAGCCACTGCTCCAAAACCGCCATAAAAAAGCCAGACTATGGTTTGCAACTGCACAAGGGGACAAAGATCGTACTTTTTGGAGAAATTAAACAAAAATAGAACTGTTTGGCCATAATGACCATCGTTATGTTTGGAGAAAAAAGGGGAGGCTAGCAAGCCAAAGAACACCATCCCAACCGTGAAGCACGGGGGTGGCAGCATCATGTTGTGGGGGTGATTTGCTGCAGGAGGGACTGGTGCACTTCACAAAATAGATGGCATCATGTGGATGGAAAAAATTATGTGCTCGCGTCGTGTGCATTTTGGATTACTGGACTAAACACGCAAACAAAGAGGAGATATTTGGACATCGATAAAGTCTATAATTTATCGAACAAAACAAACATTTGTTGTCTAACATGGAGACCTGGGAGTTCCATCAGATGAAGATCATCAAAGGTAAGTGATTAATTTAGACTCTATATCTGACTTTTGTGACACCTCTCATTGGTAGGAAAATGGCTGTATGGTTTTCTGTGACTAGGCGCTAACCTAACATAATCGCAAAGTGTGCTTTCACCGTAAAGCCTTTTGAAATCTGACAGCGGTTGCATTAAGGAGAAGTTTATCTTTAGATGTATGTTAAACACTTGTATCTTAGATCAAGGTTTATGATGAGTATTTCTGTAATTTGATGTGGCTCTTTGCACTTTCACCGGATGTTTGTTTGAGACAATGAATTTCTGAACATAACGCGCCTGTCACGCCCTGACCTTAGAGAGCCTTTTTATTTCTCTATTTGGTTAGGTCAGGGTGTGATTTGGGTGGGCATTCTATGTTTTCTGTTTCTTTGTTTTTGGCCGAGTGTGGTTCCCAATCAGAGGCAGCTGTCTATCGTTGTCTCTGATTGGGGATCATACTTAGGCAGCCCTTTTTCCCACCATTAGGTTGTGGGATCATGTTTTCTGTTTCGTGTCTGTACCTGACAGAACTGTGCGCTTTCGTTTTCACTTTGGTTATTTTGTTTGAGTGTTTTTTGAAAATAAAAATCATGAACACTTTCCACTCTGCGCTTTGGTCCACTCCTTTCGACGAGAGCCGTAACAGCGCCAATGTAAACTGAGATTTCTGGATATAAATATGAACTTTATTGAACAAAATATACATTTATTGTGTAACATGAAGTCCTATGAATGCCATCTGATGAAGATCAAAGGTTAGTGATTCATTTAATCGCTATTTCTGACTTTTGTAAGCCCTCTCATTGGCTGGAAAATGGCTGTATCTTTTTCTGTGACTAGGCGCTGACCTAACATAATCGCATGGTGTGCTTTTTTAAAGCCTTTTTGAAATCTGACACTGTGGTTGGATTTACAATAAGTTTATCTTTAAAATGCTGTATAATACTTGTATGTTTGAGGAATTTTAATTATGGGATTTCTGTTGTTTTGAATTTGGCGCCTTGCAATTTCACTGGCTGTTGTCGAGGTGGGATGCTAGCGTCCCACTTGTACCAGAGAGGTTAAGGACAACAAAGTCAAGGTATTGGAGTGGCCATCACAAAGCCCTGACCTCAATCCTATAGAACATTTGTGGGCAGAACTGAAAAAGCGTCTGCGAGCAAGGAGGCCTAAAAACCTGACTCAGTTACACCAGCTCTGTCAGGAGGAATGGGCCAAAATTCACCCAATTTATTGTGGGAAGCTTGTAGAAGGCTACCCGCAATGTTTGACCAAAGTTAAACAATTTAAAGGCAACGCTACCAAATACTAATTGAGTGTATGTAAACTTCTGACCCACTGGGAATGTGATGAAAGAAATAAAAGCTGAAATAAATCATTCTCTCCACGACATTTCACATTCTTAAAATAAAGTGGTGATCCTAACTAACCTAAAACATGGAATATTTACTAGGATTAAATGTCAGGAATTGTGAAATACTGAGTTTAAATGTATTTGGCTAAGGTGTATGTAAACTTCCGACTTCAACTGTGTATATGTATGAATGTTTATGTATGTATATGTATGGGTATGTTTGTGTATGTATATGGATATATATATATTTACCATAAAAAATATATGGGGGATTGGAAATGATGCAGACAATTACATTGATGTAAGCAACAATCTTTCCGCAATATTAAGCTGATCCACCCTGAAAAAAAAGAGCATAGGTCAGTAGCCGAGAGGTGGCTGGTTCGAATCCGCGAGCCGGCTAGGTGTAAAATCTGTTGATGTGCCCTTGAGCAAGGCACTTCACCATAATTGCTCCTGTAAGTCGCTCTGGATAAGAGCATCTGCTAAATGACTAAAATGGAAATGCAGATTTGCCATTAGATAAGAGCTTTTAATCACTATTGCAGGTTGTTGATAGATTATGTGCCTGCATCACCAAGGTCTCCAGGTGAGGTTGTCATGGAGATCAGGGGTCATGATTGGTGGTTGGTTACGGGACTGTACATGACCAGCAACACACCACACACACACACACACACACACACACACATACATTACATTGTAGTGTCAGCCAGCATGTAAAAAAATGTACACATCAACAAAAACTGTGCTCATCCTACGGTATCAAGGACAGAGCACATCAATGAGCTGCAGACCAAAGAGAGAACTTCCCGTCGTTTGTGTGTGTGTTTGCGTGTGTGTGTGTGTAAATGTGAATATTTAACACCCTTGTTTACTCTCCCTCCAATTTCCCTTTCTACTTGTCCTTTTGGTAGAAGGTCACCCCCATTTGAATATTCCCTCATTAAAAGCACCACGATTCCACCCCCTTTGCCGGGGAAGTTAAAATGGTCTAGTGGCACGCGGCGTGCTACATCAAAGCCAGCCGACTTCAAAAAATGATCTCTCTCCATTATGGGAAAAATGTATCTCATCGCATTAAGTTGAGGAAAACAGGCAGCAGCTGCCTAATTTGAAGGATTCAAAGCATAGGTGTCACTGCGATGTGGCTGTGTCAAAGAGAATGGAGAGAGAGAAAACGAGGGAGAGAGTGAGTGTGAGGAGAGAAGAGACTCGGGCGAGAGCTTTGTTATAATTACGAGCGAGGGAGCGGTTGGAGAGAGAGAAAGGAGAGAAGCGAGGGGAGTCGTTCCATGTCATTTCAGCAAGACATCACACCCACCATCTCAGATTGTTCTGAAATCGTTTCTGCAGTTAGATACAGATAAGATCAGCAGTCCTGAAACATTATTTTGTTGACGTTGTATTTGATCTTTGATAAATTAAGATATTTGATTGCACTCAAATTGGCCCTTAAAATGTTTAGGATTCACATAATATTCATAGTAGAGGTCGACCGATTTATGATTTTTCAACGCCGATACCGATTATTGGAGGACCAAAAATAGCCGATACCGATTAATTGGCCGAAAAAATAAATTTAAAAATAAATTTAAAAATAATTTGAAATAATGACAATTACAACAATACTGAATGAACACTTTTATTTTAACTTAATATAATACATCAATAAAATCAATTTAGCCTCAAATAAATAATGAAACATGTTCAATTTGGTTTAAATAATGCAAAAACAAAGTGTTGGAGAAGAAAGTAAAAGTTTAATATGTGCCATGTAAGAAAGCTAACGTTTAAGTTCCTTGCTCAGAACATGAGAACATATGAAAGCTGGTGGTTCCTTTTAACATGAGTCTTCAATATTCCCAGGTAAGAAGTTTTAGGTTGTAGTTATTATAGGAATTATGGGACTATTTCTCTCTATACCATTTGTATTTCATATACCTTTGACTAATGGATGTTCTTATAGGCAATTTAGTATTGCCAGTGTAACAGTATAGCTTCCGTCCCTCTTCTTGCCCCTAGCTGGGCTCGAACCAGGAAAACATCGACAACAGCCACCCTCGCAGCATCGTTAACCATCGCTCCACAAAGGCCGCTAACTAGCTAGCCATTTCACATCGGTTACACCAGCCTAATCTCGGGAGTTGATAGGCTTGAAGTCATAAACAGCTCAACGCTTGAAGCATTGCGAAGAGCTGCTTGCAAACGCACGGAAGTGCTGTTTGAATGAATGCTTACAAGGCTGCCGCTGCCTACCATCGCTCAGTCAGACTGCTCTATCAAATATCAATATGGTCGAATCCGGAAACTATCATTTTGAAAACAAAACGTTTATTCTTTCAGTGAAATACGGAAGGAACCGTTCCGTATTTTATCTAACGGGTGGCATCCCTAAGTCTAATTATAAGAAATTCATGTTAGCAGGCGATATTAACTAAATATGCAGGTTTAAATATACTTGTGTATTCATTTTAAAGAAAGGCATTGATGTTTATGGTTAGGTTTGGTGCAACGACAGTGCTAAATCATCAACCGTTTGGTGAAGTAGGCTGTGATTCGATGAGAAATTAACAGGCACCGCATCGATTATATGCAACGCAGGACACGCTAGACAAACTAGTAATATCATCAACCATGTGTAGTTAACTAGTGATTATGTGAAGATTGATTGTTTTTTTTATAAGTTTAATGCTAGCTAGCAACTTACCTTGGCTTCTTGCTGCCCTCGCGTAACAGGTAGTCAGCCTGCCACGCAGGCTCCTCGTGGAGTGCAATGTAAGGCAGGTGATTAGAGCGTTGGACTAGTAACCGGAACGTTGCAAAAACGAATCCTCGAGCTGACAAGGTAAAAATCTGTCATTCTGCCCCTGAACAAGGCACTTAACCCACTGTTCCTAGGCCGTCGTTGAAAATAAGAATGTGTTCTTAACTGACTTGCCTAGTTAAATAAAGGTGTAAAAAAAAAAAAACGGTGTCCAAAAATACCGATTTCCGATTGTTTAGAAAACTTGAAATTGGCCCTAATTAATCGGCCATTCCGATTAATCGGTCGACCTCTAATTCATAGTACCCAACATCATATTTGAACCAAACTTCTTCCTACCACTGAGTAAGAGCAATCGAATAAACGGGCAAAAGCCACCCACGGACCCCCCACACCCCATGCCAATCCCACCACAACAACCAGTATATAGTATAATTTCTCTATGTCACTCCCTGCGAATCTGGTGATGTTTTTTCCCCCTGTTCATTTAAATAGCCATTGAAGCCGCATGCATTATTTACCACAAATGTGAAAGTACCAGGATTTGCCCACTACTTGGCACTGTTCCTGCTACTGCCACAGCCTTTTCTCCATTTTCCTGGCCTCTTGTGTTTTTTTTAAAACGGAACACAACATTTTCAACTTTGAGTAGAAAACCAATAGCTTTAGCTCATGATGAAAATACATTGTGTTCATACACAAGTCAAGCCAGTCATCCATGTGCTATAAGCCCGATTTTTAGCTAGCTAGAACAACGAGATGCAACAATTCACGTTTTCTTCTGTCAAGAATGACGTTTGGCTTGTGATGTGATTGGTCTGATGCCAAATCCAAACTGGCTTCCCTTGTCACTTTTTTTTGGTGCGTCAGGATCATTCACAGCTGAGCTCACTCAATTTAGCTCTACGCTGAATGGCTATATATTCTTTTCTATTATCAAAGGTGGCCTAATGCTCGCTGGCTTTTCTTACATTCAGCGCAACGGCGGCAACAACGTCATACTCTTTCTCTTTCTTACCACACATGTATGACATTGTATGATGGCACCATAGGTAGATTGGATGTCTTAGTCGTTGTTAGGAAGAATTATGGTTCAAATCGGATGTTAGGTACTACATTTATTTACGATTTTAGGAATTCAATAAATTTAAATGGCCAATTCGGGTACAATTAATTCGCTTATTTTCTCAAAAATCTAATTATATTTAAACAAAATAATCTGTTAATCTGTTTCTAACTACAGAACCAATTTCAGTACAATCTGAGATCCCAACCATGTTGAAATCCTCTTGTATTGATGTGGTTCTGAGGGATGTCTGCAAATGAGGATAAAGACGAGTTTACGGAGGTACTGGATCAGTTTGATGCATATGGTTCACCTAAGAAGAACGAGACATATGAATGGTGAAGGTCAATGTGCTCGTGAAAACAGAGGAGGCAACAGACTGGGTCAATTCCATGGGGTGTGTTCAGAAAAAGAATGGAGATCTGAGAGTCTGTATGGACCCCAAGGACCTTAATAAATATATAAAAAATGAGCATTTTCAGATTCCTAAGAGGGAGGAGATATTGTGTGAAATGGCTGGCGCACACTATTTCTCCAAATTGGATGCTCCAAATGGATTCTGGCAGGTGAAGTTGGATGCAGCCAGCATCAAAATGTGTACAGCGAATACCCCCTTTGGAAGATATTCTTTTAAGAGGTTACCATTTGGCATAAGTTCTGCCCCTGAGATCTTTCACAAGGCCATGGAAAGTGTCACTGAGGGGTTAGAGGGAGTTCGAGTGTATGTGGAAGATTTTGTGGTCACTATTCAGGAACACAATGAGCAGCTGGAAAAGACTCTGCAGATGGCTCAGAAGCATGGTTTGAAGCTAAATCGGGCTAAATGCCAGTTCTGTGTGAAAGAAATCACATTTCTTGGGAATAAGCTGTCCTCGGAGGGTGTGCAGCCTAGCCTGAT
Source organism: Salvelinus alpinus (assembly GCF_045679555.1). NCBI lineage: Eukaryota > Metazoa > Chordata > Actinopteri > Salmoniformes > Salmonidae > Salvelinus > Salvelinus alpinus. The sequence goes on from NC_092109.1 coordinate 2,900,975, forward strand.
CATGCCAAGGTCAAAGCAGTGAGGGAGATGGCTAATCCCACACATAGGAAAGGCATTCAGCGTGTTTTGGGCATGGTCAATTATTTGGGGAAGTTCGTACCAAATGTGTCAGTTAAAACAGTGAACTTAAGGACTCGAACCTGACAGGCCTACTAAGGTGTTCACGGACGCCTCCAAAGATGGCATTGGAGCAGTGCTGCTTCCGGAGCATCAAGGTATGTGGAAGCCTGTGGCTTATGCGGCCCGTTCTTTGACTGATGCTGAGAAGTGTTATGCTCAAATAGAAAAGGAGTGCCTACGGTTGGTCGTTGGTTGCGAGAAGTTTCACTGTTACATTTATGGTGATTCTAGAAACAGACCATAAACCCCTATTCCGATCTCTCAAAAAAATCTGAACGAAATACCTCCTCGCCTTCAAAGGATGATGATGAAGTTGCAACACTATGATTTTGTTCTAAACTATGTGCCTGGGTCAACCAAAAAAGTAACACACTCTAGCTTGTGCTTTTTGAGGTGGAACGACCAAGGGAGATTCCACTAGTTATGCCGTCACTTTGTAATCGTCACGATCCGATTACATTCCCTGGCACAAAAGAGAAGTCCTACGGACGGCAGCAAGCGGCGGAGAGAAAGGACGAATGAGATAATGAGAAGTAACTATTCCTCCTCTTCAGAGACAAATACGCTTGCGTGTCTGAATAATAGTCCCGGCTAGTTTTTGGAGTACCAACGTGCGCAAACAGAACACAAGTGCACTACTTGTGAGTAAAGACTAATGCATATCTTGTGAGTATACAAAGAATCCACTCATTTTGGCCAACATGCACGTGGATAGGGGACCGTTTGGTTAACATTAAACTCAAGCGTTCAGATGATGGATTGATTAGACCTACAAATGACTCACTAGAACCTTCTACTCACCATCTATGGCTTCGTCTGGAATTCCACATATGGCTACCAAAAGTGGTGCACTAGAGTACACAGGGAATGGGGTGCCATTTAAGATCTACACTATATATACAAAAGTATGTGGACAAACATTCAAATGAGTGGATTCGGCTATTTCAGCCACATCCGTTGCTGACAGGTACATAAAATCGACCACACAGCTATGCTATCTCCCTCGACAAACATTGTGTAACGGCTGTCGTAGTCGTTCTCCTCCTCAGACGAGGAGGAGCATGGATCGGACCAAGATGCGGATTGGTAAGTATTCATTATTTAATGGAAAAACTACAAAATACAAAAACCAATAAACGTGACTAACCTGAAACAGTCCTGTGTGGCCCAAACACTGACACAGGAACAAACACCCACAAAACACAAGTGAAACCCAGGCTGCCTTAGTATGATTCTCAATCAGGGACAACGATTGACAGCTGTCTCTGATTGAGAATCATACCAGGCCGAACACAAAATCCCAACATAGAAAATCAAACCTAGACCAACCCACCCAACTCACGCCCTGACCAACTAAAACAAATACAAAACAAAGGAAAACAGGTCAGGAACGTGACACATTGGCAGTAGAACGGCCATACTGAAGAGCCCAGTGACTTTCAACATGGCACCGTCATAGGATACCACCTTTCCAACAGGTCTGTTCGTAAAATTTCTGCCCTGCTAGAGCTGCCCCGGTCAACTGTAAGTCTTGTTATTGTGAAGTGGAAATGTCTAGGAGCAACAATGGCTCAGCTGCGAAGTGGTAGGCCACACAACCTCACAGAACGAGACCACCGAGTGCTGAAGTGCTTAAAAATCTCACTACAGAGTTCCAAACTGCCACTGGAAACAAGTCAGCACAATAACTGTTTGTCGGGAGCTTCATGAAATGTGTTTCCATGGCCGAGCAGCCGCACCCAAGGCAAAGATCACCATGTGCAATGCCAAGAGTCGGCTGGAGTGGTGTAAAGCTCGCCGCCATTGGACTCCGGAGCAGTGGAAACGTGTGCTCTGCAGTGATGAATCAAACGTCAATATCTGGCATTCTGACGGACGAATCTGTGTTTGGCGGATGCCAGGAGAACGCTACCTACCCGAATGCATAGTGCCAACTGTAAAGTTTGGTGAGGAGGAATAGTGGCCTGGGGCTATTTTTCATGGTTCGGGCTAGGCCTCTTAGTTCCATTGAGGGGAAATCTTAACGCTACAGCATACAATGACATTCCAGACGATTTTGTTCTTCCAACTTTGTGGCAACAGTGTGGGGAAGACTCTTTCCTGTTTCAGCATGACAATGTCCATGTGCACAAAGTGAGGTCCATACAGAAATGTCGAGATCGGTGTGGAAGAACTTGACTTGTCTGCACAGAGTCCTGACCTCAACATCGAACACCTTTGGGATGAATTAGAACACCGACTGCGAGCCAGGCTTAAATTGCAGAACAACAGTGTCCGGCCTCACTAACGCTCTTGTGGCTGAATGGAAGCAAGTCCCTGCAGCAATTTGGTTTTATATATACTTAAGTATCAAATGTAAATGTAAATTCTAAAATATACTTAAGTATCAAAAACAAAAGTATAAATATAAAAACAATCCTCATATTAAGCAAACCAGACGGTGTTTTTTTAATAGCCAGGGGCACATTCCAACACGCGGCAGGGTAGCCTAGTGGTTAGAGCATTGGGCTAGTAACCGCAAGGTTGCAAGTTCGAATCCCCGAGCTGACAAGGTACAATTCTGTGGTTCTGCTCCTGAACAAGGCAGTTGTTCCTAGGCCGTCATTGAAAATAAGAATTTGTTCTTAACTGACTTGCCTAGTTAAATACAATTTACAAAGCATTTGTGTTTAGTGAGTCCTCCAGATCAGAGGCGGTAGGGTATGACCAGGGATGTGCTCTTGATAAGTGTGTGAATTGTACCATTTTCCTCTCCTGCTAAAGCATTTGAAATGTAACGAGTACTTTTGGGTGTAAGGGAAAATGTATGGAGTAAAAAGTACATTCTGTTCTTTAATAATGTAGAGAAGTAAAAGTTGTCGAAAATATAAATAGTATAGTACAGATACCCCAAAAAACGACTTAAGTAGTACTTAAGTAGATTACACCACTGGTGACTGATACCTAAAAGTAGTGTCCTACATAGAGAAAAGGGTTCCATTTCAGATCTACCCTATGTCCTTGAGGGCCCGGCTGAAACTTGACTGATGCCTATAGAAGATTTGCTCAGAGATGTAAAGGATCTAGTGTGGGCTGGTTGCGGTCGGGGGGGGTTAGATAATTAAGAATCCACAGATGAGAATGTGACTGGTACTAGCTTAACCCTCTTTTGTTCCAGCCATCTTTCATCTTCTCCCTCTGTTTTTCTCTCGCTCTTCTCCTCTCCTGGGCCTTGCTCTTCTGTCGTTCCGTGAACTACAAAGAGGGTGGTGAGAGGAGGAGTGTGGCGTCACGGCTCAAGGGAAGCCAAAGGGTTAGCCGTCATTAGCCCTCTCTTTTTCACTTGCTTTCGCACTCTTTCACTACCTAACATCTCTCCTCTCTATCTAACGTTCTCCCTCTCTACTTCTTGTTCTTTCTTTCTTACTCTCTAGCTTGTCTTCACCCCCCTCTCTCCATCCCCTTCTCTCCCTTTCCCCTATCCGTTCCGAGAGCTATGAGCAACGTAGGCCCTGGTTTTCGAGACAGATTCTTTACTGTGCGGACTACGGAACAAAGGTGGCCCGGGATGAAACATCCACTAACAACAAAGAATTTTGCTTTTCTTCTGCTTCAAATAATTTCACAAGAGGGAAAGAGAACTAGAGAGAGAGAGAGGATAGGGGGAGGTTGCTACGCTTGGAATAAACAAGGCTAGGTGATTAGAGTGTGTGTTGTTGAGTGTGTGTGTGTGTACCTACACGAGCGTGTGTGTGCACCTACGTGCGTGCATGTGTACGTGTGTCCCTCTTGGTAAATATAATGTTTTTTTCCCAACTAACAGGGCAACCTGAATTCATGTTTGGCATTTCGTCTCTTTAAAGAGCACACAGGACAATGAGTTCCAGTTGCTACCTCTGAGGATTCTATGGGCACAGCTCTATGGTAACATGCGTAGGATCCAGGTCAATACGCCATTGATTTATTAACACAGCCCTGGATGCTTGAGAAATGAAAGGAATTCATTTTGAATTAGTGAAAACACGCACCCTCCTAGTCAAAATTACCTTTTCACAGGCAACAGCATGTAATCCTTTGTGTAATAAGCAAACAACAAAATATCTACAGAATAGTTCTGTTTTTGTGCGAATATACACTGTGTAGGCTGACAAGATTTCAGAGATATGCTAAATATGAATATATCAAGGAAGCATATGGCTATGGTGACTGACGTCGCAATTAGTCAACGGAGAGGAGCTCGACACCCACTCTCTCGTACCTCGGCGAAGTCACAAACGAAGCCACAGAAACAGGAGACACCGCAAACAACAAAGATGTATTGTTGTCTGAAGAAAGTTAAAGCTCTCAAACAAACAAACCAAGAAAGCAAAAAACCAACAAAGATCTTCTCTTTCAAAAAAGAAATGGCAATTTCTCAAAAACAAAGAACGTTTTTTTTGTCAAGTTTGTATCAAGTTTAATTATTTAGCTTTATTATTTGTATTTTGTGAGCCACAATTCATTTATGAAGCTGCATGTGTCCGTCGTGTCCCAGTACACAGTAGTAGTGTAGTTTTTCAGTAAAAAAGACAAAAAAGACACACACACACACACACAGACACAGACACACAGAGAGAGAGAGAAAGAGAGAGAGAGACAGGGGGTCAAACCGCCAATCGGTCCCATTTTCCACGGTGCGCCCATAAAAAAAGACCCCAAAATGGCAGGCGTTTAAAAATAAAAGGAGCCGATGAGCACACACACAAAGAAAGACGACATCAAACAGCAAGAATCAAAATAGACCATACCAAGAAAAGTGAGAGAGAAAAAAATGTGAAAGAAGGGGGGGGTTACATAAAGCAAAAGGCAAAAGAAAGGAAGAAATAGATAGTGGTGAAAAAAGGAAGGAGTAAGGGTGAAAGAGGAAGAGAGAGAAAAGAAGAAGTTAATTATGCATTCCGAACCTGGTCGATGTAGTCCTCGGGGAATCGCCTCCGCACCTCCGGATCTGTAAATAATTGACAGATAATATTAATTGGCTTTGGATTAGTGAGCAGACCGAGTAGAGTACATTAATATTTGATCAGAGGATGATAGGGACCCTGGCAGGGGATCCGAGGAGGGCAGCTGAGGCTGCCTGGCTGATTAGGGGCCAGAGAGGGAGGTGTTACTACCACCCCCCCCATCCCTCCTTCCCTTTCTCCTCCACCCCCCCACCAAGGCTCCACCAACCCCATCCTTTTCAGGAGAAAAAAAAGAGGAAAAGGAGAGGATTTAATCCCCATTTCTCCATTGGAGGGGTGGCCATGTGGGGGGGGACTTCGCTGTCTTGCTTAGCCTCCTACTGGCACTCAAGCTCATAAGGGACGAGAATGGGGGGGGGGGGGTATTTTTCTTTCCGTCAAAAGACTGCTAATTATTTTATGATGGGGTCTTTTCGTTTGGGTGTCCGCCGGAAAATCTGCTGCCACTAAATCAAAGCCATTTGACAAATGTTTTGAACAACTCGAAGAAGTGTACAACCCAAAACCCTCACCCTTGAGAGGGCTGAATAGGTTCCATCACTGTCTACTAAACTAACCACAGCCACTAGACTTATAGGCTACATTACTGAAACCCTGGGGATCTGCTCACTACATTGAGGTTCCAGCGCCCCTACACCACCACAAAAGCTTCCAAACCAGAGACGTTTCATTCAGAGAAACGGTCTTCCCAAACTCTGAAAGACGGGGGGGTTTAACTGTCTGGTACACTTGACAAGTAGGTCATCATAAATTCTATCTCTAGAATCAGTCAGGACATCCCCAAAAGAAAACATCAGTAGGCAAACTAAAATAAGCCTCTAGGTCCAAATGTCTAAATGACATGAGCATTGTGTCCTAAATTCACCTGCTTGACTGCCACTACATGTCTGAAGAGTGAGAATGTCTGAGGTAATTCTGAGGTAACTCAGACATACGGAACCAGACAAAAGCTTGGACACACCTACTCATTCAAGGGTTGTTCTTTATTTGTACTCTTTTCTACATTGTAGAATAATAGTGAAGACATCAAAACTATGAAATAACACATATGGAATCATGTAGTTACCAAAAAACTGTTAAACAAATCAAAATATACATTACATTTGAGATTCTTCAAAGTAGACACCCTTTGCATTGATGACAGCTTTGCACACTCTTGGCATTCTCTCAACCAGCATCACCTGGAATGCTTTTCCAACAGTCTTGTAGGAGTTCCCACATATGCTGACCACTCGTTGGCTGCTTTTGACTTTTGACTGGTACTGTATGTCTTCAGTATCTGCCATGTGTGTCTAAGCACTTGGCTACCTGCACGTCAAACAAGTCTAACACTCCTGCCCGTCTGCTCATTTGGGGGTCAATCTGCCCACTGCATCTCAGGTGTGAGTCAGCTGCAGCTGTATAGGCAGGCAGGCAGAAGTAGCACTGAACGGCAACTCGATGGGCTAGCTGTGTTGCTAATGAATGAGAGAAGGGTATATAGTGGGGATGGCTGACAACAACAGGGCTGATGTGTTTGCTAAGGATAATTCCAAATGATGGATGGTCTTCGGTCGTGAGAAACGAATTATGTCACTGATAATGTAAGGAATAATTTCAGTGTTTGTTTAAGTTCAATATGCAAAATGTTACTTTCGTCCTCACACGTTAGGATGACTGTATACTATAAGTTGTCTTTCCTGTAATTGAGTTACTCCAGATAGTGTAATACTCGTCAAACAAACGTAGTCTTTGGCAAACAAGTGAATCTACATTGAAACAAAATGCTTAATAAGACCCCGCACTGAGGTAGTGCTTTCTCAGCTCAGCTCACTCAACACGTGTCACCACCTCAGACAGAGACAGAGCATCAAACAGGAGTGTGGGCGTTCCGTGCTTGGCTAATGACCATGACAGCCTTATGCCGTGCCAAAATAGATTTTTGGTTTTCTTTTAGATCGACCCCAGGTTAGCTCAGAGGCAATGAACTTGAGCGGGTCAAAAGTTAAAGACAATGAGCCGTGATTTTGATGATCTATCAAATCTATTAATTTGAAAGAAAGCATACAGGATTTGCGTTTCCACAGATACTGTTGTTTGATTGTACATGATTAAGAACAAGCTAATACAGCCAGGGCTCTAGTGCAGCCACTTTCGCCGCATATATGACTAAATACTAACCACAGCCACTAGACTTATAGGCTAAATTACTGGAAACAATGGTAAGAAACTGCTAGCCATTGGCTGCTAACAGCTGAAAACTGCTAGTCTTAATCAAGCATAAAAACAGTCAACTTCGAGAGTACAGAACCCTTGATATCAGCTGATCACCCTCTAGTGGCGAAAGTATGAACTGACACAAATGCAGTCAAAGTGGATAATAATTATTCTGTCAAGGACGTGATACAGTGTGTAAATGATAACATAATGCAGGAAATTAAGAAAACTTGATGAAAATGCTGGATGTGAATGCTGGAATCAAATAATTAACTGAGCAAAAGCTGTATGCATTAAGGAAATAGATGCATGGCTCAGATAGAAGCCCATCTGTAATAAGCGAGTGCCTGTTATGTTCAGTGATTTTAAGCAAATTAATGCCCGGGTAATTAACCCTCTACACGTATTGGAATTGAAATGTTTGCGTGTGCCGCAGCTAATTTTCTTCACAATAAACAAACATCGGCTCGTTCTGCTCAGAACAACCCAGGGTACGACGCCATGTCATCTTGTAAATGTACATCAACATTGACACTGTACATGACACTCACAGGTGTTTGGCTTGCTGGTATTACATCAATTTAAATACACTTATTATAATCCTCAATGTCTAATATTTCAAAATATATAGTCATCTTAATTTACAGCATTTCCCTCACTCAGACAACAAAACATTTGCAAAAGTTGTCCAATTATCGGGAGGGATGGGGCGACTTCTTGTCTCCCGCTTCAGAACGGCTGTCAGAAAAACCCATTACAGCGCTGTGAAGCGCAGAGCCAGACCTCTGACGTCATGTACAGCATGTTACTGTACAGCCACTATGTTAGCCCAAATCTTATTAGCCCAAATCTGCCATTTTAAACCCATTTGGGGTACAGTTAATTTAAGTTTTACGGTAATGTAGAAATCTAATATTCCACAAATTACTTTATCCATTTCAATGACAGGTATTTGTATCAAAATGTTAGCTTTTTATGATACACAAATGTATTTACAGGGTTACATATTAGTTTGTAGGGCTCAACATTTGCTAGAATTCTTAATCTCAATCGATTAAAACAACAACAAAATATCTGGTGCTCCTACGTTTTATGTTGTGCTCCTAACTTTTTTAAGTTGGGAGCACCAGTGCCATCAATGAAACATTTTAATTTAGATCCCCGAATACAGTAGAATAAAATTCACTTCAACAGTGAAAACTGATGAACTAAAACAGCTTAGTTGGGAATAATCTTGGAATGTTTTTCTGTGTGTGTGTGTGTAGCTTGGTAAGGAATTACCAAGCTACACACACACACACACAGAAAAACATGGATGTTATCCACTGGAGGGATAGCATGGTTAGCTGAGCAATGTTTTTAAAAAGACTGAAGAAAAAGAAGAGATGAGACGTCCTTTGGCCCACACGAGAGCGAGAGGAGAGAGAGAGAGAAAGCGCAGGAGATTGCCTCACTTCACAGGCCATGAAAAATGTATCCTCCTCTTCGGATAGAGGGAGGCCAAAGTTGCTGAGAGAGGACCCCCTTTTGTCTGAAGGGCTCTGCACAAGAATCTGCTCCAAGTGAACTTCCTCTTACAGTGCTTTAGAGTCAACACACACACTAATGTACACACACTCACACACACATTTGATTGGTCTCAGGATTCACTTTAGTTCCTCCTCCACAAAAGTATGTATGAAGTCTCGTATCAATACCTGTGACACTACAGTATGAACTCATTAACGCATCACATGAAAACGCAGTTTCGGTTTGAGGTCAGCAAATCAAATCGATCAAGAACAGTTGGTGGGAGAAAATAGGTCAAATGAAAGTTAAAGAGAAATGCAAAGAAAGATCTGAGTATAAAGTGATGATATATCTTTGTTACGTCTGCTGCGAGAACACAACAGTTGCACAAACACAAAAAATCTGAGCTTACACATTTTTGGGAAATTGAAGCTCATTGGTTGCATTTCGATACAATTTTTTAAAAACTGGAAAATGGTATTTGGGGAACAACAGAAACAAACAGAAATGACCACAGCCATGGAACAGTGTGTACAATGTCAATCACTAGTCAACCTCATCATACATTGACTCATTTACTTGTGGAGTGGTGCATACAGTGCAACATGAAATAGATGCTTAACAAGTCCGACTTCAAATGCTGACATTGTCTCGAACGTCGTCGGGAGAAGGAGAGGTGGACCAAGGTGCAGCGTGGTAAGTGTTCATTATTTTAATAAAACAACTGAACGCTGAACAAACACGACAAACGAACAGTCCTGTAAGGTGACGAAAAACACTAAACAGAAAATAATCGCCCACAACTCAAAGTGAGAAAACAGGCTACCTAAATGTGGTTCTCAATCAGAGACAACGATAGACAGCTGCCTCTGATTGAGAACCACACACGGCCAAACACAAAGAAATAGACAACATAGAACACCAGACATAGAATGCCCACCCAAACTCACGCCCTGACCAACCAAAATAGAGACATAAAAAGGATCTCTACGGTCAGGGTGGGACAGACATCAACGTGAAAGTAACCGGTGAATAAAACAGCTGACCACGAATGAAAACTTTTCCACATACAGTTGAAGTCGGAAGTTTACATACACTTAGGTTGTATTATTTAAACTCGTTTTTCAAACCACTCCACACATTTCTTGGCAAGTCGGTTAGAACATCTACTTTGTGCATGACACAAGTCATTTTTCCAACTATTATTTACAGACAGATTATTTCACTTATAATTCACTGTATCACAATTCCAGTGGGTCAGAAGTTTACATACACTAAGTTGACTGTGCCTTTAAACAGCTTGGAAAATTCCAGAAAATTATGTAATGGGTTAAGAAGATTCTGATGGGCTAATTGACATCATTTGAGTCAATTGGAGGTGTAGCTGTGGATGTATTTCAAGGCCTACCTCCAAACTCAGTGTCTCTTTGCTTGATATCATGGGAAAATCAAAAGAAATCAGCCAAGACCTCAGGAGAAAAAAAATCTGGTTCATCTTTGGGAGCTATTTCCAAATGCCTGAATGTACCACGTTCATCTGTACAAACAATAGTACGCAAGTATAAACACCATGGGACCACGCAGCCGTCATACCGCTCAGGAAGGAGACGCGTTCTGTCTCCTAGAGATGAACGTACTTTGGTGCGAAAAGTGCAAATCAATCCCAAAACAACAGCAAAGGACCTTGTGAAGATGGAGGAAACAGGTACAAAAGTATCTATATCCACAGTAAAACGAGTCCTATATCCTAAATTTGTGGAGTGGTTGAAAAACAAGTTTTAATGACTCCAACCTAAGTGTATGTAAACTTCCGACTTCAACTGTAGATATACACTACAGGTCAAAAGTTTTAGAACAACTTCCAACTTCAACTGTACAGTGTACCATGCCAGTGTCATTGTCTCCTGCGCTTCCCACTATACTGTCTCATGCGTTTCCTGATCATTTTTGCATTTGATTGTCTGCATTATTCTCCAAAGAAGGGAAACATTCTGCGAATATTGAAGCATTGTATCAACAAGGTAGCTCCGAGAATATTGATTGTAACATAGTTGCCAACGAGGGGACAGCTCACACACATTTTTCCCTGGGACAGCTTGGCTCTGTCTGATATTATTGTGTTGCCTACGCAGCAGTTGCACAATCTGGGTGCACATTATATATTTTTTGAAAACACAGCCCTACATCCACTCTATAGCTAAATAACTTAGCAATATTTAATGACATTTTGCCAGCAAAAAATTGACCTGTAAGAATATCACATTTTAATTGAGGAAGATGGACAAGCAGGGATGCAGGCCGAGAATGATGATGAAGTAGGCCTACAGCAAGAAGTAAAAAAGTTAGCCCAACTAAGTAATCATTAAGAATTTGCATTACCTCAATGAGGCCGATCATTCTGTCACTGCATGACAATGCACATTTGTTATAGCCTATTGTTGTCTTTAAAGCTAAAAACAGGACATGTATTTTGGGGAAATGTTCTATACAGCAAGTTATTCAACCAATACATGAAACCAAAATTGCACTAGCCTACTAGGCAAATGAATGAGAAAATAAATTAGTAACACAGCTATCACAACCTCTATTTTACTAGCAATAAAATAGCTTTTGGTTTCGAATGGTCACCAAAAAGGAGGGATCCCCCACCCTCCCAATTCCCAATTCAATCGACCCCTGACTATCAGATTACAACAACAAGGCCGAGTTCAAATGCCAACATCAAATTCAAAGCAATCAACTAACCAGCAATGCAAACTGACACCATCTCTGCTATCTAAAAGTGAGACAAAAGGCACGCAGGCTGGCAGCTGCTCTCCAAGCGATGCTCCACATGGTCCTAAACCCAGTCATCCAGTCCGCTAAAAAGCCATGGCATTTTAATCGGGATTGGAATGATTTTAGGGTACTTTTTTTTGTTGTTGTCTAATTTACATTTTTGGTCTTGAGCTAGGCTATGGCAACTGACACCCCCGCCCAGACCCCTTTCAGCTTTTTTCCGGCTTAGAAGATGGGAATATGTAGCGGCTAGAATGCCGTTCCTCCAGGACTCCCATTTGAGGTATGACAGCTTTATTTCTATTCATAACAAAAGGCCAATTGGGATACTTTCAAATCCATCCTTCGCTTATCCATTGCTTCCCTCCTTCCTTGCACTGAGGTAAGAATAACCTGCACATGCTTTGCGTTCACTGGACCAGGCCTGAGGAACACTGGCCTAAAGGCTACTAGGAAGATGGACCTGGAAAACATAAAAATAAAATCATGTAAAAATCATTGTTTTTGCTCGAGCAATCTGGTGAAAGGCAAGAGGCTCCCCTTCAAAAAAACACACAAAATATTCCACACTTCAATCTTTCTATATGATTAATGGCTCTTTCTGTGCTTTCTCATCCCTTCTTCCCTCCTCCCACCCTGTGTAAATAGAGAGGTCTAGGGTTGGTTAGCGCTATAGCCTGTGCTAGGAAGAGAGTGGGAGGCAGGGGACCCCAGAGATGGGGAGGGATGTGTGTGCGATCTGTCCAATGATCTGGGCCTAATCCCCCAGGGCTCTGGGACCGAGGCACTAACACCCCTCCTCCACAAATTGAGTCAACAGAGGACTGCTGACCTTGCTCGCAAGCAGGTAACAATTCCCCAAACCCTCCGCAGCAGCTCCACTTAAATCACTAGGTCTGTGTGGAGGTGGATAGAGTGCAGGTATAGTACAGATATGCTTTTCTAGGGTAGGTTGGAACATGTCAAAGGGGATGAGATGGGTGCTGCGAAATTCAGAGACAAAATAGCTAGGATAACACTGCTTGCACTTAGTAGACATTAAAAGAATCTAACCAAGATATACAATCTCCAAGATACCTGTTCAGAGGGATTACCAGCATGTCTGTAATACCTACATGTTTCAAGCAGACCACCATAGTCCTTGTGCCCAAGATAAGCGAAGGTAACCTGCCTAAATGATTACCACACTGTAGCACTCACGTCGGTAGCCATGAAATGCTTTCAAAAGCTGGTCATGGCTCACATGAAGACCATCATCCTGGAAACCCTAGACCCACTCCAATTCGCAAACCGCCCCAACAGACCCACAGATGACGCAATCTCAATCGCACTCCACACTGCCCTTTCCCACCTGGACAAGAGGAACACCTATGTGATAATGCTGTTCATTGACTACAGCTCAGCGTTCAACACCATAGTGACCACAAAGCTCATCAATAAGCTAACACCTCCCTCTGCAACTGGATCCTGTACTTACTAACGGGCCGCCCCGAGTTGGTAAGGGTAGGTAACAACAAGTCTGCCACGCTGATCCTCAACAATGGGGCCCCTCAAGGGTGCTTTCTTAGCCCCCTCCTGTACTCCCTGTTCACCTACGACTGCGTGGCCAAGCACGTCTCTAACACCATAATTAATTTTGCTGACGACACTGACAACGATGAGACAGTCTAAAGGGAGGAGGTCAGAGAACTGGCAATGTGGTGCCAGGACAACAACCTCTCTCTCTCAATGTGAACAAGACAAAGGAGCTGATCGTGGACTACAGGAAAAGGCAGGCCGAACACGCCCCCATTGACATCGACGGGGCTGCCGAGAGTTTCAAGATCCTTGGTGTCCACATCACCAACGAACTATCATGGTCCAAACATACCAAGACAGTCGTGAAGAGGGCACAACAAAACCTATTCCCCCTCAGGAGACTGAAAAGATTTGGCATGGGTCCGCAGATCCTCAAAAAGTTCTACAGCTGCACCACCGAGAGCATCCTGACTGGTTGCATCACCACCTGCTATGGCAACTGCTTGGCATCCATCTGTAAGGTGCTACAGAGGGTAGTTCATATAGCCCAGTTCATCACTGGGGCCAAGCTTCCTGCCATCCAGGACATATATACTAGGGGGTGTCAGAGGATGGCCCAAGAAATTGTCAAAGACTCCAGTCACCCATGTCACTGTCTGTTCTCTCTGCTAAGGCAAGCGGTACCGGAGCACCACGTCAATTTGAACTGGAGGACTATCTATGGGTCAAAACAACACAGACGGATATTATTATATTTATAAAGGACTTGAGCAAGTATTTCAATTACTAAATGAATGATCTTTCTCACTCGTAAAAAAAATAATATTCTAATAATAATGGGCCCATTATTTTTCAAAACCGGCATAAAACGTCCTGCACCTTTGCTGAGTGCTTCCTTGGGGTTCTCTCGGGGAGGGGGATTCTGCGGGGTGGTGTTAGGGAGTGAATGGTGACGGATCCCCGGAGTGCTCCTTCAGCTCCGCCGTGGCCCAAACCTGACGACAGTTGCCAGGCGACAGGTCTCAACAAGGTGCAACAGCAAGCGGCAGCAGCTGGCATGGCCTTCTGAGCAGCCTGGGGGGAGGGGGTGGGGGGAGTCTGGCCCCCTGACTAGGGGAGGGGTGAGGGGAGCTCTGGGAAGCAAGGAGGGAGGCTTTGAGTGGGAAGGAGGTAGTACCCCCTTGTCTCACCCGTCATTACTCCTCAAAATACATCTGTGTAAAAAAAAATCACAGTGGGGAGTGCGTGTGACTGTGTGAGTGTATGTACGGCTGGCTCTGTGGTTTCCCTCCACTTGGCCAGTCTCTAAAAACAATGGCACAGGCTGTTCGTTTGAGACCGCATGGGTTTAAAAGGCGGATAAGGGACATTTTAAAAATCCACACGTTTCCTCAAAGCAACGGCTGGGAGGCTTAAATAGACGAGCAGTGTCTACACGCTCAAGTTGATCCTGATCTTCCACCTAAAACTGATGTCATGGGTGTTCGCTCCCAAAGACTTTGCTTAATAACGCACTAGGTTTTTTGGCACGGCTGGGAACGCCAAGCACTTTGGAAAAACACAAGTGGTGATGGAATGGTTGTTCGGATCATTTGGAAAAGACGAGGACTACATTAAAAAATCCCTCAACCCAGAACAGATGATCCCCAGCCAAGAATGATTTAATGGTGCAAAAAAAAGTAAAAACACTTGCGGTTGTCAATACTCGAGTGAGGGAGGGCTTTCCGCTGAGAAAGCATTAGTGGATGAAAAGTGTATTGGTTTGTGCATATAGACATTATGTGGTATCATTGCAGTACATACTTGTGAAGGATGCTGCTACCTTCTATGATCAACTGAGTGACAGTTTTCAGACAGAAGCTTTAGCAATTGAGAAAGAGACATGGACATGGACATAAAGCACACAAAGTAGGTTGAGGTTTGTGACACATTGGAGCATTTAATCTGCTTTCCTTCATTTGCAATTGAGCAGGACAGGTGAAAGCAATTCTATACCACCTTATAGAACTGAGTCACACCCAAGATCTAATACCTGGACAGAAAACACAAGCAATAGCAGTCACGAATGCAGGACAAAGGAAGAGGTGTACTGTCAAAGATCACTTGACAAAACCTGTACTTGGAAATAACTCTGATATCAAGAGTCAAGACACAAGCTCCAAGCATCTAGCCTGAGAGCCACCAAGACCTGTACAACTCAGGGCATGGGTCACAAACAGGGAAACCAGACTACAAAGAGGCTCAAGCAAATGATCAAAGGAAACATTATCTGAACAAAGTTGAGGCCAATCGGGGAAAGTTCTTCATGCTTTCAAGGGAAAATCTGAATGGCGACTTTAGTTTGGACTGTGCAGAATGAGGGTGGGGAAGAAGAGATGAGGGGGCATCAGATTAGTTTGTGTGTGTGTGTGTGTGTGTGTGTGTGTGTGTGTGTGTGTGTGTGTGTGTGTGTGTGTGTGTGTGTGTGTGTGTGTGTGTGTGTGTGTGTGTGTGTGTGTGTGTGTGTGTGTGTGTGTGTGTGAGAGAGAGAGAGAGCGCCCACTGCTGCCAGCCGCCTGCTCAGGGGGGAGAGCAGAGCAGATTTGCATAGCGCTCTAACAGGATATTGCACAAGGCCTCCCTGAGGGGCTAAGCCTTGGGGGTAGCTTTAACACACAATCCAGCTTAACCGTGAGCCATCCCTCCGCTCCAACACTGGTAGGCTGGCTCTCAGCAATGAGAGATGAAAACTAAATGCACTTGTCTTTTCCTTTTCTTTTTCATTTTTGATCATCTGCTAGGGAGTGGATCAGCTTTAATATTGTGGATAGATTGTTGCTTCCATCAATGTAATTGTCTGTATCATTATCATTATCATTATATTATCATTACATATATTGTGGGGGTAAATATATACACTGCCAGTCAAAAGTTTTATAACATCTACTTATTCAAGAGGTTTTCTCTATTTGTACTATTTTCTACATTGTAGAATAATAGTGAAGACATCAAAACTATGAAATAACACAGGGGGGGAGGGGGAGGAGGATTCAGGAAATTCTTAGCAATTTCTTCTTAGCTAGCTACATAGCTACATAGCTACATAGCTACATAGCCGTCTTTGTATCAAAGATAATTGCGTAATTATCGTAATTCGTCGTCCTAACGTAGTCAACACTGCTATCTGGCCAGCAGCTAGCCAGCTAGCCAACGTCCACCGTCTACCGAATAGCAGCACTGTAGAAACTATTACACTCAACGGAACGACTTGATTAGTGTAGTGTTAGCTAGCTACATAGTTGTCTTTGCTGTCTTCGTATCCAAGATAATTGTGTAGTTTAGAGTGTGTAGTTTTAGAGTGATTATCTTAATTTACCGAGGTTAGCTAGCCAGCTATTTGTCGTCCTTAACGTAGGAAACACTGCTAGCTAGCCAACAGCTAGCCAACGTCTACCGAATAGCAGCACTGTAGAAACTATTACACTCAACGGAACGACTTGATTAGCGTAGTGTTAGCTAGCTACATAGTTGTCTTTGCTGTCTTCGTATCCAAGATAATTGTGTAGATTACAGTAATTATCGTAATTTACCGAGGTTAGCTAGCCAGCTATTTGTCGTCCCTCTTAACGTAGGAAACACTGCTAGCTAGCCAGCTAGCCAACGTCTACCGTCTACCGAATAGCAGCACTGTAGAGACTATTACATTACAACGGAACGACTTGGTTAGTGTAGTGTTAGCTAGCTACATAGTTGTCTTTGCTGTCAAGATAATTGTGTAGTTTTTGAGTAATTGTCGAGGTTACCTAGCCAGTTACCGAGGCTACCTAGCCAGCTACACTTTCAAACTAGGTCAACAACGCAGCCATTGCTAGCTAGCCTACTTCAGCAGCACTGTATCATTTTTAGTCAATAAGATTTCTTGCAACGTAAGTTTAACTTTCTGAACATTCGAGACGTGTAGTCCACTTGTCATTCCAATCTCCTTTGCATTAGCGTAGCCTCTTCTGTAGCCTGTCAACTATGTGTCTGTCTATCCCTCTTCTCTCCTCTCTGCACAGACCATACAAACGCTTCACACCGCGTGGCCGCTGCCTGGTGGTCCCAGCGCGCACGACCCACGTGGAGTTCCAGGTCTCCGGCAGCCTCTGGAACTGCCGATCTGCGGCCAACAAGGCAGAGTTCATCTCAGCCTATGCTTCCCTCCAGTCCCTCGACTTCTTGGCACTGACGGAAACATGGATTACCACAGATAACACTGCTACTCCTACTGCTCTCTCCTCGTCTGCCCACGTGTTCTCGCACACCCCGAGAGCTTCTGGTCAGCGGGGTGGTGGCACTGGGATCCTCATCTCTCCCAAGTGGACATTCTCTCTTTCTCCCCTGACCCATCTGTCTATCGCCTCCTTTGAATTCCATGCTGTCACAGTTACCAGCCCTTTCAAGCTTAACATCCTTATCATTTATCGCCCCCCAGGTTCCCTTGGAGAGTTCATCAATGAGCTTGACGCCTTGATAAGCTCCTTTCCTGAGGATGGCTCACCTCTCACAGTTCTGGGTGACTTTAACCTCCCCACGTCTACCTTTGACTCATTCCTCTCTGCCTCCTTCTTTCCACTCCTCTCCTCTTTTGACCTCACCCTCTCACCTTCCCCCCCTACTCACAAGGCAGGCAATACGCTTGACCTCATCTTTACTAGATGCTGTTCTTCCACTAATCTCATTGCAACTCCCCTCCAAGTCTCTGACCACTACCTTGTATCCTTTTCCCTCTCGCTCTCATCCAACACTTCCCACACTGCCCCTACTCGGATGGTATCGCGCCGTCCCAACCTTCGCTCTCTCTCCCCCGCTACTCTCTCCTCTTCCATCCTATCATCTCTTCCCTCTGCTCAAACCTTCTCCAACCTATCTCCTGATTCTGCCTCCTCAACCCTCCTCTCCTCCCTTTCTACATCCTTTGACTCTCTATGTCCCCTATCCTCCAGGCCGGCTCGGTCCTCCCCTCCTGCTCCGTGGCTCGACGACTCATTGCGAGCTCACAGAACAGGGCTCCGGGCAGCCGAGCGGAAATGGAGGAAAACTCGCCTCCCTGCGGACCTGGCATCCTTTCACTCCCTCCTCTCTACATTCTCCTCTTCTGTCTCTGCTGCTAAAGCCACTTTCTACCACTCTAAATTCCAAGCATCTGCCTCTAACCCTAGGAAGCTCTTTGCCACCTTCTCCTCCCTCCTGAATCCCCCCCCCCCCCCCCTCCTCCCTCTCTGCGGATGACTTCGTCAACCATTTTGAAAAGAAGGTCGACGACATCCGATCCTCGTTTGCTAAGTCAAACGACACCGCTGGTTCTGCTCACACTGTCCTACCCTGTGCTTTGACCTCTTTCTCCCCTCTCTCTCCAGATGAAATCTCGCGTCTTGTGACGGCCGGCCGCCCAACAACCTGCCCGCTTGACCCTATCCCCTCCTCTCTTCTCCAGACCATTTCCGGAGACCTTCTCCCTTACCTCACCTCGCTCATCAACTCATCCTTGACCGCTGGCTACGTCCCTTCCGCCTTCAAGAGAGCGAGAGTTGCACCCCTTCTGAAAAAACCTACACTCGATCCCTCTGATGTCAACAACTACAGACCAGTATCCCTTCTTTCTTTTCTCTCCAAAACTCTTGAACGTGCCGTCCTTGGCCAGCTCTCCTGCTATCTCTCTCAGAATGACCTTCTTGATCCAAATCAGTCAGGTTTCAAGACTAGTCATTCAACTGAGACTGCTCTTCTCTGTGTCACGGAGGCGCTCCGCACTGCTAAAGCTAACTCTCTCTCCTCTGCTCTCATCCTTCTAGACCTATCGGCTGCCTTTGATAGTGTGAACCATCAGATCCTCCTCTCCACCCTCTCCGAGTTGGGCATCTCCGGCGCGGCCCACGCTTGGATTGCGTCCTACCTGACAGGTCGCTCCTACCAGGTGGCGTGGCGAGAATCTGTCTCCGCACCACGTGCCCTCACCACTGGTGTCCCCCAGGGCTCTGTTCTAGGCCCTCTCCTATTCTCGCTATACACCAAGTCACTTGGCTCTGTCATATCCTCACATGGTCTCTCCTATCATTGCTATGCAGACGACACACAATTAATCTTCTCCTTTCCCCCTTCTGATAACCAGGTGGCGAATCGCATCTCTGCATGTCTGGCAGACATATCAGTGTGGATGACGGATCACCACCTCAAGCTGAACCTCGGCAAGACGGAGCTGCTCTTCCTTCCGGGGAAGGACTGCCCGTTCCATGATCTCGCCATCACGGTTGACAACTCCATTGTGTCCTCCTCCCAGAGCGCTAAGAACCTTGGTGTGATCCTGGACAACACCCTGTCGTTCTCAACCAACATCAAGGCGGTGACCCGTTCCTGTAGGTTCATGCTCTACAACATTCGCAGAGTACGACCCTGCCTCACACAGGAAGCGGCGCAGGTCCTAATCCAGGCACTTGTCATCTCCCGTCTGGATTACTGCAACTCGCTGTTGGCTGGGCTCCCTGCCTGTGCGATTAAACCCCTACAACTCATCCAGAACGCCGCAGCCCGTCTGGTGTTCAACCTTCCCAAGTTCTCTCACGTCACCCCGCTCCTCCGCTCTCTCCACTGGCTTCCAGTTGAAGCTCGCATCCGCTACAAGACCATGGTGCTTGCCTACGGAGCTGTGAGGGGAACGGCACCTCCGTACCTTCAGGCTCTGATCAGGCCCTACACCCAAACAAGGGCACTGCGTTCATCCACCTCTGGCCTGCTTGCCTCCCTACCTCTGAGGAAGTACAGCTCCCGCTCAGCCCAGTCAAAACTGTTCGCTGCTCTGGCACCCCAATGGTGGAACAAACTCCCCCACGACGCCAGGTCAGCAGAATCAATCACCACCTTCCGGAGACACCTGAAACCCCACCTCTTTAAGGAATACCTAGGATAGGATAAAGTAATCCTTCTAACCCCCCCCCCCCCCCGCTTAGAGTTAGATGCACTATTGTAAAGTGGTTGTTCCACTGGACATCATAAGGTGAATGCACCAACTTGTAAGTCGCTCTGGATAAGAGCGTCTGCTAAATGACTTAAATGTAAATGTAAATCTGGAAACATGTAGTAACCAAAAAAGTGTTTAACAAATCAAAATATATTTTATATTTGAAATTCTTAAAATAGCCACCCTTTGCCTTGACAGCGTTGCACACTCTTGGCATTCTCTCACCCAGCTTCATGAGGTAGTCACCTGGAATGCATTTCAATTAACAGGTGTGCCTTCTTAAAGGTTAATTTGTGGAATTTCATTCTTTCTTAATGTGTTTGAGCCAATCAGCTGTGTTGTGACAAGGTATGGGGGGTATACAGAAGATAGCTGGATTTTTTTTTCTCATTTTGTCTGTCATAGTTGAAGTGTACCTATGATGAAAATTGCAGGCCTCTCTCATCTTTTTAAGTGGGAGAACATGCACAATTGGTGTCTGACTAAATACTTTTTTGCCCCACTGTATATCTACAGTTGAAGTCGGAAGTTTACATACACTTAGGTTGGAGTCATTAAAACTCGCTTTTAAACCACTCCACACATTTCTTGTTAACAAACTATAGTTTTGGCAAGTTGGCTAGGACATCTACGGTGTGCATGACACAAGTAATTTTTCCAACAATTGTTTACAGAGAGATTATTTCACTTATAATTCACTGTATCACAATTCCAGTGGGTCAGAAGTTTACATACACTAAGTTGACTGTGCCTTTAAACAGCTTGGGAAATTCCAGAAAATTATGTCATGGCTTTAGAAGCTTCTGATAGGCTAATTGACATCATTTGAGTAAATTGGAGGTGTTTCCTCTATTTCTAATGTTCATCCAGTTTGATATCTATTTGCCATATATTTGTAACTGCTATTTCACAAAAGTTCGGAACCTATATACATTTTACAGACCCAGTATGTTTTACATTTGTTATCTTGTTGTTTTTAGTCCCACTCTTCAGCTCCATTCAACCTCTCCCATCTATCTCTTAACACCATCCATATTGGACTTCTATTTGCCATATATTTTTCAACTGTGCTGTGATACTTAACAAAAGTACTGAACCTTTCTATTCTCATAGTTTCTACAGATTGTAAAGTAAAGATCAACATATTTTTTTAGTTTACCCCTTTTTCTCCCCAATTTCGTGGTATCCAATTGGTAGTGTCTACTGTCTTGTATCATTGCTGCAACTCCCGTACGGACTCGGGAGAGGCGAAGGTCAAGAGCCATGCGTCCTCTGAAACAAAACCCAACCTAGCCGCACTGCTTCTTGACACAGCGCACATCCAACCCGGAAGCCAGCCGCACCAATGTGTCGGAGGAAACACCGTACACCTAGCGACCTGGTCAGCGTGCACTGCACCCGGCCCGCCACAGGAGTCGCTAGTGCGCGATGAGACAAGGATATCCCTGCCAGCCAAACCCGAACAACGCTGGGCCAATTGTGCGCCGCCCCATGGGCCTCCCGGTCGCAGCCGGCTGCGGCAGAGCATGGGCTCGAACCCAGAATCTCTGGTGGCACAGCTAGCACTGCGTTGCAGTGCCTTAGACCGCTGCTCCACCCGGGAGGCATTAAAGATCAACATTTGTGTGAAAATAATGATTATATTATTGATCGATTGACAATGACTTTTCAAATCACCCAGTTTTGCTATCTACAGGACTTGTCTTTTCCTAGTAGCGCAGACTGATTACTACTTTGATAAGGGAAAATGTACTTGCTACAATTGAGATATGTTGTCTCACCTAGCTATCTGGGTGGGAAAATTACTTTTTGATCCACCAGCCACTGTGGCATTTTTTCATACCAAAAAAAACAGATGAGCAATGCTTTCTAATGTGTCTAAAACCAGAAAAGTATTACTACACTGAACAAAAATATCAACGCAACATGCAACAATTTCAACAATTTTACTGAGTTACAGTTCATATAAGGCAGTGGTCGCCAACCGGTCGATCTTCAAGGCATTCCTAGTCGATCACCAAATATTTCTGTAGAAAAGCCAACGAATGATAAAGGCTTGCGCTCCTTTAAAAAAAATCATGTTGAGCTGTTGCCGGTAGGTGCATTTGATTCAAAAGTCCTGCGCACAGGGTAGCAAAGTGTTCCCATGAGACAAACTCCGCCTAACCGGTGGACCGGCAAATCTGTGACTAGCTTCGTGATTTGACCTCGTTGACCATCAGATGCAGGTACCATCAGTCCAGTAAAATAAAAAAGCTATTTCAATTCATGCTCCACAGTGCCTCACAAGTGCTAAACCAACTGATCTATTTTGTTATCAAAGCTCGAGTTTTGAAGTATAATATGGTCTGATGAACAATATTGGCAGGCCAACCATATAACCAATATGCTGTGATAATGTATTAGGCCTACTGCCCAAACCTCATTCCTACAAAACTGTTTGTGTGAGGTTAATGCAAAATTCAAAAGGCACTCGCACATCTGAGCAAACTTTTTGCAGGTGCATGGCAGCAGTTGAACAAGATGAATGAAAAAGGAAACCGCACACTGCTCTTGATAGTATCACGGATCTTTAATAAGCTTTACGTATTGGCCTCACGGCCTTCGTCAGAGCCCTTTGTGAATTATTTTAAAATCAGCACCCTTATGTAGACATAGCCCCACCCACATCCGTTCCACGCATAGAAAGGGGTTGGAGGCGAAGGAAAAACAAATAATTGCTACCAAATATAGCAATATGCATTTCATAAATATTCGAATAAAGTGTGTAAATAAGACTTATTAAACACGTCTGTAGCTCTGACGAAGGCCGTGAGGCCGATACGTAAGTTCATTAAAGATCATTGATACAACCAAGAGCAGTGTGCGGTTTCCTTTTTCATTCATTGTGAGGTTAAAGTTAAAAAATAATCTGAGCAGTAGATCTCAGCTTGCTTTTTGACTGCGAAAGTGATCTTGACTCAGAAAAGGTTGGTGACCACTGATATAAGGAAATCAGTCAATTGAAATCAATTCATTAGGCCCTAATCTATGGATTTCACATGACTGGGAATACAGATATGCATCTGTTGGTCACAGATACCTTAAAAAAAAAGTAGGGGCATGGATCAGAAAACCAGTCTGTAACTGGTGTGACTACCGTTTGCCTCACACAGCGTGACATATCTGGTGAGTATGCAGGCCATGGAAGCACTGGGACATTCAGCTTCCAGGAATTGTGTACAGATCCTTGCAGCATTACCATGCTGAAACATGATGTGATGGCGGCGGATGAATGGCATGACAATGGGCCTCAGGATCTCATCACAGTATCTCTGTGCATTCAATTTGCCAACGTGTTCGTTGTCTGTAGCTTATGCCTGCCCATACCATAACCCCAACGCTACCATGGGGCACTCTGTTCCCAACGTTGACATCAGCAAACTGCTGGCCCACGACGACACCATAAACGCTGTCTGCCATCTGCCCGGTACAGTTGAAACCGGGATTCATCCGTGAAGAGCACACTTTTCCAGCGTGCGCCAGTGGCCTTCAAAGGTGAGCATTTTCCCAATGAAGTGGGTTACGACGCCAAAGTGAAGTCAGGTCAAGACCCTGGTGAGGACGACAAGCACGCAGTGAACTTCCCTGGGAAGGTTTCTGACAGTTTGTGCAGAAGTTCTTCGGTTGTGCAAACCCACAGTTTCATCAGCCGTCGGGGTCGCTGGTCTCAGACCGTCCCGCAGGTGAAGAAGCTGGATGAGGAGGTCCTGGGCTGGCGAGGTTACACGTAGTCTGCGGTTATGAGGCCGGTTGGATGCACTACCAAATTCACTAAAACAACGTTATAGTAGAGAAATGAAAACTACATTTTCTAGCAACAGCTCTGGTGGACATTCCTGCAGTCAGAATGCTAGCTTCACGCTCCCCTTAAAACATCTGTGGCATCTTTTACTTCAGCTCATGAAACATGGAACCAACATTACATGTTGTATTTATATTTTTGTTCAGTGTAGTAAGAAGTAATGGGGTATATTACTTATTCTTGCAACTATAGGGGGTGCTGTTCCGCATTAGCATTTTTTGGTCTCCAAATTAAACTGCCTCGTGCTCAATTCTTGATCGTACAATATGCATATTATTGTTATTATTGGATAGAAAACACTTTCTAGTTTCTATAGCCGTTGGAATTTTGTCTCTGAGTGGTACAGAACTACTTCTACAGCACTTTTCCTGACAGGGAGTCAGATTTCAGAAATTTTGACCCCTGATCTGGGGTCGGTTTTAAGGTGCCTGTAAATGCTATGGAGAAACCGACACTGCCTACGTCTTCCTCTGGGTGTCAGTACGTCATCACGCTTTGAATGGAGTCGATTGCACAATCAGAGCCACTATAAAACAAGAAGACGTGGAAGTACCGTCCTTTCCCTTCGCGCGTTTTACGCAAGATGAACATCGGACTTGCCTCTTTCCAAATGGTTGTTTAGCCAGTGATATTTCTCCGGTCATGTTTTTAGTCGTTATAGTTGTTAAAAACATCATAATGTAGTTAATTTGAACCGTTTTATAGCAATTTATATCCGTTTAGTGCGATTTTGAGGAATTTCTTTGTCGTGCACTTTGAAGCTTTGGTCACGTTTCGGGGTCTCGGTCGATGTTAGTGGACATTTCGAAGGACAGAGGACATCTATCGACCAAAAGAAGATTAGACCCAAGAAAGGATACATTGCCCAAGAATCTGATGGAAAATCACCTCATAGTAAGAAATATTTAATATGATAAATCGTTGTTCTGTCGAAATATTTTAAACGCATAATCCGCCATTTTGTTTGTTATCGCTTCACTTGGCGAACCCTGTATTGCACAGTAAGGATAATTTTAGAAATGTAAATCAGCGGTTGCATTAAGAACTAATTTGTCTTTCGATTCCTGTCAACCCTGTATTTTTTAGTCAAGTATATGATTAGCTTTCGATTAAACTAGATCACTCTGAAAGATGACGTCCGACATTTTGAGGCTTGATTTGCTAGTATTTTCATTGTATAACCACGGTTTTGTATGGCTAAATATGCACATTTTCGAACAAACTCTATATGTATGTTGTAAAATGATGTTACAGGAGTGTCATCGGAAGAATTCTGAGAAGGTTAGTGAAAAAATGTAATATATTTTGGCGATGATTACGTTATAGCTCTCTTTGGCTTGAATCGATGCTCTGGTAACGTTTGCACATGTGGTATGCTAACTTATCGATTTATTGTGTTTTCGCTGTAAAACGCTTAGAAAATCTGAAATATTGTCTGGAATCACAAGATCTGGGTCTTTCCATTGCTATGCTTTGTCTATTCTTATGAAATGTTTTATGATGAGTAAATTGGTCATACACGTTGCTCTCTATAGTAATTCTAGTCGAGTTGTGATGGTCGGTGCAATTGTAAACTGTGATTTCTACCTGAAATATGCACTTTTTTCTAACAAAACCTATCCTATACCATAAATATGTTATCAGACTGTCATCTGATGAGGTTTTCTATTGGTTATTGGCTATCAATATCTTAGTTTAGCCGAATTGGTGATAGCTACTGGTGGAGAGAAAAAATGGTGGACAAAGAAATTGTGTATTTTGCTAACGTGTTAAGCTAATAGATTTACATATTGTGTCTTCCCTGTAAAACATTTTAAAAATCTGAAATGGTGGCTTTATTCACAAGATCTGTATCTTTCATCTGGTGTCTTGGACTTGTGATTTAATGATATTTAGATGCTACTATCTACTTGTGAAGCTATGCTAGCTATGCTAATCAGTGTGTGGGGGGGGTGGGGGGTGATCCCGGACCCGGGGTAGAGGCTCGTGAAAGGTTAATTTCATTTCATTTTTGTGACCTCGGTCTTCAAACCAATATTTGTTCAAATGAATCATTTAGATACATTAGTTAAAACAGATAAACAGTTCTACAACTGAACATCAAGAATCAATAAAGTGCCCGCACTGCCACAAAATGCTGAGTGATACGGCTTATTTCTTATTACAGTTCAGGGCTCTACGCTGACATTTTTTACAAGTACATGATGTGCTCCTAAGTATAAATGTAGAAGCATCTAGGAGAACAATTAAAATATTTGAGTGTTTGACAAAAAGTGAATGAATAAATGTTTTGGGTAGTGATCCATGCTCAATCAAGCACAATCATTAAGTGATCAAAAAAATTCAGCTGCCCCTTTAACACTTTTTTGGTTACTACATGATTCCATATGAGTTATTTCATAGTTTTGATGTCTTCACTATTATTCTACAATGTAGAAAATAGTAAAAATTAAGAAAAACCCTTGAATGAGTAGGCGTGTCCAAACCTTTGACTGGTAAAGTTGTTCTTTAAGATTTTCTACCTACTTTATTTTTGATTTTAGTCATTTAAAATTACACTGAAAACATTTTATCATCATTGGTGTCAATGATTTAGCAGTGCTGCTGCTAAATGAATGCAGGATAAACACTGGACATGCTCTTTCAATGTCTCATCTACCGTGAACTGTCACAGAGATCAGGATAAACCTTGAGATACTGGCTCAGATTCAATCTCTAATGACTCTTTGACTGTATGTGCAATGTGCATTGTAGATGCTCACGGAATTGTGGTTAAGTGTGCATGATTAATGGAAGCCGTTGTATTCACATTAGTGCTTCAAACAACTAATTGACCGAGGGTCGGTTCAATTATTTGAATTCAATTTTGTTCCGTTTATTTTCAGTGAGCTCGATGTGCAGTTTCTGTAGAGATAAATTAGATGAAGCCTGGACTGTGTGATGTAGTAGGGAGTTGTAGTTTCCAACATACTACAGGCCAATATACTACATAGTTTAGTGCAATTTTTTGTTTGTAGTTAACTACAATGACCGTAATCCATTGCGCGCAGGCTTAAACTTGTCCTGTCTGTGCAGGAGCAGACAGAGACTGAGAGAATGCAGGATCGAGAGGGATAGAAAGCAGTTGCGTCGTGAGCCTGAAAATACATCATCTAAGAAGTGATTCATAGTTGGTATTCAGCAGTCATAAAAGTATGCCTTATTTACTTTGAAGAAATACTCAAAATGGGGATTTTGTCAGACAGCATAGGCAGCAGCGCTATAGAGATGAAATGACTTGGAACGAAATAAAAAAAGTCATCAAATACAACAAATATTTTATTAAAGTAAAGTAATGTGAATAAATGATGTTTAATAAGTGATAAGCAGTAATGGGCAGTCACTACCATCACAGGACTTGTATTAATTGTTACAGTAGTCTACCCACATAATGCATAGTGCATTTAATGTCCCCAAAAATTCTCTACCAAAATCAAAAAATTATTATTATAATTATTATTATTTTTTAATTGTCGAACCGAAACTGAACCGATCTCAAAAGTCTCTCAGCACTAATTCACATACAAGTCTTACTCTGTATGTTTGTGTGTTAGTGTAGTTGGTGTTTTGCACTCGACACGTTCAGACGCAAGATCCCTCCCTTTCATATACGGACGTGCAAACTGATTTCTGTCCACACTCTTATGCGCTTGTGTGTGTTTTTGTTTGTGCACTTGTGTGTGACACGCATCTGCATACGCACACACCAAGAATGGCTTCGCTGTTTGATTCCTCACCTCATGTGGATGTTTTCTCCCGTTTCCACAATCCCCAGTGCCGGCTTTCTCTCCTTAATTACCGCATTCACAGTCCTCTGAGACCCCTGTCTGCAGTTGGCGGAAAAGCCCCCCGTCCCGTTCCCCA
The DNA here is from genome assembly GCF_045679555.1 of Salvelinus alpinus. Taxonomy (NCBI): domain Eukaryota; kingdom Metazoa; phylum Chordata; class Actinopteri; order Salmoniformes; family Salmonidae; genus Salvelinus; species Salvelinus alpinus. Next base: position 2,928,801 of record NC_092109.1, read on the forward strand.
CCACCTCTGCTCACCCAGCAGCAGCCCTATTAGAACACACAGACCAAGGCTGCAAATCTGTTCCCTTTTACAAAGAGCACAATTAAACACAGGCAGATCAAAAAGGACCGGGGAGGTCTCGCAGCGCCCGGGATACCTCTTAAAAAATGCAGATGGTCATATCGACGGCTGTCATGTGTTCTTCACCCTTTTCTTTTTCCTTTTTCTGTTATGATTGGTCTGGACAGGGCTGATGGCTGGCGCTGCCTCAGCAGTTAGATTCCTTTCATCTTTTTTAAAATGATGTTCTTCTCTTGGAGTTCAATCTCCTGGTCAGGTGTCTTTTGTGATGGAATGGGCTTTTTTCTTTTTATGTGTGGGACTGAAGTGTGTCTGAATGGATGTATCTGAACTCACTAATCATCCTTAGTAGATGGGTGTTAGTCTTTGCTCCCAAGACTCAGAAAAGTTCTCAATCAGCAATGGAAACCCCTTTTTCTCTATCTCTGGAGTTTGCCAAATGGAGGCTTCTTCGTTTGCCCACAAATAGGAGCACTCCAATTTTGGTCGTTTTAATGATAATAGGTGCTTTTACATGACTACAAGGAAGACTGATGAAACAGGGTGAAAAAACCTGAAACACAATTGGGGGTGTAATGTTTTGTACTAGATTACACTACCCTCACAAGCACATTAAACACAATACCCCCCCCCCCCCCTCCCCATCAACTTGAAAATGCATGCTGGGGCAGAGAGAGGATTGCCTCGTCTCCACGTGAAGTGTGTAGAAGGTGTTTTTCTGTTGCCCTGACTTATCCTTAGAAATCGTGTCGATCATGAGAAGAGAAACTATCGACGTGCGGTCAGAATGTGCATAGTCCTAGCCCGACATCTAATTCCTCTCATCATTCTATCCTGTGCATGGACATGTACCATACACAATAAACTACATACAATTGAGATTGGAGTCATGAAAGTGACGTGTCATTTTCCACGTCATATAATCGTCCCACTACTTTTCAATGGCTCTATGTAGTTGCTGGATATTGACGGGAACTGGAACACGCTGGCGTACATGTCGATCAAGAGCATTCCAAACATGCTCAATGGGTGACATGTCTGGTGAGTACGCAGGCCATGGAAGAACAGCCATTTTCAGCTTCCAGATATTGTGTACAGATCCTTGTGACATGGGGCCGTGCATTGTCATGCTGAAACATGAGGTGATGGTGGTGGATGAAATGTACGACAACGGGCCTCAGGATCTTGTCACGGTATCTCTGTGCATTCAAATTGCCATCGATGGAGTGCGGTTTCAACATGGCTATGTAAAGACGTGTTCCGAGGCCTCTCCACTAAGGGTTGATACTTTTGTGGTTTAACATTTTGGTTCTTAACCTTTTGGATCTACTGGATCTAGCAACATTTGGGTGGCATTCTTGGATATGTCTGGAACCGGGAAAACGAGACGCAACGGTAAACAAGAAGACACGACAAAGACTAGCAACAAGGTGACGAATGCTAACGTTATGGAGATGCTAGTCACCATCCGCGCAGAAATGGGCTACACTATGCTCTGATTTCATGACAGAACTTCGTTCCCTGTGTCAAGCCTATGAGCTGAAATTATGACAGAAGTCCAGTCAACTATAACGACCCTACAAACAACTATAGAGACACAAACCCCAAAAATAAAGGATAAGGAAACATCGTTGACCGACATCGATAAGCGGATTACTGAATTGGAGACCAAAAACGACGAGCTTACCTCCGAGAATGTGAAGCTAAAGGTTAGTCTAGATCATGGGTGTCAAACTCTGGCCCGCGGGCCAGTAATTATATTTGGCCCGCGAGACAATACCAAATTACTACTAGAGCTGGCCCGCCGGTATTATACAGCGCATTCACCGCTAATACTACGAATCCCATAATGCTCTGCTGTTGTTTTCGCGCGCCAATCAGGACAGGACCCAGAAACGCCCTCTCCTCTGTGACAGTAGTCATAGCAACATAGACGCTACAACTGTCAGCGCGCTATCCCTTCCCAAAAATGGCGAAAAGAAAGGCAGAAAACAGGAGCTTTCTGGACAAGTGGGAGGCAGAATATCTTTCTCTGTGACATCTCGAGCCATCTCGATGCGCTGAACCTGCAGCTTCAGGGGCGGGGGCGCATCATCACAGACATGTACGCTGCAGTGAGGGCCTTTAAAACTAAACTGTGCCTGTGGGAGAATCAGATGCTGCAAGGAAACCATTGCCATTTTCCCTGCTGCCAAACCATAAAAGCGCAGATCTCTACCGCCGTGTTCCCATGCGCACAGTTTGCTGAAAAACTCAGTGTTCTCGCCGCTGAGTTTAGCCGGCGATTTGCCGACTTCGATGTCCAGAAATGTAGGTTTGAACTGCTTAGTAATCCCTTCGCAGTTGATGTGGAAAATGCACCAACCAACATCCAAATGGAGCTGATTGAACTCCAGTGCAACGACACGCTGAAGTCAAAGTATGATGCTGTGGGCGCCGCACAGTTTCCACGGTTCATCCCTGACACAATGCCTCAGCTCCGCACCCAAGCTGCTCAGATGCTCTCCATGTTCGGCAGCACTTATCTATGCGAGCAACTTTTCTCCTCGATGAAGATGACCAAAACAACTCACAGGAGACGTCTGACTGATGAACACCTTCACTCGATACTGAGGATTTCTTCAGCTCAGAGCCTGAGCCCAGACATTGATGAACTAGCATCCAAGAAGAGATGCCAGGTATCTGGCTTGGGCACATTAGATTAGATCAGTGTGCAATAATTAACGTTTTCTTTGTGCACTTTTTCTTGCTACAAGGCATGGGCTTGAATGGTTGATTGATTTATTATCATTTTATTTGTAAAATTATTAGCCAGTGGAAAAAGTTTATTTTGGTATTTAAATCAGAAGGCTGCAAATAGAAAAGAGGCATACGATTTTTATTTAAATTGTATTTATTTAATAAATGAATGCCATTGATGTGTTTTTTCATTTGAAATTCGATTTTGCATGTCTCCACTATTAAATTATATATTGTATGGTAATAAGCGATGCTTGTTCCATATTCAATGTTAAAGCAAAACATGCTTGGGTCCATATTAAAAGGTTCATTTGTTCAATGTTGGCCCGCGACTTTGTTCAGGTTTTACATTTTGGCCCACTGGGTATTTGAGTTTGACACCCCTGGTCTAGATGAACAGCAAAACCGTTCCTGGAGACAGAACATGAGTGTGGTAGGAATCCCAGAAGGGACGGAAGGGCCTCTTTCCTGCAAGACGTCCTCGGCAGAGACGTTTGACAGGCCCCCAGTCAACGACAGGGCGCAACACACTCTAGCGGCAAAACCCAAGCCTGGTCGCCCTCCCAGAGCAATGCTGGTCCGCCAACATTACTTCGAGACCAAAGACAATTCTTCAGTCCTCCCGCAAAAGAGGACAGCTGAACTACAATGGCAAGCGGATCCATATCTTCCCAGATTACCCGGCAGACCTTGCAAGACGCAGAGCTGCATACAACTATGTGAAAGCCCACCTTCACAAGGCAGGAGTTGACCTGATACACCCGGCTAAATTGAGGAATAGTTTCCAGGGGGCTAGCCACACATTTAATGACCCCCAGTCTGTGCTCACCTTCTACCGGGACAACATCCACTCAACAGCAGCACAGGACCCAGATATGTGAAGGCTGCTAATTATATTTTTAGGGTGCATACATGGTCAGTTTATGGACGTGAACGGTAGTAACTTTTATTTGCCCTATTTGGGCAGTCCATGCACCGCCTCAAGCTCTGTCAGGTTGGATGGGGAGCGTCGCTGCACAGCTATTTTCAGGTCTCTCCAGAGATGTTCGATCGAGTACAAGTTCGGGCCACTTAAGGACATTTAGAGACTTGTCCAGGAAGCCACTCTTGAATTGTCTTGGCTTTGTGCTTAGGTTCATTGTGCTGTTGAAAGGTGAACTTTCCAAGATTTCTTTGTACTTTGCTCCATTCATCTTTCCCTCGATCCTGACTAGTCTCCCAGTCCCTGCCGCTGAAAACAGCTCAATGCTGCCACCACCATGCTCTGCCATAGGGATGGTGCCAGGTTTCCTCCAGACGTGATGCTTGGCATTCAGGCCAAAGTGTTCAATCTTTGTTTCATCAAACCAGACAATCTTGTTTCTCATGGTCTGAAAGTGTAGAAAGGCCCATGGAGTTGGTGGAATTATGGCCACTTGTGCAGCTGGGCCAGGGGCGCTTTAATTAGGTTAGGTGGAAATGTCCAACAGATCTCAACTCATTAAAAGGAGGAAATCGCCACCGCCCGACCTCGCTGCTTTCCCTTCTTCAACTGTGTCCACGAATCAACATAAGTCCACAAGTGAGACCAGATTTACCTAAATGTAGCAGACTTCTGGTGTAAATCAAAGGTAAGTTTCTCTTGGGGTAGAATAGCAGAAGCTTGAGAAAGCCACATTCTCGCAGATGGTACTTCAGGTGTGGACCATAATAACAATATGCACATTTTTGGCTACGTAAACAAGGGTATTGAATAGACGTTAGGTCAGGGTCAAACAACGTCACAATAAAAGTAGAGCAGGCCGCTCAGCAAGGAAGAAGCCATAGACGTTAGGTCAGGGTCAAACAACGTCACAATAAAAGTAGAGCAGGCCGCTCAGCAAGGAAGAAGCCACTGCTCCAAAATGGGTCTTCCAAATGGACAATGACCCCAAGCATACTTCCAAAGTTGTAGCAAAATGGCTTAAGGACAACAAAGTCAAGGTATTAGAGTGGCCATCACAAAGCCCTAACCTCAATCCTATAGAAAATGTGTGGGCAGAACTCAAAAAGCGTGTACGAGCAAGGAGGCCTATAAACCTGACTCAGTTACACAAGCTCTGTCAGGAGGAATGGGCCCAAATTCACCCAACTTATTGTGGGAAGCTTGTGGAAGGCTACCCGAAACGTTTGACTAAAGTTAAACAATTTAAAGGCAATGCTACCAAATACTAATTGAGTGTATGTAAACTTCTGACCCACTGGGAATGTGATGAATGAAATAAAAGCGTAAATAAATTATTCTCTCTACTATTATTCTGACATTTCACATTCTTAAAATAAAGTGGTGATCCTAACTGACCTAAGACTGGTAATTTTTACTAGGATTAAATGTCAGGAATTGTGAAACTGAGTTTAAATGTATTTGGCTAAGGTGTATGTAAACTTCCGACTTCAACTGTATACTGAGATCATGTGACAGATCATGTGACACTAAAATAAAGTCCACCTGTGTGCAATCTAACTAATTATGTGACTTCTGAAGGTAATTGGTTGCACCAGATCTTATTTAGGGGCTTCATAGCAAAGGGGGTGATTACATATGCACGCACCACTTTTCAGTTATTTTTAAATTTCACTTCACCAATTTGGACTATTTTGTCTATGTCCCTTACATGAAATCCAAATAAAAATCAATTTAAATTACAGGTTGTAATGGAACAAAATAGGAAAAATGCCAAGGGGGATGAATACTTTTGCAAGGCACTGTATGTCAGTCCCTCTTCACTTACAGTATGGCATCTGTCACTCACGCTTTGACAAGAGGTTAGACAAAACTCATTACATGTGTAAACTCATGTACAAACTTTGATGCCTCATTTTTGCTGGGTTAAATGCTCAATTGTTAAGCTCTTCTCCCTCCCTCCTTTTCCTCTCCTACCTCCATTTTATTTACTCTACCTACCCTCTGCTGTAAAGCGGTCGTTGTGGTCCTGTATTTACATGGATTAAGTGTTTTCACAGGGAAGAGAAGAGACGGTTTGCTGTAAAGCCCAATACAGACGCTGGTTACCTCGCCAGAGTGGCCACGGTTAAGGCGTTTGCATGCTTCCTAGCCGAAACAGTTCAGAAGAGTTGTGAGGTTTTGGAGTTTGGAGTCAGTCTTCGCCCCTTCGTTGGTTATTGGTCAACAGTAGGGATTCTTCAATAAAGTCTGTTGGTCATTCAACGAGAGACGTTTTCATGCACATAATTGAGAAATACTGCACCAAACATCTTAGTTAGGTGTTTGGTGTTTGGCAAAAACATCAATTTGTCATCTTAGATTAATTCAGACTATTTTGACTAAGTGTATACTGGCTATGGTGTCTCAAAATAGACAAATATGGCCGTTTTTTTTCTCACTTTTTTCAAGCGAAGGTCTTTAAGGGAGTATCCAAGCACACTCGTTTGGCTAGGCACCAGCCGAACTGAAGCATGCTGACACCTTTATCCAGCTCCCATCAGCCCCCCTTCCCGGAGGACAATGTCTATATTGTGCCTCTTGGGAGCGAGGATCAATTCACATGCCAGCGATTCACATGGCACATTACAGTTCCAACAGGACCAGCAGCTCAGATTCCCAATGTTAACACAAATGTGCAGCCTTGGTGAATTTGTTTTACTCAATGGAGGCTAATATTAAAAATTTATAGTTTTTGTATCCCCATTTTGGTTAAAGTTAGGATTTGGGCAATCTCAACATTTTACTGTGTTTATTTTTTTAGTTTATTTAACTAGGCAAGTCAGTTAAGAACAAATTCTTATTTACAATGATGGCCTACCAAAAGGCAAAATTCTCCTGCTGGGACAGGGGCTGGGATTACATTTTTAATATTTTTTATTATATACGTATATATATTAAATAAATATAGGACAAAACACACATCACGACAAGAGAGACAACACTACATAAAGAGAGACCTAAAACAACAACATAGCAAGGCAGCAACACATGACAACACAGCATGGTAGCAACACAACATGACAACAACATGGTAGCAACACAACGTGGTAGCAGCACAAAACATGGTACAAACGTTACTATTTGGGCACAAACAGCACCAAGAGCGAGAAGGTAGAGACAACAATATATCATGCAAAGCAGCCACAACTGTCAGTAAAAGAATCCATGATTGAGTCTTTGAATGAAGATATTGAGATAAAACTGTCGTGGTTAGGGGTCACTACCTCCAGGCAGCAATACAGAGTCCAGGCAGCAATACAGGCAGCAATTGTGGAGTCCAAGCCTCCACAACGTCTCGGACAAGGACTAACAAATTGGCGACGGGATAAAAATGCCAGAAAGCATTCGCCAAAAGGGGGACTGGGTGGTTGGGGTATGTGTAAGGGGGTGTCAGATATTTTCATGGTATGAACAATAAAACGTGGAAAAAAAGGGGTCACCCTGGTCTCGCTTTCAAGCGAGTGGAACAAATCCAATTTCTGACTACAGCGCTTGCGCATCAGCCTGCCTGGCATGGCGTTACTCAAATGTTCTTGGCTTCCTTTTTCTGCTCAATAAAGCGCTGAAGAGCAAATAAGTGCAGTCTTCCAGCTGAAAGAGCTAGGAGCTTTGCAAACAAAACATGCCCGGGGGGGGGAGCCAGTTTCCGTGGTCAGTGGATGGGCTTAACACGAGCGACAAGAGGAATGCAAATAGCCCTAAATCATGCAGAACACATTGATTGTCAGCTGTAGGGGGCCGTGTGCAAGGGTCACTACAGCTCGGGATCACTTTGATTGCATCGGCGCAAATTGGACAAATTGTGATGCGGTGCAGGCGCAGCATTGGGGCAGCCTGTTGACCTAGCATCTAGTGGAGATATAGACACACACACACCACACATACACAGTTCTCGAAAAAAACAACAAGGCTGTCATTCGGCGACAAGGCCTTGTTAAAATTGAACAACAGATGTAACTACTTGGGCTTGTAGACCTTATGACAGGCATTGTGATACAACCAATGTAGCAAGATGTAACAGAAGAGTCTTGGCCTTTACAAGGATAGGCCTAGTGTTTCTGGCATTGACACACACACACAGATGCAGACCGACACGCACACATCATGCTGCCAACACATAAAGCCACAAAGATGCATATACGCTAACACAGACAATAATATACACCATACACACAACCCCCCGACCCCATCTGTACACCAAATACAGTACAGCAGATGAGTGAACAAAGGGAGCGAGAAGAGAGAACCCATGCCAACTGCATCTTGAAAAATCGCTCCGTTGATGAGAATTTTGGTCCGTAGTGTGAGCAGCAAACGTTAAAACACTTCAAACACCTCAGCCACACACGCAACCAATGGAAAGATTGAGTTTCCCAGCAATCACGGTCGAGACTAAATAAAAAATAACAATTCAAAAAAGGCCTAGTTGCAGCCGTGTGCAGTATAACGAACAGAACTCATCCTCATAGAGAAATGCCACACGACCGACTTTTATCATCGTGGCTCTAACTGTCGCTTGTTGTTTACACAGCTGCTTTTGGATAAACCTTCCAATTACTATCTACTGTTGTCTGCTGAGGCAGCGAAGCCAGTTGCGTTCTTATATTGTTTCTACCTACCTTTCTTTATTTCATTCTCCCTCTCTCCCTGTTTTGCTTTCTCACTCTCCATTCTCTCTTTCTCTCTCCCAATCTTCTACACTCTCTCTCTTCCACATTCTATCCCACTGTCCCACCCTCCCTTCTCCTAACTACACTATAGTTATTCAACGTTCCAATATCCATACTAGCATGCCACTTGCAAACCTAATACATGACCAATACATTGCTTCACTCTACGAGGTATGTTAGAGTGGATATTAGAACAGTGCCTTATTAGTCTCTTGAGCAAATGTTGGCCTCCATCTCCTGTAAATTAATGGGAATAAAGCGGTCCTATGTAGAGGACGGCAGTGGCTGATTCAGTTGTGTGTGTGTGTGTGGAGGGCAAGTCCTACTCAGGATATAATAAGATGTTCGCCTTTGCTGGAGGCTGTATGCTGGACAAGGACATAGAAAGGAGAAAGAGAGAACAAGAGGGAGACAGAGAAATGGTAATAGTAAGAATGTAGAGGGAGAATGAGAGAGCAGAATCAAAAGAGTAAAGGAGGGGTGTTTTGTAGGTGGTTTGAGCTTTGACAAGAATAGGGGAATTCTCATTGTTCTGTAAGAACAGTAGAGTACGGTAGTAAGAATGAGTGAGAAGATGTTCAGTGTTTGTCCAGGCATTTCTATGTTACGAGCGTAAATCCCTAACATTTACCATAGCCTGGTCTAGGATGCTTTGCTAGCATCATTGCAATCACTAATTAGGTCTAATGCAAAAATGCGTGACAATTAATTGCAATGGGAAGGAAATTCGGTCAAAACTGTTATTTACTCCAAGACCTTGTGGTTTGAGGAGGCATGATTAGGATGGGAGGTGTTCTAGACCAGTTCATAGTGGTGAATGTTTAATGTTTAATGTCAGATTTCAAAAAAACTTTCCGGAAAAAGCAAACCATGCAATAATCTGAGTACAGGGCTCAGACGACAAATCAACCCAAAGAGATATCCGCCATGATGGAGTCAACAGAAGTCAGAAATAGCATAATAAATATTCACTTACCTTTGATGATCTTCATCAGAATGCACTCCCAGGAATCCCAGTTCCACAATAAATGTTTGTTTTGTTCGATAATGTCCATCATTTATGTGCAAATTCCTCCTTGTTGTTCGCGTGTTCAGTACACAATCTAAACTAGCGTGCAAGTCCAGCGGAAAGTACGGACGAAAAGTCCAAAAAGTTCCGTTGCAGTCCGTAGAAACATGTCAAACGATGTATAGAATCAATCTTTAGGATGTCTTTAACATAAATCTTCAATAATGTTCCAACCGGAGAATTCCTTTGTCTTCAGAAATGCGATGGAACGCAGCTAACTCTCACATGAACGCGCATGGTCAGCTCATGGCACTCTGGGAGAGACCTTACTCAATCTCCTCTCATTCGCCCCCACATCACAGTAGAAGCATCAAACAAGGTTCTAAAGACTGTTGACATCTATTGGAAGCCTTAGGAAATGCAACATGACCCCATTTCCACTGTATCTTGGATAAGCAAAGAGTTGAAAACCCACAAACCTCAGATTTCCCACTTCCTGGTTGGATTTTTTCTCAGGTTTTTGCCTGCCATATGAGTTCTGTTATAAAGACATCATTCAAACAGTTTTAGAAACTTCAGAGTGTTTTCTATCCAAATCTACTAATAATATGCATATCCTAGGATCTGGGCCTGAGTAGCAGGCAGTTTACTCTGGGCAGGCTTTTCATCCGGACGTGAAAATACTGCCCCCTACCCAAAAGAAGTTAAGGAGAAGTGGATCTAAAATTCCATGTATAACAATTGTATTTTCATCAACATTTATGATGACTATTTCTGTAAATTGATGTGGCTCTCTGCAAAATCACCGGATGTTTTGGAACTACTGAGCATAACGCGTTAATGTAAACTCAGATTTTTGGATATAAATATGAACTTTACCGAACAAAACATACATGTATTGTGTAACATGAAGTCCTATGAGTGTCATTTGATGAAGATCATCAAAAGTTAGTGATTAATTTTATCTATATTTCTGCTTTTTGTGACTCCTCTCTTTGGCTGGAAAAATGGCCCTGTTTTTCTGTGACTTGGCGCTGACCTAACATAATCGTTTGGTGTGCTTTTGTCGTAAAGCCTTTTTGAAATCGAAATCGGACACTGTGGCAGGATTTACAAGTGTATCTTTAAAATGGTGTAAAATAGATGAGGTGTAAAATGGTGTAAAATAAATGGTGTAAAATTTGAGGAATTATAGTCATGGGATTTCTGTTGTTTTGAATTTGGCGCCCAACACTGGCTGTTGGCGAGGTGAGATGCTACCGTCCCACATACCCTAGAGAGGTTAAGCCAGATTCTCAGTGTGAGAATCAATGAATTCGTTGCCCAATAGAACGATTTGAGGATAAGGAGGGAAATGCAGTGGAGAAGTCTTTAAAAAAAATAAGAGAGAAAGACAAATGGCCAGACATTTCATTGTGTGTGTGTGTGTGTGTGTGTGTGTGTGTGTGTGTGTGTGTGTGTGTGTGTGTGTGTGTGTGTGTGTGTGTGTGTGTGTGTGTGTGTGTGTGTGTGTGTGTGTGTGTGTGTGTGTGTGTGTGTGTGTGTGTGTGTGTGTGTGTGTGTGTGTGTGTTATTTCTGTTAAAGGGAATAACACTGAAGGGGATTCTGAAAGGCTTCACGGACCTCACCAATCCCCAGCTGAAGCAGCACATGGAGGCGGCCATCAACATCGGCGTGGATGATCTCAAAGCCAGGTTTGGTGGTTTGCTGAAGGATGAAGGTGTCCAGACCCCAGTGGAGTCTTTCAGAGTGCTAAACCCTGACACATGACCAGAAGACCAGGCCAGCCTTCTCACCTTTGGTGATGATGGTGTTGTCAGACCTGATGAGGCATTTCAAGGAGCCTCTAAAGAGGTAATAATTTATTTGACACTGCATTGCCATATGAGACAATGTTATGTTTGCATATTTGCAAACTCACTTGCTCTGTTTAATCCTGCAGATCAGGGTGCAGCATGGCTGCGATCCAGGATTAGTGGCAGGGGCTGAAAATCCTGGTCAGACACAATTTCAAGGACAAGTCCTACAGTGGCCTGTGGGAGACCATGTTGACAAAGGACCCCTACAGGCACGATTACAAGGTAGACTAACAGTCCTGAGTGGTTATGTATGGTATCCTATGGTTGGTTTAGATAAGTTAATGGTAAGAGTTTAAATGAAATTGAAAGATATAATATTTTCCCTCGAACATACTGGAGTTGGTGCAGCTTATGCTGGTGCTGCCCATTTCAGCCGCCCAGTGTGAGCCAGGCTTCTCTGCGCAGAACCGGATTAAGAATTCGACAAGAAGCTGCCTTGGGGTCTCCACCACCGAAGACCTGATGAGGATCAGCCTGGAGGGGCCTTCTGTCGAGGACTTCGATCCCACTCCTGCCGTGGACCGCTGGCTGACCTCTAAGCGTGCCAGACGGCCAACATACACAAGCAGCTGGACAACTGATATTCTTCGCGTCTAGTAGGCATGGGTCAATGTGTGATTTTGGTGGTATGTGCTGTTGCACAGATGTGTGTCCCTTAGTACACGCTCACACACTCACACACGCAGTATAAATATGTATGTAGTAAACTCTGTGTTACTTGAACATTGTTCACTGTGCTCCTACATTTTTTCATTTAGTAGCACATGTACTCCTTGGGAAAAAGATAGCGTAGAGCCCTGAGTTCTTGTGTGTATTTTCGATATGAAGTACATCAGGACAAGTAAACTAAAGATCTCGTGTGTATTTTCAATATGAAGTACATCAGGACTTGCCAGGCAGTGAAATATTAAAGTGAGTGACTCATCAGTAGCCTACCGAATTGCATCGGTAAGAGAGCTGTTCATTTAGCTCCCCAATTTGCATACTAGAAGGCTTTTTAGCGATTATCTGCAGATAATTCATGAAAACATTTCTAGATGGTGAATCCTCTTCACTGCAGGAACAATAGGTCGGCTAGTGGACAGACTGCCTCACTCTGGTCCAAAAATATGATAAAAGAAAGCAGATTGAATTATTTGAAAAGCTAATGACATTGCTGTATGTCTACTGATTTTATCAAAGTGTTGACAATTGAGTAGTCAACTGCTGCTTTCTGTGTAGCAAAGCCCATGTTTAACACCTGCTTCATTCTTCAATCCTACCTGTATTGCAGAAAGCTGAGAAAATGCCTCTTAAAAGGAAGCTTGAAGCCAGCAGACTCTTACAGGATTCTTTTAAGTGTTTCCTATCATCTTGTACAACAGCTGAAGAAACTAACACTGTAAAAGTGTGAAAAAATGTGATCAGTGTAATTTCCTGATAGTTGCTGGTTGAAAATACAATCTAGCATAAGGATGTACCACAGTCCACCAAAATATACCTTGTCTTAACCCGGAGGGGCAAGCCCCCCAGGAACCCCCAGCCCAGGGGAGCCTGGCTTGCTACTTTCCTATTTGGCTGGCTATTCCATGTGCCTTTGAAAAACACTGACACACACTTTAACACCTGATACATCCACCAACCCACAACCACAGACTCTAACATATTTAACCTTTATTAAACTAGGCAAGTCAGTTAAGAACAAATTATTATTTACAATGACGGCCAAACCCGGACGACGCTGGGCCAATTGTGCACCGCCCTATGAGACTCCCAATCATGGCCGGTTGTGATACAGCCTGGATTCGAACCAGGGTGCCTGCAGTGCCTTATACCGCTGCGCCACTCGGGAGCCCATACCCAATACACTCATCAAAACACACACACCCTTCACCCCCCCCCCCCCCCCCACCCACACACACACAGTCCATTAAAAGCACTGTTGCTATCAGTCAGAGGTTTGCCCTTCCCTCTGGGTCCCCGAGTACAATGGAACAGCTGTGTGTAAACTGATACAGTAAACACAAGTTGCCGTGCTGCACGCCACCACACTGACTTGGTGGCAGGGACACCATTCTCACGGCCACGCCTATTACTGAACACACACAGAAACACTAACATGCATACACACACACTGTGGACAGGTCACTTCATGCCGATGCATCCCTATACGTAGGCTAGTCAGGTCACGTGCACTGCTAGCCTACCATTGCTACAGGTTTAAGATAGGCAAGAGTCTTGTGACCTCATGTCACTTTCTCTTTCAGCAGCATTTTAAGAAACGCATGATCATTTTGCTCTATGAATCACGTGTAACTTTATCTGACATGTAGCCTTTGTAGCCAAAGACGGACCACACCCACAATGAGTACGTTGACATGCACACTAATAATTCGATATTAAAATGATTATGGCAGTAGGTTGAGTATGGCATTAGTCATGTAAACACCTTGCTCTGCTTATCTTAATCGGCGTCAGGTCATAATCGAAGCAAGCATACGCTGATTAAATCACCTGGTTTTCTGAGCAATCTTTTTTGAATTATTAGGACATGTACACACCTTAATCAGAGTTCCAGCGGTGTATTTGATCCGCGCATGTGCCAGCACCAGCCGAGTGAGCCTCCCTCTTTAGTGCGAGTGAAGTGTGTTCGGGAACAACTGAAAGTATGCATCTTATAATTCATTTTTACATACAAACTTTATAAAGCTGAACTCCGAATCAAATAGGCTTCCCAAAAATAACATGGTTGCTGTGGTAGAATGTTTCTTTTGATTCTGCATTTATCAAAGTCCCATCAGGTAGCCTGATTTCAGATGTGTCCATGTAAACAAGATTATTTAGGGAAATTGTTCTTCTTGCAAAGCATGTAAACAGTTTAATCTAACTTTTACAGGGGTCTTCAACCTTTGTTATCCCAGGAAACCCCCTCCAGACCTGCCAACCTGGAATTATTTTTATGAGCACCACTTCAGCGTGGCAGCGGCACCCCCAGCCCCGTGGACCCGATGGCAGCGTGATTGTGACACCCACGCTGCTAAAATGATAGGCAAATGCTCATTTGTTTTGCCAAATAATGATATTGGCAGGTAGGATATAGACCATTATGGGTTCTTGATAATTAGCTGCTCTTCAGTAGCTAACTAGAAATACATTTACATGTACAATCAGGGCTCCCACTAGAATTTTCTGACAAGGTAGTGCTGATGTAGACCCTAAGGTTGGGTAGAGGGGAAGTCCGGAGGGGGTCAGTCAACTCCCCCCTCAGGAAGTTGGAGCATTTAGCATTTTTGAAAAACCTGTGCCATTTCCTGAAGCCTAGTCTTAAATGATATCAAACAGTGTAGCCAACATAGAAGTGTTGTGTTTGATCGTAAATGTAATTGAGGTGGTCTCAATGACGCTTTCATATTTTTCAAGGTTAAATTTGGGGGTAATGATTATTCTAATTAATAGGTCAAGAGTCATAAGAAGCGGTAACTCGTTTACGTGTGAGACCTAAATAGTCTATTGTATATGGGAAGTAGTCTGAGACTATGAAAAGTAGCGATAGATATATTCCTCAGTCGGGAGACGCAAAAACGATAATTCGCTCACGTGTGAGACCTAATAACTTATCAAAAGTCACAATAGTAACTATTCCTAAATTCGGAGTAGGAGAGAAAAAAAAAGTCAAGAGAGGAAAGGAAGAGAGAGAGAGTAAGGAGAATCATCGTTGGAGAAACGCTTGGACCTTAAAATTAGGGCAAGTTTCTGGGAATTTTCTCCGTAGACCGTGACTGATTTTACGACAAATTAGACAATTATAAATAGGGTTATTCACGAGGAGTTTTCATAATTTCAATAGTGTTGGTGGTGCAGCGTTGGAACTCTTGCCTGCAACGCGGGAGACTCGGGTTCGCATCTGACTATGCACCAATAGACTAAAATTCATTCTGATTGTAATTCAACTATTGATATGTGTTGCCTGGAAAGATACGGTTGCTAGTGTTTGGATAATATATAAATTGAACATTTTAATAGCTTGTTTAGCTTAAATTGAAAGACTCATCCATTCTAAATAATAGCGAGTCGATTTCGATGGAATACGTTGTCTTGCCTAAATGGTCCGCTGGAATAACGTATTGGGAATGGAGTCGTATTTAAAATGCTGAATCATAGAAGAGACAGTTGCCTAAATCCAATGAATTCTAAATAAGTACGGAGAGATAATTGCGAAAGAGTTGTGCCCATCGAATTGTGTTTTTATTCTTAGGGATTGACTGATGTAGGTTATACATTTTGGCGATTTACATATTACTTTTAAGGCTGGAGATTCAGGTCTGAATAGTTGAATCGTAAAACTTTCGTGATAGTTTCTGGTGATTGATTCTTGGTTTGATTGTTTAGGTAACATCAGTGAATTGGAACAGAAAGTTAATGTATTCGAACATTATAATCTGTTTCCATTACGTGGAACCAGGTTAAGTCGGTAAAGGGGATTGCAGGTTGGGTTAATTTTATTTTAAAGGGACAGTGCACATTAATCATAGTTGTGTGTGTCTAATGGCAGGGTATTCCTATCAAGAATTTGGGGAGACTGTCTGCAGACAGACTGAATGGGTTTCACATATGACCATTGAGGAAATGTAAAACTAATGATTGGAAGGAGTACAATGGAATGATCATTAGGTTTTGTTTGTAGTCAACGTTTGGGATACTGAATCGGGGTAGTTTGACAAAGTGTTTTTTCTGGAAATGCTTTGTTTGTTTTTAGCCTTTGGGTTTGAGGATATTTTCCTAGAGACACGATATCTTAAAGGGGTACATACATATGGAATATTAGACGTTTTAAATTCTGAGTTTTAATTAAAAACATGGGAATCCTATAGAAAAAGGGAATGTTTTGGAAACCTGGGATACAATATGTAGAAAATGTTTGATGGTTTTTCTTTAAACCACCGCCTTTGCTATTAGAAAAGCCGAGAGAGTCACTTGGGTCCACGTTACCCACTGCAAGAAGATTTGTACCCATATAAGCACTGCTGATCACACAGAGAGTTAGGAGAAGAACCGCGTACCAACAGTGTCCGGGTGTTACCTCCTTAACGAAGATCACTGTGGGTGATCCTAGAAGTGTGAGTATGGGGTGGTACCTAGCAGACCGACTAAGGGCAGGAGAGGGTTGACGGTTTTTGGGAAGAGTAGGGTCTCTGAGCTGCATCCTAGTCTTTGAAACCTTTCTGATACATCCAAATCCACCACCTGCCGGTACTAATTATGTGACGCCATTGTCATTGATAAGAAGTAAAAGATAAACTATATAATTCACTGATGAGTGACTAACAAAATAAGGAGTCAAAGAAGATCAAGCTGTAGGATTTAAAGTAAACATTAAACAATTCCCTAGGAAAGCAAATAACTGTACAGGGATTGGGATGGCCAGATTGAAGTACTCGGCCAACCCACCTCGGTTCACTTTAACTTCTGATGAGTGCCAGTGTTAGAGATACAAGAATGGCACCGAGAACTTAGATGATTTGAATGGCTGAAAGGTAATCGTAATGTGACTGACTTAGGTTTGGAAGTACAGGAAACAATTCTTAACCTCACAGCACCTATAACTGATGTAGGGTGGGCTCGTACCAGCAAAGGACGCATATGACAAAAACTACCAAAAAGGGTGGTCAAGAAATTGCGCCCCGGGGTTATTGGTCCAACCAGTTCGAGTTAGTCATCAGAGGCCAGTTATAGGAGGCTAAAGTAGGCACAGGAGAAGTTTTGACCAGGATGGGAGTTTAGATGGATGCTATTGGCATCCTCAGGGAATTTACAGATTAATACAAAGCTATTGATCAAATAGGTGAAGACTTAACCACTACATTATATTGGTGGTTGACAATAAATAAAAATGTGGATTGGATTAATGACATCTATTATAAGCAACAAAGATTCGTGAATGAGACTGGGGATGCAGTAAAGGGGTTCTCTGACCAAGTATCCACCACCTCCCTCATGGCCTGGTAAAATAGACTGACTCTCGATGTGTAAATTGGCAGAAAAGGGCGGGGTATGTAGAATGATTGGGGTTCATTGCTGTACGTTTATTTTTTGAATAACACAGCTCCAGACGGATCAGTGACCAAGGCTCTGGCAGAGAACTCTGGGGTGGATAATTCTCTTACAAATTGGTTTGACAGTATGTTTGGGAAATGGAAAATTGTCATAATCACTGTGTTGTGGGCCACTTTCACCTTTATGAGTGTTTGATTCCGTGTATGCGAGGTCTCATTCTGAGGACTGGAGAGGTTGATGACGCAACAGATGGTGAGATACGGAACGATTCCAAGCTCCGACCAGTGGGATGAAGAATACAGACTTCCAGGCCTAGGAGAAAACTCTGTGTCTTTTAATTACGAGGAGCCAATGTTAGATGAGACTGTTTTCAATGTTTAGTTAAAGGCTGTTCATTTCATGAAGATTATGATGAAAATCCTAAAACGGAAGAGTTATAATTGGATTTATTCCCGAGAACAGTCATTGATGAGGAATCGAATTTAAATACATGTATTGTTTTGGTATATTCTTGTATAATATTAATGTTTCCATATAGTGTTTGATATGTCAGGATGAATTACTTAGTCATTAAGGGTGGATTGTTAAAATATTTTATCAAGGTTTAAGATAAATGATAAGAAAATTCTACCCGGAAACTTAACCATTAGGATTAGAGGATATGTAGCATGGACAAGGGGTAATTAAAAATGATAACCATTGGAGAAGAAAGGAATGTATGTGTGTGCCGAAAGAAAACAAGAGACTCCTTAAAACTTCTTGTCAATATGGGGGCGCTGTTTCCACTTTGGAAAAAATCGTGCCCAAATTAAACTGCCTCGTACTCTATTCTAGATCGTACAATATGCATATTATTATTACTATTGGATAGAAAACACTCTCACGTTTCTAAAACTGTTTGAATTATATCTGTGAGTAAAACAGAACTCATTTTGCAGCAAACTTCCAGATAGGAAGTGAAAAATCTGAAAACGATGCTCTGTTCCAGGGCCTGCCTATTGAATTGCCTTATATTTATGGATATGCATGCACTGCATACGCCTTCCACTAGATGTCAACAGGCAGTGGAAGGTGGAATGGGGTGTCTAGCTTGATCTGAGGTCGAACAAGAGCTCTTGGAATGACGTGTCCAGAATTTCTTTTCTCTACCTAGGCGCGGGAAGCACCTCCATATTGTCTTATGATAAGCGTTCGGTATACATGGCTAATTTCTCCGGCTTTGTTTTTATTTGATACATATTAGAAAAACATCATAAAGTAGGTTTTTTCAACCGAGTTTCATCAGTTTATTCAACGTTTAATGGGACTTTTGGAGTTTTCCGTTCTCTGCGTCGAGAGAAATTGGGAATGTCATCAACATTGGCTAGCCTTGTGGAGCGAATTCGACAGGAGAGAAGGACATTCTAAAACCAAACAACGATTTATTCTGGACCTAGGACTCCTTGTACAAGATTCTGATGGAAGCTCAGCAAAAGTAAGAACAATTTATGATGTTATTTCGTATTTCTGTGGAAAATGTTGAGTCCTATTATCCGCCCTTTTTGCGGGCGCTGTCTCGCTATAACGTAAGCTGTTTGTTATGGTAAAGTTATTTTTAAAAATCTAACACGGCGGTTGCATTAAGAACTAGTGTATCTTTCATTTGCTGTCCAACACGTATTTTTTAGTAAAGTTTATGATCAGTTCTTTGGTCAGATTAGGTGAGTGTCCAAAATAGCTCCGGACAAATTGGTGAATCGATGCTACATATTCACAATGTATAACCACGGTTTGCAGCTCTAAATATGCACATTTTCGAACAAAACATAAGTGTATTGTATAACCTGATGTTATAAGACTGTCATCTGATGAAGTTGGTCAAGGTTAGTGATTCATTTGATATCTTTTGCTGGTTTTTGCGATCGCTACCTTGCAGCTTTGCTGCTAATAAATGCATTTGTGTGTTTGGCTATTGTGGTAAGCTAATATAATGCTATATTGTGTTTTCGCTGTAAAACACTTAAAAGATCGGAAATATTGGCTGGATTCACAAGATGTTTATCTTTCATTTGCTGTACACCATGTATTTTTCATAAATGTTTTATGATGAGTATTTAGGTATTTCACGTTGCTCTCTGTAATTATTCTGGCGCTTTGGTGATATTTTTGATGGTAGCTGCAATGTAAAACTATGATTTATACCTCAAATATGCACATTTTCGAACAAAACATAACTTTATTGTATAACATGTTATAAGACTGTCATCTGATGAAGTTGTTTCTTGGTTAGTGACTAATTATATCTCTATTTGGTCGGTTTTGTGATAGCTACCTATGCGGTAGAAAAATGGTGAAAATATGCGGTTGAGTCTTTTGCTATTGTGGTTAGCTAATAGAAATGCATATTGTGTTTTCGCTGTAAAACATTTTAAAAATCGGAAATGATGGCTGGATTCACAAGATGTTTATCTTTCATTTGCTGTATTGGACTTGTGATTTCATGAAAATTATATTATATGATATCCCTGTCGCGTTAGGCTAGGCTATGCTAGTCAGCTTTTTTGATGAGGATGCTCCCGGATCCGGGATGGATAGCAATGAAAGGTTAACCTATGTTTGAACCGACCCAGCTATAACTCTGGGGAGATAAGATAAGACAGGGAGAGCCCCTCCAGGTTTCCCGTATCTGGGGGGGCCTGGAACTGTCAGCTGAGTGGTAATAAACTGTATTGAGAGTCCAGGATGAAAAGAGAATCCAAATGTATGTGCGTAATTTAAGAGAAGGTATAAAAGGAACGTTTTTGTATATGCACGGCAGAGCTCTCGCCAATAAAATTGTATCTGACTAATTGTGAGATGGGAATTCTGTCTGTTTCATTTAAACCAGTACTTTACACCCTCTGGGTTTCAGACCTATAAAGATAACTGCAATTTATGAACATTGATTACTAAATTACATACCATTTATGTCCTTCATGGAGTTATCAGAATTGTACGGGAAGGTCTGCTCAATCCAAGAGAACAACCAATTGATTACGGCATTGCCCCAAAAATGGAGGAGGCAGGTGGCAGCGGGAGGAGGTAGAGAACGGGTCTGTCTGCCCAATATTAAACATCAAAACTGGCAGAGGAATAAAAATAGCATATATAGGAAAGTATACCAGTTTCATTTGAGGACCAGGATGTTGACAACTGTGCCATACAGATTGCAAAATAGTTGGGAAGAGATTTTTGATGTACCGATTCCATGGTACAGGGTGTATGAGTTGATATATAAAACAATGCAAGATTCAAGACTTCGTGCTTTTCAGCTAAAATTATTATATAGAATTCTTGCCACCAACAAAATGTTGAATATTTGGGGCATAAAATCATTGAAGCTCTGTAGATTTTGTTGTGAGGATACAGAATCAATAGATCATTTATTTTGGTATTGCCCTCAGGTAGCCTGTTTCTGGTCTCAGGTTCAGGAATGGCTGAAAATGCATAGCATTGATCTAAAATTGACCCAAGAAATAGTACTGTTGGGGGATCTGGAGAGACCGGGTCAGTCAATTACTAATGTACTAATACTCTTAGTAAAAGTATTTATCTTCAACACGCAATCTGTAGATTCTATTCGATTAGATAGATTTAAATTTTACGTTAAACATCATAGCATAGTTGAAAGATATGTGTTGCGTAGAAACACTGCTAGCAGAGATAGATGGGATGGGCTGAGGGAAGCTGAGGGTTGGTATGTGGAATTGGAGACAAGTAGAAGTGGAGTTGCTTTTTGAGAGAGAGAATGATGCTCAAAAGATAAAGGGAAAAAAAGTCTAAATAAAACATAATAAAAGTACATCTGAATGACACTAAGTGGCAGTGTTTTTTTTAGAACTAATGCCGGTTTGCCTGAGGCTGACGCCGTGCAGGTGTTTGTACACATGCAAATACACACACTCTCATTCAAATAAACACATACAAGAACACACACATACATGTAGTAGTGCCAGACATGCACACAAACATATAAAGTAGGCATTGCTGTTATGATTTCAGTTGTCCTTGATGTCCTTTGTTTTAAATGTATTATTTTGTTGAAAAAAAATTGCATTGTTGTTTGGTGTTTTTTTTTGTCTTTTCCTTTTTTCTCTTTTGTTCATTCTCTTGGTTGTTGGTGCATTGGGGGTTCTTGGGGGTGGGGAATGGAATTAATTGTATTTTTTTTCTCTCAAATGGTTGAGGGACAGCTATTGGGGAACTGTGGGGGGATCTTGGAGGGTTCGGGTTTCACAAGTTTGTGATCATGAAAAAGGAAACTATGACATATTTTATATCACTGTTGTGCACACGCACCCTCACACATAAGGATGACTCTGTTGCGGAAAGACTGATACATGTCTGATAGTGTCTTGATGCTGTATTGTTTGTCCTTCATGTGATAATACTTCAATGTTACCCCTTCCTTGTGTTTTTTGTAATTAATAATTAGATTAAAAAATACACCTCCTAGAGCTGGCCGCCCAGCCAAACTGAGCAATCGGGGGAGAAGGGCCTTGGTCAGGGAGGTGACCAAGAAGCCGATGATCACTCTGACAGAGCTCCAGAGTTCCCCTGTGGAGATGGGAGAACCTTCCAGAAGGACAAACATCTCTGCAGCCCTCCACCAATCAGGCCTTTATGGTAGAGTGGCCAGACGGAAGCCACTCCTCAGTAAAAGGCATATGACAGCCCGCTTGGAGTTTGCCAAAGGCACCTAAAGGACTCTCAGACCACGAGACACAAGATTATCTTGCCTGAATGCCAAGCGTCACGTCTGGAGGAAACCTGGCACCATCCTTACGGTGAAGCATGGTGGTGGCTGCATCATGCTGTGGGGATGTTTTTTAGCGCCAGGGACTAGGAGACTAGTCAGGATCAAGGGAAAGATGAACGGAGCAAAGTACAGAGAGATCCTTTCTGATCTCCAGAGTGTGCAGGACCTCTGACTGGGGCAAAGGTTCACCTTCCAACAGGACAACAACCCTAAGCACACAGCCAATATGATGCAGGAGTGGACAAGTCTCTGAATGTTCTTGAGTTGCCCAGCCAGAGCCCAGACATGAACCCGATCCAACATCTCTGGAGAGACTTCAAAATAGCTGTGCAGCGATGCTCGCCATCCAACCTGACAGAGCTTGAGAAGATCTGCAGAGAACAAAAAACTCCACAAATACTGGTGTGCCAAGCTTGTAGCTTCCTACCCAAGAAGACTCTAGGCTGTAATTGCTGCCAAAGGTGTTTCAACAAAGTACTGAGTTAAGGGTCTGAATACTTATGTAAATGTAATATTTCTGTTTTTTGCTAAATGTTATAAAAACCTGTTATTTCTATGTCATTATAGGGTACTGTGTGTAGATTTATGAGGGGGGGTTATTTTAACCCATTTTAGAATAAGGCTGTAACGTAACAAAATGTCGAAATTGTCTGAATATTTTCCAGAATGCACTTTAGGTATTGGGACCCCAGTGATGACTCCCCTCAACATAGCATAAGCACCAGGGACATGGCTTTTAGTCTTCTTCCCATTAACCTTTACTTAACACCCATCCCGGATCCGGGAGCATCCTCATCAGTAAAAGCTAACTAGCACAGCCTAGCATAGCGCCACAAGTAAATAATAGCATATAAATATCATGAAATCACAAGTCCAATACAGCAAATGAAAGATAAACATCTTGTGAATCCAGCCATCATTTCCGATTTTTAAAATGTTTTACAGCGAAAACACAATATGTATTTCTATTAGCTAACCACAATAGCCAAAGACTCAACCGCATATTTTCACCATGTTTCTACCGCATAGGTAGCTATCACAAAACCGACCAAATAGAGATATAATTAGTCACTAACCAAGAAACAACTTCATCAGATGACAGTCTTATAACATGTTATACAATAAATTTATGTTTTGTTTGAAAATGTGCATATTTGAGGTATAAATCATAGTTTTACATTGCAGCTACCATCAAAGATATCACCAAAGCAGCCAGAATAATTACAGAGAGCAACGTGAAATACCTAAATACTCATCATAAAACATTTGTGAAAAATACATGGTGTACAGCAAATGAAAGATAAACATCTTGTGAATCCAGCCAATATTTCCGATTTTTTAAGTGTTTTACAGCGAAAACACAATATAGCATTATATTAGCTTACCACAATAGCCAAACACACAACCGCATTTATTCACCGCATAGATAGCATTCGCAAAAACCAGCAAAAGATATAAAATTAATCACTAACCTTGACCAACTTCATCAGATGACAGTCTTATAACATCAGGTTATACAATACACTTATGTTTTGTTCGAAAATGTGCATATTTAGAGCTGCAAACCGTGGTTATACATTGTGAATATGTAGCATCGATTCACCAGAATGTCCGGAGCTATTTTGGACACTCACCTAATCTGACCAAAGAACTCATCATAAACTTTCCATAAAAATACTTGTTGTATGGCAAATGAAAGATACACTGGTTCTTAATGCAACCGCCGTGTTAGATTTGTAAAAATAACGTTACCATAACAAACAGCTTGCGTTATTGCGAGACAGCGCCCGCCAAAACGGCAGAGAATAGGAATCAACATTTTCCACAGAAATACGAAATAACATCATAAATTGTTCTTACTTTTGCTGAGCTTCCATCAGAATCTTGTACAAGGAGTCCTAGGTCCAGAATAAATCGTTGTTTGGTTTTAGAATGTCCTTTTCTCCTGTCGAATTAGCAACCTTAGCTAGACATGTGGCGCGAACATGCCCGTCTTCTCTTGACGCAAAGAACGGAAAATTCCAAAGGTCCCAATAAACGTTGAATAAACTGATACAACTCGGTTGAAAAAAACTACTTTATGACGTTATTATCACATTTATCAAATAAAATCAGAGCCGGAGATATCCGCCGTGTATTCCGAACGCTTTTCAGAAGCCAATGTCGACGTACTTCGCACGCCAGAGAAGACAAAGAAATTTCCAGACCTGTCACTCCAAAAGCTCTCGTTCGGCCTCAGATCAAGCTAGACACCCCATTCCACCTTCCACTGCCTGTTGACATCTAGTGGAAGGCGTATGAAGTGCATGCATATCGATAAATATAAGGCAATTGAATAGGCAGGCCCTGGAACAGAGCATCGTTTTCAGATTTTTCACTTCCTGTATGGAAGTTTGCTGCAAAAAGGTTATGTTTTACTCACAGATATAATTCGAACAGTTTTAGAAACTTGAGAGTGTTTTCTATCCAATAGTAATAATAATATGCATATTGTACGATCTAGAATAGAGTACGAGGCAGTTTAATTTGGGCACGATTTTTTCCAAAGTGAAAACAGCGCCCCCCTATTGACAAGAAGCTTTTCCATTATCAGAATCTTCTCTTGCTGAGCCTGGCTACCACAAAATATTAACTACAATTTCCAATGAACCAAGCTAATTTGACTTCACCTACCTCTTTCTCTACAGCATTAGTTAGTTAGGCCCTGTGGTCTCATCAAACACCATCATCACTTAACACAACAACACATTATTACTCTGTATCCACCTTGGCTTTCGTTATGCCTTCTTTACTAGATGCTCCACTGCTTTCTGTATCATGATTTCTCTTCTTTCTATGTCTTTCCACTACAGACCATTCCGGTCCTTGACTCGCATCCTCTCGCTCCATACCATCAGAACTGACACCCATATTGTTTGCGTTCCAGCATAGCTGTTGCTTGTCCAATCTTCTCTCCATTTCCATTTTCCACATCCATTTCCTTGTTTTTTTGTTTTACCCCTTTTTTTCTCCCCAATTTTGTGGTATCCAATACACAACCCAACCTAGCGGCACTGCTTCTTGACACAACGCACATCCAACCCAGAAGCCAGCCACACCAATGTGTCGGAGGAAACACCGTACACCTGGCGACCTGGTCAGCGTGCACTGCGCCCAGCCCGCCACAGGAGTCGCTAGTGCGCGATGAGACAAGGATATCCCTGCCAAACCCTCCCTAACCCGGACGATGCTGGGCCAATTGTGCGTCGCCCCATGGACCTCCCGGTCGCGGCCGGCTGCGACAGAGCCTGGGCTCGAACCCAGAATCTCTGGTGGCACAGCTAGACCACTGCGCCACCCGGGAGGACCCATTTCATCCATACTACTCACCACCATTTCGGCTACCCTGTCTCGATCCCATCTCTCTCTTTTGTCCATAATAATACATTTGATACTAGCCTACGTGAGATTTCATAACTTTGAAAACCATGACCAGAGAGACTGTCAAAGAATACAGCCAATAGCTGCTGTTTTTATGAGTGAGTTCATAAAGTTTTATTCAGCATTGTTAACACATAAAACATACTTCTCTCTACTTCCACTGCAACTGCAATGAATGAGTAGGCAAGTGTATCGATAGCCCTGCGTTTTTATTGTTATTAGCAGCTCGTTGTGTCTATTTTAATATCTAGGAGTATTTCACTTTCTCTGATCATAGGAACAACATGAATTTGTGCCTGAGGCAGATGCAGTGTGACTCGAGTTTCGCCATCAGGTGGTAGACGGTGTCCCCTCTCTCTGGTCAGTGTCACCAGAGGAAAGGAACTAGAGAGCGGGGACCTTGAGAGGCGGGCCCTCTGCTTCTCTCTCCCTCCCTCTGCTGAGACTATTGCCGTGTTCAAAACAACTGGGAAGTCGGGAAATCTCAGACTTCCGTGCGTTCAAGACAACTGGGAACTCGGGAGAAAAACACGATTTGACTGGGGAAAATGGTTTTGAACGGTCATCCAACTAGGAAACTCAGGCATCTTTATAGAGCTCCGGTTTTCCTACCTGAAGGTCACTGGCGTCATGATTTGACCACATTTTGTTCGAGTTCCCATTTGTCTTGAAATCACCATGACCATCAGATGCAGGTACCATAAGTCCAATAAAATAAAAAATAAAATAAAATTATTAGCAAATTATTTAAATTCATGCTCACCTGTGCCTCACAAGTGCTACACCAACTGATGTATATTGTTGTCAAAGCTCAAATTTTTTAATATAATATTGTCTGAGAATAACAATATTGGCAGGCCAGGCATAAAGTCGATATGTTGTGATAATGTATTAGGCCTACTGCAAAAACCTCCTTCCTACAGAACTGTTTTTATTAGGTTCATGTTACGTTTTCTTAAGTCATTATTCTTTTTTTGCTTTTCGACTGCGAAGAGATCTTGATTCAGAAAAGGTTGTTGACCACTGATATAGGCCATCCTACCAGCACTGTATCTCCAAGCTGTTGGCTAGACTGCACGTGCCAAGACCAGCACGTGTCAAGACCAGAGTGGGCACATTCACCATAAAACACAACTTTTTTATGTTTTTGTTGATCAGTAGAGTTGAAAATGCAATGGAAACCTATTTAACTTGTATATTTTATTCGGTACATGGGAATTTAACCGCAAAAGTTATTTTTATGCGCACTACGTCATCAAGCATAGCCTTTTATACGCAACAGGTCAATTTGATGGAGACATATCTGGTGGGATCAGGGTATATTGTTATTATGCAGATTTTAGAATATTCACATGCAAATCTGTCTCCAATTGAATGGAAGCCTAGTTTCTGTGATTTATCTAACAGCCGAACCAAATGACCTGGATTGCAGTTGAGATTAGGCCTACATTAGGCCTACAGAACGGGTGGTGCCAGTTCTGCGCTCGAGACCACCAGTGCGCCTCCACGGCCCAGTGTATCCGGTGCCTCGGCCAAGGAAGAGGCCTCCTGTGTGTCTCCCCTGCCTGGTGAGTCCTGTGCCTGCGCCTAGCCCGGAGCCTCCAGAGACGGCCTCCAGCCCGGAGCCTCCAGAGATGGCCTCCAGTCCACAGCCTCCAGTGTTGTCCTCCAGTCAGGAACTTCCAGAGGCGCCCTTCAGTACGGAGCTTCCAGAGGCGCCCTTCAGCCCGGAGCTTCCAGAGGCGCCCTTCAGCCCGGAGCTTCCAGAGGCGCCCTTCAGCCCGGAGCTTCCAGAGGCGCCCTTCAGCCCGGAGCTTCCAGAGGCGCCCTTCAGTCCGGAGCTTCCAGAGGCGCCCTTCAGTCCGGAGCTTCCAGAGGCGCCCTTCAGTCCGGAGCTTCCAGAGGCGCCCTTCAGTCCGGAGCTTCCAGAGGCGCCCTTCAGTCCGGAGCTTCCAGAGGCGCCCTTCAGTCCGGAGCTTCCAGAGGCGCCCTTCAGTCCGGAGCTTCCAGAGGCGCCCTTCAGTCCGGAGCTTCCAGAGGCGCCCTTCAGTCTGGAGCTTCCAACGAGAGTGCCCAGTCCGGGGCCCGCTACGAGCGTGCCCAGTCCGGGGCCCGCTTCGAGGGTCCCCAGTCCGGGGTCCTCGCTCTAGAGGCGCCACCTAAGTGGGCCAAGCCAGAGGTGGAGCGGGGTCTACGTCCCGCACCAGAGCCGCCACCGCGGAGAAATGCCCACCCAGACCCTCCCCTATAGGTTCAGGTTTTGCAGCCGGAGTCCGCACCTTTGGTGGGGGGGGGGTACTGTCACGCCCTGACCGTAGAGAGCTTTTTATGTCTCTATTTTGTTTTGGTCAGGGTGTGATTTGGGTGGGCATTCTATGTTCTTTTTTCTATGATTTGAATTTCTGTGTGTTTGGCCGGGTGTGGTTCTCAATCAGAGGCAGCTGTCTATCGTTGTCTCTGATTGAGAACCATACTTAGGTTGCCTTTTCCCACCTGTATTTGTGGGTAGTTGTCTATGTGTAGTTGCCTGTCAGCACTCATTTTTGTATAGCTTCACGGTTCGTTTGTTAGTTTGTTAGTTTGTTTAGTGTTCGTTCTTTGAAATAAAGAAGAATGTACGCATCCCCAGCTGCGCCTTGGTTTCCTCCCTTTGACAGCCGTGACAGTATCAATTAATTTATGTGATTCTCACCTGGTTGGCATGCATGCACAACACGACAAGGTATGCAACATTAAGCCCAATCAAATATCCAATGTTATTAAAAACATGTATCCCAATTTACAGTCGAGCAACGTTTGTCATTTGTGTTAATGTTATGAACCACAAACAATCTATGGTTCTTGGAGTCAGTTGAAAGTGACTACAATTAGACATTTTAAAACTGTGCCAGTTAAGATGACAAAAAAGTACATTTTTTCCCAGACACTTCAATCTGACACTCTTAATGTTTGACATCAGGCAAAATGTCTTCAGCCACCGTAGGACGGAGAGCCGCTGGTTGGCATTCGACTGCAGTGTCTGTGGGTGTACCAGGAAAGGACGTTAGAAGTTAGGTCCCCATGTAACGGCTGTCGTCGGTGGAAGAAGGTGAGGACCAGGGTGCAGCGTGGTAAGTGTTCATGATGTTTAATAATCATCATAACAGAACACTGAATAACAAAATAACAAAGAAACAACCGAAAACAGTTCTGTCTGGTGCAGACACACAAAGACTGAAAATAACCACCCACAAAACCCAACAGAAAAGAGGCTACCTAAATATGGTTCCCAATCAGGGACAATGATTGACAGCTGCTTCTGATTGAGAACCATATCAGGCCAATCACAGAAATAGAAAATCATAGAAAAACTAACATAGACAACCCACCCAACTCACGCCCTGACCATACTAAAACAAAAGACAAAACAAAGGAACTAAGGTCAGAACGTGACACCCCATGATATTGAAGCTCCTTACCATCTCCACTGCAGCCCAGTCGATATCGATTTAAAAAAAACTGGAACAATAGATTGTGCTACAGTATGTACAACTCCAGTTTGCCTATTGTCCCAACAAATGTCAATTATACATTTCTACATACGTCCGAGTGCATTTTCCTTTATAGCTCTGCTTTCAACGCCATCCTTACCCACAAACTGGTTAGCAGGCTCTGGGTGTAAATCCTGTAATAACAAATTAGATTTTTTATATATAAGAATGTGTATCCCCAGAATGGACCCGACACTACCATGGTACACATGAGTACATGAAGGAACTGTGGGACCTGACATAATGGTGATAGGACAACAGTCTCAGCATAAGCAAAACAAAGTAGATGGTGATACTTGACCATTCTCCCATCTACTGTACATTGACATGATCAGCAGCTTCAAGTTCCTGGGCACCCCGATATCCTTTTCTGCTCTCAGTTACTTCACTCAAAGTCCCACTTGTGCTTCTCCACTACGACCTATGTACCAACTACAGTGTCTTATTGCCATAACACATGTAAATGAAATGTCCATATTTACTGTAAGATTTATTTATGGTAACATTGCACATATTGTAACACAGTCCCTTGACATACATGACTTAACTACTTTGCATAATGCTCAGTTTACCGACTAAGAAATCATACATTTATTTAAATATTAAAGCTGCATTATGTATTACTGTGTCCAATTGATTCTGGCTGGTTGTAATGTTTTTGAAAACTTTCACTGCACAACTTTTTTTTGCTGATGGACAATCCTGTCGGAAACTTTCATAATATCAATTATTTTGGGACACATCAATTAACATTGGCTGCAGTATTCCGAACTTACTCGGTGGTCATGCAATACACGTTTTGGATCATTTCCCTTAAATGAATTCTTTAAATCAAATTGTATTTGTCACATGCGCCAAATACAATAGGTGTAGACCTTACAGTGAAATACTTACTTACAAGCCCTTAACCAACAATGCAGTTACAAAAAAACTTTTTTTTAAAGTTAATAATTAAAGAGTATCAGTAAAATAACAATAGCGAACCTATATACAGGGGATACTGGTACAGAGAATGTGCGGGGGCACTGGTTAGTCGAGCTAATATATACATGTAGGTAGAGATATTAAAGTGACTATGCATAGATAGAGTAGCAGCAAATAGTCTGGGTAGCCATTTGATTAGATGTTCAGTAGTCTTATGGCTTGGGGGTAGAATCTGTTTAGAAGCCTCTTGGACCTAGACTTGGCGCTCCGGTACCGCTTGCCGTGCAGTAGCAGAGAGAACTGTAGCTGGCAATCCCAGCCTAGTAATGCTGAAGTCCCTGAAGGGAAAATTAAAACCTTCTCCATGGTTTAAGGGTATGTGTTACCCCCCCCCCCCCCCCCCTGAAAAAAGGAAAGGGGGGGACATTAAACTCCATAAGAATAACTTGTTGGAGAACACAATACTCTTAAGTGAAAGTAGTTTGGGATTGAATTTATCTATTACATTCTTAGGGGGCCCATGGAAGAATAAGGCTACAAAATGCTGTCCCACAGTTGTGAGAGTGATTAAGTGATGTTTTACTGATGTGGGCCATGTTACTCCAATGATCATGGTTTTGCATCTAACCTTCCACCTCCAGCAGCCAGTCCCTCCAGAAACATATGACTCTTCTCTCTCTATTGCTCTTTGATTGGTAGCAGGTGCGGAGAGCTCTGCTTTAAAGAGAGAAGCTATGTCTTTGGCCAAAAGAGGTTTCTCAGCGTAGATGAAAACCTCTCTGAAGAGGCTTGAGTGTCTATTCATGTAAGGCAGGAGACCAAGACACTCCAGACCCTCTTTGAATCTATAAAGTTTTTTTTTTAAATCGATGAATTTGCCCTGAAGAATTTAACTAAACTTGAGATTCCTTAGATTTTTGGAAACTCACTACTCAAGAGCATCCCGTATCCTGCTTTCTAAGTAGAACTTTGTGGCTGACTCCACCAGGGCATCCCTCTCCAATGTACGAATGTATCGCACTGGACCCAACATGACCACTTCCTGTGCCTCGTCAACAGTTTGTGCTAACTGGATCGTAGATTGTTTATTGAACTGTGTTTTGGGACAAATTAGCAAAATAATAAACTGATTATCACTACCTTTAAAGATTGACTGCCAACAAAAATAAACAAAATCCATGTGGAAAAGTTCTCATGAACTACAACCCAATTTTTATTTTTAAACTTAGTGCAAATTAACAGTAACATAACATCCATCACAGTATAAAGTACTTACCTTCTCCAACTTCTCTCTGAAGTCATATTCCGCAATTTCTTTCAGTTCTGGCACAGGAGGTTGTAGGCCACACACTTGCCTGTATAGCCTCTCTGAAAAAAAGTGGCTTTACACCCCCATGTACCAGACAGACAGCAATCGTTAGGCCCACCTGCTTGTATAGGCCATCAAATAGTGCTGTCACACAGAAGACAAACAGTAAATAAAGGACACATTACATACTAAATCAAATGTCTTACTCAAGTCATATACAGTGGGGAGAACAAGTATTTGATACACTGCCGATTTTGCAGGTTTTCCTACTTACAAAGCATGTAGAGGTCTGTCATTTTTATCATAGGTACACTTCAACTGTTAGAGACGGAATCTAAAACAAAAATCCAGAAAATCACATTGTATGATATTTAAGTAATTAATTTGCATTTTATTGCATGACATAAGTATTTGATACATCAGAAAAGCAGAACTTAATATTTGGTACAGAAACCTTTGTTTGCAATTACAGAGATCATATGTTTCCTGTAGTTCTTGACCAGGTTTGCACACACTGCAGCAGGGATTTTGGCCCACTCCTCCATACAGAACTTCTCTAGATCCTTCAGGTTTCGGGGCTGTCACTGGGCAATACGGACTTTCAGCTCCCTCCAAAGATTTTCTATTGGGTTCAGGTCTGGAGACTGGCTAGGCCACTCCAGGACCTTGAGATGCTTCTTACGGAGCCACTCCTTAGTTGCCCTGGCTGTGTGTTTCGGGTTGTTGTCATGCTGGAAGACCCAGCCACGACCCATCTTCAATGCTCTTACTGAGGGAAGGAGGTTGTTGGCCAAGATCTCGCGATACATGGCCCCATCCATCCTCCCCTCAATACGGTGCAGTCGTCCTGTCCCCTTTGCAGAAAAGCATCCCCAAAGAATGATGTTTCCACCTCCGTGCTTCACGGTTGGGATGGTGTTCTTGGGGTTGTACTCATCCTTCTTCTTCCTCCAAACATGGCGAGTGGAGTTTAGACCAAAAAGCTCTATTTTTGTCTCATCAGACCACATGACGAGCCAGAGGCACTACTCGAGCCAGAGGCACTACTCAACTTCCTGTTGAATCTGCAGACGTGTTGCTGTGCGTTTTGTTGCTGTGCGTTTTGCTGCCAACTTTACTTTACTTTGCTAGCTGACAACTTTACGTTTTTTGTTTTGTTTTTGTTTTTAATTACCGTTTATATTTTTAGTTTTTCCATCGCAACTTTTTTCCCTCATTCAACTTTTTCACTCCGGACGCTTTATCTGGACATGGTTCGTCAACACCTTCAACAGCCGAAGCTAAGTAGTAACATTAACATGATGTCTTCTAATTGCAGTCGCTGTACTCATAATATACAGGACAACGATCGCCTTACGGCGAGAATAGCTGTGCTACAAGCCCAGCTTCAGACGCAATCGTTAGGCAAGGGTAATTTCAGTGTAGGAAAGGAAGAAACAGCGTCTGTGCCACCAGTAAGTACAGATAGTAACGTTAGTATAAATCCCCCCGCACAGTCCCCGCAGCCGGACAACTTTCTCATGGCTTCTGGAGGGAAATGCTGTTGGAATGCTCAACCGGTGTCGCTCATTCAGCCGACAGAAACTTTCAACCGGTTCTCCCCATTATGTAGCGAGTCGGAGTCTGAGTCTGAGTCTTCTCTTGTCTCTACTCCTCCCGTTACGGGGTCTGAGACGCCGAAGGCTCCCACCATTAGCTCTGACAAATTGAAAACCCTAGTCATTGGCGACTCCATTACCCGCAGTATTAGACTTAAAGCGAATCACCCAGCGATCATACACTGTTTACCAGGGGGCAGGGCTACCGACGTTAAGGCTAATCTAAAGATGGTGCTGGCTAAAGCTAAATCTGGCGAGTGTAGAGAGTATAGAGATATTGTTATCCACGTCGGCACCAACGATGTTAGGATGAAACAGTCAGAGGTCACCAAGCGCAACATAGCTTCAGCGTGTAAATCAGCTAGAAAGATGTGTCGGCATTGAGTAATTGTCTCTGGCCCCCTCCCAGTTAGGGGGAGTGACGAGCTCTACAGCAGAGTCTCAGCACTCAATCGCTGGTTGAAAACTGTTTTCTGCCCCTCCCAAAAGATAGAATTTGTAGATAATTGGCCCTCTTTCTGGGACTCACCCACAAACAGGACCAAGCCTGACCTGCTGAGGAGTGACGGACTCCATCCTAGCTGGAGGGGTGCTCTCATCTTATCTACCAACATAGATAGGGCTCTAACTCCTCTAGCCCCACAATGAAATAGGGTGCAGGCCAGGCAGCAGGCTGTTAGCCAACCTGCCAGCTTAGTGGAGTCTGCCAATAGCACAGTCAGTGTAGTCAGCTCAGCCATACCCATTGAGACTGTGTCTGTGCCTCGACCTAGGTTGGGCAAAACTAAACATGGCGGTGTTCGCCTTAGCAATCTTATTAGGATAAAGACCTCCTCCATTCCTGCCATTATTGAAAGAGATCGTGATACCTCACATCTCAAAATAGGGTTACTTAATGTTAGATCCCTCACTTCAAAGGCAGTCATAGTCAATGAACTAATCACTGATCATAATCTTGATGTGATTGGCCTGACTGAAACATGGCTTAAGCCTGATGAATTTACTGTGTTAAATGAGGCCTCACCTCCTGGTTACACTAGTGACCATATCCCCCGTGCATCCCGCAAAGGCGGAGGTGTTGCTAACATTTACGATAGCAAATTTCAATTTACAAAAAAAAAAATGGCGTTTTCGTCTTTTGAGCTTCTAGTCATGAAATCTATGCAGCCTACTCATTCACTTTTTATAGCTACTGTTTACAGGCCTCCTGGGCCATATACAGCGTTCCTCTCTGAGTTTCCTGAATTCCTATCAGACCTTGTAGTCATAGCAGATCATATTCTAATTTTTGGTGATTTTAATATTCACATGGAGAAGTCCACAGACCCACTCCAAAAGTCTTTCGGAGCCATCATCGACTCAGTGGGTTTTGTCCAACATGTCTCTGGACCTACTCACTGCCACAGTCATACTCTGGACCTAGTTTTGTCCCATGGAATAAATGTTGTAGATCTTAATGTTTTTCCACATAATCCTGGACTATCGGACCACCATTTTATTACGTTTGCAATCGCAACAAATAATCTGCTCAGACCCCAACCAAGGAGCATCAAAAGTCGTGCTATAAATTCTCAGACAACACAAAAATTCCTTGATGCCCTTCCAGACTCCCTCTGCCTACCCAAGGACGTCAGAGGACAAAAATCAGTTAACCACCTAACTGAGGAACTCAATTTAACCTTGCGCAATACCCTAGATGCACCCCTAGTTGCACCCCTAAAAACGAAAAACATTTGTCATAAGAAACTAGCTCCCTGGTATACAGAAAATACCCGAGCTTTGAAGCAAGCTTCCAGGAAATTGGAACGGAAATGGCGCCACACCAAACTGGAAGTCTTCCGACTAGCTTGGAAAGACAGTACCGTGCAGTACCGAAGAGCCCTCACTGCTGCTCGATCATCCTACTTTTCCAACTTAATCGAGGAAAATAAGAACAATCCAAAATTTATTTTTGATACTGTTGCGAAACTAACTAAAAAGCAGCATTCCCCAAGAGAGGATGGCTTTCACTTCAGCAGTAATAAATTCATGAACTTCTTTGAGGAAAAGATCATGACCATTAGAAAGCAAATTACGGACTCCTCTTTGAATCTGCGTATTCCTCCAGGGCTTAGCTGTCCTGGATCTGCACAGCTCTGCGAGGGCCTGGGATCGGGAGAGACACTTAAGTGTTTTAGTACTATATCTCTTGACACAATGATGAAAATAATCATGGCCTCTAAACCTTCAAGCTGCATACTGGATCCTATTCCTACTAAACTGCTGAAGGAGCTGCTTCCTGTGCTTGGCCCTCCTATGTTGAACATAATAAACAGCTCTCTATCCACCGGATGTGTACCAAACTCACTAAAAGTGGCAGTGATAAAGCCTCTCTTGAAAAAGCCAAACCTTGACCCGGAAAATATAAAAAACTATCGGCCTATATCGAATCTTCCATTCCTCTCAAAATTTTTTGAAAAAGCTGTTGCGCAGCAACTCACTGCCTTTCTGAAGACAAACAATGTATACGAAATGCTTCAGTCTGGTTTTAGACCCCATCATAGCACTGAGACTGCACTTGTGAAGGTGGTAAATGACCTTTTAATGGCGTCAGACCGAGGCTCTGCATCTGTCCTCGTGCTACTAGACCTTAGTGCTGCCTTTGACACCATCGATCACCACATTCTTTTGGAGAGACTGGAAACCCAAATTGGTCTACACGGACAAGTTCTGGCCTGGTTTAGATCTTACCTGTCGGAAAGATATCAGTTTGTCTCTGTGAATGGTCTGTCCTCTGACAAATCAACTGTACATTTCGGTGTTCCTCAAGGTTCCGTTTTAGGACCACTATTGTTTTCACTATATATTTTACCTCTTGGGGATGTTATTCGAAAACATAATGTTAACTTTCACTGCTATGCGGATGACACACAGCTGTACATTTCAATGAAACATGGTGAAGCCCCAAAATTGCCCTCGCTAGAAGCCTGTGTTTCAGACATAAGGAAGTGGATGGCTGAAAACTTTCTACTTTTAAACTCGGACAAAACAGAGATGCTTGTTCTAGGTCCCAAGAAACAAAGAGATCTTCTGTTAAATCTGACAATTCATCTTGATGGTTGTAAAGTCGTCTCAAATAAAACTGTGAAGGACCTCGGCGTTACTCTTGACCCTGATCTCTCTTTTGACGAACATATCAAGACTGTTTCAAGGACAGCTTTTTTCCATCTACGTAACATTGCAAAAATCAGAAATTTTCTGTCCAAAAATGATGCAGAAAAATTAATCCATGCATTTGTTACTTCTAGGTTAGACTACTGCAATGCTCTACTTTCCGGCTACCCGGATAAAGCACTAAATAAACTTCAGTTAGTGCTAAATACGGCTGCTAGAATCCTGACTAGAACCAAGAAATTTGATCATATTACTCCAGTGCTAGCTTCCCTACACTGGCTTCCTGTTAAGGCAAGGGCTGATTTCAAGGTTTTACTGTTAACCTATAAAGCGTTACATGGGCTTGCTCCTACCTATCTTTCCGAGTTGGTCCTGCCGTACATACCAATACGTACGCTACGGTCACAAGACGCAGGCCTCCTAATTGTCCCTAGAATTTCTAAGCAAACAGCGGGAGGCAGGGCTTTCTCCTATAGATCTCCATTTTTATGGAACAGTCTGCCTACCCATGTGAGAGACGCAGACTCGGTCTCAACCTTTAAGTCTTTACTGAAGACTTATCTCTTCAGTAGGTCATAT
Organism: Salvelinus alpinus; assembly: GCF_045679555.1. Lineage (NCBI taxonomy): Eukaryota > Metazoa > Chordata > Actinopteri > Salmoniformes > Salmonidae > Salvelinus > Salvelinus alpinus. The sequence goes on from NC_092109.1 coordinate 2,965,426, forward strand.
GATTGAGTGTAGTCTGGCCCAGGAGTGTGAAGGTGAACGGAAAGGCTCTGGAGCAACGAACCGCCCTTGCTGTCTCTGCCAGGCCGGTTCCCCTCTCTCCACTGGGATTCTCTGCCTCTAACCCTGTTACAGGGGCTGAGTCACTGGCTTGCTGGTGCTCTTTCATGCCGTCCCTAGGAGGGGTGCGTCACTTGAGTGGGTTGAGTTACTGACGTGATCTTCCTGTCTGGGTTGGCGCCCCCCCTTGGTTTGTGCTGTGGTGGAGACCTTTGTGGGCTATACTCGGCCTTGTCTCAGGATTGTAAGTTGGTGGTTGAGGATTTCCCTCTAGTGGTGCGGGGGCTGTGCTTTGGCAAAGTGGGTGGGGTTATATCCTTCCTGTTTGGCCCTGTCCGGGGGTTTCTTCGGATGGGGCCACAGTGTCTCCTGACCGCTCCTGTCTCAGCCTCCAGTATTTATGCTGCAGTAGTTTATGTGTCGGGGGGCTAGGGTCAGTTGGTTACCTGGAGTACTTCTCCTGTCTTATCCAGTGTCCTGTGTGAATTTAAGTATGCTCTCTCTAATTCTCTCGTTCTCTTTTTCTCTCTGAGAACCTGAGCCCTAGGACCATACGTCAGGACTACCGGGCATGATGACACCTTGCTGTCCCCAGTCCGCCTGGCCTTGCTGCTATTCCAGTTTCAACTGTTCTGCCTGCGGTTACGGAACCCCTACCTGTCCCAGACCTGCTGTTTTCAACTCTTAATGATCGGCTATGAAAAGCCAACTGAGATTTATTCCTGATTATTATTTGACCATGCTTGTCATTTATGAACATTTTGAAAATCTTGGCTCTCTCTAATTTTCTCCTTCTCTCTTTCTTTCTCTCGGAGGACCTGGGCCCTAGGACCATGCGTCGGGACTGCCGCCCGTGGTGACTCCTTGCTGTCCCCAGTCCGCCTGGCCTTGCTGCTATTCCAGTTTCAGCTGTTCTGCCTGCGGTTATGGAACCGCCACCTGTCCCAGACCTGTTGTTTTTCAACTCTTGATGATCGGCTATGAAAAGCCAACTGAAAATTATTCATGATTATTATTTGACCATGCTTGTCACTTATGAAACTTTTTGAACATCTTGGCATAGTTCTGTTATAATCTCCACCCGGCACAGCCAGAAGAGGACTGGCCACCCCTCATAGCCTGGTTCCTCTCTAGGTTTCTTCCTAGGTTTTGGCCTTTCTAGGGAGTTTTTCCTAGCCACCGTGCTTCTACACCTGCATTACTAGCTGTTTGGGGTTTTAGGCTGGGTGTCTGTACAGCACTTCGAGATATTAGCTGATGTACGAAGGGCTATATAAAATAAAATTGATTGATTGATTGATGACCTTCTCCCATTCCTCCTCTAGATCATCCAGATGGTCATTGGAAAACTTCAGACGGGCCTGGACATGCGCTGGCTTGAGCAGGGGGACCTTGCGTGCGCTGCAGGATTTTAATCCATGACGGCGTAGTGTGTTACTAATGGTTTTCTTTGAGACTGTGGTCCCAGCTCTCTTCAGGTCATTGACCAGGTCCTGCCGTGTAGTTCTGGCTGATCCCTCACCTTCCTCATGATCATTGATGCCCCACGAGGTGAGATCTTGCATGGAGCCCCAGACCGAGGGTGATTGACCATCATCTTGAACTTCTTCCATTTTCTAATAATTGCGCCAACAGTTGTTGCCTTCTCACCAAGCTGCTTGCCTATTGTCCTGTAGCCCATCCCAGCCTTGTGCATGTCTACAATTTAACCCTGATATCCTTACACAGCTCTCTGGTCTTGGCCATTGTGGAGAGGTTGGAGTCTGTTTGATTGAGGTTGTGGACAGGTGTCTTTTATACAGGTAACGAGTTCAAACAGGTGCAGTTAATACAGGTAATGAGTGGAGAACAGGAGGGCTTCTTAAAGAAAAACTAACAGGTCTGTGAGAGCCGGAATTCTTACTGGTTGGTAGGTGATCAAATACTTATGTCATGCAATAAAATGCAAATTAATTACTTAAAAATCATACAATGTGATTTTCTGGATTTTTGTTTTAGATTCCGTCTCTCACAGTTGAAGTGTACCTATGATAAAAATTACAGACCTCTACATGCTTTGTAAGTAGGAAAACCTGCAATATCGGCAGTGTATCAAATACTTTTTCTCCCCACTATATATTGCCATAAACAAATGTGTCTTTAATGGTGTAAAAGTGTAACTCACCTTGAGAGTTGCAAGAAAGGCATTTTTGTCAATCAGGTCCCTCAAATATTGCAGAGGAATGGATGGCACTCATTAGCAGCCGGAGAAATTCTCTTCAGGGACCACCCTCATCAGCTGCCCCTTTTCCGTCAGCATCCCTAAAAACCATGTCTTTTTCTGCCTCCGGATTAAAGTGGGCTCTCTTAAAGCCTCTCATTGCACAATCATAAACGCAGTGTTTGGAGGTCAACACTAAAAGAGACATTCAGAATAACAAAGCTCAGATACTTCCCACAATTCATCTGTAATAACAAGACATTTAATTATTTACAGGGATGACTTACTCATTGTCATCACCAACATCAACAGAAGCGTGTGGTGAAGGTGGACGATAAGCCTCAGGGAATGGTGGAGGGGAGGCCACAGGAAGTGGTATAGGTGGAGGGGGGCCACAAGAAGTGGTGCAGAAGATGGGGGGCCACAGGAATAGGTGCTGCCACAAGTGTAGCCTCATTTGTAGAAGTAGTCTGTAAAAGGTCATTTAAAGGCGTATACATTTCAAAAACATGGAGAAAGCAATAAAGCTGTCAAACATAATGTGATTGCGTTCTGAAAATGATTCACAGAAAAATGTAGCCGCATGCATCACTCACTATAGAATGTAATCAATGTGTAGGTCAAGAAGACCTTTTAAGGATGCATGTAGCTCTATTTTTTAAATCATATTTTCAATATGTATTACATTCAACAAGCAGACAGTGCTGTTTTCTCCTCCATGGTCCGTCCTAACTCTGGAGGGAACGCCATATCTGGAGACAGCATTCATGAAGCAATCCATTACGGTACTGCTGCGATTGTTGCTGGAAGCACGGAGAAACACAACGAGGCGGCTGTACCCATCAATGCCACCATGTATGACTGTCCTCCACCTAAATCAGAAAACACAGCACTGATTGGTACAAAAGCTGAGCACATGAAATATACAAACATCACCATCCTCCTTTACCACTTAGATGCTGCATCAGGTTCCTGCAGTATATAACAAAGCAGCAGACCAGATATTAAATTAACATCTAAAATGTGGAACAATGTTCATGCCTGTTGTTCATACTTAGGCACATATACTTTGTTGCAACCATTTTTGCCTCAGTATGTCCTCTTTATGAGCATGTTTGTTAATTTCATGATGCAGCTATTCTATCGATCACAGAAGTTGCAGAAACACAATAAAACAATTATTATCCACATGATTGACATATTGGGCCATTGCTCGCTAAACTGAACTGTTAGTTGTTGATGAACAAGTTGATGAACAATTTGAGATGTACAACTTCTCACCAGTGATATAGATAATTGTGTTTATCACAAAGATACATCTACCTTATCGGTTTGTCGTTTCCATCAAGGTACCATAACGAGTTTGGTCCAGCAACACGGTATGACCTTCTATGTAGCCTCTGCGACATGGCTCTGAGGGCAGCCGCCCTCCGGTTAACACGAATCATGCTGTTCCTCACTCTGCGTCTCAGCACCCGGATTCCCAGTACCCTTAATTGTGCTCGAACAGCTTGTCGTTCCCAGCCACCAAGTCCTTAATCTTTTCATCCAGAGCCAAGTCTGACATGTCATAATATAACGGTGCATGTGACAGATTGAAGTGTCTGGGGAAAAAAAGAGTAACAATGGCCAGGGATGAGGTAATGTATATCATCATAGTCATTTTAAAGGCATGTCTTGATTGTAGTCATTCTAAATTGTTTGATTGGTAAGAAACTGGAAACCATGCATCTAAAGTCTGTAGTCTATAGCATTACGCCCAAAACAACTTGTTCTCAACTAGCTTACCTGGTTAAATAAAGGTGAAAAAAATTAAAAATAAACCTTAGACGACATTTGACTGTCGATCGGGACACATGTAGAATACTTGCCATCTGAGACACACTGAAAGCACAGGACATCAGAAACCTCAGTTGCTCTTGAGTGATGGCATAACAAGATGCACCTCTAGCTCCTCTCCAAGTCCGAGGAGCCCGGTAACCGGAACTGGCATTTAGGCTACTTAATGTATTGTCACACCGCCCGCCCCCCTCATTACAAAAACACTTTTAAAATATAGTAACAGTCACAAATTGTGGCCAAGTAATGCTTTTATAATATTGGATTTTAAAGCCAAGACATTAATAGAATAGTTGACCAAGAACGAATACAATGGGCAGCAGGAGAAGGAAGAGTGAAAATAACAACAGTAAACCCAACCAAACCCACTACAATGCTGTTTACCTTGTTGTGCATGCCAGCAAGAAGAACGAATCTCCTGAATTAACTGAGATACTTGATCAATTAGGTAATCTGCTGAAGCAACATTTATCAGCCTCCCCCTAGCCCAGTCAAGGCTCCTCTGCATGGTTTCCATTCTGCAAGACGATAGTTTGGTGAAAACAGAGACCATAGGACTGCGATTCCTGTTAAAACAGTACTAACGTTAACATTCCTGGTTCTGAAGTTGTTAATCATAGGCTTAGACGAAATATAAACATTTCAAAGGGTATTCAAAAGTAATATCTGTGCTCTTAGTAAGCTGGTTTGTTGTAGATATTAGCAACGTTTTTACAGGGTTGTCTTAGGTCAAATGAGCTTTATGTGAGTTTCGTAAATGTTTTCATGCTAATCGCGAGCTAGTGCGGCTAAGGCATTGCAATTATAGCTAGCCTGCCTAAAAATACCTGAAAATACAAAAAAATGCCTAAAAATACAAAAACATGTTTCACGTCAGTACTCCTCGACAATAAATCACCTTTATGTAGCTAGCAGGGCTGTAAAAATGTTACAAGACTGCACCGTTCACTGCGGCGATGGCCGGGGTGTGCAGATCAGTTTTATGATTAATAATAGAATTTTAAAAGAATCAACCTTGTTAACGTGGACTCAAGGGCATCAAGTACAGGATTATCGGAGAGCAGAAGCCGAGTGCAGTCATTTAGGGTCTGTTTGCAGCGGATATGGAAATTCCTTCTCTCTCCATCTTCAATTGTAGTGTTGTTTGCATCAAACTGACTGTACAGTGATTAATGAAACCTGGTTGAAAGGAGGAGCTAGGGAAATTGGCTAGTAAAATTAGCATATTAGGGAACGCGTTAAGTTAGCGTGTGTAGGTGTATATTTAGCAGCTGTAGGCGTTAACTTGACGTGTGCAGGACCGCTTCCAGCCGTTTATGTAGCACATGTTTAACCGCCTGCAATCACATTTGCACTCGCTTATTTGACGCATGTAGGCGTTAATTTAGCGCATGAAGACGTTAATTTAACGCGTGCATGCGTTCATTTTGCGACTGCACCTGTTAACTTTACACACGTAGCATTAAAAAGATCACGTTCTGACCACGTGCTTTAAGACCCAAACGGCGTTCCATACAGGAGTGTGAAGGTGAACGGAAAGGCACTGGACCAACGAACCGCCCTTGCTGTGGCGGAGATCTTTGTGGGCTATATACTCGGCCTTGTCTCAGGATGGTAAGTTGGTGGTTGAAGTTATCCCTCTATCTTTCTCTCTAATTCTTTCTCTTTCTCTCTTTCTTTCTCTCTCTCTCGGAGGACCTGAGCCCTAAGACCATGCCTCAGGACTACCTGGCATGATGACTCCTTGCTGTTCCCAGTCCACCTGGCCGTGCTGCTGCTCCAGTTTCAACTGTTCTGCCTGCGGCTATGGAACCCTGACCTGTTCACCGGACCTGCTACCTGTCCCAGACCTGCTGTTTTCAACTCTCTAGCGACAGCAGGAGTGAAATAGATACTCTGAATGATCGGCTATGAAAAGCCAACTGACATTTACTCCTGAGGTGCTGACCTGTTGCACCCTCAATAACCACTGTGATTATTATTGTTTGATCCTGCTGGTCATCTATGAACATTTGAACATCTTGGCCATGTTCTGTTATAATCTCCACCCGGCACAGCCAGAAGAGGACTGGCCACCCCTCATAGCCTGGTTCCTCTCTAGGTTTCTTCATAGGTTCTGGCCTTTCTGGGGAGTTTTTCCTAGCCACCATGCTTCTACACCTGCATTGCTTGCTGTTTGGGGTTTTAAGCTGGGTTTCTGTACAGCACTTTGGGATATCAGCTGATGTAAGAAGGACTTTATAAATAGATTTGATTGATTGATTGATATTTATATTGTGAAGATCTCCACAGACCTGAGGCCTTTGCATGCACGCTTTGTATGATTACATAATGAGACTTTTACAGTTACAATAACCTCAAAATGAGGCCATGGACGAGTTACTAATTTTAAGGTTGAATAAAAACTGTTACATTAGTTTGTAAGATAATCTTAACTTTAGGCTATTTACTGTATTACAAAAGTAATATTGAATTGTGCTAGGTTGACAATTCAACCAAATATAAACATTTTAAGAGATGTATCTAATGCTTGGATCGTTTCATCTGAGCCACTGGCTTAATCCTATTCTATAACTTGAATTAGTGGTTGGAGACCTGAATCCAACATAATTTGTTAACTTGTCATTAAGTCAATAGGCTATTTACTGTATTGCAAAAATTATATTCTAATTGTGTTTGGCTGTCAACCAGGGCTGGATTACTGAACAGGCAAGCAGGGCACGTGCCCCGGGGCCCGCGATCTCCAGGAGCGCCGCCAGATAGTATATCATAGCAAAATGTGTAGAATTGGAGGAAATTAGCTTTAAAACTGCAAATTTTTCTCTTAGTCTCATGACAAAATGTGTAGAGAAGCATTATAAAATTGCTAATTTTTCTCTCTGCACCATTGCAAAAATGTATTCAAATGCAAAAAGTTTGCAGATTTTTCGGGCGGGGGAGGTCAATGCCCCAGGGCCCCAAATGCGGTAGTCCGACCCTATTGTCAACAAAACCAAATATCAACATTTTTAAAGGAGTTTTATCTTTTGCTTGGATAATAAATCAGATACACTATATACAGTGCATTTGGAAAGTATTCAGACCCCTTGACTTTTTCCACATTGTTACATTACAGCTATATTCTAAAATCTACACACAATACTCAATAATGACAAAGCAAAAACAGATTTTTTGAACTTTTAGCTAATTCATAAAAACAAAAAATAACAGAAATATCACAGTTTACATAAGTAGTCAGACCAGTTACTCAGTACTTTGTTGAAGAACCTTTGGCTGCGATTACAGCCTCGAGTCTTCTTGAGTATGACTCTAAAAGCTTGGCACACCAGTATTTTGGGAGGTTCTCCCATTGTTCTCTGCAGATCCTCTCAAGCTCTGTCAAGTCAGATGAGTAACGTCACTGCACAGCTATATTCAGGACTTTCCAGAGATGTTCGATCGGGTTCAAGTCCGGGCTCTGGCTGGGCCACTCAAGGACATTCAGAGACTTGTCCCGAAGCCACTCCTGCGTTTCTTGGCTGTGTGCTTCGGGTCATTGTTCTTTTGGAAGGTGAACGTTTGCCTCAGTCTGAGGTCCTGAGCGCTCTGGGGCAGGTTTTCATCAAGGATCTCTGTACTTTGCTCTGTTCATCTTTCCCTCAAGCCTGACTAGTCTCTCAGTCACTGCCGCTGAAAAACATCCCTACAGCATGATGCTGCCACCCATGCTTTACCGTCGGGATGGTGCCAGGTTTCTTCCAGATGTGACGCTTTGTATTCAGGCCAAAGAGTTCAATCTTGGTTTCATCAGACCAGAGATTCTTGTTTCTCATGCTCTAAGAGTCCTTTAGGTGGCTTTTGGCAAACTCCAAGCGGGCAGTCGCATGCTTTTTACTGAGGAGTGGCTTCTGTCTGGCCACTCTACCATTTAAGAATGATGGAGGCCACTGAGTTCTTGGGGACCTTTAATGCTTCAGACATTTTTTGGTGCCTTTACACAGATCTGTGCCTTGCTTTGTCATTATGGGGCATTTTGTGTAGATTGAGAGACATTTTTTATTTAATCCATTTTAGAATAAGGCTGTAACGTAACAAAATTTGTTTATTTTTAAAATTGAACACACAGCCATGCAATCTCCATAGACATACATTGGCAGTAGCATGGCCTTACTGAAGAGCTCAGTGACTTTCAATGTGGCCCCGTCATAAGATGCCAGCTTTCCAACAAGTCAATTCATCAAATTTCTGACCTGCTAGAACTGCCCTGGTCAACTGTAACTGCTGTTATTGTGAAGTGGAAACATCTAGGCGCAACAACGGCTCAGCCGCGAAGTGGTAGGCCGCACAAGCTCACAGAACGGGACCGACGAGTGCTGAAGCACGTAGCGTGTAAATATTGTCTGTCCTCGGTTTCATCACTCACTCCCGAGATCCAAACTGTCTCTGGAAGCAAGGACAGCACAAGAACTGTTCATCGGGAGCTTTATGAAATGGATATCCGTGGCCGAGCAGCCACACATAAACCTAAGATCCCCATGCGCAATGCAAAGCTGCAGTTGTGTAAAGCTTGTCGCCATTGGACTCTGGAGCAATGGAAATGCGTTCTCAAGAGTGATGAATCACGTTACACCATCTGGCAGTCGAATGGATGAATCTGGGTTTGGCGGATGCCAGGAAAACAGTACGTGCCCCAATGCATAGTGCCAACTGTAATGTTTGGTGGTGGAGGACCATGTTTTTCATGGTTCGGGCTAGGCCCCTTCCAGTGAAGGGAAATCTTAATACTACAGCATACAATGACACTCTAGATGATTCTGTGCTTCCAACTTTGTGGCAACAGTGTGGGGAAGGCCCTTTACTGTTTCAGCATGATAATAACCCCATGCACAGAGCGAGGTTCATTCAGAAATGATCTGTCGATCGTTGTGGAATAAATTTTGAATTATAATTTTTTTTTTTGCCCTTTTTCTCCCCAATTTTCATGATATCCAATTGATAGTTACAGTCTTGTCCCACCGCTGCAACTCCCGTATGGACTCGGGAGAGGCGAAGGTCAATAGCCATGCGTCCTCCGAAACACCACGTTGTGGAAGAACTTGACTGGCCTGCACAGAGCTCTGACCTCAACCCCATCAAACACCTTTGGGATGAAATGGAACGCCGACTGTGAGCAAGGACTAATGGCCCAATATCAGTTCCCGACCTCACTAATGCTCTGTGGCTGAATGGAAGCAAGTCCCCGCAGAAATGTTCCAACATCAGGTGGAAAGCCTTCCCAGAGGAGTGGAGGCTGTAATAGCAGAAAAGTCCATATTAATGCCAATTATTTTGGAATGAGATGTTCAACGAGCCGGTGTCCACGTGCTTTTTGTCAAGTAGTATTTTTTTACACTACCGGTCAAAAGTTTTAGAACACCTTGACACGCCCTGACCTTAGAGAGCCTTTTTATATCTCTATTTTGTTTGGTCAGGGTGTGATTTGGGGTGGGCATTCTATGTTTTGTTTTCTATGTTTCTTTATTTCTATGTTTTGGCCGAGTATGGTTCTCAATCAGGGACAGCTGTCTATCGTTGTCTCTGATTGGGAATCATACTTAGGTAGCCCTTTTTCCCTCCTTTCAGTGTGGGTAGTTAACTTTGTTTGTGGCACTAATGCCCTGTAAGCTTCACGGTTGTTTATTTTGTTTTTGTTTTGTTTTGTTGGTGACATTATAAATAAAAAGGAAAATGTACGCTCACCACGCTGCACCTTGGTCCAATTGTTTCAACGGCCGTGACAGCACTACCCACCACCAAGGGACCAAGCAGCGTGGCCGGGAGGAGCAGCGCTATCTGGAGGAATGGACATGAGAGGAGATATTGGAAGGCAAGGGACGCTGGGCACAGGCTGGTGAATATCGCCATCCTAAAGAGGAAATGGAAACAGCTAAAGCAGAGCGGTGACGCTACGAGGAGTTGGCACAGCGGAGTAAGCACGAGAGGCAGCCCCCCCCCCAAAAATGGGAGGGGTACACGGGGAGAGTGGCTCAGTCAGGGTATAGACCTGAGCGAACTCCCCGTGCTTATCGGAAGGAGTGTGGTACTGGTTGGGCACAGTGTTATGCGGTAAAGCGCACAGTGTCTCCAGTTCGCTCTCATAGCCCGGTGCGCTACATCCCAGCTCAGCGCGCCTGGTCTTCAGTGCATCTCTTCGGCCCAGGATATCCTGCGCCGGCTGTGCGCACTGAGTCTCCGGTGCGTCTGCACAGCCCAGTGCGTCCTGTGCCAGCGCCCCGCATTTGCAGGGCGAAGATAACCATCCAGCCAGGATGGGTTTTGCAGGCTCTACGCTCGAGACCTCCAGTGCGCCTCCACGGCCCAGTGTATCCGGTGCCTCCGCCAAGAAGCAAGCCTCCAGTATGTCTCCCCAGCCTGGTGAGTCCTGTGCCTGCTCCACGTACCAGACTGCCCGTACGTCTCCTCACTCCAGTGATGATCCATGGCAAGACGCCTCCAGTGATGATCCATGGCACAAAGCCTCCAGTGATGATCCATGGCAAGAAGCCTCCAGTGATGATATATGGCAAGAAGCCTCCAGTGATGATCCATGGCACGAAGCCTCCAGTGATGATCCATGGCAAGAAGCCTCCAGTGATGATCCATGGCAAGAAGCCTCCAGTGATGATCCATGGCAAGAAGCCTCCAGTGATGATCCATGGCAAGAAGCCTCCAGTGATGATCCATGGCAAGAAGCCTCCAGTGATGATCCATGGCAAGAAGCCTCCAGTGATGATCCATGGCACGAAGCCTCCAGTGATGATCCACGGCACGAAGCCTCCAGTGATGATCCATGGCAAGAAGCCTCCAGTGATGATCCATGGCACGAAGCCTCCAGTGATGATCCATGGCACGAAGCCTCCAGTGATGATCCATTGCACGAAGCCTCCAGTGAGGAGTCATGGCACGAAGCCCAAACAACGAGGGTGCCCATTCCGGGGCCCGCACTGAGGGTGCGGTGGGCATTCTATGTTTTGTTTTCTATGTTTCTTTATTTCTATGTTTTGGCCAGGTATGGTTCTCAATCAGGGACAGCTGTCTATCGTTGTCTCTGATTGGGAATCATACTTAGGTAGCCCTTTTTCCCTCCTTTCAGCGTGGGTAGTTACATTTGTTTGTGGCACTATAGCCCTGTAAGCTTCACGGTTGTTTCTTTCATTTGTTGTTTTGTTGGCGACATTATCCAAATAAAAAGTCATGTACGCTCACCACTCTGCACTTTGGTCTTCCTTCAACGACGGCCGTGACAGTAAGTTTGTTTTATGACGCTTTAAAAGGGATCCCTTAAAGCGCCAATCCTGTTAGCGGGATAGACTTGACAACATCCGGGGAAATTGCAGAGCGCCAAATTCAAACTATAGAAATATCAATATTCAACATTCATGAAAATATAAGTGTAATACATCAAAATAAAGATTAACTTCTTGTTAACTTCTCTAGGATAGGGGGCAGCATTTTCACATTTGGATGAAAAGCATACCCAAATTCAACTGCCAGCTACTCATCCCCAAAAGATAAGATATGCATATTGTTTAGTATATTTGGATAGAAAACACTCTGAAGTTTCTAAAACTGTTTGAATCATGTCTGTGAGTATAACAGAACTTATTTAGCAGGTGAAACCCCAAGGACAAACCATTCAGAATTTTTGTTGTTGTTGAGGTCACTCTCTTTTCAATGATATTTCATTGGGAAACCAGATTTTTAATTGACTTGCTTGCAGTTCCTACCGCTTCCACTGTATGTCAATAGTCTAGAGAAATTGGTTGAGGTTATTCCTTTGTGTAATGAAGAAGTACGGCCATCTTGAACGAGAGTCACATTAAGTTTCCTTTTAGATAGAAGTGCGTAACCAGAAAGCAGGCTATAGTTGGTTTTAATCCTGTATTGAACACAGATTATCCCGTCTTCAATTTTATCGATTACTAACGTTAAAAAATACCTAAAGTTGTATTACAAAAGTAGTTTGAATTTTTTGGCAAAGTTTACAGGTAACCTTTGAGATATTTTGTAGTCGCGTTTGAGCAATTTGGAAGCGGTGTTTTTCTGGATCAAACGCGCCAAATAAATGAACATTTTGGATATATATCGACAGAATTAATCGAACAAAAGGACCATTTGTGATGTTTATGGGACATATTGGAGTGCCAATAACAGAAGCTCGTCAAAGGTAAGGCATTAATTATATTTTTATTTCTGCGTTTTGTGTCGCGCCTGCAGGGTTGAAATATGCTTATCTCTCTTTGTTTACAATGGTGCTAACTCATATAATAGCATCGTTTGCCTTCGCCGAAAAGCCTATTTGAATTCTGACATGTTGGCTGGATTCACAACCAGTGTAGCTTTAATTTAGTAACTTTCCTGTGTGATTTAATGAAAGTTTGATTTTTATAGTAATTTTCATAGTAATTAATTTTAATTTGGCGCTCTACATTTTCTCTGGCTTTTTGCCAAGTGAGACAGTAGCGTCCCGCCTAAACTCAGGTTTTTGGATATAAATATGAACTTTACCTAACAAAACATACATGTATTGTGTAACATGAAGTTCTATGAGTGTCATCTGATGAAGATCATCAAAGGTTAGTGATTAATTTTATCTCTATTTCTGCTTTTTGTTACTCCTCTCTTTGGCTGGAAAAATGGCTGTGTTTTTCTGTGGCTATGTACTGACCTAACATAATCGTTTGGTGTGCTTTCGCCGTAAATCCTTTTTGAAATCAGACATGTTGGCTGGATTCACAACATGTGTAGCTTTAATTTGGTGTCTTTCATGTGTGATTTCATGAAAGTTAGATTTTCATAGTAATATATTTGAATTTGGCGCTCTGCATTTTTACTGGCTTTTGGCCAAGTGGGACGGTAGCGTCCCACATATTCTAGAGAAGTTAATCCAGCCGCTGTGTCAGATTTCAAAACGGCGAAAGCACACAATGTGATTATCTGAGGACAGCGCCCCACATACAAACACATGAAAATATTGTTGTGTGGTTGAGGTCAGTAGATGTCTTTTTCAGTAGTTGTGGTTAATAGTTGTGTTGTTGTGGTCAGTATTTGTGTGGTTGTGGCCAGTAGTTGTGGTCAGTACCTGTATTGTGGTATGTAGTTGTTGTCAGTAGTTGTCTGGTCAGTAGTTGTCTGGGTGGTCAGTAGTTGTGGTCCGTAGTTGTGTGTGGTGAGTAATTGTGGTCTGTAGTTGTGCTCAGTTGTTTTGTGGTTGTAGTCAGGAGTTCTGTGGTTCAGTAGTTGTGTGCTTACAATGTGTGTGGTTGTAGTCAGTAACTATGTGGTTGTGGTCAGTAGATGTGGTCAGTAGTTGTGGTCAGTAGTTCTGTAGTAAGTAGTTGTGGTCATTAGTTGAGTTGTTGTCAGTAGTTCTGTAGTAAGTAGTTGTGTGGCTATGGTCAGTAGTTGTGCCGTTGTGGTCAGTAGTTGTGTGGTTGTGGATAATAGTTTAGGTCAGTAGATGTTGTCAGGAGTTTTGTGGTTGTGGTCAGTATATGTTTAGTTGTGGCCAGTAGCTATGGTAAGTAATTGTGGTAATTAGTTGTTGTCAGCAGTTGTGTGGTTGTGATCAGGAGTTATAATCTATAGTTGTGCTGTTGTGGTCAGAAGTTGTTTGGTCAGTAGTGGTGTTGTTGTGGTCAGTAGTTGTGTGGTTGTGGTCAGTTGTTGTGTGGTTGTGCTCAGTAATTGTGGTCAGTAGTTGAGGTCAGTAGTTCTGTGGTTGTGGTTTGTAGTTGTGGTCAGTAGTTATGGTCAGTAGTTGTGGTAATTAGTTGTGTTGTGGTCAGTAGTTGTGGTAAGTAGTTGTGTGGCTGTGGCCAGTAGTTGTGGGATTGTGGTCAATTGTTGTGTGGTTGTATTCAGCAGTTGTGTGTTTCAGTAGGTGTGTGGTTGTGGTAAGAAATTGTGTGGTTGTGGTTAGTAGTTGTGGTCGGTAGTTGTGGTCAGTAGTTATGGTCAGTAGTTGTGGTCAGTGGCTGTGTTGGTGTCAGTCATTGTGGTAAGTAGCTGTGTGGCTGCGGTCAGTAGTTGTGGTGTTGTGGTCAGGAATTAAGGGCAGTGGTTGTGGTCAGTAGTTGTGTGGTTGTGGTCAGTGGCTGTGGTCTGTAGTTGTGTTGTGGTGAGTAGTTATGGTTAGAAATTGTGTGGTAAGTTGTTGTGAGGTTGTTGTCAGTAGTTGTGTGGTTTTGTGGTTGTAGTCAGTAGTTCTGTGATTCAGAAGGTGTGTGATTACGATGTGCGTGGTCTTCAAGCTATGAAGACGTTGTCTCTCGCTGATTCAAGTGTTGCCAAGCAACAGCAGCCTTGGCAACACTGCTCCCTCAATGGCTAAAGTTAGTAGGAGAAACATGCTACCATACAGTGCGTTTGTGCTTTAATACGAAATAAATACTGCACTCTGACCCACAAAACCTATTTGCTAGATTCATGATAGTGTTGTTAGACAAAGCAAGGAAAGTGAACTTCAAAACATGATGTCGTTTTATTGGAATTTGCAGCTATTGTTGACTCTGCTGGCTCCTGACATGATTTACCCTAGTCAAAAAATCCTATCAGATTTTGTAACCTATCCTATAGGATAGAATCCTACAGCATAAAATCCTATAGGAGTCCAATAGGACTGGTTCCAAAATCTGATACAATTTTTTCTATTGGATTCTTCTATTGGAATCCCATAGGATAAAATCCTATAGAATTAAATCCCATAGGAGTCCAATGTGTTACTTGATCTGTTTTGGCAACCCCCAAATCAAAATGCATCACTCCAAAATGTAGCTGGTTGTCTTCAGCAGGTTGTCCTCTAACGAGGGATGTAACAATATTTCCAGTTTCCATGTGGTTTTTGAGTTGTGTTAGTTTCAACAATCTGATTTCCCCCTTAACAATTTGAGGAATTGCCACTTGTCAAAACAAACAGGTTTTTGGTGCATATGCAGTTTATAAGGTGTTTGTAAAATAAAAAACAAGTAATATGATTACTATTATGTCACATGTATGTGTAGGTAGAATATTTTATGCTCCCGAGTGGCGCAGCGGTCTAAGGCACTGCATCTCAGTGCTAGAGGCGTCACTACAGACCTTGGTTCGATTCAAGGCTGTACCACAACCGGCCGTGATTGGGAGTCCCATAGGGCGGTGCACAATTGACCCAGCGTCATCTGGGTTTGTAACGGCTTTCTTCCTGAGATGAAGGAGAGGACCAAAACGCAGCGAGGCTAGTGTTCAACATGTTTAATAATAAAGAGATGGTAACGTGAACACTATACAAAATAACAAACGTGAAAACCGAGACAGTCCTATCTGGTGCAGAACACAAAGACAGGAAACAATCACCCACAAACAAACAGTGAAAACAGGCTACCTTAATATGGTTCCCAATCAGAGACAATGCAAAACACCTGCCTCTGATTGAGAACCATATTAGGCCAAACAACAAACCCAACATAGAAACACAAAACATAGACTACACCCACCCAGCTTACGTCCTGACCAATTAAACAAAGACTAAACAAAGGAAATAAGGTCAGGAACGTGACAGGGTTAGGGTTTGGCCAGGGTAGGCCGTCATTGTAAATTAGAATTTGTTCTTAACTGGCTTGCCTAGTTAAATAAAGCAGAAATAGAAAATAAAAAAATATCAAACTGTTTATTGATTTGGAAACTTCAAAACTGTGTTTTGACATTGGGCTATTTATCAAAAGTTATTGTCAATGGAATGCAGCAACAGCATCATTTTAAAGGTTTGTTTTAAGAATATAAATGGAACTTTCAACAATAATTTCCAATAGTGTTCTACTTAATTAGGTATAAACAGCTGAATGAGTCTGTCACGTCCTGACCATAGAAAGCCTTTATTTTCTATGGTAGAGTAGGTCAGGGTGTGACTAGGGGTTTAGTCTAGTTTATATTTTCTATGTGGGGTTCTAGTTTGTATTTTCTATGTTGGTGTTTTAGTATGATTCCCAATTAGTGACAGCTGGCTATCGTTGTCTCTAATTGGGGATCATACTTAAGTAGCATTTTTTCCACCTGTGTGTTATGGGATATTGTTTGGAGTTAGTGCACTTTGCACCTCTGAAATCACGGTTTGTTCGTGTTTTGTTTTGTTAAGTTTCACTATTAATAAAGCATGTGGAACTCTACATTCGCTGCGCCTTGGTCCATCTCTACAAACGGACGTGACAGAGTCGAAAAATGTGATGTGATTGATTTTTATACGAAACATTAATATGTTGGAAATTCCTAATTGTTTGCATAGTCAACTTACACACAGCACTGACACACATATTACACACTTGTTGTGTGTATGTACTGACATGTGTTATTGATAGATGCACACACAGGGGGCAGCATTGGGAATTTTGGATGAAAAGCGTGCCCAAATTAAACTGCCTGCTACTCAGCCATAAAAGCTAGAATATGCATATAATTAGAAGATTTGGATAGAAAACACTCTGACGTTTCTAAAACTGTTTGAATGATGTCTGTGAGTATAACATAACTCATATGACAGGCAAAAACCTGAGAAAAAATCCAACCAGGAAGTGGGAAATCTGAGGTTTGTAGTTTTTCAACTCTTTACCTGTCGAACAGTCATCAATATGGGGTCATATTGCACTTCCCAAGGCTTCCACTAGATGTCAACAGTCTTTAGAACCTTGTTTGAGGCTTCTACTGTGAAGTGGGGGCGAATGAGAGGGGATTGAGTCAGAGGTCTGCCAGAGACATTTACATTTACATTTAAGTCATTTAGCAGACGCTCTTATCCAGAGCGACTTACAAATTGGTGCATTCACCTTATGATATCCAGTGGAACAACCACTTTACAATAGTGCATCTAACTCTTTTAAGGGGGGGGGGGGGTTAGAAGGATTACTTTATCCTATCCTAGGTATTCCTTAAAGAGGTGGGGTTTCAGGTGTCTCCGGAAGGTGGTGATTGACTCCGCTGACCTGGCGTCGTGAGGGAGTTTGTTCCACCATTGGGGTGCCAGAGCAGCGAACAGTTTTGACTGGGCTGAGCGGGAACTGTACTTCCTCAGAGGTAGGGAGGCGAGCAGGCCAGAGGTGGATGAACGCAGTGCCCTTGTTTGGGTGTAGGGCCTGATCAGAGCCTGAAGGTACGGAGGTGCCGTTCCCCTCACAGCTCCGTAGGCAAGCACCATGGTCTTGTAGCGGATGCGAGCTTCAACTGGAAGCCAGTGGAGAGAGCGGAGGAGCGGGGTGACGTGAGAGAACTTGGGAAAGTTGAACACCAGACGGGCTGCGGCGTTCTGGATGAGTTGTAGGGGTTTAATGGCACAGGCAGGGAGCCCAGCCAACAGCGAGTTGCAGTAATCCAGACGGGAGATGACAAGTGCCTGGATTAGGACCTGCGCCGCTTCCTGCGTGAGGCAGGGTCGTACTCTGCGAATGTTGTAGAGCATGAACCTACAGGAACGGGTCACCGCCTTGATGTTAGTTGAGAACGACAGGGTGTTGTCCAGGATCACGCCAAGGTTCTTAGCACTCTGGGAGGAGGACACAATGGAGTTGTCAACCGTGATGGCGAGATCATGGAACGGGCAGTCCTTCCCCGGGAGGAAGAGCAGCTCCGTCTTGCCGAGGTTCAGCTTGAGGTGGTGATCCGTCATCCACACTGATATGTCTGCCAGACATGCAGAGATGCGATTCACCACCTGGTTATCAGAGGGGGGAAAGGAGAAGATTAATTGTGTGTCGTCTGCATAGCAATGATAGGAGAGACCATGTGAGGATATGACAGAGCCAAGTGACTTGGTGTATAGCGAGAATAGGAGAGGGCCTAGAACAGAGCCCTGGGGGACACCAGTGGTGAGAGCACGTGGTGCGGAGACAGATTCTCGCCACGCCACCTGGTAGGAGCGACCTGTCAGGTAGGACGCAATCCAAGCGTGGGCCGCGCCGGAGATGCCCAGCTCGGAGAGGGTGGAGAGGAGGATCTGATGGTTCACAGTATCAAAGGCAGCCGATAGGTCTAGAAGGATGAGAGCAGAGGAGAGAGAGTTAGCTTTAGCAGTGCGGAGCGCCTCCGTGACACAGAGAAGAGCAGTCTCAGTTGAATGACTAGTCTTGAAACCTGACTGATTTGGATCAAGAAGGTCATTCTGAGAGAGATAGCAGGAGAGCTGGCCAAGGACGGCACGTTCAAGAGTTTTGGAGAGAAAAGAAAGAAGGGATACTGGTCTGTAGTTGTTGACAACTACTAGAGAGAGGCATGAGCTGGTATTGTGTACATGTATTGTGTAACATGAAGTCCTATGAGTGTCATCTGATGAAGATCATCAAAGGTTAGTGATTAATTTTATCTATATTTCTGCTTTTTGTGACTCCTCTCTTTGGCTGGAAAAATGGCTGTGTTTTTCTGTGACTTGGCTCTGACCTAACATAATTGTTTGGTGTGCTTTCGTCGTAAAGCCTTTTTGAAATCGGACAATGTGGCTGGATTTAAAACAAGTGTATCTTTAAAATGGTGTAAAATCCTTGTATGTTTGAGGAATTTTAATAATGGGATTTCTGTTTTGAATTTGGCGCCCTGCAGTTTCACTGGCTGTTGATGAGGTGGGACGCTAGCATCCCACATACCCTAGTGAGGTTAAATGTATGTAAATTGTTAAGTCTTTCTTTGGTATGTAATGTCTTTTTGTTATGTGCCGGACCCCAGTAAGACTAGCTCTCGCCATTGGTGTCTGCTAATGGGGATCCTAATAAATCAAATCAAATACAATACAAATTAGATACAAATGACTACAACTTAGCTAGCTAGCTAGTCAGCTGACAGACAAAATGTGGCTAACAGTAGTTTATTAGCTAGCATAAAAATGTGTGCAGAAAATGCTGTACAATGATGAAAATATGACTAAAACTGTGACAACTTTTTCAGGAAACATGAGGAAACAAATACTGTACTCACAGTTCTTTCTTGCGTTCAAGCACATTGAAGGATAAAACACTTAGAATAATAATGTTAGAAAACCAAAGACAAAACCTGACGAACATCCAGGTACTTTCCGCAGGTGCTGGAGTTGTAGGCAAACTCGTGGTAAACAGAAAGGAAAACACAGCACACTACTGCTCATGCTCCCAGGTGATATTTATTAAGGTCATTTTGTATTTTTCTACTCTACATTTTACCATGCACGCCAGCAACCACACACAACACACCTTTTATTAATATTTGTTAGTGGTGTTAATACTGTGTTTGATTTATTGTTTGGGGTCTTTAAGTTTGGTTTTAGTGGGTTCTTCATGGGTTAAAAATGATGCACCTTAAAAGGCACACAAATTACATTTTCTGAAGTATCTATTGTCCGAGTTTTGGTTGCGCACATGTACATTCTCTTGATAATTTTTTTTTTGAAAAACCCAATGTAAACCTGGCACACAAAATGTTTGAAATGTTTGAAATGCCTTTAAATAATGAGTCTGAAGTACGGGGAAAGAAAAGGGAAGGAAACACTTACAGTTGAAGTCGGAAGTTTACATACACTTAGGTTGGAGTCATTAAAACTCATTTTTCAACCACTCCACAAATTTCTTGTTACAAACTATAGTTTGTTAACGGGGTTGAAATGGGGTTGAAAGACCTCTGACCTCTGTTCTGACTTTCTGGTGAGGCCTGATCACCCTCACTAGAAAGATACATTGGGTGAGATTTAAATGTAATATGTAAATACTGATAATTAGGAAAATGTTTATAATTTACCAATAGTCCTATGTGTGATTCGAACCACAAGAAAGAGAGTGTCACGCCCTGACCATAGAGAGCCTTTTTATTCTCTATTTTGGTTAGGTGGGGGTGTGACTAGGGTGGGTAATCTAAGTTGTTTTTTTCTATGTTGGCCTGGTATGGTTCCCAATCAGAGGCAGCTGTTTATCGTTGTCTCTGATTGGGGATCATATTTAGGCAGCCATTTCCCCAGTGTGTTTTGTGGGATCTTGTTTTTGTGTAGTTGCCTGTGAGCACTTCATGGACATCACGTTTCATTTGTTCTTTATTGTTTTGTGCGTTTTACTTCAATAAATATGTGGAACCCATATCACGCTGCGCTTTGGTCCGAATGTTCTTACGACGAGAGATTCGTCTGCTTGGGAAAATCAGAAATCGGGATTTTAATCAAGAGCCATTCACTTCGACATGCATGAGTCACATACAGTATGTGCCTTTGGGAGGATGAACTGAAAAGCTATCTGAAGAAGAAAATGAAGAGACGCCAGAAGAATGAGTGCCGGGAGGGAGGGGGGTGGTCAACCATGCCCGTAATTGATTTAGGCTTATCCAAAATTGTTCATTGGGGGTATCAGGTTGATTGTGGGTTCTGCACACTGCGAAATGTATAGTAATTTAGACAAAAAATCCATTACGATACTGATCTGTGATTATGGGGCGCCTTGATGAGAAGTTAATTCTAGAAATATAAGATGAATATAATGTATGTCAATGTTATTAGTGCATACTGTATATTTATTTCCTGTATACAAATGTACATTCTGCCAGTGTCGGTGTGTGCTAAGTTGAGGGTCTGATATACTCAATGTGAAGCACTTGGGACTTTCATTCTAAATTTGGGTTGGATAATTTATCAATAGGTCTAATTATGATTTGGAAAGGTGAAAAGGAGAGACAAAGAGCTACGCCTAAACGGTGAGGAGAGCACAGAGTGAGAGGAGGGCGCACTGCTCATCCTGCAGGTGGTTTCTGAAACAAATGAAGTATTTGTGAGAATCTAGTGAGTCTAGGGAAGGTTCCTCCCTGGGAACCCTTAATCTTTTTTTTTTATCTACTAGATTGTATCTTGAGCTAACCATGATTGGGCCATTGATAGTATGGGCTTTGTGGTCCTTGCCCCAATCTCATTGGTGTGAAAGTATTAAACATGTACTCTCTCACTTTCCTGTTCAAGTCAATATGTTTTCTATGTTTTCGATCATTGTTCCAGATGAGGGACTGTTGGAAACTGATTAACTGACTTGAGCATGTTTTAGTATGTTTATAGCTATATAAGTAGCCTAGCAGTAGAAATTAATGTGTTATGGGTGAGATGGAATGATTTATGTGAAAATATATTTGCGTCCGGAGGCAAAGTACAAAGGGGGTCTGTCTCTGAAACTAGTGGACTGCGGCAGGCTGCAAGAATGGGCACTTCCTAATCTCAAGGCTTCTCCCGACTGATAAGAAGACCGGGGGATGTGTGGAGGAGTACAACGTTTCTGGACTTGGGCTGGGACGATAACACAACTTGCCTAGCCACAGAGATTCATTGTACATCCTAGACTCAGGTATAGAGGTATAGAGTCAGGCTAAGGGAGAGTGGGAATCGTCATGTTATCAAACTTCATTTTTTGCGATATATGATTATGCATAGCTTAACCCTTTAAGTCAAAAGCTTCAGCTGAAGTGTCATTATCAGAAACTGCTAGAAGCTACTCTGGCAAGGAAGATAATGAGTGGGAGGTGACAGCTTGGCTGGCAACTATGTCTGTGAACCTTACCAAATGGGCCATGTTGGGAGTATATCCCAGTGACGACTATAAGGAACTCAATGAAGGCCCTGTTTAAGTTAAGTGATAGTATTTCCATGAATTGAATTGTGTAATGAAGCATGTGTGTAACTGTATGAAGTAAAAGTCTTAAATTAAAACATCTTATTACAATGGTTTTACAAGTGTAAAAGCTAAGGAATAAGGATCAGTTACTAGTTAGATTGTACAACCCAGAAGGAAGGGTTTGAAATCATATAGTGTCTGGTTTTACGTGTTGATATTGCTTACTTTAATATAAGTATTTTGATAGAACCTCCTTTGATAGTTTAAGCCATAATCTAATGTTATATTAATATCTGAATAATTGTATTTAGTTATCACCTAGCGATAAAAGGGAGGAGTGTGGTGGAAAAATGATGACATAAGCTTATGAATTGTTTAACTCTGGCTATAAGATTGTGTGTATTGGTTGCTATAATGTAATACATATTTGCTATTTGACATGTTTTATAACTAGTTCTATTTGTGCTCACAAGAGGAGGAAGTTTCAGTGTGTGTGTGTGTGTGTGTGTGTGTGTGTGTGTGTGTGTGTGTGTGTGTGTGTGTGTGTGTGTGTGTGTGTGTGTGTGTGTGTGTGTGTGTGTGTGTGTGTGTGTGTGTGTGTGTGTGTGTGTGTGTGTGTGTGTGTGTGTGTGTGTGTGTTAGCAGACAATACCCAAGAGATAACCTTGAGTTTATTGAGTGAACGCCCAGAAATAGACTCTGAGAACTTTTTCAGGAGCAGGTGTCTTGCTACACATTCTCTTTTGCACCCAAACCTCCTCCCTTGAATCATGTTTATGAATCATGTTTATTTGTTGTGTGTA
Source organism: Salvelinus alpinus (assembly GCF_045679555.1). Classification (NCBI taxonomy): domain Eukaryota; kingdom Metazoa; phylum Chordata; class Actinopteri; order Salmoniformes; family Salmonidae; genus Salvelinus; species Salvelinus alpinus. The sequence goes on from NC_092109.1 coordinate 2,987,907, forward strand.
TCCTAGCATAAAAATGACAGAATTATTTTCACATGGTTGTGGTCACAAGAATTTTCAGCTATCAAAATTTTGTAGCGCGCCCAAAAAGTTTGTGAACCATGACTTACTGCATCTAGAAAGAGAGCAGTTGACGGATGACTAAAACAGCTCTATCTTATGAGTTGACGGATTACTAAAACAGCTCTATCTACTTATTGGTAGACACTATTCCTAATCCGTTTTTGTATTTGAAAAGAAAAGAAGTAGAGGAAGATTTCATACAATTTTAAGTTTTTGTCTTACATGTTGGGGGAGTGGCCAAAACAGCAGTTGCTTGGAAAAAGTTGGGGAAAAATGTGTTAATGGAGTTACTAAAACAGCTGTATCGTTAAATCCATAGTGGATATTTTGGTTCCGTTGCCAGATTTGAATAGCAGAGAAGTAGACAAAGATGTCATACCCTCTAACTTTTTGTCTAACTTGTTGGGGAAGTGGTCAAAACGGAAGTTATTTCCAAAAAAGTTACAGAAAATATTGTTTAATGCGGTTACCAAAACAGCTGTATTGTTAGATCCTTAGCGTATATCTCTATTATTATTTCAGATTTGAATAGCAGAGAAGTAGACCAAGCTATCATACCCTCTAACTTGTTATGTAAGTTATTAGAAAAATGGTCAATGTAGCTGATGTGTGTCAAAAGTTGTTGCATTGACAGTGAATTGAAGTTGGAAGTGATGAAGTCACAATGGGGAGCTTTGGAATGTTGAGGAAATGCCAAAAAAGTGAATGAAGATTGACAAAAAATGTATATAACATAAAAATAATAAAATATCTAAAAAAATATGTATACAAGCAACTAAACCATTTTGCACATTTTAAAGTTTGAACAACATTTGTAGCTTTAAAGGTGTTAAGAGACAAGATGGTGCCGACAGATATGGAAGCTCTGCTTCTAGCTCCTATGCAACTTTGCAGTATTTAGTTTTTTAGGTGTTATTTCTTAAATTATTAGCCCAGAATTTTTGGGGTTTTATCACATACAGCCGGAAAGAACTTGTGAATATTAGAGCGGCGGTAGCTCACCAGCATTATGACCAGGAATACGACGTGGAATTCGGAGTGGACTTCTAGTCCGACTCAGGAGGCATGCATACCATCCACCTCTTCCGAGTAAATTATTCGCTAATGTTCATTCTCTGGATAATAAAGTTGACGAGCTCAGGGCGAGGATCTCCTTCCAGAGAGACATCAGGGATTGTAACATACTCTATTTCATGGAAACATGGCTTTCTCGGGATATACTGTCCCCGTCCATTCAGCCGGCTGAGTTCTCAGTACATTGCGCAGACAGGAATAAAGATCTCTCCAGGAAGAAGAAAGGCGGGGGTGTTTGTTTCATGATGAACTACTCATGGTGTGATTGTGATAACATACATAAACTTAAGTTATTTTGTTCACCAGACCTAAAAAAACTCACAATCAAATGCTGACCATACTACCTCTCAAGAGAATTCTCTTTGGTTATAGTCACAGCCGTGTATATTCCCCCTCAAGCCGATACCACGACAGCCCTCAAATAACTTCACTGGACTTTATGCAAACTGGAAACCACATATCCTAAGGTCTCATTTATTGTAGCTGGGGATTTTAACAAAGCAAATTTGAGGAAAACACGACCGAAGTTCTACCAACACATTGGCTGTAGTACTCGCGCTGGAAAAACATTGGACCACTGCTATTCAACTTTTCAAAATGCCTACAAGGTCCTCCCCAGCCCTCCCTTCGGAAAATCTGATCACGACTCCATTTTGTCTATTCAATGCTGGTCTGACCAATCGGAGTCCATGCTTCAAGATTGTTTTGATCAGGTGGACTGGGATATGTTCCAGGTAGCCTCTGAGAATAACATAAACGAATACACGGATACGATGACTGAGTTCATCAGGAAGTGTATAGGAGATGTTGTACCCACTGTGACTATTAAAACCTACCCAATCCAGAAACCGTGGATAGATGGCAGCATTCGTGTAAAACTGAAAGCGGAAACCATCTCATTTAACCATGGCAAGGTGACTGGGAATATGGTCAAATACAAACAGTGTAGTTATTCACTCTGTAAGGCAATCAAACAGGCAAAACATCAGTACAGAGACAAAGTTGAGTCGCAATTCAACGGCTCAGACATGAGACGTATGTGGAAGGGTCTACAGACAATCACAGACCAAAATGGGAAAACCAGCCATGACGTGGACACCGAAGTCTTGCTTCCGGACAAGCTAAACACCTTCTTTGCCTGTTTTGAGGATAACACGATGCAATCACCATCGCACTGCACACTGCCCTATCCCATCTGGACAAGAGGAATACCTATGTAAGAATGCTGTTCATTGACTATAGCTCAGTATTCAACACCATAGTACCCTCCAAGCTCATCATGAAGGTCGGGGCCCTGGGTTTGAACCCCTCCATGTGCTACTGGGTCCTGGACTTCCTGACGGGGTGCCCCCAGGTGGAGAAGGTAGGCAACAACTTCTCCAGTCCGCTGATCATCAACACAGGGGCCCCACTAGGGTGTGTGCTCATCCCCCTCCTGTACTCCCTGTTCACCCATGACTGCGTGGACTCGCACGCCTCCAACTCAATCATCAGATTTGCAGACGACACAACAGTAGTAGGCCTGATTACCAACAATGACAAGACAGCCTACTGGGAGGAGTTGAGGGCCCAGGGAGAGTGGTGCCAGGAAAATAACCTATCACTTAATGTCAACAAAACAAAGGAGATGATCATGGACTTCAGGAAACAGCAGAGGGAGCACCCCCCTATCCACATCGACGGGACCGCAGTGGAGAAGGTGGAAACCTTCAAGTTCCTCGGCGTACACATCACTGACGATCTGAAATGGTCCACCCACACAGGCAGTGTGGTGAAAAAGGCGCAACAGCGCCTCTTCAACCTGAGGAGGCTGAAGAAAATTGGCTTGGCCCCTAAAACCCCTAAAACCCTCACACTTTTACAGATGCACAATTGAGAGCATCCTGTCGGGCTGTATCACCGCCTGGTAAGGAAACTGCATCACCCACAACCCCAGGGCTCTCCAGGGGGTGGTGCGGTCTGCCCAACGCATCACCGGTTGCAAACTACCTTTCCTCCAGGACACCTACAGCACCCGATGTCACAGAAAGGCCAAAAACATAATCAAGGACATCAACCACCTGAGCCACGGCTTCTTCACCCCACTATCATCCAGAAGGCGAGGTCAGTACAGGTGCATCAAAGCTGGGACCGAGAGACTGAAAAACAGCTTCTATCTCAAGGCCATCAGACTGTTAAATGGCCATCACTAGAACGTTAGAGGCTGCTGCCCTATATACTTAAAATCATCATTGATGATACTGTACATGAGTGAAAAAGCATGGTCACATTTCTTTTGCTCTTTTAAACCTACCCTTTGGAATGAGTTCGATAGCAACGGTTAATCTATTTCGTTTTTAGGCGGAGATCTCGCAACAATCATTGAATAAAACATGGTGCGGCCCTTCTGGCATTTGCCAGCAGGCCCAGGGAGGAGGAAGACAGAGTGAACGCACACAGCAAACCTTTTTGTTTCATTTTTACTTGTTTTCACCTAAACACACACTTTTCCAGTGGAGCCGAAAGCCGCATACGTACACTCCCGTTCAAAAGTTTGGGGTCACTTAGAAATGTCCTTGTTTTTGAAACTGAGCAAGAGGACAAGTACATTAGTGTCTAGTTTGAGAAACAGATGCCTCACAAGTCCTCAACTGGCAGCTTCATTAAATAGTACCCGCAAAACATCAGTCTCAACGTCAACAGTGAAGAGGCGACTCCGGGATGCTGGCCTTCTAGCTGGCCTTCAGAGTTCCTCTGTCCAGTGTCTGTGTTCTTTTGCACATCTTAATCTTTTCTATTTATTGGCCAGTCTGAGATATGGCTATTTCTTTGCAACTCTGCCTAGAAGGCCAGCATCCCAGAGTCGCCTCTTCACTGTTGACGTTGAGACTGGTGTTTTACGGGTACTATTTAATGAAGCTGCCAGTTGAGGACTTGTGAGGCATCTGTTTCTCAAACTAGACACTCGAATGTACTTGTCCTCTTGCTCAGTTGTGCACTGGGGCCTCCCACTTCTCTTTCTATTCTGGTTAGAGCCAATTTGCGCTGTTCTGTGAAGGGAGTAGTACACATCGTTGTACAAGATCTTCAGTTTCTTGGCAATTTCTCACATGGAATAGCCTTCAATTCTCAGAACAAGAATAGACTGACGAGTTTCAGAAGAAAGCACTTTGTTTCTGGCCATTTTGAGCCTGTAATCGAACCCACAAATGCTGACGCTCCAGATATTCAACTAAAGAAGGCCAGTTGTATTTCTTCTTTAATCAGAAACAACAGTTTTCGGCTGTGCTAACATAATTGCAAATCGGTTTTCTAATGATCAATTAGCTTTCAAAATGATAACCTTTGATTAGCTAACACAACGTGCCATTGGAACACAGGAGTGATGGTTGCTGATAATTGGCCTCTGTACGCCTTTGTAGATATTCCACAAAAAAATCTACCGTTTCCAGCTACAATAGTCATTTACAAGATTAACAATGTCTACACTGTATTTCTGATCGATGTGATGTTATTTAAATGGACAAAAAATGAACTTTTGAACGGTAGTACGGTAATACATGTTCTTCACAGAAAATGAGCCAAGGTCAATGAGTCTCAGGTTGAAAAAATAATGAATTGTATAATTTTTATTTTAGTAAACATTGAGTATGGGTCCTACAGACCCGAACACCATGAAAGGGTTAACGACCAGCCTGTTTGGTAAACCAACTCAGTGGCCTTGTGGTTAGCTAGTCAGCCCTGAGATTGGAATTTTGTGAGTTCAATCCCTGGCAGAGTCATACCAAAGACTGTAACAATGGGACCTGATGTTTCAAGCTGCCCCATGCTACAGAAACAGGAGATAGGCTTGTACAAGGCTACTTACTGTTTGGTTAGCAACTTCAGAACTAACAACTGGCTTTTGCCTGGACTATATCGTCTACGGGATTACATTTTACAAATTCACTCATTAAAATAATGTTTTTAATGAAAACATGTTATTCATATTACATTTTTTGTTGCCAACTGTTTTATAAAAGCAATAAGGCTATCGAACCCGGGAATTATTGTGTAATAACTTCAGACTAAGGGCTGTTCTTAGGCCTGAGGCGAAAAGGACTATTCGTGGCCCTCGGTTCAGTCTGCTTTTCAACAGACACTGGGAGACAAATTCACCTTTCAGCAGGACAATAACCTAAAATATAGGGCCAAATTTACACTGGAATTGCTTACCAAGAGAATGTTGAATGGTCTTGAGTTGCCTAGTTACAGTTTTGACTTAAATCGGTTTGAAAATCTATGGCAAGACCTGAAAATGGCTATCTAGCAATGATCAACAACCAACTTGACAGAGCTTGAAGAATTTTAAAAAGATGAACGTGCAAATACGGTACACTACAGGTGCGCAAAGCTTTAGAGACTTAACCAGAAAAACGCACAGCTGTAATCGCTGCCAGGGGGATTCTAACATGTATTGACTCAGGGGTGTGAATACTTATGTAAATTAGATTTGTCTGTATTTCATTTTTAATACATTTGCAAAAATGTCTAAAAACATGTTTTCAATTTATCATTGTGGAGTATTGTGTGTAGATTGGGTGAGAAAAAATCTATTTATTCCATTTTGAATTCAGGCTGTAACACAACAAAATGTGAAATATGTCAAGGGATATAAATCAGTCAGTGCCGTTTATGATGAGGGAGGACAATTTTTTTTTCATGAGCATGGCCTTATTTCTATTACAGCATATTGGATGACTCTCATTCATATTCCATTTACCCAGTTAAATGTAACAGTGATAGGGTTAGGCTACTACAAGATACTCAAATGTTCCATATACCCATCATGAGGTTGCTACAACCTAGCCTATTAATGACAATTTACAACGTAGGTGCACACAGGCCGAGGGAATAATTTGAGATGACAGACAGTGACACATGGACAGACAGTGACACATTCAATACCAGCTTGCACACTCTTGCCTGCATCTAGCTGATCTAGGGTGTAATCATTAGTCCAACAGCTGCAAACGAGAGTTTCTATTGGACAAATTCAGCTGTTTTTATCTCCGTTTTTTTTGCTTTCGTTTAAAAAGCGTCTTTCAACAGAATCGATGGAATGAATACAACCCTGATCATGCATTAACACAGTTCACTCTCATAACAGCCAGGTTGTATTCCTTCTCTTCCTTTTGTTTGTGGACTTCAATGCACAACACATCAGCTGTATGTTACCAGGTGAAAACACCTTTCCAAGCCAAACCATGTCATAACCGCTACACACAGCCTACATCGTTGTCCCCATATTAGCTAAAGTAATGTCCTAGTCAGCATAGCTAATATAACTAAAGTGTTAGTAAACCCGCTACAATCATGTAGTAACAGTAGGATGTATAGTTAGTTAGCAGTTACACAGGCAGTCCCCGGTGGCAATAAATTAATAAAACCAAAAACTTACCTTGACTTGGAAGAGTTCCAGTGTTGTGTTGGATAGTCATAGCCAGTAGCTAACATAGCATCCCTCTGTTTAAGCCGGGTGTTTTAGTAACTAAACTAGCCAGCTGCATTTTCTAGCTAAGTAAGTGAAAAAGAAAGTGAAAAAATGACAAAATCTATCTCTCTCTTGCTTCTCCTTCATTTTTGAAGAAATGTATTTGTTGAAAATTGTTAAACTATTGTCTTTCTCTCTCTTTGAGTCAACTACTCACCACATTTTATGCACTGCATTGCTAGCTAGCTGTAGCTTATGCTTTCAGTACTAGATTCATTTTCTGATCCTTTGATTGGGTGGACAACATGTCAGTTCATGCTGCAAAAGCTCTGATAGGTTGGAGGACGTCCTCCGGAAGTTGTCATAATTACTATGTAAGTCCATGGAAGGGGGTGGGAACCAAGAGCCTCTTATGTTTTGTATTAAAGTCAATGTATCAAGAGGAGGATGGAAGCTAGCTGTCCTCCGGCTACACCATGGTGCTACCCTACAGAGTGCTGTTGAGGCTACTGTATAATTTCATTACAAAACAGGGTGTTTAATCAATAATTTGGTGACGTGAATATATTTCTTATAGTTTTATATAAAAAGGATAACTTTTTCAATGTTCTAACATTTTTATTTGTATGACATTCACTGAGGAAGATAGTCCTCCGCTTCCTCATCTGAGGAACCTCCACTGGTATGAATACTTTCTAAGGGCACTGTACCTTGTAACTGGAGATTCCTTCAAAACGATTGCCTACAGTTACCATGTATGGCACTGCACAGTTGGGTGCCTCATTGTGAGTGTGACCATGGACATCTGGGACTGCCTCATGTGGGAATTCATGCCTTTACCAACGAAGGACGACTCGAGGACTATCGCTGCTGGCTTTGAAGAATGGTGGAACTTTCCTCATTGTCCTGGATCAGTGGATGGCAAAAATGTGTTCCTGCAAGGCCCCCAAACTCCTGCTCCCTGTTCCACAACTACAAGGGGACATTTTCCATTGTCCTCTTGGCGGTTGTGAATTCCAATTACCTCTTCCAGGAAGTGGATCTCGGCAGCTACGGAAGGACGAGTGACGGAGGCACTCTGGCCAACTCTGCCTTTGGTCAGGCCCTCAGAGATGGCACACTGGACTGGACCCCCGCCCCCCCCTCTCCCGAAGACAGCCTGATTCCTGGAGTAGAGCACTGGGGACCTCAGCCCCATGCCTTTTTGGGAGATGAGGCATTTCCTCTCCGGGAGAAACCACATGCGGCCCTTCCATGGAACCAACATCGGAAATAGGAACAGAGTCTCTCCCGAGCCAGGCTGACTGTCGAGTGCGCCTTTGCCATTCTTGCATCCCAGTGGCGTGTGTGAAGGCTACCTGTGTCATGCATAACTTCATGAGGATGGACACGAGGACCAGGAGGGATCCTGCAGCTCTCCACCGTGTGCCAGAGGATGCAGGATGCTGTACAGATGGGGGCCAACAACGCAGCACGGGAGGCAATCTGTGTGCAGGAGACCTTCACCTCCTACTTCCTCAAGGAGGGTGCTGTTCCCTGGCAACAGCTTGTGCCATAGACTACACTATGCACAACCAAAGGCTCTTTTAAGAGCCACCCACATTGCAATAAAATAGCATTCTTCCATGTACTTAGCTATGTCAACTGCAGTTATTCAATTCCCAGTTTCCCTCCCTTTGATTTTTACTTCTCAGTTGAGGATGCTGTTCAGGTAAGGGTGATGCTGCACAAAAACAAAACAGGCTCTTTTAAGAGGCTCAGGTGTGTGGGCTGTGGCTTCTTCCACCTTCCAAGAATAGGCAAGAGGACCAAACATGGAGAATAGTAAGACACTCCATTATTTATATTTATATAACTATATTGTTTGTGTTCATATGCTGTATGTGTGTGTGTGTCTGTGCATGTTTTTCAGTATAAAGGTCAGCGGAGTCAATCACCACCTTCCGGAGACACCTGAAACCCCACCTCTTTAAGGAATACCTAGGATAGGATAAAGTAATCCTTCTAACCCCCCCCCCCCTTAAAAGAGTTAGATGCACTATTGTAAAGTGGTTGTTCCACTGGATATCATAAGGTGAATGCACCAATTTGTAAGTCGCTCTGGATAAGAGCGTCTGCTAAATGACTTAAATGTAAATGTAATAAAGTACTCTGCAGCCACTCAGTGTGGACACTGTGGACACCAGGTGAGGACACAAACACATACACACACACACACACTTTAACTACCCTTTTCAATAAACAGTCTCTCACCCCTCCCTTCATCCCTCTCCCCCTTTCTCCCTAAATCCTCTAGGTTATATCAGCTGTGTCGGTGAACCCCTATTGCTTCAGAACTGCCTGACACATAGAGGGCACAGCATGATCAGAGGTCAGAGGTCACTTGGTTTGGCAAACAGGAAGTATTATTAAAAAGAGATGCTTTACATTGAAATACAAATAGAGATGTAATAGTCCCAGAGTTAATGTCCAAGGTGAGTTTTGCATTTGTGCACCTTGTGATGATTATGATGACTGACAGTGTTAAAATAAAACAGCTTAATGAAGGTTCAATCATGCCAGCTCTCTCCATCTGTCTCTCATCTGCAGGTGTGTTTTGATGTGGATGATGCCAACCCCCAGTCCTGTCATCGCCACCAAAGATAACCCTCGGGCCAACTGGGGGCCCAAGGCTGGTTAGGAGACACCTCTAGAGACACTATTATGTAATTGTGATGACCTGAGAGAATATGAAGTTTAGTAGCACTGTGATTCATTCCTCATACGCTGTCTTCCCTGCTCCTCTGTTCTTACATCTTTCCCTTTGTCTGTGTTTGACACTCTTTCTCACACTCTCCCCATCACAAATCAGCCTTTAACTAGTTATAGTCCACTGTGTTCTAGTCTACTGCAGAGTTACAATATGTAATCAATGATGTCCCAGGGCCAGGATTGGTAAACACGGTAGAAGTGCATCATTATAATAGATAGGCCTACGTGCAGACACAGCATCATTCAAAGACTGGAGTTTGAAAATGAAATCATCTCCAAAATATCGCTATTTTTAAAAACAAGCCATAGAAAGTAGGTTGCAATTTCAGTTTAATCCACCAGAAAAGATCAAACAAATATTACAAAAATATATTATGGTTCAACTCAAATATACTAATTGATTAAAAAAACGGTATAATCTTTGTAAATGATGTCCGCCAAAGCACAAACCTGATCAAAATGAATTGATATGAATGCTGTAAGTACAGAAATGGTTTGTTCAGTGGGAAATGAATATCCAACTAGTCAGTGACAACTGTTTGGAGTTTGTAAAAACAACTATGTCAACTTATTACAATACTATAAACACTATGTCCTGGGATTTCCTATGCTCTTCTATGTAGAAGAACCCCTTACCTTCTAACGACTGTTGTGTAGCTTGTGAGCATCATCAAGCAAAACATGTTACACGTGCGTGTTCGTGAGAGCATTTTCATAGATAGCTTTTAATAGTTTGTAGCTCAAACATTCTGACTCTACAGACATTTTTTGTCAAATTGGTAACAGAATGACGTCACAAAAGCACAAACGGTCATTCTGTTACCGAACTTTGCATCTGAACTGTTCTTAAAGTACATGTGTTTTTGTAAAATGTTCAGTGGAAATGATTAAAAGTAGTCCTTATGCATTGTATGGTTTGTTTAACTTTGCAATCATTGGATTTTGTTTGACGTACATGTTTTTTGTTTGACGTACAGTCTCAGTGTCACTCTGTTACCATGGAATTGCCCCACTGCTTTCAAAGCTTGGTAATTGGCATACCACCCTGCATACCACTGCTGGCTTGCTTCTGAAGCTAAGCAGGGTTGGTCCTGGTCAGTCCCTGGATGGGAGACCAGGTGCTGCTGGAAGTGGTGTTGGAGGGCCAGTAGGAGGCACTCTTTCCTCTGGTCTAAACAAAGATCCCAATGCCCCAGGGCAGTGATTGGGGACACTGCTCTGTGTAGGGTGCCGTCTTTCGGATGGGACGTTAAACGGGTGTCCTGACTCTCTGAGGTCATTAAAGATCCCATGGCACTTATCGTAAGAGTAGGGGTGTTAACCCCGGTGTCCTGGCTAAATTCCCAATCTGGCCCTCAACCATCACGGTCACCTAATAATCCCCAGTTTACAATTGGCTCATTCATCCCCCTCCTCTCCCCTGTAACTATTCCCCAGGTCGTTGCTGCAAATGAGAACGTGTTCTCAGTCAACTTACCTGGTAAAATAACGGTAAAATAAAATAAATAAATAAAAAATGATTCAATGCTAGTGAGTTACTAGTTAAGTTAACATGTATCTAACTTGAATATTTTACCTGTGTTCATTTTCAAATATATTTTTTAATAGATTAGGGACAGATACAAATTAACAGTTGAAACAGTTTTTCAATACAATACATCGTAGTTAAATTTTCAATGCTATTTGTGATAGAATTAGTTGATTTCCCCTGACTGGTGCTTGGTTCCCCCACTGCTCCCCATTAAAAAATAATATTAACACCCCTGCTAAGAGATAAGCATCTGAAGTAATGGAAGAACATAAAATATTGAGATGTTTGTCGTGGAAATTCACCACTGAGGACTCAAACTCAATGTAAATGAATCAATCTTTATTATCACAGATGGAGAGGTTCACTAAATCAATCCAAGCTCAATCCAATCAGTTAACATTGGCAATAGGCTCGATTTGTTCCTACCAACCTAAGGGTTAATTTCATACCCCCCATGTATCTATATCTCAAACACAGACCAAAATGGAAGCTTACCTTGTAAGATGTTTGCTCTTTGGTCAAAACATTGTGTAAAATAAACATCTTGGGGCTGGTGATCAATAACGGTAGGTCACAGGCAGATGAATAAGATATCCTCATGATCTGTGGAGTCCCGGCTTTCAGTGTGTATCAACGTATTCCGCGTTTATTTTGTTTACGCTTCACAACGCTAACCAGAATGTAGGTAGCAGCTATCTTGAAATTAGGTCATTGGCTCGGCCTGCCCTTATACATTCATATGCCCATATATGATAGTACGTCACACGAAAGATTTGAAGGCCCCAATCAATAGCCAAGATATTCAGCTATCCGCAGACACCCTGCTTTTGCAGACAGGGGCTACCGTTCTCATACCAGACTGAATTGAATCAAAAATATATAATAGGGTCCCCCCCAAAAAATGGGGACTTTACATTTAAGAGGTTTAACTGAAACACCAGGTGGCAGCCTCTAAAATTATATCAGTCCCGATGCTAAATCCCTCTGTTCGTCATGTGACCTTGTATTGAAACATTTACTTCTTCAAATTACTAAAGCATTGGATTGTTAGAGTGCTATCTGAAAGCCACTAATATTACCATTCACATACTGTTAACACTAATAACATTTGACATTGACTGATTCTATTTTACTGTCTTAACCACTGTCTTTGTTTACTTTCACTAGTCTCCATATCGGGGATGATGTGATGTGGGCTGACGTGGTTAAAATGCCAGGGCTGAATTTTTTACCCTGCCAACATCTAAATCAAATGCACATTGGTCCATATTCTGCAATTGTGGCTTGGTAGCCTACTCTTGTGGCATGCAAATGGTAAGGGAAAGAGGGATAGCTAGTCAGTTGTACAACTGAATGCGTTCAACTGAAACGTGTCTTCCGCGTTCAACCAAACCCCTCTGATTCAGAGAGGTGTAGAGGGCTGCCTTAATCGACATTGGTGTACAGTCTGTTATTCTGTCTGACTATGAATTCAACTGTAAATTGGTTATAGGCTTTGAAGATGCATATTTCATATAAAGGGATATAGGACCTTGTTTCTAATGCCAGTTTATTGATGAAAATGTATACTTTTTAGTACTTGCACATAAATTAGATCATTTTACAGTGCAAATCGTGGGGAAAATAGTACAAATGGGATGTGATCATACTTAATTGGCTTTTATCTTATATTAAAGATGCAGTCCGGGATCTTAAGGACAACAAATTCCTAACATATCATATGAGTCAGATGACCCGTTTTGGCTAATGAGTTCCATTTTAAAAACTACTGGCTGAAATGATACAAATGTTCTGGAGCGTCACGTTAAACAATTAAACATATGCATATATATTTAACCCTTAATAAATGCATTGTTTGTGCGCTTATAACCACCCACCACCCCCAAGATGTCCCCTCTCCATTAGTCCCTCTCTCCATCCATCCCTCTCTCTCATCTCTCTTTTTTCCATTCCCTACCTCTCCCTCCCTGTCTCTCGCTCTCTGTCTCTCTCTCGCTCAATTCAATTCAATATAAGGGGCTTTATTGGCATGGGACACATATGTTTACATTACCAAAGCAAGTGAAATAGATAATAAACAAAAGTGAAATAAACAATAAAAAATACACTGTAAACATTACAAAATAATAAAGACATTTCAAATGTCATATGTCTATCTATATACAGTGTTGTAATGATGTGCAAATAGTTCAAGTACAAAAGGGAAAATAAAAAAACATAAATATAGGTTGTATTTACAATGGTGTTTGTTCTTCACTGATTGCCCTTTTTTTGTGGCAACAGGGCACACATCTTGCTGCTGTGATGGCACGTTGTGGTATTTCAACAAATAGATATGGGAGTTTATCAAAAGGATTTGTTTTCTAATTATTTGTGGGTCTGTGTAATCTGAGGGAAATGTGTTTCTCTAATATGGTTATGCATTTGTCTGGAGGTTAGGAAGTGCAGCTCAGTTTCCACCTCATTTTGTGGGTAGTGTGCACATAGCCTTTCTCCTCTTGAGTGCCAGGTCTGCCTTTGGAGCTTTTCTCAATAGCAAGGCTATGTTCACTGAGTCTGTACATTGTCAAGCTTTCCTTAAGTTTGGGTCAGTCACAGTGGTCAGGTATTCTGCCACTGTGTACTCTCTGTTTAGGACCAATTAGCATTATAGTTTGCTCTGTTTTTTTTGTAAATTCTTTCCAATGTGTCAAGTAATTATCATTTTGTTTTCTCATGATTTGGTTGGGTCTAATTGTGTTGCTGTCCTGGGGCTTTGTGGGGTCTGTTTGTGTTTGTGAACAGAGCCCCAGGACCAGCTTGCTTAGGGAGCTCTTCTCCAGGTTCATTTCTCTGTAGGTGATGGCTTTGTTATGGAAGGTTTGGGAATCCCTTCCTTTTAGGTGGTTGTAGAATTGAACGGCTCTTTTCTGGATTTTGATCATTAGCGGGTAGTGGCCTAACTGTGCTCTGCATGTATTGTTTAGTTTTTTACGATGTCACTCTCTTTCTCTCTCTCTCTCTCTTACACACACACACACACACACACAGCACACACACACAGAGAGAGAGATACATAAATCCAACGGTTCCTTCATTTCAGTTTTAGATTCACTCACAAACGAGTTAATCAATTAAAGAAAACATACATATCGAATAACGATATCTGGATGTAACCTAGTCAATGTCATTTAGGCCTACAAACAAAACAGTTGAGCTGATTCCTGATTGTAACCTAAGCAAATTAGGCTAGTTTATAGCAAAAAAAGGTGGCTCCCGGCGTTGATAATACATTTAATTGATGTATTTTTTATTCCATTTGAAATCGTTGAATATTCCGTATGTTATGAGTATGTTATTATTAATTAGAATCTCCATATGAAGAAATATAAAGTATATATTAGCATCGGAATAGTACAACTGACATACGAATACACTCGACGCAGACCTTGCCACTGTGCCATATCTGGAGTGGAAACGCGCACGCGGTCATCATGAATCCACAGACCCCCCAAAATGCTAAAGCCTTGGTTCCAAGGTGCATCGCAAATTACGCGCGAAGGGAATCAAAAATGACTTTGACTTCTATCCCAAAGGAGATCAGAGCAAGCCTTTTGAACACACGCATTGAGAGATTAAACAAAGCAATATCACTAGAGATAAACAGCAACATGAATACAAAGAATACATGAATAACGGTTTTTGAAAGAACGTTATACTTTTACCAATAACACATGAACTGACAAACAGGAGACGAAGCTATTACTGTGGTGCTGGTAGTGGTGGTGGGGTGACGTGTGTAAAGGTCGACCGAGGTAATCTCTCGTTTATCCACAGGTGATTATTTATTTAAAGAAGACGAGAGCAAATATTGGAGAGCGAGGATACAAGATACCACTAAACTCTGTTCGACTGAACCTCACAATATCATATTTCATCCATGAGCACAGACAACACAGGGCAACGCTTTGTTTAATGCATGAGCTTATTCCAGACAGACGACGTAGATGATAAATATGCATTTATTCAATTAAGGGTATTACATGAGTTTTTATTTGCATACGGATTTAGGACGTACCAAGGCTCTTTCGTGATTGTGCTGCGATGGGGCCTTTTCTGCACCACGTTGTTTTAATTGAATAGATTATAGGCTCTATGTGTAACTACATCCTACCATGGTGCACCTCCATACACGTCGAAATCACGAGGTATTTGAGTTTAGGTATTCAATGTAAAGTCATTTAGAAATGTTGTGACGGTTTCTTTTAAACTGTTCTCGTTTCATTGTTACAGGTTAATGTATTTCACTGTTCTTCATTGGGTTCTCTGTTAAGCCTGCCTGCATAAACTGTTGTAATAGGCTATACTACATATTGTTGACTGAACATAGAGTTAATTCATTAGCAAGTGATATCCGGGCCCCTTTACCTCAAACAAGTGGAAAGGATTCGAAATGCTATTTCAGTTTAATCGGAGTTTTGCTTTAAAAAAAATCCGTGGTGCATCAAGTGGTTTTCGTTTGTTGTTTTGCAACGTCTTTCCAAGGCCAACTTCTATCCTAATAAGTCAAATTTGACATTATTCCATATTTTAGTTTATTGTCCCCTCTTTTAAACTACGGAGTAGACTAGTTGATAGCTGAAAATAAGCACATGACTTTTAACGTCTCACATTCAAAGGCGTAGCCAATCAATGAAAAAAACACAAACGCGATATAGACCCACACGTTTCATGTCTTGGAATTAACATACAGAGTAGGATGAAATTAATATTCGATCATGCAAACAAACATGCATTATGTTTTGAAACAAATCCAATAAATTAAATAATCCATGCTGTGTCATTTGGCATCCTGCAGCAGCCAGCTATTTCCGCAATATCACTCCTTATGAGCGAGAAATACAGCCGCTGGCCCCCGCAGATCTGGTCTCCGATGCCAGCCTCCTATGCCAGGGCTCACCCCTGTGTTCAGCGGGTGACTCTGTTGCTTCACACACGCGCGCACACACACACACACACACACACACACAAGCAGTAATTATTCAAGTCAGAAACGAGTGGTTGAAGTATTCAATGAAGAGGGAAATGATAAGCTACAAAAAGACGTCAGTTCACGTCGATTTGGAAACCTCAAGACACAGGACATATTAAGGGCAAAAATAAGTGTAATTTGCATCAAGCTGTTTGTTTAAGGATTAGTTCCAAAAAATATATTGCCACATCAAAACTACATCATTGTTACATCAAAACCCAAGTAAAGTGTGGTAGGCCTAACTCTTGTTGTATTGAATGGTTGGATAAAAGCTTCACGAGTCATTATTTTTTTTTGTTTTATCCTTCTCCAACCCCGTTATTTTCTCAGACTCTTCGGGGGAGGTTAAGTGATACACAATAACATATCCTTTGAATATACGACCTAAAATATGGCATATGCTTCGCTAGTCTTGGCACTGGCAGCATGCACTAGCGCCTTTGGCAAGCGCAAAGACTCCAAGCCTGCCAAAGTGAATGTGTTGGACATGCTTAAATGTTATGCCTGCGGAGCAACACAGAATAAAAAACACGTGTAACCTATCAATGCATTCACATCACAGACCAATTCTCTCGTTTGACATCGACCACGCCTACTTGAATAGGCTTAACCAAACAAATAGGCTAGTTCAGCAACATTTTACTCAGTGATTTAGCAAAACGTCATATTGCGTTTCCCCGCCCTTTCTTTCTCTTCACAGACGGGAAATCTTCCCTAGATCGACGTTGACTGTAAATATTCAGGAAGTTAATACGCCACTTCCCCGCAAGATCACAGATCCTGTTTGAAGCGCGAGACCTGATAAATAAGGACCGGAGCGGCACACAGGCCACTAAAGAGGCTCGAGCTCTAGCATATATTGTCTGAAAGGTGACGTTTCTGAGTTTGAAGAGAGTAGAAGAAACGTAAACAAGGTGGTGGACATAACTGACATTATTCTACATTTAAAGTGGCAATCTGCATTTTTAAACAATAACTGCCACTGCCACTGTTTTGGTAAAAAGCTGAGCGATGGAGCTGGAGAAATGTAACCACTCTCAAATTCATAGAGGATACAAGGACTAACTAGCCATGCAATTAAAATGATAGTTTTCACCACGTGAACATTGGAATAAAACAAGCTTATATTTTGGGTTCTGATGGGTTACAACAGTTGAGCTAAACTCATGGCATTCAGTTGAGCTAAACTCATGGCACTCATGGCATTTATAAGTTATATCCTTCAAGAATCACTTAATGTCATGACATGGACGACGTAAATATGAAAATGACCCCAATTAGAAACTCATTTTGTAGCCTAGGCTATAGCTTCCCTGATACGCTCATGATATACTATACATCATTAAATACTTGAATGTTGATAGCCTACTGGAGCAAGTCATTACAGTGGTGATATAGGGAAAATGTCTCGTGGGTGTTTTTTTCGCTAGATGTATGATAGGACATGATATTAAATGTGACATTAAATTGACCTAGATTCTGTATAAGGCAGATTATGGGATATCCTCAAAATATCCGATTAATTTGAGAATTATGAAGTAGCAAAATACGAACTATGGCTTGCTGTTAATTTATTTACCACGAAACTGTAAGAAAATAATGCAAATTAGTCGATAAATTTGGTTATAGCATAACCATTCAAATAAATAGGCTATAACATGGAAATACATAAACATCATCTACTACTATAAGATAATGGAACACTATAGGCTATCGAAAGCCGATGTTTCATTAAGTAGATTTTGTTATAACGAAATGGTTATTAGCTATTAGTAGAATATGATGGATATTATCAGCGATTAGTATGCTAAAACTATTATCTTTATGAGTCGTTGTGTTGACTGTGGTCGCTTCTGTGAAATGTAACTAATTGCAATTTAAAGGGTATGCAAGGTACATCATGGATATTGAGATAGCAGGGTCGTGAAGTAGCCGTATGTCCAATGTTCAGGGACAGTAGTATTGAGCATATGAAATAATGGTGGTTGTACAAATAAGTTATGGTGTAGGGGGGGTAAGTCCTTGAGGTGTCAATTTCTGTTTCTGTTTGTTCATGAATGTGAATGTTTTATGTCATGAATTCATTTCCTATCGCAGTGCATTTTCTTCTACGTAAAACAAACAGCAGAACTATGAAAATCAGACACTAAAGAAATATCTAATCTACTGAAATGTAACATTTTATTTATTTGTTTTATGGTACGCTGCATCTTACTCTGTTTGCATGCTATAGGCAGAATACTATTGTGCCGTTATGGCGTAACTACATGTGCGGACACCGACGTCCGGACCTTTGTAATTGTTTCTAATTTAAAATATATATAAATAATAATATAACTATATATTTTGTACACAAAGAAAATAAATGACGGGTCAACATCAAAATATTGCTCCCAGCGTTGATCAAAACTCAGAACGCTTATATTCTCAATCTGACTGAGTACTAATCGCGCCTGCCTTTGCAAACGAGGGATATCATGATCAGTGGTTTTTCGTTATATTCCCCTGCGTCCCCCGAATGATTGGCCTTTTTTGCAGCACATTCACCACTCTCTCAAACGGTTTACTCCGCCCTCTCGCGGCACAGACCGAGAGCCTGAGATGTAAAACGAACTACCCCAGTTTGCGGTTGGCTCAGGTAGGCACCTTGAGACGCTGGTGACAGTTTGTTGGCAAGATGCTGGACAAAAGGCAATTTTAAAACCATACTGCGACTGCTGCCATGGCTACAGACATCCCCTAAACAAAGAAAAACCGACTCTCGGAGAATGAGTGCACAACTGGTAAATAGTCGCTTAAAGATACAGTATGTCAGTCAGGTGGCTAGCTTCCGGCAGAGACTTCTATTGCTGTAATGTTGAGGGGTCTGGCTAGCATTACTTAGCCAGCTAGAAGGATGAACGAAGTAAGAAGCTAAAGTTGACATTAAACGGAGCCTCCTATCTCAGCAGGAGCAAAAAATATGCTACTGTACTAAGTTCACATAACTTTGCTTTACAGAGAGTAGGCGCTGAGGCAAGCTACAAGCAAGCAGAGAGAGGTTAGTACAGTGGTTCGCCAACTCGGTTTCTTTTTTTGGCGTTCCCAGAGAAAATCTGTACTAATCTTAACAAACAAGTTAGGAACTTAAAAAGAAGATAGGCCATGTGGAGATGTTGATATTGAAGAATATCTTCCCTATAGGCCTACCTTACAAGGCAATCAAAATGCAAACAGTACAATTCTAAAAAAAAGTCGTACATTTTGGTTTGTAGCTGATGCTAGGTGTTGTATAGCTATAGGCTAGAATGGCTTAGGGTTAAATTCTCACAGAAACCACATTATGTCACCCAAAAAAATGTCAACACTTTCCCTGGATGCCACTAATCTAAAAATGGAATCTGTCTCATCTCAACATTTTAAGTCACTCCAACAAAACGATTTTGAGGTACACTGATATTATATTTTGTCATTTGGAAAAAGAGATATATATATATATATATATAGCTTTATCTAAGGAAGTTAGATCAATATACGTTTTAATATATACCGCTAGGGGAGCCTAAAGATTAGAGAGAAAACATTTAATCCGTTTTTAATATATGTAGTACAATTTAAATTATATTTGGGGCAGAGCTTGCAGGTGTAGAAAGTGGATGTGGAGGTCCTAGACTGCAGTTGTGAAGCCGGTTGGATGTGCTGCCAAATTCTCTAAAACAGCGTTGAAGGCGTCTTATGGTAGAGAAAAGAGAACATTAAATTCTCTGGCAACTGCTCTGGTGGACATTCCTGCAGTCAACATGCCAATTGCACACCTTCAAAACTTGAGACATGTGTGGCATGGTGGTTACAAAACTGCACATTTTAGAGTGGCCTTTTATTGTCCCCAGCACAAGGTGCACCTGTGTAATGACCATCTGCTTCTTGATATGCCCCACTTGTCAGGTGGCTGGATTATCTTGGTAAAGGAGAAATGCTCACTAACAGGAATGTAAAGAAATATGTGCAAAACATTTTTAGAAATACGCTTTTTGTGTGTGCGGAAAATTTCTGGGATTTTTACAATTTCAACTCAAAAGTGGGACCAACACTTTCAATGTTGCGTTTATATTTTTGTTCACTACACTTTTCTAAATTGGCACACGCGCGCGTTTGTGTCCATCGTAGGCTCCCAGCCTCACGTGACTAAACAAAACTAATCCTCACATATCAAGCACTTTTTGGTTGAGTGATAGGACTCTTCAAATCAAATGTTATTTGTCACATGCACCGAAAACAACGGGTGTAAACTTGTCATGAAATGCTTGCTACCTGCCCTTACCAATGATGCAGATTTTAAACTAATTGAAAAATTGTAACAAAAGAGGAATAAAATACACAAGAATGCAGCTATCTATATCCAGGGAGTATATAGAGTATACCAGTACCTGATCAATGTGCAGGGGTACAAGGTTTTTGAGGTAGATATGTACATAATGGCCCGGGTAAAGTGACTAGGCATCAGGATGGACAATTATAACAGTATAACAGTAAAATAAAGAACAGAGTAGCAGCAGCATTGTGTGTGTGTGTGTGTGTGTGTGTGTGTGTGTGTGTGTGTGTGTGTGTGTGTGTGTGTGTGTGTGTGTGTGTGTGTGTGTGTGTGTGTGTGTGTGTGTGTGTGTGTGTGCGTGCGTGCGTGCGTGCGTGCGTGCGTGCGTGCGTGCGTGCGTGCGTGTGTTTCGGTATGCATGTGTATGTGAATGTGTGTGGGTTTTGTGTGAGCGTGTCAGTGAAGTGTGTGTGAGTGAGTGTGAATAGTGTGTATATATAGTATTGTGAGTGTGCACAGTCAGTGCAAGATAGGGTCAATGCAGATAGTGCGGGTAACCATTTCATTAACCCTCCTGTTGTGTTCCTTTCATGATAATTAATTTTGTGTTCCTGTCCAAAATGACCACCCTATTATAGCTGATTATGAATCCATAATAATACATATATTATCACCTAATGTTGTGTTAGATCTTTTTATCAACTTAAGTTCTTGTGAACATTACAAGTTTTCAACTTCTATTTGCTATTTATGGCCTGTAGGCCACATTGATCTTTTATTTTTTGTTTAAAAAAATTGACCTGAGCTCATACAACACATTTTTGAGTAAAAAAAGCATTATTTTGAGTATAACAAATACTCAGATGAAACATATTGTGCTATATATCACAGACTATTTTGTGTCAGAGTTAACAAGGACTCTCTCCTCACCAGTGTCATGATCAAAGATATGATCAAGAGCCTCACATACAGTATATCGTTTGGTCATTGTGCTGCCACAGAATGAATTGTGAGCAAGGCCTCAAAAAAGCTTTATATACCAGAGCCGCGAGAAAAGTTCTATATATTATTGAAACAATGTTGCAATTGTTTGTGAGAATGCCAACAGATGTGGTTCCAGTGGAGGAAAGAGTATATTTGGGAACAGTTCCCGTGGGGGTTGCCATGGAAGCCAAGAAGGGGAGTGAGGTGTGTGAGTGTGCGCTCAAACACACATGCATGTGGGGGTCTGGGAGAGGAAGTGTGTCCATCTGATGAATGGGCATGTGCCTGAACTCAATTTTATACACTAATTGTAGTCTCACCCATTCATTTCTAATGACTGGTCATTTTTGACCGTGAACACCATAGGTGTACAAAAGTTAAATAAAACACTCAAAATGTAATGAAAATCATCCAAATGTATTTTGTGTGTTCAGATGCTCCGTGTGTACAAAGTCATGGAACCTTATGACAATCAGATTAAATGAACTACATTTTTCAGAGAGAAAACTTGTAAATCGGTCCAGTTCGACCGGAACACAGCAGGAGGGATAACTATTTAACAGTCTTATGGCTTGGCGGTAGAAGTTGTCTCGGAGCCTGTCGGTCCGAGAGCGGATGCTCCTGTACCGTTTGACGGGACGGTAGCAGAGTGATGGCTTGGGTGACTGACGTCTTTGGCCATTTTTCGGGCCTTCCTCTGCAATAATCCTCAATAGAGACAACATGACAGTGACATTAACAGGCAATAGGCTTATAGGCAATGTTTATGTGCATCAAATGAAATGAAAGTTAATTTGCATACTGACGTACCAATGTAAATTATAATTAAAAAAACTAAAAAACGTTTTTAATGTCGATGCCTCATTTGGCCATGAGTCCCAAAAAGTTCACCAATATAGCCACTCTGACAGATGAAGAAATATGGAGGTAAAACCAGTGTAAGGCAACGCTCAATGGCTATTAATTACATGGATTAAACAAAGTATTTTGCTGCAGCCTCCGCGCTGGTGGTAAAATGTCTGGGGTGACAGAGAGCCCTGTCCCCTGCGGCCGAAGGCGTTGTTCTTTGTTGGAGTTTAGTCACGGCTGTAGCGAAGGCGCTGGTCCAGGCATTGTGTTGTACAACGTGCTGGTCGGGGTTGCTAACAGATGGTACAGGAGTCAGCGGCTGCAGCGAGAGGATGACGTTGCTAAGAGGTGCAGTGAGGTAATGGAAGACCTGTGATTTGTTCACCTGTCACTTTCCTTTTGTTGAGATGAATGGCGCTCCACCGTGGAGTCAGACACTGGCCGTTTGTCTGGGGTGTAATCTGCCCTATAGTTTAATTTCGATTTTTGAATCAGTCTTCTATCACACAATCAGTTGGCTACAAAGGTAGAAATAGGCATAATTATTTAAAGTAATTCAAACAACAATGGTGTTATTAATAATGTAGCGGTAATATGAATTACAATGACATAACAAGACAAGCGAAAGTCAAGCACACACACACACACACGGTCCACGGCACTGTGCCAGCCATGCTATAGTGCACTCACCGTCCAAGATGATACGCTCAGAAAGCGTGATAACATCCAATTTGAATCAGTCTTCTGGGTTCAAATTCAATCAGTAGGCTTGATATGAACTCACTGTAAACAGTATTCTATTCTTTTCAGTCAAATACAATTGTTCGTAAGTCTATTTCTAGACTAGTTAGACCCCTCATATGCCTCTAGTGTAGTTAGACAAAGACACAAATGGGAGTGTGATTGAATTCTAGCATCTATAAATTACTAATATGTATAGCCTTTGGTTTAGTGTATCGTTATGGCGGTATACACATTGGCAGCTATACGAGCTGAATTGCAGTGTACAGTCCATATCTAAACAAATAATTAAATAAACAAACATTGTTTATGCTGTAAGTGTGGATACCATGCTGCAAATATGTGTCCTGACGCCACACAATTTCCAATAAGTGAACGAGACATCACCATAATATTTTACGCGCAAAATACATGTTTTGAATAGGTTATTCATGTTTGCTAACTTGTATTCATTGTAATGTAAACATTAGTCTAAACGTCCTGAGATTAAATTTCATGATTTTTTACACGTTTTTGAAAATGGTCAAAACATAACAATGATCCTTATGCTATTATAGAAATCCTAATAAAGGTTTCTGACTCATCGATGCCACCACATAGGCTGTTTTCAAAAGAAGAATTTGCTTTATCGATTCAGACGCTTTTGATTCAGCCGCTCGAGCTACAGTACATGTAATAATGATCGTTTTGGTGACATTTGTAAACCAATGAACGACTGAAAGGGCTACGTGACGTAGTCTACGAGTCCCGGTAGAAATGCGCGGAGTGTAGTTATAGGTACGGAGGTGCGTAGCAAAACGAAGCTGAGACCGCTTTCCGAGAGTCTTGACAAGGGATTTGTACACATCGAATCAATAGTCAACTCCTCCCCCTAAATTGCACACACACATAGGGCTCAGTGCTCGCCTTGCTGAAGAGTTGGATACCCGTAGGAAAACAATGTATGTTTTGCAATAGCCCTTGGATTCGAACAATTGTGTGTTTTTATGCATTCGTTCGTCGTCTTTGCTATTCTTTTATTTTCGGTTGACATTCGTTTTGGGTGTTTTGCGTCAGCATCCACGTGTAGCATTGAACGTCGCTGTTATGATTCGAGGCTTGGAGCAACTCAAGAGTGGAGGCCAGGATACCCACCACAAGTCATCTACAATTCTGCCGTGTTTTTAGTCCCGTCCCCCCCCCTTTCTCGGTTGTTTCTTGGAATAATTATTTACTCCTTCATTTTGTCCTAATGCAATTTGAACGTTTGCAATAGCTCTCGACCACTTTTGTCGGACGACAGAGTGAAATTGGTGCATTTTTGTGCATCCTGAAATCTGCAAATTGAGAGAGATTATTTGATTCAGAATTGACATTGTGGTTTGCTGGTATGTTTATTTAATTCTTATCATCTATTGGTTGTAAATAGTAGGTTATTTTGTATTTGATCACGTGTTCAAATATGGTGTAAACTATAGCCTATACGCCATATAGAAAACGTAATATTTACTATAATCATGTCTGAAATTAAAGGCCTATATTTGAATAAGAATCTAAATCACAGTGTTGGAAAGGAAAATATGTTTTTTGTAGCCTACCATCTTTCTTGGCTTGGATTTTTTGACTTCCTAAACCAATAGATGGGAGCCATTCACTTTAAATGCATGGGCGAGATTTGCGTCTCATGGAAGTTTTGGCTTGCAGATCTGAGGGAGACGCTTGCAAGTGTAGCTCTCCCGCCTCCACGATGCTCTTCCACGGGCTGCTCGGAGGCGAGATGCAGGGGGTTATCTACGAGATGGGCCGGAGGGCGAAGGGCGATTCTACCGCCATCAGTTCGGCTATAGACATGGGAGAAACGGAGACGGTGGGTAAATGCTTTATTAAAGAAGGACCTGTGCTGTTCAGACATGTGAAAGCACAAATAAAGCGTTAAATTCGAGGGACTACGGTCAGAAAGTAAACTGCGATTCAAATATATTTATTCATAAGCTAGAAAGCAGTACATTGCTTGCATGTTAGGGTTCACATGTGCTAACCGTGTGTGCGTAAAGTGTAATTATTCATGGTCTACTGGCTACTATTTCCTTTTCCTACGAAACAACATGTTACAGAAACTTTAGAATTTTATTCACGAAGTTTCCTTTCGGATGCATGTAGACTACATAGGCCCACTTAGATAACAAAACAAATAGACATAGATTATCTGTTAGAATTAATTAGTGGGTTATGAATGAACATGCATGGCCTTAAAACGGGCAGACAGACGTTCATGCAGTGTAAAATCAAATGTTGTGAGTTTTTACTGTATATGTCTGCCCGTTTTAAGGCCATGCATGTTCATTCATAACCCAACAGATAATCTTGATCACTTTGATAGCCTATTTAGGTATGTTATCTAGGCCTATTGCTATCGCAGGATATAGGCAATCGCTGTCATTGATAAGGGGAACCTAGCAGGGCACGAAACATATAGGCGTAACTTCTAAAACATAAACAGGCTTCTCGTTTGTTGTGAAAAAACTAACAAATCGTTTTTCAATAGGCCTAGCTCACGTCGATTGTCCACTAAACATGTCTTAAAGTTGGACATGCTCATGTCCATTCAGAAATACGTTTATTTCACAGAAGCATTAGAATTATAATGCTTAATCTGTGATGATTTTTTTATTCGTTTATTAGGCCTAATCAAATACGTTTTTGCAATATTTTGGCTGTCAACAAGATTCGTTAATTGATGTTAATATTAAGTGTTTCACGTGAATAAATGCACTTAGGAAAAATATTTGAATTTGACATTTTCCTTTTATTTAGTTGTTATAATACATGTTACACATGCCTCAATAAAAAAATAAGGTTTCTATTGCAGCTACATGTTAGGCCTACGTGTTACGTCATGCCACATTTAGGTTCTATCGCATTTTATCTATCGCTTTCATGACTGCAAGTAGACAGACGTATGAACAGGTATGGAACATGTTTGCGCAAAATATCCACTGTTATACAGTATTGGCCTTGACGTCTCTTGGTGGCATGCTATCGAACGTGTTCTTATTGTAAACATACAACTGATTTCCCTTTCCCTCTTCAGGGTATGAGGTCCATCAACAGCGACCGTGTGGCCTTATGCGCGGGCTGCGGGGGGAAGATATCGGACCGCTACTACTTGCTTGCGGTTGACAAACAGTGGCACATGCGCTGTCTCAAGTGCTGCGAGTGCAAACTCAACCTCGAGTCGGAGCTTACCTGTTTCAGTAAAGACGGCAGCATCTATTGCAAAGACGATTACTACAGGTAACCATGATACAAGGCTACAGCTATAACAACAACAACTGGCCAAGCAAGCATAGAAACGAGAGATATCCAATTAGGTCTAGGCCTACAGCTAGTATTCTATCTAGGCTACTTATTGCAAACACTTCAACTCCCCAGCTGCTGCTACTCCATTTACAATCCTGAAACCAATTTCAGATAGTCAGTGCTGTTAGGCTAATCTTCCCAAAACATGGTAGCTTGTTATGCACGCAGGCCATACATTATTTACAAATGACAACAAATTAGCCAATATGCTACTATTCCGTATCTCTGGTAGGCCTATTCTTGTTTTTGATGCTCTACTTAGTCTAAACCAAAGCATCATATTTTGAAGTGGCAAAAGGACAAGAATTAAACTAAAAAATATGAAGACCTGAGGGCATTTAGCCTTTAACGCGTGATAATGAATATTCCTGTATTACAAATAACAACTTTACATCAACGTTCTTCGTCAGAATGTGCACAAGCTAAAGTTTGTTGACCCTGGATTGAATCTATATTCTGTACGTGTTTGTGTCATCCGCTCTCTTCTCCCAAGCAGGAGGTTTTCCGTCCAGAGGTGCGCCCGTTGCCATCTCGGGATCTCGGCGTCGGAGATGGTCATGCGGGCGAGGGACTTGGTCTATCACTTGAACTGTTTCACCTGTACAAGCTGCAACAAAATGCTCACGACCGGAGACCACTTCGGAATGCGGGACAGTCTTGTTTACTGCCGGCTCCACTTTGAGACACTCATACAAGGGGAATATCAAGAGCATTTCAATCACGCGGGGGATGTAGACTCGCGCAAAGGACTTTGCGCGGGCATCGCGGGAAACTCCCCGGGGCTGCCCTACTACAACGGCGTCCGGACCGTGCAGAAAGGAAGGCCGAGGAAAAGGAAAAGTCCCGGGCCTGGAGCAGATATCGTGGCTTACAACGCAGGTAGGACGAGTTTGTACCGGTTAGCCATAAATGGTTAGGGTCATTTAAATCTACAAAAAGTGCCACGAAAATAAAATCTCACTATTGTAGGGCCCTATTTTATTTCACAGTGTGTGTGATATCTCTATTGGAATGAAAGATAACGCGCAAAATAGTGGATTGTTGGACTAATTTGAAATATTTTGGTTTGATGGAAATCTACCCTTAAATCGATAGAATTGGGTTACTTACTTTCGATCAAAAATTACAGGCCTATTTTGTCTGCACCGTTTTGGGATATATAGAATGTCCTTTTTGTCATTTTTAAACAAAGTTAATCAGTTTGATAAACTAAATGGTTACTTTTTATTTTTTCAAAACAAAAATATTTTACGCCATAGCAAATGTATTGCGCAATGTTGTGCTTTGGACGTGTTTATGCGCAGACTAGGCCTGACATGTTTTAAAAAGGATCGATATGTACATGTTGATTTATTGAATAAATCACCTTTCTGAGACAGCGTCATTTTAACAAGATTTAATGTTTGCTCAAAGATGTGAGGGAAAAGTGAGAAGTTCAATGGAGGCCTCTGTTGATTTGTGGAATGGGAGCGCTTGATCCACTTCCAATCTAATATATTTAGATAACATATCCTAAGAGAAATATGCAAGATGAACACGCACAGACCACTAACTAACGCATTCAAGGAGAACCTGCTTCTGACGGCCTACCCAATTCTGCATGTCCCATTATAGGCTACAGAGAGATGGTTTGCGTAATAACAACATCTCTTGAAATACTCAATTTCATTCTTTTTTAAAATGTTTCACTTTTCCCACTGAACATTTCATTTGCAAGCTCATACACATTCAATTTAGTCTTGTCAAACCCATCTCAAAACATAGAACTTGGCTACATAGAAAAACAGAGTACTGAAAGATTTCTTAGAAGATGACAGAAGCAGACAAGTGGAAAATAGCTCAGATGGGGGCTAGGACTTCAAAAAAGATGAGCGAGAGAGATTATCGAATTTTCCCCAGTCCCACTTCACTTGTTGAGTCTCGCAGTTTGTTTGGTTTTTGGGTTAAAAAAACAACAACATTTTTGGGTCGGGAAATCAATGACGGATTGCTTGTAAAACATGGGAGAACCTGTGTAGAATCCTGAATAAAACTCTCCCCTGTGAGGTTTCGAGAGAAAGTCTCCCGCCGCCAGGAATATGTTATTCCGTCATAAATAAAGGACCGACTTGAGCGTGAAGCTCTTGGTGTGTAGTACTTTTGTGCGAGAAAAACACTAGATTACTTTGACATCTTGGTATTATGATTAGGCATTAAGCAGTGTTTATACTTGTTATAGGCGTATTATCATTCCTCTAATAATATGAGTAGGAGTAGGCAAGGACAGGCCTAATAAGGATAGGGCTAGATTGGTATAAACCTGTCGGTTTTTCGAGAATATGTAAAGGATTTAATGATACAACTCCAGGTGGCTATAGCTCCATATTGTGGTGGCATATGGTGATTTGAATAAGAAAGGCGAATGGCAGAAAGCTTTAGTAAGCACGTGAGTTAAACATGAATGGTACGGCTAATATTTAAAAGATTAGGCCCGTTCTCTGCATTCTGCTTTGGGGAACGAGAAGTTGGATTATCGTTTCATAAACATTTTGAAATGTGCCGTTCTGAGTGTGCTTCAATAGCTATGAGCATGCAAATGTAATTACAATATTTATACATTATTGTCAAGGACTGTTTCATAAACAACTTCCTTTTTTTGACAGGGTTGTCTGGTAAATGGTTATACAAATGGGAAGGATTAATTGCACAATTTCCCTCCAAATCTAAAATAGCCAACATAAATAAACGACATATAAAAGAAGAAAGCCTAATTACATAAAATAAAATAAGGATTTCAATCTTAAACCAACTAATACTGTATATAGGCTTAGACCTATCTTTCTTCGCATACTATTTTGCATTGTCCAAGATAACTTTTACCCACTTTTCCAAAATCTCATATCTAATGAAATTCGAATTAAATTATAGCCTGCAGTGTTATAAAATATTGAATAAGGCATAATGGAGAGGAACATATTGCATTTTCTTTCTTTCTTTCTTTCATTCTTTCTTTCTTTCTTTCTTTCTGTTTTGGAGCTTTGCTGCCACCTGATGGAATGTGTTGGCATTCCTTTCACTATCATCTGGAATGGC
This sequence comes from Salvelinus alpinus, assembly GCF_045679555.1. Classification (NCBI taxonomy): domain Eukaryota; kingdom Metazoa; phylum Chordata; class Actinopteri; order Salmoniformes; family Salmonidae; genus Salvelinus; species Salvelinus alpinus. The sequence goes on from NC_092109.1 coordinate 3,017,062, forward strand.
AGATTTTCTATCAAACCCTGACTGCACTGCATAACACTGTGAAAATACATGCCAATTTTATCCTATATAATATATTCTGCAATCAATCAATCAATCAAATGTATTTATAAAACCCTATATACATCAGCCAATGTCACAAAGTGCTATTCAGAAACCCAGCCTAAAACCCCAAACAGCAAGCAATGCAGGTGTAGAAGCATGGCGACAAGGAAAATCTCCCTAGAAAAGCCAGAACCTAGGAAGAAACCTAGAGAGGAACCAGGCTCTGAGGGGTGGCCAGTCCTCTTCTGGCTGTGCCGGGTTGAGATTATAACAGTACATGGCCAAGATGTTCAAACATTCATAGATGACCAGCAGGGTCAAATAATAATAATAATCCCAGTGGTTGTAGAGGGTGCAACAGGTCAGCACCTCAGGAGTAAATGTCATTTGGCCTTTCATAGCCGAGCATTCAGAGTTAGAGACAGCAAGTGCGGTAGAGAAAGAGATTCTAAAACAGTAGGTCCGGGACAAGGTAGCAGGTCTGGTGAACAAGTCAGGGTTCCATAGCCGCAGGCAGAACAGTTGAAACTGGACCAGCAGCACGACCCTGTGGACTGGGGACAGCAAGGAGTCATCAGGCATGGTAGTCCTGAGGCAAGGTCCCAGGGCTCAGGTCCTCTGGGAGAGGAGGGAGAGAGAGAGAATTAAGAGGGAGCATACTTAAATTCACACAGGACACCGGATAAGACAGGAGAAATACTCCAGTTATTACAGACTGACCCTAGCCCCCCGACACATAAACTACTGCAGCATAAATACTGGAGGCTGAGACAGGAGGGGCCGGAAGATACTGTGGCCCCGCACGACGATACCCCCGGACAGGGCCAACCAGGCAGGACATAACCCCTCCCACTTTGCCAAAGCACAGCCCCCATACTACTAGAGGGATATCTTCAAACCACCAACTTACTACCCTGAGACATGGCTGAGTATAGCCCATGAAGATCTCCCCCACGGCATGACCCGAGGGGGGCGCTAACCCGGACAGGAAGATCACGTCAGTGACTCAACCCACTCCAGTGATGCACCCCTCCTGGGGACGGCATGGAAGAGCACCACTAAGCCAGTGACTCAGCCCCCGTAATAGGGTTAGAGGCAGAGAATCCCGGTGGAGAGAGGGGAACCAGCCAGGCAGAGACAGCAAGGGCTGTTCGTCGCTCCAGTGCCTTTCCGTTCATAGTGTGGTGAATTCCAGAATCCATAACTATTGGCAAAAGTTCTTGACACGCAATTGACATTTCACTTCTTTTTTTTTTACTCACTTGAATATTTTGACATATGAATTTGTTGTCCCCGTTTTTTAAGGAATTATTAGTAACACTTTAGAGTCATTATTCTTGTAAATACAATACTTACTGTACTTACAGACGCAAAAAGGGAAAAAGTGCGTTCCAATAATGAGCAAATGCAATACTTTTAACACTGCACTACTTACAAAGTAATAAGAATACTAAAGGTAAGGCATTTGTTATGTCCAGTCAATCTTGTGGGTTCACATTTTCTTGATTTATTTTGGCATTTTCACTCAGTGTTGTGGGTATTTAGGAGTAATCACATTGTGATTCTTTTTGCATTCAGTTTTGCAACTAACATGCTTGCTAATTTAGAGCTTCCGGAGTACTGGTAGATTGTCAGATGTGTTGTCGGTGTTTTGCAGACAGTTTTGCCCATGCTGTAAACTACAGTGTAAACATATAGGTCGTGCTCTTGCTTTGATTCAATTTGATACAAAAGTTGTCATTATGAATTCATTGAAATTAGCACAATAGTTTATAGATATAGATAACTGTACTGTTACCAATAATAGTAGTAATGATAATAATATAATCTGATTAGCAAGAAAGAAAATATTCTAGTGCAATGATTGCACTGTAAAAGTACCCCTTTAATGCATAATTTGCTCATTTTGACTTACATTTTAATTTTACATTTTAATCGCACAAGAATCAAAAATATTTCAGTTTGATGAATGTATCCATTTAGCCTCCATTAACCACAACCTTGTAAAGTCCAGTCCGTCATGAGCTTTCCTGTCAACAAATAAGACACGCGGTCCGTCTGCCATAGCGTTCACAACGGCAACAAAACAACACATAGGGATACTCTGAATACGTAATCCCAATGATGACATGATCGTAACCATAAACTAAATTCCATGAAAATGGTCACCAAAGTATTGTGTCATATTGTATCGTATCGTACCGTAACGAATTGTATCATCTCTCAACCAGAAACTAACCTGTGTGTGTTGTCCCTCCCCTCCAGCATTAAGTTGCAATGAGGATGGGGACCACCTGGACCGGGACTCCCACTACTCCTCCAGCGCCAAGTCCAAGCGCATGCGGACCTCCTTCAAACACCACCAACTGAGGACCATGAAGTCCTACTTTGCCATCAACCACAATCCAGACGCCAAAGACCTGAAACAGCTGTCCCAGAAGACGGGTCTCTCCAAACGCGTGCTGCAGGTGAGAAAGAAGATTCCCTCCATAAGGATAATTATTTACCCACAGGTAAAGGTAACTGCCAAAATAATGGCTACCATGGCTATGTCCCCATAGCATGACAATGCCCCCATCCACAGGGCACGAGTGTCACTGAATGGTTTGAGGAGCATGACAACTATGTAATCCATATGCCATTGGCAACTCAGTCATCAGATCTAAACCCAATTGAACATTTATGTGAGATTCTGGAACAGTGCCTCAGACAACGTTTTCCACCACCATCAACAAAACACAAAATAATGGAATTTCTTGTGGAAGAATGGTGTCGCATCCCTCCAATAGAGTTCCAGACACTTGTAGAATCTGTGCCAGGGTGCATTGAAGCTGTTCTCGGTCACGGTGACTCAACGCCCTGTTAAAACACTTTATGTTGGTGTTTCCTTTATTTTGGCAGTTACCTGTATGTTATTGTATATAGTCCACTTCTGGGCTCATATTGAAAAAGTGTCTCAGAGTAGGATCAGTTTGTCCTTTTAGATAATAATGAATAAGATTATATGGATAGGGGGGACCTGATCCTAGAGCAGCAGTCCTACTCTGAGACGAATACTTGCACTGATGCTCATTTGGATAAATGAAATCTGCATCGCATTTCACCAGTTACAAATACTGTAAATCATAATTTTTTGCTTTGGATATCTGTATGTTTAGTGCAAAATTCCATCTAATTAAATATACCATTTTATTTTTTTATTACATCATTACAATCCAATGCAAGTCACTATATTAGCATTTTTTGCACTTCATGTCCAATTGATCCTTAAGTATCTACAATGGATTGTGTATCTCAGCAAAGTTAGTATTTGGAAACAATGTCCAGTTAAACAAAACCAAAGCATGGAGTGCTGTCATAACTTGTCCATAGACTGCGTACAGGGTAAGGAAACAAAATGATTTTGTAGTTTTGGGTGAACTATCCCTTTAACTACTAACACTCAGCATTCACACAGAGAGAAAGTGATTAATCGGTATAACAATAAAGGAATTAGTTTAGTGTAATAATGTTCCTTTTGGGAAACAGCTTGGATGCTAACGATGCAACTGACTGTAGGATCTACAGTAATACTTAACTTAAAGCTGCAACATGTAACTTTTTGGGACACCCGACCAAATTTTCATAAAAATGTGAATTATAGATCTGTCATTCTCATTGAAATTGAAAGCAAGTCTAAGAAGCAGTAGATCTGTTCTATGTGAGCTATTCCTATGCTTCCCGTTCTTAAGTTTAGTTTTTGCATTTTTGACTTTCGGTTTTGTACACCAGCCTAGAACAGCTGAAAATACAATATTTTTGGGTAAAGAAAATATATTTCACAGCGGTTTAGATGGAACAATGATTCTCTACACTATACTTTTGTTTTTTCACATAAACTGGAATTAAATGAACTATTAGAATTTTATCAACCAGGAAATGGCGAAGCGATTTCTGTATAGTGCATCTTTAATGTTACACAAACTATGAAAGCTCTTGGGATACTAGGCCCTGTACAATAGTACTCGACTGTGTGGCAACTGGAAACAGTGGTTTATGCTTGTGGGGTTATTGTCAAGTGTTGCACATTGATGATGGTACCTGCAGCCCTTGTAGAAAAATGTATTTGTGTGGCTATGTACTCAGTATTTCAACAATTCCCTCATAGTTGTTTTACATGTAGTAGTAGTAAATAATGACAATATTTGAAATTGCATTCTTTGTATCTGTGGTACTAATGAACTTAATAATAGTGCAAAATGCCAGACAAATCTATCAGGGGAGTTTTTGATTAGTATAATTGCTCAAGTATTATGATTATCCCAAACAAACCGTAAATTCATTGAAATGGCCAACCTATTTCCATTCCGTTGAACATCATTTTCACAAGAGTAAAAACATTTAGTCCTCACACAGTCAGTATAGATATCCCTTGATCTAAGTCATGGCCTATTTGTTTTTGTTTTTTAAAGAAAGTGTCACCGAGTTATCATACCAACTGTTTAGCATTCGATATGGGAATTCAAAAACGCGCAACGGACCATTTGCAAAAGTATAAACAACTGCAAATTATATATTGAAAAAAACAGACAGACGTAAAACACGGATTTAATGAACAAACTGAAATTGCTTTGATGAATTCCATTTTCATGTTTGTCATTTTGATTTGAACCCCCCTTTCCTTCGGTATCTCTCTGTTTCTAAACCTTTCCCCCCACAGCCCAGGCTTCGGTTCACCACACTAACACTATCTATTGAGCATTTTCCCCCTCTTTTCTCTTTCTTTCTTTGAAGGTTTGGTTCCAAAACGCCCGGGCCAAGTTTCGACGGAACATTCTACGTCAGGAGAGCACAGGGCTAGACAAGCTGTTGGATGGGTCCACTCTATCAGGGGGGTCGCCTTCAGGCCCCCCCTCCGAGCTGTCCAACTCCTCAATGAGCCCTTCCAGTACCCATACCACCCTCACGGACCTGACCAGCCCCTCTATGACATCGGCTAACCCTGTACTGACCGCCGTGCCGGGGGGCAATGACCCCCATGACTCCATGAGTATAAGCCCTTCCCAGAACACCCTTACCAGCCTTTTCTGATGTCACCCACCCCACCCGAACCGTCCTAAACCCATCCACCAGCTCACTCAAGAGGGAGTCACTTATATAAATGATATTCCCCCTGGACCCTGGACCTTAGGCTTCTACCCTGTCACTCCATCCTGACCATTCTGTTTCTAGGTAGGGATTTGTATAAAAAAAAATAAAAAAAAAAGGTAAAAGCATTGGGGAGTGTAAAATGCAGATGCAAAGTACTGTAGCAAGGTTATCCGGCAGACTCTAGCGTGCCTTATACATTTGAACCACACTGAGGAACCCCTGATCTGATAAATGTCTAATCTAGGTGGCATATTTCTTAAAGGATTTTGTTAAAGGACGGTTGCCCCACTGACAACTGCATTTGCTTACGACATGGCCATCAAAGCTGATCTACTTTACAATGCAGTCTGTACAGAGTAAGGGGCTGATGTCAACAAGAAAATGTATATTGATAGAGATGGCATAGATGAGAATTAGAATTAAACGGATACAGTTAATATAAAGATATCATGGTCACTATCCTTTAGACTCAGACTTTGCTTGAATATTTTGTAACAATAAACTGTTATACACAGAAATTAGATATGATATATATTGATATCTGATGGAATTGCGTTGATTCTATTTGCAGTCACCATTTAATATCTCAGTAACACATATACCTTTTAAGCAAAAATAGCTTTTTCGAGCATCACACTGTTTGGATTATGAATTGATAGGAGTAACATATGGATTTAGATTGTGGAATAATGTCTGGCTATTTGAATATTGTCACATTCATCACTACATTTGTAGTTTGTTTCAGCACTTGTGTACCAGATGCACTTCTACACGGCAGTCATGCACGCACGCACACGCACACACCATACTTACCTCAGTCTAAATGTCTTTCTATGTTCTTGCTTCTGAAACCCAGCACTCTGATTTTGGGTAGATACCAAGGTTATGGCTCTGTTTGCGTGGTATCACATTTTGAAATTCTAGAAGTCCATAAAATGTAGGAATTTAACACAAAATAAATGTATTTAAAACTTAGATGCTGTATGGGAGCATCCAACAATGGTACCAGCAATCCAAAATAAATCCAAGAGACCACTTCTAAATAGTTATTTGGAATTGTCCCTACAAAACTGTTCCTTGTGGGGACCTGCCTGAATATTGGTGTTGGTACAGAGAAACTAATCAGCGATTTGTGTAGTTGGCAAATAAACCAACTTTACCTGGGTCCTGCTCATTAGGACCGTACAGTAGCAAGATGTTTTGTAATGGAAAACGTAAATGAGTGTTTCTTATTGGACAAATTCAGATAGTACCTCCTTGTTTCAAACTGTTTTCTTCCACTTGGTGCCTACTGAACATTACCCTGGAAGCTTGTAGGACTATGAGGGTTTCTGACATGGAGAATAAAGCTGCCTTCCTTTTGACTGTGATCACCTTCACTCATGGATGAGGAGGGTGCTCTTACTTAATCTTTACCCTTGTGTACATTTACATTTACATTTAAGGAGAACTGCTGTTTGGGATTCATCATACCTTTAACCACAGTCTTTTGTTTGTTTGTCCTCCCATTCTTGTACAGTTGCAACTTTTTGATGTGCAGCTACACATTCATTTATTTCAAAATGTAAAATGGTGAGCAAGACTTGACCTGGTCTCTGTTGTTTAAAAAAAAGTTAATGCCTATAGGATATGATCATATGACAAACATGTACAGTTGAAGTCGGAAGTTTACATACACTTAGGTTGGAGTCATTAAAACTCAATGTTCAACCACTCCACAAATGTCTTGTTAACAAACTATAGTTTTGGCAAGTCGGTTAGGACATCTACTTTGTGCATGACACAAGTAATTTTTCCAACAATTGTTTACAGACAGATTATTTCACTTATAATTCACTGTATCACAATTCCAGTGGGTCAGAAGTTTACATACACTAAGTTTACTGAACCTTTAAACAGCTTGGAAACTTCCAGAAAATGATGTCATGGCTTTAGAAGTTTCTGATAGGCTAATTGACATAATTTGAGTCAATTGGAGGTGTACCTGTGGATGTATTTCAAGGCCTACCTTCAAACTCAGTGACTCTTTGCTTGACATCATGGGAAAATAAAAAGAAATGAGCCAAGACCTCAGAATAAAAATTGTAGACCTCCACAAGTCTGGTTCATCCTTGGGAGCAAATTCCAAACGGCTGAAGGTACCACGTTCATCTGTACAAACAATAGTACACAAGTATAAACACCATGGGACCACCCACCCGTCATACCGCTCAGGAGGAGACGTATTCTGTCTCCTGGAGATGAACGTACTTTGGTGCGATGAGTGCAAATCAATTGCAGAACAACAGGCAAAGGACCTTGTGAAGATGCTGGAGGAAACAGGTACAAAGGATTCTATATCCACAGTAAAACAATTCCTATATGGCTATAACCTGAAAGGCCGCTCAGCAAGGAAGAAGCCACTGCTCCAAAACCGCCATAAAAAAGCCAGACTACGGTTTGCAACTGCACATGGGGACAAAGATCGTAATTTTTGGAGAAATGTCCTCCTGTCTGATTAAACCAAAATGGAACTGTTTGGCCATAATGACCATCGTTATGTTTGGAGGAAAAAGGGGGAGGCTTGCAAGCCAAAGAACACCATCCCAACCATGAAGCACTGGGGTGGCAGCATCATGTTGTGGGGGTGCTTTGCTGCAGGAGGGACTGGTGTACTTCACAAAATAGATGGCATCATGAGGATGGAAAATGATGTGGATATATTGAAGCTACAGCTCAAGACATCAGTCAGGAAGATTAAGCTTGGTCGCAAAAGGGGCTTCAAAATAGACAATGACCCCAAGCATACTTCCAAAGTTGTGGCAAAATGGCTTAAATAAAACAAAGTCAAGGTATTGGAGTGGCCATCACAAAGCCCTGACCTCATTCCTATAGAAATTTTGTGGGCAGAACTGAAAAAGCGTGTGTGAGCAAGGAGGTCCACAAACCTGATTCAGTTACACAAGCTCTGTTAGGAGGAATGGGCCAAAATTCACCCAAATTATTGTGGGAAGCTTGTGGAAGGCTACCTGAAACGTTTGACCCAAGTTTTAACAATTTAAAGGCAATGCAACCAAATACTAATTGAGTGTATGTAAGCTTCTGACCCACTGGGAATATGATGAAAGAAATAAAAGCTGAATAAATAATTCTCTTTACTATTATTCTGACATTTCACATTCTTAAAATAATGTGGTGATCCTAACTGACCTAGGACAGTGAATTTTTACTAGGATAAAATGTCAGGAATTGTGAAAAACTGAGTTTAAATGTATTTAGCTAAGGTGTATGTAAACTTCCGACTTCAACTGTATCTAATATTGTCTATGTATCTCAAAATCATTGTAATGTAGTTAACCTTAAAAATGAAAATTATTCAAATCTAATTGACAAAATTCAACCAAAAGGTCTCACTTGACCGTTGCATCTTTTCCACAGTGAATGACTAGTCTTCGCCCGTTACGCTATGAAATCACACACTATTGCAGAGACTTTGATATTACCTGACCCAATTGATATGGTGAAAACAATGTGTGGGGAGGCAAAGAAACTCACATCAGTACCGTTGTTAGTTAAGTAATGTGTTATATTGCTAGCTATCAAGAGGAAACTCTGTCTGAACATCTCCAATACTCTCCAGCTTATGCTCTCCAAATGGATGTTAGTTGTGAGGGCCGAGATACCCATGCATTGACTTTTGTTCGCTATACATGTCGGGGGATGCTATTTAAGAGGACATATTGTTTTGTCTCACAATTCCCGAGCATGAAACAGCATTGGGGATGTTCAGTGTGCTGCGTGGCTATATTGACCAAAAACAGATTCCACATGGGATTGATTGATGGGGTTCCATCTATCACGGGACTACGGGCAGATCTCTGACCTCTACTTATGAATGTGTCTCCCTCTGCCATTGTATGATACACCAAGAGCAACTGCCGACAAAAGAGCAAAGCGCAGAACTCTGAGATATACTGCAGCAGGTAACGTTGATTGTAAACTACATCACACAACATCCACTGCGTGCGCCTGTTTGGAAAACTATGTGGAGGTATAGGATCAGAGCATGACAATGTTCTATTTCGCACCGAGGCTTGGTGGTTATCGAGGGGGAGTGTTGGAAAGATTTTTCGCATTGAGAGAGAAACTCTTGCCATTCACAATTGATGTGTAAAAAACGGACTTGTTGACTTTCCGTGTAATGAAAATAAAATACCAGAAAACAGCATCAGTAAGTGTGCCACGGAGTGATGACTGCTCACCTCCAATGCTTGGAAGAGCAGTTTGGGATGGACCTACTTCCCAATCCATTTGACTGTGATCCTGGCTCAGTTGACTTGCTGGTTAGGGGAAACGAACAGCTGATCGAGCTTTCATATGGCTGAATGCTTCGGACAACACATTCACGGGTCACAACGGAGGAGTTTTGGTTCCTGACTCAAAGGGAATACTCTGCCATCTCCCTCTAAGCATCATTGCTGAGATCAAAACAACTGGAAACGGGGAACTTGGACATTTCTGTCATCGAACTTCAGTTCAAGACAACTGGGAACTCGGAAAGAAACGAGTTCCGACTGGAAAAAATATTTTTGAACGGTCATCCAACTCAGAATTCCAAGTCAGGAACTCAGGCTTCTTTCTAGAGCTCTGACTTTCCGACCGACAGATCACTGACGTCATGATTTGACATCATATTTTTCAGAGTACCCAGTTGTCTTGAAAGCGCCATGAAACTCATGGTAGGATACCCTTCACCAGCTCATATCTGTGGGGAGCTGGATTCAGTGCTCTCGTCTGCATTAAAACAAAATATCGATCCCGGTTGGATGTGACAGCAGAGAAGAGGTGCGCACTGTTGACCAATCCCCTGACTTTGAGAAGGCCTGACACAACATGCATCAAGCACATCCATCTCATTAGTGGTGGTGAGATAATATCTCTTATGTCAGACTCATTTGCAATTGACTGCCCCACATTAAAAGTATGTGATGATGAGTTGAGAAGACAATCATCAATACTGTTAGAATTTTTTTCAATTGACTGCCATAACCCTAAATAAAAAAAGTTAACATTGACTATTAATTATCCCCCCCTCCCCAAAATGTACATGGGTGTGGTCTCGAGAAGTTTCAGATATTGAAATGGGGTTGTGCGCCAAAAATGTTTGTGATGGTAGCGGGGTGAGCAGGCTGTGGCTCGGGTCGTCTTTGACGTAATTTCTTATCATTCTTGGAAACGTTATGCTAAAGGACCTAAATTCCCACAGAAGAACACTGTTTCTGTAGGTAGAGAACTTTGAACAGAACAAGGCTATGTCAATAACACAATTTTGACAAAATGCAGATAGCTTGGGACTTAAAAGTGCTATCGCATTGTCAAACCAGTTGGAGAACGTTCCTAGAACATTGCCAAAATGTTAGTGAAATGTAACCATGTTTGAACTTTTAGGGAACGAGATGTTAAAGTAATGAAATTCCCCAAAAATATATATTTTTTTATTAGGTTACTTAAATGTTCTGAGAACGTTCCAAAACTAATCAACTGTCCTCCACCATTCCCAGAAAGTTGTGGGAAGGTTGTATGCTAAATAAATAACCATAGGACAACCACTCTCTCATCAAGCTCTAAGAAACATATGGGTCTCAGAACGTTATGTGCTAGCTGGGATCTTACTGGGTGTCACGTTCGTCATAAGGAATGGACCAAGGCGCAGCGTACGTAGAGTTCCATATATTTTAATAAATAGAAACTCACCAAACAAAACAAACAAGCACAAACGAAACGTGACGTTCTGGACTACTCACAGGCAGCTACACAAACACAAGATCCCACAAAGCACAAAGGGGAAATGGCTGCCTAAATATGATCCCCAATCAGAGACAACGATAAACAGCTGCCTCTGATTGGGAACCATAACAGGCCAACATCGACATATAAACGCCTAGATGACCCACCCTAAATCACACCCCGACCGAACCAACATAGAGAACAAAAGCTCTCTATGGTCAGGGCGTGACACTGGGCAGGAGGATGAGGAGCAGATGAAGAACAGGAGAGAGGGAAGGACCCCACCCCCCGGTTCTCCTACCCTTTCACACACACACACACACACACTATCACCCAACCCCCAACCCCCCCCCCCCCCCCCCTCTAATTACCCAGGGTGACTGGCGGTTGGAGAGACTTTGAGCCCCGTCCAAGTTTCACGTCACTTGCCTTGGCCCTTGATTCCTAGTGAAAGGGCGTTGGGGTGGAGGAGGAGCACCTCATTTCCCGTGTGACAGATATTTTCATAATACGCCGGGCCTGGACGGTGTGGGTAGCAGTGTGGTTGATGGGGGAGGCGAGGGGGCATAGTGATAAGCACTGCTCAGATCACAGCGTCGCTCCCGGGCGCCAGACAGTGATCCACCTTGAAGGCCCCGAGGGGACGGTCGGCACAATGGGGCCTGTCGAGCAAATGTGATGTGATCCCTGCTCCACACACACACTCCTGTGGGGGAATGATACACCAAGTTCAGGGTGTTTTGATGCCACCCTGAGTGGTGCACCGGGAGGATGGGTTGATGCAGTTTAGAGGGCTATTATTGTGGTTCTCAACTTTCAGCGTTCCATAGACTGAGTGTATGCGTGTTTATGTCTGTGTGCAGTCGTGTGCATGCGTGTGTATGTGGTGGCAGTTGACATTAAAGTGACATAAATAGCATAAATAGGTGAATGTGCAGAGACCACAGTAGGTTGTTTTATTTGAGCCCCGAGGGCCACAGGGTCTACTGGTTTCATTGTCAGCCACTGTACTCAGTCAGCCTCATTTCATACAGGCAGAAAGTTCTAGCTAACCTGGATTTGGCTCATGACAATGACATTAGATTGTGTTTTGCCTCACAATGGCGGTCTTCATGTCTAGCTATTGGACGTACAGTAAATTGTGATTTTACCCTTTTGTCTTCTGATCCCTGGTCAGATTGTCATCTTCCTCTTTTTTATTCTGTGCTGAATCCAGCAATATCTCAACAATTGTTCTGGCCTTAATGCATATACTTGAGCAAACGTGATTACAACATTTTAATTGGCTAGTGTACCAATGGTAGTAATTATGAAGGTCCATGTCAAGCGAGATGTTGAACAAAACAACACATTTTTTATATGAAATGGCTGATACTGCAGCTATCAAACAGCTGAACAGCAATGATATATCTCAAGGTCTAATTTGTATAATCTAGTTGTTTCAGTAGGGTTAAACCAGCTTCCTGCTCCTGAAAAATGTAGACAGGTGTTAGCACCACTGTTTTGCGCTCTGTAAACTCACCAGGGTTGTGTTCATTAGGTAACACAACTGAAAACTAAAATTGAGGGTCCAGGTAGTCAGTCTTCCATTTGGTGTCTAATAAAAAATCGGGGTTCATAGACTACTTCCTTGTTATCCATAATATGAGGTAATTTTCTAATATGAGTGGACCCAAATCCTTGGAGAGGGCCTTCTTCAACACCCATCCTACCATATCAGTCAATCATATGCATTTATAAAGCCATTTTTACATCACCAGATGTCATAAATTGCTTATATAGAACCCAGCCTAAAACCCCAAAGAGGAAGCAGTAAAATAACTGCCTCTTGTAATACTTTGGTAACATTCAAATCAAATACATTTTTATTTGTCACATGTGCCGAATACAGCAGGTGAAATGCTTACTTACAAGCCCTTAACCAACAATGCAGTTTAAGAAAAATAAGATAAGTAATTTAAAAAAAAGTTACAAATAATTAAAGAGAAGCAGTAAAATAACAATAGCGAGGCTACATACAGGGGGTACAGGTACGGAATCAATATGCGGGGCCACCGGTTAGTCAAGGTAATTGAAGTAATATGTACATGTAGGTAGAGTTAAAGTGACTATGCATAGATAATAAACAGAGTAGCAGCGGTGTGAAAGGGGGGGGGGAGAGGTAATGCAAATAGTCTGGGTAGACATTTGATTAGCTGTTCAGGAGTCTTATGGCATGGGGGTAGAAGCTGTTAAGAAGTCTTTTGGACCTAGATTTGGCGCTCCGGTACCGCTTGCCGTGTGGTAGCAGAGAGTAAATTCCATGACTAGGGTGGCTGGAGTCTTTGACAATTTTTAGGGCCTTTTTTTGGGACCGCATGGAATAGAGGTCCTGGATGGGAGGAAGCTTGGCCCCAGTGATGTACTGGGCCGTACGCACTACCCTCTGTAGTGCCTTGTGGTCAGAGGCCGAGCAGTTACCAAACCAAGCAGTGATGCAACTAGTCAGGATGCTCTCGATGGTGCAGCTGTAGAACTTTTTGAGGATCTGAGGACCCATGCCAAATATTTTGTGTCTCCTGAGGGGGAATAGGCTTTGTCGTGCCCTCTTCACGACTGTCTTGGTGTGCTTGGACCATGTTAGTTTGTTGTTGATGTGGACACCAAGGGACTTGAAGCTCTCAACCTGCTCCACTACAGCCCTGTCGATGAGAATGGGGGCGAGCTCGGTCCTCCTTTTCCTGTAGTCCACAATCATCTCCTTTGCCTTGATCACGTCGAGGGAGAGGTTGTTGTCCTGGCACTGTGACAGGTTAAAGGAAATACTAATAGCCTGTTATACATTAAAAAGTATTAGTAAATTCATAGTATGTGAGGATCTTAAAACATCTAAGGTTAAGAAGATCATGCAGTCAGTATTAGTTGATAGATTGATAACATTTATATAATTCTGTTAAAATCCATCAAGCATACAAAGGGTACGAATTGTGAGAGGAATGTGTAAACGTTATGTTGATTCCTTTATGTTGTCGTGGATAAAAGTGCTAATCTGTGATCTACTAAATGCTCTTAATCTATGAGCCTGAGATCGATTGCTCTGGTCTCCACTCAAGTTCACGGAGAATTCGCGGTCTTTTTCTCATTGCACTAAACGTTCAATGAGTAAACATTCCGTATCACTATCGTGATTCTTTCTACCCTTTTTCAGGTACATTATTGATGATTAAAAAGAGTAATTTAAATGTAATAACTTGATAACATGTCAAGAGTGTTTAAGGTTTGTTTAGTAACATGTTGAGGAAGTTGGTTGGGTTTGCAGAGAGTAATGTGAGCCGTGCTCGGTTGCAGCTAGCTTCGTACTGCTAGGTACTGCTACGTAGCTGCCATTTTATGTCGATTGTGAATGAACGTGTGCGCTGTTGGTAAGATGTTTTGCGGCGTTATTTGTGTGGTTGTTTTTCAAACACTTTGTTGCCTGTTGATGAATTGTGTTATGGTTTACTGAGTTAAAGCTTTGCTTGACAGTTATATTGAAAACAGTATTTGTTTCAGTGATGTACAGTGTATACTGTTATGATTTGAATAAGCCTTGTACCCTACAAAACCTATCGTTCCTGTAGATCTGTTGTTCTGTAAAATGTGTTATTTATGTACAATGATTGCACTAAACGTTCAATGAGTAAACATTCCGTATCACTATCGTGATTCTTTCTACCCTTTTTCAGGGGTGTAACAGCACCACACGTTTAGGTCTCTGACCTCCTCCCTATAGGCTGTCTCATCGTGCCGGTGATCAGGCCTACCACTGTTGTGTCATCTGCAAACTTAATGATGGTGTTGGAGTCATGCCTGGCCAGTCATGAGTGAACAGGGAGTACAGGAAGGGACTGAGCACGCACCCCTGAGGGGCCCCCGTGTTGAGGATCAGTGTGGTGGATGAGTTGTTACCTACCCTTACCACCTGGGGGCAGCCCGTCAGGAAGTCCAGGATCCAGTTGCAGAGGGAGGTGTTTAGTTCCAGGGTCCTTAGCTTAGTGATGATCTTTGAGGGCACTATGGTGTTGAACGCTGAGCTGTAGTCAATGAATAGCATTCTCACGTAGGTGTTCCTTTTGTCCAGGTGGGAAAGGGCAGTGTGGAGTCATCTGTGGATCTGTTGGGGCAGTATGCAAATTGGAATGGGTCTAGGGTTTCTGGGATAATGGTGTGGATGTGAGCCATGACCAGCCTTTAAAAGCACTTCATGGCTATAGACGTGAGTGCAACGGGTCGGTAGTCATTTAGGCAGATTACATTAGGGTTCATGGGCACAGGGACAATGGTGGTATCTGCTTGAAACATGTTTGTATTATAGAGTCAGTCAGGGACAGGTTGAAAATGTTAGTGAAACCATCAAACAGGCACAGCATCAATACAGGACTACACTAGCTCCGATGCACGTCGGATGTGGCAGGGCTTGCAAACTATTACAGAATACAAAGGGAAGCACAGCTGCGAGCTGCCCAGTGAAATGAGCCTACCAGACAAGCTAAATTACTTATATGCTCACTTCGAGGCAAGTAACACTGAAACATGCATGAGAGCATCAGCTGTTCCGGACGACTGTGTGATCATGCTCTCCGTAGCCGATGTGAGTAAGACCTTTAAACAGAACAACATTCACAAGGCCGCAGGGCCAGACTGATTACAAATAATGCGAAAAATCACACACAATAACACAATTGGTTAGTGGATCGTAAAACGGCAGCCATCTCCTCGGGCGCCATTATAACACCCCGTGTCAATCGTGTGGTGTTACCCCGTGTCAACTTGCAGAATCCTTCCAAGATTGAACCCACCAGATGGGGACTGTCATGACTGTCCTGTGAGGATCCAGATGGGCAATAAATAACTTCAGCCAGATCCCCTCACACCCTGTTGTAAATCCAGAGTTAGAACTTTCAGCTATCTCCCTCTCCAAATCCACACAGGAATGTGCCTTTGTTTCACAGACGTTTGCCCGCCCGCCTAAACTCTAAAGTGAATACTGGAACAATATTTCTAAAATAGAAAGGGGGGGAATGGTCAGAGGTGATCTAAAGCATAATAATGTATTTTCGGTTGTTATTTTGTGATGTCATTAAAAATGTTATAAAGGAAATACTGTAACTTGAAAAGTATATACACTACATGTACAAAGTCTCCATCCTCTAGGTTGTGTATGAAATATGAAACATTATGAAAGTGTTTTTGTTAAGAGAGGGATGTTATCTTGGAAACTATAAACAATTGTTTCAATAACTTTGTACAAGTGAGTAGTCACTGCCCCTTGAGTGAGGTCAGAGAGCGTGTCAGCCTCACGAACCACCACTTTTGAATGAACTGTAATAAACGGTTGGTTAAGAATTAACATATCAAAGTTGTTCGAACTCAGAATATCAACAGTAGAGGCGAGAAGTGAATTTAAGTGGGACCATTCTACGCCTATCTTCAAACCATCATATTCTACTACTCTCATCACCCCACTGGGAACCATAGACACGGCTGGGTAGCCTATCTTCAAATAATCACCTTCAGGAGCAAATGGAAAGTACAATAAGCTCTATAGTTCTGTTCAGGACTACACGACAAGTCAACGGATACCGGATGACGGCAGAGGAGGACAACAGTAGAAGACGGGTGGGGACACCTTTTGGACAATCAGAGCATTACAAGCATGCCACGGAAAAGCCCAACCAAACCCCTTTCCAAGAAGGCTTGGTTCCGACAGAGGTACATGGAGAACTAAGGCATTTACACCGAAATACATGCATGGTTTCTTACTCCAAACGGTCAGTGGTTCGTGTCCCTCTCTCTCTCTCTCTTGCCCTCTCCATCTCTTATGTAACAAGCCGTCATATTGTGTCGGTGTCACGTCCTGACCTTAGTTCCTTTTTTGTGTCTCTATATTAGTTTGGTCAGGGCGTGAGTTAGGGTGGGCAGTCTATGTTCTTTTTTCTAGGTTGTTGTTTTTCTATGTGTTTGGCCTGGTGTGGTTCCCAATCAGAGGCAGCTGTTTATCGTTGTCTCTGATTGGGGGCCATATTTAGGTAGCCGGTTTTCCATTGTGTGTTGTGGGTTTGTTTTCCGTTTCAGTGTTTGCACCATTCGGGACTGTTTCGGTTTTCATTTTGATTCTCTTGTTCTTTTTGTATTTTGTATTCATTCTCATTAAAAGATATTATGGATACGTACCACGCTGCACATTGGTCCGATCCTTCATACTCCTCGTCTGAAGAGGAGGAAAATCGTTACAGTTGGTCCGCTAGGGACCTGATTTAATGTATTAAGTGTGTATGTTTATCCTGTGTTACCAATTTGTGTAGTACTTTGTACTACTTGGTGTCCACCTCAACAACAAACTAGAATGGTCCAAACACACCAAGACAGTCGTGAAGAGGGCACGACAAAGCCCCTCAGGAAACTAAAAAGATTTGGCATGGGTCCTGAGATGCTCAAAAGGTTCTACAGCTGCAACATCGAGAGCATCCTGACTGGTTTCATCACTGCCTGGTACGGGAATTGCTTGGCCTCTGACCGCAAGGCTTCTCAACAGTTTTTACCCCCAAGCCATAAGACTCTTGAACAGGTAATCCAATGGCTACCAGGAGTATTTACATCGTGTGCCCCCCCCCCCCCCCAACCCCTCTTTTTACGCTGCTGCTACTCTCTGTTTATCATATATGCATAGTCACTTTAACTATACATTCATGTACATACTACCTCAATTGGGCCGACCAACCAGTGCTCCCGCACATTCGCTAACCGGGCTATCTGCATTGTGTCCCACCACCCACCACCTGCCAACCCCTCTTTTACGCTACTGCTACTCCTTGTTCATCGTATATGCATAGTCACTTTAACCATATCTACATACACATACTCCCTCAATCAGCCTGACTCACCGGTGTCTGTGTGTAGCCTCGCTACTTTTATAGCCTCCCTACTGTATATATGTCACGAGAATTTTCAAACCCAATGATGATAACAATCACTATAGCTTTGACCAATTTCCCCTTGGTTGTAAAGCTAGGGTTAATAAGAATTAGGCAAAGACTCAGATTCTGCAAAAGGTTTGTTGTAGTTTATTCATGAGAGCTCTAAAAATCATATAATGCGCATAGCCTTTTATATAACTCCTACAAGCCCCTGCAAGTCTACAAGCGCATCTGTTCCTCCCTGGGTGGAGGAACTTTATCTCATGTCCTTGGTCTCACAGTACCAAAACATGTCTGTTGTCAGTTCCTCTTTATCACACACAAACCCAATGTCTCACAATATTCTAGTATTATGTCTAAACACATTGTCTAAGCTTCTGTAACTATTAGGGTGAAATACTTTAGTCATTACTCTTAATGTCATTCAGATTCTCTTATTATTACTTTAAACATATAAATACCTTTATCAATATAGCCTGTCTTTTTACTGCTATTCAATTTCTTTACTTACCTATTGTTCACCAAATACCTTTTTTGCACTATTGGTTAGAGCCTGTAAGTAAGCATTTCACTGTTGTATTCGGCACACGGGACAAATAAACTTGATTTGAATCATAAGTAAAGCTGTTTTTTTTTCAGATGCAGGAGGTTACAACTGTTCAGAATGATGATATGATACAAGGTTATGATTAATATGTTGACTGTTTAATGGATGTGATAGGTAAAGACCTTTCGAGTTTAATTTGGGAGATGGTAACTCTTTAAACAACTGCTCTCATGGTGCCCCAAATTCCTAATGAGTTAATTGTTACATGATTCATTTAATTGGGTAACAATTAAGCAAAGTTAGTTGATTAGATAATAAACATGACAATAAAAACAGCCTAACCAGCTCTGCTAAGGCAAGTAAAATGGTCATTGTGGGCTGTTCTAGTGAGCTGTTCCGTGCTTCTACACCTGCATTGCTTGCTGTTTGGGGTTTTAGGCTGGGTTTCTGTACAGCACTTTGAGATATCAGCTAATGTTAGAAGGGCTATATAAATACATTTGATTTGAATTTGATTTGATTTGTTTTGTTCTATCATTTGTGTCTGGAAGTACCTAGCAAGCTAGCCAACGTTAGCCAGTTAGCTTGGGTGCTTGACTGCTGTTGGGTCAGAACGCTCGGATCAACCCTACTTTTCGGCCAGAGCATCCAGTGTGCGCTCTGAATGCCCCGAGAGCGAAACATTCTGAATTTAAGAACAATCAATCTGACAACGCTCTGAGTTTACGAATGCCCAGAGCACATTCTAGCACTCCAGATAAAATTTACGAACACACCCGTAGTATAAGCCAGCCTTTAGTCTTGAAATCTTTGTTTTTTTAGTACATAGCCTCACATGTGAATCCTTAAAGAGATGGGTGGGGCTAAAGCTTAAAAGGGTGTGAACGATGCTGAATAGGTGTAAAGTGTTCTCCAGTAGGTACCAAAAGATTCAAGGAACATTTTCTCAAAAGTGATGTTACAAGTTGATCAACTATCAAAGCATAATTACTTTCCCATTGTTCCTCAACTGAAGTGTATGATATACCATTTTCTATCTCTGAGCCTCTACTTTTATCCAAAGTAAAAACAAAAACAGTTTCAACTACATATGACCGAATCGAGCCGGTTAGTCACAAATGGGGTTTTAAAATGCTTGGGGACTTTGGACTAGGAGTCTGGGGGAGTTCATGATTTGGGCAGCGGTGCCATTTAGTGAGCTCTGAAATGTAATCTGATTATGAAGAAGTAGGATTCTATTCTGAAAAACATTCTGTATCAGCTTCCTGTGGATCACTCTTTGTTGAAGGTGTAGAGAGCTGTAAGGTGAAGACAGACGCCTGCAATTTGTCAGGTGTTGTAGGCCTACATCTGTGCATATCATTTTCAAAAGCTTCAACATGTGATGCATATAAACCGATACCAGGCTGACATCTCCTGTTGTAATATATGACTATAGGTCCATCAGCATACTCTGTGGAAACATCCAGAGAACAACAGTGAAGAAAAATGCTATATAACCTCTCATTAGGAATTAATTGGTCTTCTGCTCAGTATCATCATATACAAATGTCGGATCTTAATTTGACCCGTATCGTCGCAGGAGGAAAATAATCCTGCAGCAGGAGGATTTGAATATCTGAAGAAATATTTAGACGCACCGACAAGGGGCAGCTGGAAGCAGTCCACTGGGCGCCAAGTAGTGTATGTAACTGTGGAGGCTGGTAGGATAATATATAGGAGGACGGACTCATTGTAATGGCTGGAATGGTATGAATGGAACGGCATCAAACATATGGAAATTACGTTTGACTCCGTTCCATTTATTCCATTCTAGCCATTACAATGAGTCCATCCTCCTATAACTCCTCCCACCAGTCTCCTATGATATTTAGGCTACATGCAGGCTACAGTGCATCTCGTGTGAATTCTTATGTGGATTATAATAAATTCACGTATTTGTAGGGGGTAGATGTATCTCTCGTTAGGGGAAATCTTTTTTTTTAATCAACTTTTAATATACAGTATGTTCAAGGCAAACCATGGGTGGCCTCGGTGCCTGTGTGGTCTAGCGGTTACAGCCGCTGACCCCACTACACATATGCCAGACTTGGCATGGGTTCGAATTTGGCCCACTGCCCTTTGACTCACCTCCCCCTGTCTTTCCAACATCCGTCTCTTCAAAAAAAAGCAAAATAATTACTTAAATTAGTTTAGAGAGACTATAGCCTACATTAGGCCCACAAGTTAATTGCATTTATTTAACTGTTTTTAAGAAGTAAAACCAATAGTCTGATCATTTACAAGTGTCTCAGCTCAACAAAATCATCTTTGGAATGGCTCAAATGCATTAACATCTTACCAGCTTTACAAAATGAAATATTAAAGCCACCCATTACAGGCTTTCAATCCACAACAAGGATGACTTCAAATGCAGGCATCAAACTGAAAGTGCAATTGGCCTATGCCACTGTAGCCAGTGCATAACAGCTTAGCAATGGAAATTACACCTACTGTAAGGGCCATGCACACCAAAGATCCTTCACCATATTGACAAATTATACATAGCCTAACTATAAAACGTGGACGAGCATCCACACCGGAGTAGAGTTTATCGTTCTACAGTAGGCCTACATCTGTCAATCAACTGATGGCCCAAATCAGCTCATCAACTCAGCCAGGGAAACACAAACAGTAGCATATCGGTTTTTACACCGTTAATTATGTGACAATGTGTAGGCTAACGGTAGCCTACAGAATGTATTGGGATATAATCAAATAATCAATACGCAACCTGTTTTGGAGTACTCTGATACCTAGCTAGTAACTGAGATTAACTAAGATTAAGCTACATACAATATGTTTATCTTATATGCACATTACCATAAATCCAAACATCGGGGTATGACAATCATTTTTTATATGCAATAATGAGATGATCAAGCACATTTCCACCGCATTTTCAACGGCATTCTAACTAGCCTAGCACGTTTTGCTCAATGGTTTCTGGTATCCGTAGCTTTTCCATTCCTATCTATGTTCCATCTCAAAACCAATACACAGCAGGGTAAAAGAGATGACAGAATGAAATCAATGCAAATCTCCTTAAGCCTATTGTCATGTTAAACTCTCTAGTTCAGAGGCAAGAAAGGAGAACAGACTGGACATTAGAAATGCACTGAGCCTTAGGTCTCAGCTCACTACTACCATTGTGTAGCTTTGTGTAGCGGATGGGGGCCAAGGTATAGTGTAGACACACACACACAGAAGCAGCCACACACACACACACACACACACACACACACACACACACACACACACACACACACACACACACACACACACACACACACACACACACACACACACACACACACACACACACACACACACACACACACACACACACACACACACACACACACACACACACACACACACACACTAGGGGGGGGGGGGGGGGGTAAATCTGCATTGTCAGTCAAGCACGCAGATGTAGCTGAAGAGTCTACCCCCCCTTCCCCCCCATCCCTTCACCCCTTCACTGTCCACTGGGCCCCAATCATGTGTATAGAAGTATGAGGGAAAAGAGAGAGGGAAAGAGAGCATGGCCACAGCAATTAAAAACCCTGGCCGCCCAATTGACTGTGCTCATAGAAGAGGGGAGAGAGGGGGTGGACTGGGTCCTGGAGTGTAATGCGTAATGAAAAAATGAGGGTGTATGCAGATCAGGGGGCCGAGGCCATTAACTGACCATTTAGTGGCGATTAGGACTCTTATCCTCCAAGCCCCCGAAGGTTTCCCCTGACCCCTGGGTTCATTAATTAGAGACCCCAAGTAGGCACGCACACACACACAGACGTGCTCCAACCTACAACCCAGAAACACAAACACGTGCGATAGGGTTATGTGATGCATACATACAGCCTTGAGAAAATGACAATGATAAATTGGTTTTTGGCACACAGCCAAGCAGTTTTACGATTCACCCTCCTGTCACATCGATGACAATCTCTGGGCGGGACAAGTGATCGCGGTGGCCCTCCGAGTGGGACTGAACCCTAGGAGGGGAGGCAGTGTTTCGTTAATGGCAATTATGCCTAATTAGGTGAATGGGCCATTCCTGTAAGGGACTAAGGGAACGCACCCTATTTTGGACTATGCTGATACCTAGCTAACCAGTAGGTTGTGGGTCCCGTCACTTTTGCACAGGAGAAGTGGATTCTTGCACATTTATCTGCATGCTATCAGAATGTCTGCTACAGTTTTTTCTTGCTATGCATCGATTTTGACATTGCTTGCTTATGATTTTTTTGTCCACTAACAATAACGTCTATGCAATACCATAATTATTGGCATTGCATGTATGGCTAACAGATTAGAATCCTTTCTACACACAATAGTTTATACCACATGCATTGGTTTGAGAAGTGTGTTGTCACTGTACGTGGTGTTTGTGTCTATCCAGTTATGCACAGAGTTGTTATGCTTGTCCATACTCTTCTGTTCTCCCACTGTTCCCTGCCTTCAGTCATTAGTGACGTCTCGTGTATTAGTGCTGAGCTGGAGATTTTTTGTTGTTGCAACATGGTGGTGAAGTAGAGAAACACTGCCGTGGAAAGCCTCCTCTTGCATGGTGGTGTATCATCCGTAGCTGCAGGCAGTAGTGTTGTCTTTGGGCTGTGTTGAGATGACCTCTACTGGTCTACTGGGTGAATGACATCACCAAGGCCAGGGCCCAAACTCAGTGTTTCAGATTAGGAGTGCTGACCTAGGATCAGTTTTGCAGTTTAGATCATAATGAATGATATTATACGGACACGGTGGAGCTGATACTAGATCAGCACTCCTAGTCTGAGACACTTTATGAATACAGGCACAAAGCTCAGATACTAATGAGTCAGGGGTTCCAAGCTCGGATGAATTCTCTAGTCACCAAACGGAAGCTAACGGGGCGAAACATGGAGGAACCAACCTGAATTTGTCCAATTAGAAACTCTCGTTTTCGTTGCAATTTTTTTTCTACGGTTTGATGTAGTGTACACTAGAGAATACACCCAAAGGTTTTTTAGAATGATCAAGATTTAGTTGTTTCACAGTATTTACAGGTTAACGTTAGCTGTTAGCTGTTTACCCAGCATTGCTCACGCATAGTGGAATGCACCATAGACAATTGTTTCTATAGATTTCTTCTATGCCAAACAGGAGAAACAAAGCATTTCTATTCATCAAATCAGTTGCCAGTCCGATAGATAACTACAAGAAATGCCATCACAAGAATCATATAAAGGGAGCTTAACTTGTCCTTATTAAAATTATATTTTGACGCATTCCAATGCTGAATATCAGTAGCTAAACATGCAAGTCATTTCCACCAAGCTAAAGACATGTAAATAAATTGACTTTAAATCAACGTAATAATATCAGATGTGACATTATCCCATTATTATCAACGAACCAGAGACCATACCGTTATGATACATAAAGCCATCTCCTCAGCCTCGGGGTTCCTTCAGAGGATCCGATGGCACCGGTAGTTTATCAGGAGCTTGTTGGCCCATTATAAATCAATTGAACTAGCGACACATGAACTTTACAGTGCACAAGATTTAAAAGCCATAAGTATACAGTGCCTTCGGAAAGTATTCAACACCCTTGATTTTTTTTACACATTTTGTTACGTGACAGCCTTATTCTAAAATGGATTCAATAAAAAACTCATCCTGAGCAATCTGCACACATACCCCATAATGACAATGCAAAAGCAGGTTTTTAGAAATGTTTGCAAATGAATTAAAGATGAAAAACTGATATGACATTTACATAAATATTCCTTTTATACCCTTTGCTATGAGACTCAAAATTGAGCTCAGGTGCATCTTGTTTCCATTAATCATCCTTGAGATGTTTTGACAACTTGATTGGAGTTCACCTCTGATATATTCAATTGACTGGACATGATTTGGAAAGGCACACCCTTGTCAATGTAAGGTCCCACAGTTGACAGTGCTTGTCAGAGCAAAAACCAAGCCATAAGGTTGAAGGAATTGTCCGTAGAGCCCCGAGAGAGGATTTTGTCGATGCTCAGATCTGAGGAAGGGTACCAAAAATTTCCTGCAGCATTTAAGGTCCCCAAGAACACAATGGCCTCCATCATTCTTAAATGGAAGAAGTTTGGAACCACCAAGACTCTTACTAAAGCTGGCCACCCGGCCAAACTGAGCAATTGGGGGAGAAGAACCTTGGTCAGGGAGGTGACCAAGAACCCGATGGTCACTCTGACAGAGCTCTAGAGTTCCTCTATGGAGATGGGAGAACCTTCCAGAAGGACAACCATCTCTGCACCACTCCACCAATCAGGCCTTTATGGTAGAGTGGCCAGACGGAAGACATTCCTCAGTAAAAGGGATATGAAAGCCCGCTTGGAGTTTGCCAAAAGGCACCTAAACGACCGAGGCCATGAAAAACAAGATTCGCTGTTCTGTGGAAACCAAGATTCAACTCTTTGGCCTGAATGCCAAGCATCACTTCTGGAGGAAACCTGGCACCATCCATACGGTGAAGCATGGTGGTGGCACCATCATGCTGTGGGGGTGTTTTTCAGTGGCAAGGACTGGGAAACTGGTCAGGATCAAGGCAAAGATGAACGGAGCAAAGTACAGAGAGATCCTTGATGAAAACCTGCTCCAGAGCGTGCAGGACCTCAGACTGGGGCGAAGGTTCACCTTCCAACAGGACAACGACCCTAATCACACAGCCAAGACAACGCAGGAGTGGCTTCGGGACAAGTCTTTGAATGTCCTTGTGTGGCCCAGCCAGAGCCCGGACCTGAACCCGATCAAACATCTCTGGAAAGACCTGAAATTAGCTGTGCAGTAACGCTCCCCATCCAACCTGACAGAACTTGAGAGGATCTGCAGAGAAGAATGGGAGAAACTCCCCAAATAGAGGTGTGCCAATCTTGTAGCATCATACCAAAGAAGACTCGAGGCTGTAATTGCTGCCAAAGGTGCTTCAACAAAGTTGGGGGTCTGAATAATTATGTAGGTAAATATTTCTAAAAACATGTTTTTGCTTCGTCATTATGGGGAATTGTGTGTAGAGTGATGAAGAAAAAAAACAATTTAATAAATTTTAGAATAAGGCTGTTACCTAACAAAATGTGGAAAAAGTCAAGTGGTCTGAAGACTTTCCCGAAGGCCCTGTAGGGGTCTCTCTCTCTCTCTCTCTCGTAGTGCATGCTGGGAGTTTTTTGGAGTATGAGTGTTTGGTATGGTGGGCTCTGTCCTAACTAACTTTCTTGATTCTTTTCTTGGTCTTTTCTTTAAATTTTATTTTCTATGGTGGAGGGTTAATGCAATATTTGTTTTAGCTGTATCCACAGTTTTTTCAAAGTTAGGGTGGAAGAGGACAGAGTAAGTTTCCTGGGGTTTGGAAGGTGTGGTGTGGGCGATGGCTTCTCAGCCTAGCGCAGAGGAGACGCTGTCGATACGGCATGGATTCAGGTGTGTTCCTGAGAATGGAGTTAAGGTGGAGGAGGTTCTGTTCGCGGTCGGAGAACAGGTAGGAGCTGAATTTATACATTCTGCTTCTAGAATGAACAAAGCTGTGGTTGTGTTCATGAAAAGAGCAAATTTGGTTGGTAGGCTAATTGCTAGTGGAATATTTGTAAGGGGTCTGTTGGTGCCAATTTCACCTCTCTCTACCCCTTCGACAAGAGTGGTAGTTGAAAATGTGCCTCCGTTTATTATGGATGATCAAATCATGAAAGAGCTGAGACGTTTTGGTAAGTTTGCTAGGGGTTTTCGTGTACTGTCGGCAGGTTTTCAGGCAGATGCCGTTAAGCACGTTGTTTTGTTCCGGAGAAAAGTGTTTATGTTTCTGAATAACAATGAGCAACAGCTAAATGTGCATTTTAAAGTGAGGCATGGGGAGGGGATCTATGCAGGGTTTGCCAGCACAAATAGTCTACGATGTTTTGAGTGTGGAGATTTGGGGCATAAGAGCTTTGCGTGCCCACATAAAGGCCGTAGACAAGGTGAGGGTACAAGCGCCAGTGGGGGAAATCGAAGTCAACGTGCTGGGGTTAATGAGATGCAGACAGCAGAGGCTGGGCCTAGTCATGCCAGGGATGGTGGTGTAAATGAGGCTGAGCCTAGTCATGCCAGGGATGGTGGTGTAGATGAGGCTGGAACTAGTCATGCCAGGGATGGTGGTGTAGATGAGGCTGGGCCTAGTCATGCAAGAGATGGTGGTGTAGATGAGGCTGGGGCTAGTCAGGCTAGAGATGGTGAGGTAGCTGAGGCTGGGTCTAGTCAGGCTATGGATGGTGGTGTAGATGAGGCTGGGTCTAGTCAGACTAGAGATGGTGGGGTAGCGGAGGCTGGGTCTAGTCAGACTAGAGATGGTGGGGTAGCGGAGGCTGGGTCTAGTCATGCTATGGATGGTGGGGTAGCGGTGGCTGGGTCTAGTCAGGCTAGAGATGGTGGGGTAGCGGAGGCTGGGTCTAGTCATGCTATGGATGGTGGGGTAGTGGAGGCTGGGTCTAGTCATGCTATGGATGGTGGTGTAGCGGAGGCTGGGTCTAGTCAGGCTAGAGATGGTGGGGTAGCGGAGGCTGCGTCTAGTCAGGCTAGAGATGGTGGTGTAGCTGAGCCTGGGTCTAGTCATGCTATGGATGGTGGGGTCTAGTCAGGTTTTGCTAGCAGATGAGGAGAGTATAGTGGGGAAGTGTAAGATACTAGGGGGGGAGGAGGAGGGTGTCAAGCGGAAAAGGAAAAAGGGTGTGGTCAAAGGCACCATGGAAACTTTGCCTGTTGCTGTGGGGGATGCCCTGACCAGAGAGGAAAGTGGGTATGAGGAGTTATTTTTTTCAGACTCCTCTTCAATGGGCCCAGGACTGACAGCCAGTCAAGCAGAGGGGTCTAAGTACACAATTGAGAGAACTGACAATGTTCATGAATGAGACCAAGGGGGAAAAAGTTAATCTTGAGGATTTTTTTCTGATCCGAGAAAGTTTGTAAGATCAGTACAACATGTTATGAAAAATAAGGGGCATGGTGTCCTCTCACCCAGGAAACGGTTTAGGAAGTGGGTCACAACAGTGAGTAAAGATTTACCTTCAGACACTGTTTAGATGTATATTTTCTTTCTGTCACTGGGGCTTTTTGAGCTTTGCTATTGGTCTCTTTCTTTGCTGGCTTTTCTCCCACTTCTTATGGAGACTCTTTGGGTAGGATCGCTCAATATAAATGGCGCCAGAGATGTGGGAAAGAGGAGTGTGTTGGGTGAATATGTAAAACCAAAAAAAGTACAGGTGTTGTTTCTGCAGGAGACACATAGTAATGTGTTGAATGAAGTCGATTGGGGGCTCTGGTGGAAAGGGGCAAGTGTGTTGAGCCATGGGACAAATTTTTGTGCAGGGGTGGCAGTCCTTTTTGCACCGCGTCTGTCTGTAAAAATTTGTAAAATCTGTAAAAAACCTCCTCAGAGGTGTGTAGGGGTAGGCTGCTTCTTGTAAAAGCAGAAATTAACAACATGGGTTTTGTCTTTATAAATGTGTATGCACCTAACACAGGGAGAGAGAGGGGGGTTCTATTTGGGAGTCTTAGACAGGAACTCTCACGGGTAGTGCCTGAGGAGACGCTGGTGGTCGGAGGGGACTGGAACTGTACAATTGATTTTACGAAAGACAGAAATGGGGAAGAGCCTCATTCAGTGTCAGTGGGAGTGTTAAGGGACATCATTAATCAGTTTGACCTAGTGGATGTTTGGAGAACTATACATGCCAACACAACACAGTATACATGGGTGAAGGTCTTTGGGGCTAGGGTGAGTGCAGCCCGACTTGATCGGTTTTCCATGTCCAGCAATCAGAGCAATAGGCTGTTGGGCGCTACCATTCTCCCGGTGGGGTTTTCAGATCCCCACATAACCATGGCTCGGCTGTCTATTTCACCAGGGCCCCGGCAGGCATCCTATTGGAAGTTTAATGTAAAGCCCTTACAAGATGCCACTTTTTGCTCAGGTTTCCAGACCTTTTGGGAAAGATGGGGACAGTGAAGAGAGGAGTATGAGTCTGAGTCAATGGTGGGATGTGGGGAAAGTCCAAGTTCGGCTTTTCTGTCAACAGTTCACAGCTCTCTCATCCTCAGAGGCTAGCAGAATATTGGGGGAACTAGAGCGTTGTATTAGTGAGAGCTCTCTCTGGCACAGAGGGATGAAATTGACATTCCTCTGTTGTCCCATGAACTGGCAGAGGCCGTAACCCAGATGTCCCCTGGTCATGCACCGGGGGTTGATGGACTCCCAGTGGAGTTTTATAAGAAATTCTGGGGAATAATTGGACAGGACTTCTTTTGCGTGTTGCGTGAATGCGTCGGGGTAGGAGAGTTGCCGATGAGCTGCCGTCGGGCGGCTCTGACTCTCCTGCCCATAAAAAGGGACTTGTGTGAACTTAAGAACTGGAGGCCTGTGGCATTATTCTGTGTGGACTACAAGATATTTGCCAAGGTCCTCTCTAACAGACTTAAGTCCCATTTGGACTCGATAGTACATAAGGACCAAACATATTGTGTACCGGGACGCTCAATCACGGACAACTTGTTCTTAATCAGGGACATGTTGGACTTGTCAAGAGGTTCTAATGTGAACTTTGGACTGGTCTCTTTAGATCAAGAGAAGGCTTTTGATAGAGTGAACCATGAGTATCTGTTTATTGTAATGTCTGTGTTTGGGTTTGGGGAAAGGTTTTTGACCTGTGTGAAGCTGTTGTATGCTGGGGCGTCATGTATGGTCAAGGTGGGAGGGAGGCTCAGTAGGCCAGTCTGGGTGAGGCGGGGCATTAGACAAGGATGCCCTCTATCTGGGCAGTTATACACACTAGCCATTGAGCCTTTTTTTGGAATGCTACACAGGAGACTGCAGGGAGTGTGCTGTACAGGCATGGATGTGGTGACAGGCATAGCAGTGTCAGCATATGCAGATTATGTTTCTGTGATGGTCAGGATATGCAGGCACTAGAGACTAGTCTGGAGGTGTACGAGGGAGCTTCTTCAGCTAAGGTGAACTGGGGCAAGAGCAAAGCTCTGTTATGTGGGGCATGGGGGGATATGGCCCTTACAGGGGGTTTGCAGTGGGGTTGTGAAGAGCTTAAAGTGTTGGGGGTGTACCTGGGCTCGGAGAAGTGGGTCAGGAAGAACTGGGAGGGGCTGTCACAGGCAGTGGTGTCAAGACTGGCCAGGTGGAGATGGCTCCTGTCCCAAGTGTCATATAGAGGGAGGGTGCTGATAATCAACAACCTGGTGGCATCTTCCCTGTGGCATAGACTGGCTGTCCTCAACCCCCCCCCCCCCCCCCCCCCCCGGGGGACTTTTTCTGGTCGGGCCATCACTGGCTGAGGGCGGCAGTGTTGTACATGACCGTCCGCGAAGGAGAACAGGGCCTGGTGGAACTGGAGAGCAGGATGGCTGCTTTCCGGCTAAAGGCGGTGCAGAGACTGCTGTACCATACTGATGTTGGCTGGAGGGAACCAGCATGCGCGCTGCTGAGGAGAGCTGGCGGATTAGGGTTGGACCGGCAGCTGTTCCTCATGAAGCTGGCGAGGCTGAGTACAGCAGGTCTCTCAGATTTTTACTCTGCAGTGCTGAGGGCCTGGCAGCTGCTAAGGCAGACACGAGAAGGGGGTGTGGAGCCTGGGCTGTGGGTGTGGGAGGAGCCTATCTTCAACAACCCAGCCATCACTTTGAGATCGGTTCAGTCGGCCACCCTGCAGCGGCAACTGATGGCAGCGGGTTTACAAAGGCTGGGTGACCTGAGACTGCTGGGAGAGGAGGGGTGGAAAACCCCGGAAGTCTTGACACAACAAACAAGAATAACGTCTTTTAGGCTGCTGTAGAGATTCCTGGAGGAGGTCCAGGAGGCACTGTCTGAGCCGGTAAGGGGGGTGTTTGAGCGGCCAAAGGGGAAGGGGCCACCAATGTTTCCGCCACTGCAAGGGGTCTGGAGGACTTGATAGATTTTAACACTCCGAGCCTGGGGGAGTTTGAGGGGGTGGGAGGTAAAGCCCTCTACAACCTCTGCGTTAAGGTTAGGAACATTAGGAGCCTAACAGGAGTGAAGGCACATCAGTGGCAGGGGGTATGCGGGGCGGAGAGTTTGGTGGGTTTTAGATGGAGGGGGCTCTGCAAACCCCCAGTACTAAAGAGGTCAGGGGACCTCCAGTGGAGGGTTCTTCATGGAGCCCTGGCCACTAACAGCTGGTTGGTACAGGTTGAACCGGGAATCGGGCAGGGGTGTCCTTTCTGTGTAATGAAAGAAACTGTGATTCATGTGTTTTCTGTGTGCACCAGATTAATGCCATTAACATCTCTGTTGGAATGTCTGTGTGAGAGGTTGGGGGTGGTTTTTGCTGTTGGGATGTTTATAATGGGATACAGGTATTCGATTAAGGAGAAGGCCAAATGTGTTTTGTCTAATTTTCTGTTTGCTCAGGCGAAGTTTGCTATTTGGCTAACAAGGAGGAACAGGGTCAAAGGTGGGGGGATAACAGACCCTTTACTATTGTTTAATGGGATGGTCTCTGCGTGCCTTAGGTTTGAGTTCTATAGAATGATAAAAAGTGTGGAGATGTTTCAGGAGATATGGTGTGTTGGGGGGGGCTGTCTGTATAGCTGAGGAAGATGTTTTGGATATACGGTTGTAGAAGTGGGTATTGTTTTGGGTATTGTGATGTTGGTTTGTATCATGTGGTAGATGGAAAGGTGAGTATGGTACATGTATGCAGTACAGGATATATATTTGTGTTTTATTTTTAAGGGGGGGTGAGTTAAAAAAAAATGAAATGAGAAAGTCTCTCTCTCTCTTTCTCATTTGTGAAAAAGCTCACGTATGCACTGTGTGACTGTGCCTTCAGAGTGTGTGTTAAGTTGCATGTCCTTGGCACAGCATAGCAGGCTACATAGAAATAAAAGTATTTTATCCCATCCAAGTTGT
This sequence comes from Salvelinus alpinus, assembly GCF_045679555.1. Classification (NCBI taxonomy): domain Eukaryota; kingdom Metazoa; phylum Chordata; class Actinopteri; order Salmoniformes; family Salmonidae; genus Salvelinus; species Salvelinus alpinus. Next base: position 3,048,454 of record NC_092109.1, read on the forward strand.
GTCAAACTCCTGACTTGTTTGTTTCAGTGTCAAGCTACACACTTACAAGACCACACAGAAATCAAGGCCTAAAATGACACATGTTGATCAAATAGATATACTACTGTGTGTTTGTCAAATCTTGCCCTTTGATGTGTCTATGAGACGTACACACGCTCTTGATGTATCTGGTTTCATAGGGTTCCAAAGGGACCTCCTTGGCCCTCTCTCTCTCCCTCCTTCTCACTATCTTTCCCCTCTCTCTCAAAGCTCTGGGCTGCCTCCCCTCTTGCCACAAAGCTTGGGGGCTGCCGCCCCCCTTAGTCCTGTCACTCACTCAGGTGAAGGGATGCAGGGGTGTTCTGAAAGGGGGCCTATAGTAGCTGCATCAAGCCCTCTATGCTCCAGACTCCTTCAAATGGGCCACACCGGGAGGAAAGGCTGTCAAATTGTATTGGCCATTGTCCCCCCCCAACAACCCGCTCCTGCCCTCCCTCCTTTGGCCCTGTCTGTCTGTGATAATGTAAAAGACCCCTGGCAGTCAGAGAATGAATAGACAAGGATGTTCATCTCTATTAAGGGACATCTCTTCAGTCTGCTGCCCAACAAGGCTTCACACAAAGAACGAGAAGCTTTTAATTCACAGGGGCAAGCTTTTCTACTCCTCCTCCATCTCCTACTCCTCCTCGCTTTTCTCTGACTGTCCTCTTCCATTGCTCTCTGTCACTCGTTCTCTTTTGAGAAGAATTGTAGCCATTTCCAACGGACAGGGAGTTTTTTGGGTTGTCTTTGGGGTTGGCTAATCCTGCTGTTAAGGTTTCTTAAGGTTGTGAATGAGTTTAACTGAGATTTGCTGTCTGCAGGGTGAGGTAATGTGTTCTTTTTGTTTAAGCTTTTCTGGTGTTTCAGAGAAAGGCCGCAGACAGGGTCAACCCGAGGTCTGTCCATTCTGAAACACACAAACGGCCTTGTGTGTGTGTGCGTGTGTGTGTGCGTGTGTCTAACTTTGTTGATTAATTGTCCAGAACACTGCGTTTCCTTGGAGCTCACTCCTTCAGAGACCAAGTTATTCAAAGTGTCTCTAAAAAAATATGTATTATTCAAGTTATAAATGCCTATTAAAATACCCTAGATTGCTACTAATTTAATTGACGTTCATAGCCGGGCATCTAACAAATACTGTCATCTTTTACAACATTTTTGTTTTCCTTTTTCTCCTCAATGATTCTAGCGAGTAACATCAAGACCCCCTCCTGAAGGACCTGCACTGAGAGCACACACACCAAGAGAACCTACACCCAGACTACAACATCACCAGCCAGATCCCCTCCAGCCAGGAATCGAATCCACAACCTTGGCGTTGCAAGCACCATGCTCTACCAACTGAGCCACATGGCACCTACTGTAATGGTCTGAGCCTAAACCATATGAAAACAACACTAGAGACTATGGAACACAAAGCTTTTACTATCTCACCCTGGATTATACAAGGTCTGAGATCATCTGCCTTTGGCCTAAAGAGCAGGAAACCAGACAAAGAAATTGGATATACAAACATTGTCATCCTACAAGAAACATGGTATAGAGGAGACTGACCCACTGCTTGCCCTCTAGGTTACAGAGAGCTGGTAGTCCCATTCACCAAACTACCAGGTGTGAAACAGGGAAGAGACTCAGGGGGTATGCTAATTTGGTTTAGAGCGGACGTAACCCACTCGAGCTAGAAATAAATAAGAATATGATCTCAAAAGAGAAAACATTTCCTCATGTGTGCTACCTACAGTATATCCCCCCAAATCTCCATACTTTAATGAGGGAGAGATTAAACACTTCCAGGCCCAGGGACATATACTAGTAGTGACGCAAATTCCAGAACTGGACGAGAACCTGACACTCTCAGGACACAGGGGGACAAACACCTACACTGTACATGGAGGTGACAGCACTCCCTTCCCAATATGCCCCACTGGACAAAACTACAACAAAACAACCAACAAAAACAGGTCACAACTCTTACAGCTCTGTCGCACGCTGGGTCTGTAACAGTGAAGGATCATCAGTTGGAAGGGGAGGACCATCCTCCTCAGTAAATTTCATAAAAATTAAAAATAGTGAAACATTTAAAAAATATCATTTTTAGATAAAACTATACTAAATATATTCCCGTCACCAAATAATTGATTACAACACACTCTTTTGCGATGAAGGTCTACATTAGAGTCAACAGCACTCTGTAGGGTAGCACCAGAGGACAGCTAGTTCTCTTCTGGGTACATTGGCTTTAATACAAAACATAGGAGGCTCACGGTTCTCACCCGCTTCCATAGACTTACAAAGTAATTATGACAACTTCCAGAGGCTGTCATCCAACCTATCAGAGCTCTTGCAGCATGAACTGATATGTTTTCCACCCAATCAAAGGATCATAGAATGAATCTAGTAGTGAAAGCACAAGTTACAGCTAGCTAGCACTGCAGTGCAAAAAATGTGGTGAGTAGTTGACTCAAAGAAAGAAAAATACAATAGTTGAACAGTTTTTAACAAATGTAGTTCTTTAAAAATTAAGGAGAAGCTAGAGACAGATAGCTATATTTAGTTGTATTCTTTTCACTTAGCTAGCTAGTTTAGACTACTCAACACCCGGCTCAAACAGAGCTATGTTAGCTAGCTGGCTATGGCTATCCAACACTGGAACTCTTCCAAGTCAAGGTAAACGTTTGGTTTTATTAATTTATTGCCACCAGGGCTCGCCAGTATAACTGGTAAACTGCTTTCTGGCTGTACACTGTACTGCATGACTGTAGCGGGTTTACTAACGAGTTAGTTCTAGTAGCTATGTTGACCCGAAACGTTTGACCCAAGTTAAACAATTTAAAGGCAATGCAACCAAATACTAATTGAGTGTATGTAAACTTCTGACCCACTGGGAATGTGATGAAAGAAATTAAAGCTGAAATAAATCATTCTCTCTTCTATTATTCGGACATTTCACATTCTTAAAATAAAGTGGTGATCCAAACTGACTTAAGACAGGGAATTTTTACTTGGATTAAATGTCAGGAATTGTGAAAAACTGAGTTTAAATGTATTTGGCTAAGGTGTATGTAAACTTCCGACTTCAACTTTATTATGTGTGTAAAATAATTTTTTGAAGGTTGTATTGATTATGATGAGCTAAGCTAATTCCAGCTATGTGTGGAGTCATGTTAACATACAATGCATTCTGGGTGTCACGTAATCGTCTGTCGGACCAAAGATGTTTTAACAAAATGAGGTGAGTAAGGGTTCACTAGTTTTTTGAGAACTTCCGGAAGTGAATGGTGGGATGTGAACAATGGTAGACGACACACCCCTTCAACGTGCATACTATAAACAGACTAAACTCATCTTGTCTTATTATCTTTGGTTTCTGTCAGTGAAAAAATGCATGGCGGCGCACAAACTACCCATCATCGGATTACTTTCGATTTCTAGAAAGTGTTTTACTCAATTATTTCGATCAATGGCGAGCTCAACCGTGACGTGATTAATTATAATAGTAATTGCTATTAGCTCATTCATATTGTAGATTATGTCAGACCAGAGTTATAAAATTATGACCGCTTGTGTTATGTCAATCTTTCCTCAGGTAGCGCTAGGACAATTTTTTCGGTTTGGATGATTGTGTTATGCTGTAGATACTTCTGTGAATGTCTGAACACTGCATCCAAAAATAACTGCTCCAATTCTGGACATAACTTTGTAAGGACTGTGTTTGTGCAAAATGTTTCTGAAAAAAAGTGTGGCCAGCTCAAATACTGATTGTTGCGTCATTCGAAACTGGCCGTTCTAAATAAGCGTTCTAATCAAGCGTTCTAATCACACCGGATTGATCGTACGCTACAAGGACAACTGTTGAACGCTGCAGCATTCTGTGGCACGTCATTTAAATCTCAGCCATTTCGTCTGCTACTGCACGTTATTGCTAGTTTGACCACCAGAGGGCATCTTTGAGAAGCATTTGATAGTTTTCCGTATTGGCATTACCAGAGAATTTAAAACCTTTGTCGTAACATAGTGTATGGGATTGATTTGAAGAAATGTGGCTTTATTAATTTGATTAATTTTATGGAGTTTCCATTCAGAGAAAAATTGTCAGTTTGTAAATTCAGACCGTTTCGCTCTCGGAGCGCACACTGGACTATCGTGCCAAGGAGTAGGGTTGATTTGAGCGTTCTGGCCTTACAACGGCAGTCTAGTACCCAAGCTAACGTTGGCTGGCTACTTCCAGACACAAATGAGACCACTCTGACCATTTTACTCGCCCTAGCAGAGCTGGTAAGGCCGTCGTTTTGAAGTAATTGCGAAAAAACAGGCCTTATTTTAGTGCATTTTTCACCCTGCCAGCTCCTATTGGTTCTATTGAGCACCTTGGCACCAACTCGCCTTCCAAATGTTCTATTCCCAGCTTAATGTTCAACGTCACAATGCCTGCTTCGCTATTGTTGGCAAATGAAAAAATAATATTGGAACTCTGTGGTCTTCCCGTTGTTTCTAATGGGGAAAATATAGGCATGTCTGTCTATTTCGCCAAATATCTTGCAATGTGTATATTTGGATTTTTTTCAAGTCGGGTGTAACCGGTGTGAAATGGCTAGCTAGTTAGCGGGGTGCGCACTAATAGCATTTCAAACGGTGACTCACTCGCTCTGAGACCTCGAAGTAGTTGTTCCCTTTGCTCTTCAAGGGCCGTGGCTTTTGTGGAGCGATGGGTAACGATGCTTCAAGGATGGTTGTTGTCTGTGGGCAGAGGGTTCCTAGTTCGAGCCCAGGTAGGGGCGAGGAGAGGGACAGAAGATAAATTGTTACACGGGCACCATTTTAATCAGGAGAATCACCTCTTGGTAATTATTTAAGTCTGGGCAGCGAGCTCGTTTGTCATCGATCGCTAAACCAGAAATAGTTTGAAGTTTTTATTTTTCCCCTACTTTTTCATTATGCAGACATAAGCACAGTTGACACCATCGAGGTAAGGATGTTTACTTTTCCTTCGACCTCATGGCTTGGTTTTGCTCTGACATGCACTGTCAACTGTGGGACCTTTATATAGACAGGTGTGTGCTTTTCCAAATCATGTCCAATCAATTAAATTTACCACAGGTGGACTCCAATCAAGTTGAGAAAGATCTCAATGATGATCAATGGAAACAGGAAGCACCTGAGCTCAATTTCGAGTCTCATAGCAAAGGGTCTGAATATGTATCTAAATAAGGTATCCTTTTTTTTTTTACATTTGCAAACATTTCAAAAAATCTGTTTTTGCTTTGTCATTATGGGTTACTGTGTGTAGATTGCTGAAGACATTTTTGTATTTAATCCATTCAAGAATAAAGCTGTAATGTAACAAAATGTGGAAAAAGTCAAGGGGTTGAATACTTTCCGAAGGCATTGTATATGGGCTTACGAATTTATAGGGGCAGGCCGAGCTGATGACCTTATTTCAAGATGGCCTCCACCACGAACTGACGGGATGGGTCAGGATGGACTAATATGGGAGCTGTGGTGAAGTGGTGCTTGAGGTCCAGGAACGCCCGGTCAGCAGCTGGGGACCACGTGAACAGAACCTTAGGAGAAGTGAGTGCAGAAAGGGGGGAAACCAGGGTGCTGTAGCCCTGGATAAAGCGGCGATAAAAATGGGCAAATCCCAGGAAGTGTTTCACAAAAACCTGGTTCTCCAGGAAGTGCTGCAGGACCTGTTGGACGTGGAGCACGGAGTCTTGGGCTGAGCAGGAGAAAACGAGGATGTCGTCAAGGTATACAAACACGAACCCATTCCACGTGTTGTGGAAAACGTCATTAACCAGGGCCTGGAACACAGCTGGAGCGTTGGTCAGACCAATGGGCATAACCAGATATTTGTGGTGTCCGCTGACCGTGTTGAAGGCTGTCTTCCATTTGTCCCATTCCCGTATCCGCACCAGATGATAGGCATTCCGCAGGTCCAACCTAGAGAAAATAGTGTCCCCCTGGAGTGGCTCGAAGGTCGAGGCGATGAGTGGTAGCGGGTAGCGGTTCTTAACCGTGATGTCATTGAGGCCCCGGTAGTCTATGCACAGGCACAGGGTTTTGTCCCTCTTCTCCACAAAGAAGAACCCTGCACAGGCGGGTGAGGCAGAAGGATGGATACACACTGCAGCCAGGGAGTCCTCAATGTAGGTCTCCACAGCCTTGGTCTCCGGACCCGACAGTGAATACTGCCCGGGAGAAGATCAAACCCGCAGTCATAGGGTCGATGTGGAAGTGGCCCGGGCCTTACTGAAAACCTCCCGGAGGTCGAGGCTACTTCCGAGCCCACAGGAAGACGTCCAGAGAAAGGCTGCGCCGACTTCAGGCAATGGGCGTGGCAGAACGGGCTCCAAACCTATGATAGCACCAGCAGTCCAGTCGATGAGGGGATTGTGTCGCTGGAGCCAAGAGAATCCCAATACCACGGGAACCTAAGGAGACTTAATGAGCATGAACTGTATAGCCTCGCCGCCTCGCTGTTCCCTGACACTCGCAGGTTGATGGGAGTTTTTTGTGGGTGACCCTGCCTGTAGAGCACCCATCCAGCGCTGTAGCATCCATGGGAATGGAGAGGGGCTGAGTGGGGATGCCCAGCTCTGACACCAGGGTAGTGTCCATGAAACTCTCATCGGCCCCAGAGTTGATGAATACCCGGAGAGATTTTGACTGGTTCCCCACGGCATGGAATGGGGTGGGGAAGGGGAGAAAGAAAGTTCTCTGTATGGCCCACCAGATTACTCGCACCTACCGGTGAGCTTGGTCTTTTAGAGGACAGGTAGACACAAAATGACCAGTAGTCCCGCAATACAGACAACTCTTTGTGTTAATTCTGCATAAACATTCAGCTTGGTGACAACCTATCTATGATGAGTTGCATCGGCTCGGGCAGAGGCAGCTCTTGGGGGAGCTCAGGTAGCCTCGGATTCTCTCGGAAACGTAGACGTCGGGGACTTCCGGGATGACTCAGAGGCGAGGTGGAATCCTTGGGCGGGTGAGGGTGACCGGAATCAGACCTCCTCTCCTTCCTACGTTCCCGTAGCCGCCCATCGATCCAGATGGTCAAGGCAATGCACGTGTCAAGATCCGGTTCATGTTCGTATACCTCGACGACATCCTCGTTTTCTCCAGCTCAGCCCAAGAACAAGTGCTCCACATCCAACAGATCCTCCAGAGCCTCCTGGAGAACCAGCTTTTTGTGAAAGTGGAAAAGGGCGAATTCCATCGCTCCACCATCTCCTTCCTTGGTCACATAATCCCTGTGGGTAATGTGCAGATGGATCCCGGTAAGGTGAGATCGGTGGTGGATTGGCCCCAACCTACGTCCAGAGTGCAGGTGCAACACTTCCTGGGATTTGCCCATTTTATCCGGGGTTACAGCACCCTGGCGTCCACATTTTCTGCACACCTCTCCCAAGGTTCCGTTCACGTGGTCCCCAGCTGCTGACCGGGCGTTCCTGGACTTCAAGCACCGCTTCACCACAGCTCCCATATTAGTCCATCCTGACCTGTTCCATCAGTTCGTGGTGGAGGCCGACGCTTTAGATGTCGGAGTGGGGACTGTCCTGTCCCAGCGTTCTGCCCTGGACCTTAAGATGCATCCCTGGCCTTCTTCTCCCATTGTCTTAACTTCTTGACGCTAGGGGTCAGATTCTTTTTTATTTTTAAAATAACGTTCCCAAGGTAAACTGACTATTTCTCAGGTCCAGATCGTAGAATATGCATATAATTTACAGATTAGGATAGAAAACACTCCAATGTTTCCAAAACTGTTAACTTCTCTAGGATAGGGGGCAGCAAATTCACTATTGGATAAATAGCATGCCCAATTTCAACTTCCTTCTACTCATCCCCAGAATATAAGATATGCATATTATTAGTAGATTTGGATAGAAAACACTCTGAGGTTTCTAAAACTGTTTGAATCATGTCTGTAAGTATAACAGAACTTATGTAGCAGGCAAAACCCAGAGGACTAACCATTATTTTATTTATTTTTTAAGTCACTGTCTGTTCAATGACGTTTCATTGGAATACTGGATTTCTAATCACCCTGTGTTCAGTTCCTACCGCTTCCACTGGATGTCACCACTCTTTGGAAATAGGTTGAGGTTATTCCTTTGTGCAATGAAGAAGTGAGGCCACCTGGAAACAGTGTAACGTCATGTGTACTGTTTGAGAGTTGCGCAAGACTAGAAAAGTAGCGTTAGTTTGTTGATCTCCTGTATTGAAAACAGATAGACCCGTCTTCAATTTGATCGATTATTAACGTTTACAAATACCTTAAGTTGTATTACAAAAGTAGTTTGAAATGTTTTGGCAAAGTTTAGAGGTAATTTTTGAGATATTTTGTAGTGACTTTGCGCAAATTGGAAGCAGTTTTTTTCTGGATCAACCGCGCCAAATAAATGGACAATTTGGATATATATGGACGGAATTAATCGAACAAAGGACCATTTGTGATGTTTATGGGACATATTGGAGTGCCAACAAAAGAATCTCGTCAAAGGTAAGGCATGATTTATATTTTATTTCTGCGTTTTGTGTCGTGCCTGCAGTGTTGAAATATGCTACACTCTCTTTGTTTACTGTTGTGCTATCATCAGATAATAGCATCTTATGCTTTCGCCGAAAAGCCTTTTTGAAATCTGACATGGTGGCTGGATTCACAACGAGTGTAGCTTTAATTTGGTATCTTACATGTGTGATTTAATGAAAGTTTGCGTCGGTAGCGTCCCACATATCCTAGAGAAGTTAAAATATTGTCTGTGAGCATAACAAAACTGATTCTGCAGGCGAAAACCTGAGAAAACCTAACCCGGAAGTGATATTAAAAAAAAATCTGTTTCCTGGCCAGTCTTTCTTCCATTTAAAGGGGTATCAACCAGATTCCTTTTCCAATGGCTTCCTCAGGCTGTGAGCATGCTGTAGACATATTTTCAGGCTTTTATTTGGAAAAATAAACAAGATCTTTCAAAAGTAGTCAGGTGTCCTCTGAATAGTTCCTGCGCGCGAGAGGGGAGCTCTCCATTTTCCTTTTCTCTCTTATTGAATAGGTTACGGTCCGGTTGAAATATTATTGATTATGTTTGTTAAAAACAACCTGAGGATTGATTATAAAAAACATTTGACATGTTGCTACGACAATTACGGATACGTTTTGGAATTTTCGTCGAACGGAACGAGGCTGTAGTTTTCTCAACATAACGCGCAACCCAAATGGCGTTTTTTTGTTATAAAAGTAATATTTATCGAACAAAAAGAACAATTGTTGTGTAACTGGGAGTCTCATGAGTGCAAACATCCGAAGATTATCAAAGGTAAGCGATTCATTTTATTGCTTTTCTGACTTTCGTGACCAAGCTAACCAAGCTAATATAAGGCTAACTGTTCTAGCATTGATTGATACACTCACAAAAGCTTAGATTGCTTTCGTTGCAAAGCATATTTTCAAAATCTGACACGATAGGTGGATTAACAACAAGCTAAACTGTGTTTTGGTATATTTCACTTGTGATTGCATGATTATAAATATTTTTTGAAATATTTTTTGTATCTGATACGTTTGGGAATTTTCTTCTGCCTTTCAGCACCGGAATGAGGCTGTAGTTTTCTCAACATAACGCGCAACCCAAATGGCGTTTTTTTGTTATAAAAGTAATATTTATCGAACAAAAATAACATTTATTGTGTAACTGGGAGTCTCGTGAGTGCAAACATCCGAAGATTATCAAAGGTAAGTGATTAATATTATTGCTTTTCTGACTTTCGTGACCATGCTAATTTGGGGCTAGCTGTTGTAGCATTGATTGATACACTCACAAAAGCTTGGATTTCTTTCGCTGTAAAGCATATTTTCAAAATCTGACACGATAGGTGGATTAACAACAAGCGAAGCTGTGTTTTGGTATATTTCACTTGTGATTGCATGATTATAAATATTTTTTGTAATATTTTTTAATTTGGCGCCCTGCAATTCAGCGGTTGTTTAGGAAAATGATCCCGTAATCGGGATCTGTGCGCAGAGAAGTTAACGCCACCGAGAGGAGTTACAATGTGGGGAATCGTGAGCTTCTCGTGTTGAAGATGGCATTGGAGACACGGGTTGGAGGGGACGGAACATCCATTCACTGTGTGGATGGATCACAAGAACCTGGAATATCTCTGCACTGCCAAGCGTCTCAATTCCAGGCAATTTCGGTGGGCCCTACTTTTCACCTGGTTCAACTTCTCCCTCTCCTACCGCCCGGCGTCCAAGAATGTCAAACCGGATATGCTTTTATGCCACTATAGTCACGCGGCTACACCCTCAGACACCGAGACCATCCTTCCTACCTCGTGTCTGGGGTTTGGCACTCATCTGGGGAATTGAGAACCAGGTCCGTGAAGCGCAGCGTTCCCAGCCAAACCCCGGGGGGGGGGGCAAATAACCAGAAGTTTTGGCTTGCCTGGCTTGCCTTGCCTGCCACCCGGGTTCCCGTCGGACCCTGGCCTTTGTGCAATAACGTTTTTGGTATCCCACCATGGTCCCTGACATCTTTGCGTTCTTCGCCGCCAGCACTATCTGTGCTCAGAATAAGACTCCTCGGCAAGCTCCGGCTGGCCTCCAACTACTTCCTGTCCCTCACCATCCCTGGTCACATAAATCCCTGGACTTTGTCACTGGTCTCCCCCATCTGATGGCAACACCGTTATCCTTACAGTGGTGGACCGGTTTTACAAAGCCGCCCATTTCATTCCTCTCCCCAAGCTACCCTCAGCCAAGGAGACAGCCTAGCTCATGGCACAGCACATCTTCCGGATCCATGGACATCCGGTGGACATGGTCTCCGACCAGGGTCCTCAGTTCTCGTCCCGGTTCTGGAAGGTGTTCTTCACGCTCATTAAGTCGTCGGCCAGCTGGTCCTCTGGGTTCCACCCCAAGTCTAACGGCCTTTCGGGGCGAGCCAATCAGGACCTGGAGACGACTCTTCGTTGTCTTGTCTCCGCCAACCCCACCACTTGGAGATCGTGTGGGTAGAGTACACCAGCAACACCCTTCCCTACTCAACCACTGGTCTCTCGTCTTTCGAGTGCTCGATGGGTTATCAGCCACCGCTCTTCCCTGAGCAAGAGGAGGAGGTCAGCATACCCTCAGCCCAGATGTTCATCCGCCGCTATCGCTGTACCTGGAAGAGAGCCTAGTCTGCTCTTCTCAAGACCAAATCAAATTTCATTGGTCACATACACATGATTAGCAGATGTTATTGCGGGTGTAGCGAAATGCTTGTGCTTCTAGCTCCAACAGTACAGTAATATCTAACAAGTAATATCTAACAAATTACGCAACATATACCCAAGCGATGACAGAGCGGAACGGACTAAGATACAGTAGAATAGTATAGAAAACAGTATATACATATGAGATGAGAAATGCAAGATATGTAAAAATTATTAAGTGAATGAGATACCGTAGAATAGTATAGAAAACAGTATATACACATGAGATGAGTAATGCCAGATATGTAAACATTAAGTGATTGAGATACCGTAGAATAGTATAGAATACAGTATATACATATGAGATGAGTAATGCCAAATATGTAAACATTATTAACCTCTCTAGGGTATGTGGAACGGTAGCGTCCCACCTCGTCAACAGCCAGTGAAACTGCAAGGCGCCAAATTCAAAACAACAGAAATCCCATAATTTAAATTCCTCAAACATACAAGTATTTTACACCATTTTAAAGATGCACTTGTTGTAAATCCAGCCAAAGTGTCCGATTTCAAAAAGGTTTTACGACGAAAGCACACCAAACGATTATGTTAGGTATGAGCCAAGTCAAAGAAAAAGACAGCCATTTTTCCAGCCAAAGAGAGGAGTAACAAAAAGCAGAAATAGACATAAAATTAATCACTAACCTTTGATGATCTTCATCAGATGACACTCTTTTGACTTCATGTTACACAATACATGTATGTTTTGTTCGGTAAAGTTCATATTTATATCCAAAAATCTGAGTTTAGGCAGGATGCTACTGTCTCACTTGGCAAAAAGCCTGAGAAAATGCAGAGCGCAAAATTAAAATTAATTACTATGAAAATTACTATAAAAATCAAACTTTCATTAAATCACACATGAAAGAGACCAAATTAAAGCTACACTGGTTGTGAATCCAGCCAACATGTCAGAATTCAAATAGGCTTTTCGGCGAAAGCAAACGATGCTATTATCTGAGGATAGCACAATAGTAAACAAAGAGAGATAAGCATATTTCAACCCTGCAGGCGCAACACAAAACGCAGAAATAAAAATATAATTCATGCCTTACCTTTGATGAGCTTCTGTTGTTGGCACTCCAACATCACAAATGGTCCTTTTGTTCGATTAATTCCGTCGATATATATCCAAAATGTCCATTTATTTGGCGCGTTTGATCCAGAAAAACACTGGTTCCAACTCGTGAAACGTGACTACAAAATATCTCAAAAGTTACCTGTAAACTTTGCCAAAACATTTGAAACTACTTTTGTAATACAACTTTAGGTATTTTTTTACGTAAATAATCGATAAAATTGAAGACGGGATGATCTGTGTTCAATACAGGATTAAAACAATCTGTAGCTAGCTTTCTGGTCATGCGCCTCTAACAAACAGTACACAACAAGTGACCCTGATTCAAAATGGCCGTACTTCTTCATTACACAAAGGAAAAACCCTCAACCACTTTCTAAAGACTGTTGACATCCAGTGGAAGTGGTAGGAACTGCAAGAAGGTCAATCTGTATTCCCAATGAAAATCCATTGAATAGAGAGACCTAAAAAAAAAACATTCTGAATGGTTTGTCCTCGGGGTTTCGCCTGCTAAATAAGTTCTGTTATACTCACAGACATGATTCAAACAGTTTTAGAAACTTCAGAGTGTTTTCTATCCAAATCTACTAACAATATGCATATCTTATCTTCTGGGGATGAGTAGCTGGCAGTTGAATTTGGTATGCTTTTCATCCAAACGTGAAAATGCTGCCCCCTATCCTAGAGAAGTTAACAATGTGTCGACACACAAGTTAACTTCTCTATCTTAGTACATACATTTCACACTTACTTCAGTAACCGGTTATGGGATAAAGAAATAAACAGACAAGTGTTTATATTTAATATAAGCAATATTTATTATACTTATCGATGTTATGGATGAGCGCGTTGTTTGTTTGTTCTGTTTCACTTTCTCTCCATCTCTGTAGCTTCCGGGTATGCTGGATAAGGACCCGAGCTAAGGGAATGGGCTGACTTTGTAATGCCTGTCCCGAATGGCTCATTAATGTAAATGGGCTTATTGAAAGACACTGTCAGTAGTGATGTAATTTTGTAAATGTTATGTTGTGATATTGTTTCATAAACGTGTTGCAATGTATATACTTTAGTATGTTTAGTTAAATGGAAAATGTAGGTTCGTATAGGTATTTGCTCAATTAATTAGGGTTAATTGTTCTGAGGGGAGGGGCTAGCCCTACAAAAGGAGCCTCTCTTTTAGTTCATGGGGAGGCATTTTGGATTGAGCTGTGGATGGGGTAGCATTGTTTTTAGCTGGCTCATAAGGTATATGTTTGATGGCGGTACTGTTGTTTTTGTTCCGTAATCACTTTGTAAATAAACACCCTTGCACAGAAGAACTTTTGCGGCGCCGCCATCTTTTATTTTGATAGAGGTTAGGTTTTCCAGTTTAGCCTTCTGGCCTACTCTACGTGACACCCTCCACAAGTACAAACAAGCGAAGCGTCAGTATAGAGACAAAGTGGAGTCGTAATTCAACGGCTCAGACACGAGAGGTATGTGGCAGGGTCTACAGTCAATCACGGACTACAAAAGAAAAACCAGCCCTGTCACTGGCCTCAGGAGGCTGAAGAAATTCGGCTTGTCAACAAAAACACTTACAAACTTTTACAGATGCACAATCGAGAGCATCCTGTCGAGCTGTATCACCGCCTGGTACGGCAACTGCTCCGCCCATAATCGTAAGGCTCTCCAGAGGGTAGTGAGGTCTGCACAACGCATCACCGGGTGCAAACTACCTGCCCTCCAGGACACCTACACCACCCGATGTCACAGGAAGGCCAAAAAGATCATCAAGGACAACAACCACCCGAGCCACTGCCTGTTCACCCCGCTATCATCCAGAAGGCGAGGTCAGTACAGGTGCATCAAAGCGGGAACCGAGAGACCATCAGACTGTTAAACAGCCATCACTAACATTGAGTGGTTGCTGCCAACATACTGACTCAACTCTAGCCACTTTAATAATGGAAAAATGTATGTAATCAATTTATCACTAGCCACTTTATATAATGCTTACATACCCTACATTACTCATCTCATATGTATATACTGTACGCTATACCATCTACTGCATCTTGCCATCTTGATGTAATTAAATGTATCACTAGCCACTTTAAACAATTCCACTTTATATGTTTTCATAACCTACATTACTCATCTCATATCTATATACTGTACTCTATACCATCTACTGCATCTTGCCATCGTGATGTAATGTATCACTAGCCACTTTAAACAATGGCACTTTATATAATGTTTTCCTACCCTACACTACTCATCTGATATGTATATACTGTACTCTATACCATCTACTGCATCTTGCCTATGCCGCTCGGGCATCATTCATATATTTTTATGTACATATTCGTATTCATTTCTTTACACTTGTGTGTATAAGGTAGTTGTTGTGAAATTGTTAGGTTAAATTACTTGTTAGATATTACTGCATGGTCGGAACTAGAAGCACAAGCATTTCGCTACACTCGCATTAACATCTGCTAACCATGTGTATGTGACAAATACATTTGATTTGATACAGTAAGAGCAAAATAATCAAAACATTTCCACACCCTAATTGTAGTCTAACCAATACCCAAAAGGAGATTCAGTGAAAATAAAAATCTTGTTGATTTATCAAGACCAGTCCTCATGCTTGTCTCAGAGCAGCGCTGTCTTGACCTCTGAATGTTGTATTTACATCAATCCACTTGCCTCTTCCATTAATTTTGAAAGAGTATTTGCCAGTACGCAACAATTTGTTTACCTTCATTAGCTTACTTGTTCCAATATTTCTGTTATTCAGTAATATTTATTCCCATAGTAGTTTGTTATGGATCCATATGGAAAATGACATGCGCAAGAGACGGTGATAATATTTTTCATGGTGTCCAGGTCAGGATAACCAAACATTTCTTTATTAATTAAAGAACCAGGCTCATCAAGGAGGTACTACTACGATTACACTGGTCAGCCGTAAGGGGAGTTTCCAATCTTCCACCCCTCTCCATGATATCCTGTTGTGGGGTGACCGGTCCAGAACTCTTCGGGTGCTCATAGACTCTGGGTCTGATGAGCTTTATGGACGCTACCCTGGTGTCAGAGCTGGGAATCCCTCTCCATTCCTATGGATCACTTTCTGTGCCTGGTCACATATATCCCTGGACTTCGTCACTGGTCTCCCCCCGTCTGATGGCAACACGGTTATCCTTACCTAAAGGACTCTCAGACAATGAAAAACAAGATTCTCTTTGGCCTGAATGCCAAGCATCACGTCTACAGGAAACCTGGCACCATCCCTACGGTGAAGCATGGTGGTAGCAGAATCATGCTGTGGGAATGTTTTTCAGAGGCAGGGACTGGGCGACTAGTCAGGATCAAGGGAAAGATGAACAGAGAAAAGTTGCAGAGAGATCCTTGAGCGCTCCAGAGCTCTCAGGACCTCAGACTGGGACGAATGTTTACCTTCCAACAGGACAATGACCCTAAGCACACAGCCAAGACAACACAGGACTGGCTTCAGGACAAGTCTCTGAATGTCCTTGAGTGGCCCAGCCAGAGCCCGGACTTGAATCCAATCGAAAATCTCTGGAGAGACCTGAAAATAGCTGTGCAGTGATGCTCCCCATCCTACCTGACAGAGCTTGAGAGGATTTGCAGAGAAGAATGGGAGAAATTCCCCAAATACAGGTGTTCCAAGCTTGTAGCTTCATACAAGCTTGGCAACAGCAATCATGCCCAAAAAGACTCGAGGCTGTAATCGCTGCCAAAGGTGCTTCAACAAAGTACTGAGTAAAGGGTCTGAATACTTATGTAGATGTGGTATTTCAGTTTTTTTTCTTTTTTTTTCTTTTTCTTTTTCTAAAAACATGTTTTGTCTTTGTCATTAGTGAGAGAAAAAACACGATTGAATCCATTTTGAATTCAGGCTGTAACACAACATGGAATAAGTCAAGGGTATGAATACTTTCTGAAGGCACTGTATATCCGGTCACAGTCAGAGTGACACCCGTAGAGGTCAGGAGGTGGGCTTTAAACTGGATGAAGGACTGCTGGAGGGAGAAAGATGAATGAGTATCTTTATGGAGGTATGGGCAATAGCTACCTACCTCAGATGGTATTGCTGCTCTGATACATAGTATCATTATGTGATAATAAAGGACCTTGAGCTCAATCAACCCAATCTTGCCGGTTCCCCAAAACTTTCTTCCTACAAATGATCACTTCTTCACAGTCACACAAATATAATATACTTCCCCTCTAATCACTTAGTCTGAATGTTGTAAAAATAAATCAAAATCAACTAAACACTCTAATTAAAACCCCTAAACAAGGCAAGATGTGCAAAATAAACTGTTTTTCCTCTCCTCCGTGGTAGAGGGCTGGGCCTTAGCCATTGTAATCCGGAGAATCCCCAGTCTGTTCTCCCCCCGACCATCACCCAGGTATTCTTGGGATGCTTAAAGTGCGCAGCGCTACCAGCTATTTTTGAATGCTGACGGGAGAAGGGGAAACAGCCGCAAGGGGCTGGAGCTGATGCATCACATATTAGTGTCGTCGCTAGCACTGTGCCTAATATAGATGCTCGCTCTCTTTTAAACGCGCTGTTTGTTTTCACTGGATGAGAGATTAAAGGAGAGCAGAAGACGACACCGTTTCTGAAAGCACCTCCTGGAGTCCCCCTGCTGCTGTTGCCATGATTATTTATTTGTTGATGTGTTTCTTAATTTGATCTGTAGAGAAGATTGAAATAAAAAAATACAGGGAAGATCTACTGCTGCAGTTTCCTACTTGGATTTTGATTTATTTGCTGGACAGGAACACTTGAAAAGTGAGATATGATTAATGTATAACAATTGTAATTGCGATACATTCCCCATCCAGGGTATATCTAAACAGAAGCCAAGCCAAACCTGTGTTAAAGTAGCATAATGCACAACCGCAACATGAGAGCCATAGCCTGCCGAGCTAAAGCCCGAGTGGTTAATTCCTCAATAGAACACCATGTAGGGGCACTACAGTCCCCACAATTGCCAAGTAAAACACTTTAGCTCCCCACTACACATCCATCCGGTTGGTTAAAGTCGCTGCCAGTTGGCAGAGGTCTCAGACTCCAGTAAGTGCCTACAACTGACTCATCAGTTGGGGGGGATCGGGGGAAGAGAGAGAGAAGGGAAGCCAAATGCGAAGGAAAAAAATGCTTTCCATTCTCGGGGAGACAGGGAGCAAGTCTTGGCCATGCCCATGCATGCTGTTATTTTGTAGCCCTTTCCTGCAGGCAAATGATCTAGTGGCCTCATGGATAGAATTATATTAATATTTTTCACAATGATAATTTTTCTGTGTCACAAGGTTTTGTTATATTTCAGTCTTCTGTGATGTATATAAAGTGTCAATTGAATAATAAACTCAAAATGGAATACATTTCAACTCTATATCTGACATGGTGCATGTGTCTTCTTGTTTTAAGATCATAACCTTGTGTGTGCGGTGTACACTTTTGTTTTAAAGTAGATTTGTTGAAGACTATCAAGAAACACTGATTAGGTTAATTAAGGAGCCATGTGTGGTCCTGTCATTTCTCATCATACTGGGTCATTTTGTGACTCATGTTTTCTTCCAACTAGGTTGTTTGTCATTTAAGTAGCTCCAACGAACTTGGCTAATTGCATCTCTGTCATCAATAGTAATGTAGTCACATTTTCACTCCTTACTTCCCTGTTCAGTGGAAAAGAGTAACAGAATAGGCTCCCTCTACGGACGAGTGCGAGGAACAAGAAAAGGGGTAAATCAATCGAATAATCCGCTTTAGTTTAACGCTGTCAAAACTGTCAAAGGTCCCGGACTGCATCCCCAGCTGAGTCTGGCAGGTCACCCGGGTGATCTCCTCCCATTCAGTGCCATTGACCCAGGCCCAGGGCAAAGCCAAGCCAACTGGAAGTCATTAATGTCGCTCAGTGACCACTGGGTAGCCATTGTCCTCGTAGTGCAGGATGAAAGCAGAGAATCCAGGGATCTAGGTCAGTGCCGGGGCCATCGGCAGCCAGTATTGGGCTATTGCTTTTAATTGCCTTAATCAGTTAAAGTGGGTGGGGCCAGAACGTGGTTTACAAGGACCATCCCCATTAACGCAGAATCCCCCCCATCTTTTAGATGTAGCAGATGTCAATCATTTTGCTCCCCCCTCACCCAGCCATCACTGTGTGGGGAAATGGGGAAGGGGGACTGGTTGTACCTACTACTATGAAGTTGAGAGTCTAATTAGGCTTGGTGCTTTAAGTTTGTGTGTGTGTGTGTGTGTCATTGAACATGGGTGTTGCAGGTTTGTATGAGTCGGTGTGTGTGACTGAGTGTGTGTCAGAAGCAGCCTTGAGTGCAGTATTGCTGTATAGGGGAGTGGCTCATCTGTCTGTCTGTGTCTGCCTGCCTGCCTGCCTGCCGCTGGTCTTGGAAGCTTTTACAATCGGCAGCCTTTATTGTGGCGCTGTCATGGGATGTGTGTCTGCGAGGGGCTTGGTTTGTGGTTGAGGCCCTGACACGAAAAGAAAGAGATGAGTGGAGTGAAAGCAGGCCGCGTCCTCATTTACAGTAAGCGGGAGAAGCAGCTCCCGCTGTGATCCTTTGATCTGCCCAAAAAGCCTCTGGTCTTTAGCATTAGACGATAAACAAGTCTTAAAGAGCAAAAAGCAGCTTTTAGTCAGACAACTGCTTGGGAATGGAGCACGCTTCATTATATAGCACTGCACAAGTGAAGATGGTCACAATAATATAGTGGGTGTGTGTGTGAACACACACTCAATATACTATACTATGCCACTTTCACATGCTAGTTGGAACTAGGAAACTCGAAAAAGTTGCTTTTGCCACATGTAATTATTTGCAGGAAATTGATAAAAATTAAGCCTGGTTTGTTGTAATGTGCTAAGGTAGGCCTACTGTACTTTTATATTTGTATGAGAGGGTTAATCATTGATAAATTCTAAATCAATTATATTTAATTACCTCTGAAATTCCATGAAAACGATAGAATGACAAAGTAAATAAATATGCAGGCTATAGCAGCCTATAGGTAGGTAAATGGTGATTTCGTCCCTGTCTTCTCTCTCTCTGTCAGTGAATAACTGCAGGTGTGTGTGCAGAGGCCGGTCGATCGGAGGCTTGACTACTTGATCGGGCCAAATCCGACATAAAAAGAACAGACACAGACAGAAAACTCTACCAGGGGTTGCTAAAACATCTGTCCTCAAAGCCGTTTGCTAATGTGCAACGCACTTGAACTGTCCGAGTGCTTAGCGTACAAAAAACGTACCATCTCTATTGCGGATGCACACAAGCTGATCCACTGGATGAGCCTTATCACACCAACGAGATAGAGGATCCACATTTACCATGTTTGCCTTTAATGTTCATAAAACTCCATGGACCCCCATCTGGTGCAGTGGAACTCAGAAATATATGTGGTTACTTGGTTACTGTGCTGTCCTTTCAGCACCACGATTCGAAGGACGCTCAGATTGCTTAAAGTAACCCTGATCAAGATCTGTTGCCTATGCCTAATAGTCCTACCCATCACATTAGTATTACAAATAGATTATAACTTATCACAATGGTGCTAGTTTAGGAAAGTTAGATCAAAGCTGAATCGATGTCTTGCAAGATCAGATAATGGTTCATTTGTATTTTAGCATAGTAGTAGTAATGTTACACCAGAAACATCTCCTCAGTCATTTCTTATCTGAAGCTTTGATTAAAACAAAAATAGGCCTACAAGAAAGGCTAATAGTTTGTCAACACCATCTGCTTTAATTTGCTCACGAAACAGTAAAACGTGAAGAAATGTCTTTCACGAATGACAGTGATGATGGACTATTTTGAAATGAGGTATGCCTAACTTGGTGTTTGAGACAATAGCTGTTGGCAAAGGCAGAAGTTGCAATTGGAGGATGGATTTTATGCATAGGGCTATTCTACAATGATATTCAATAGGCTACATCAGTCGGTACAAACACTGATTAAGAAATGATGATGTCGTAAAAAAAAAAAGAAGCTCCCTCACCTAAAATAAATTGCATTACACCGTTTAATTGTCTGCACATGCTTGTGAATTGTTGCATTATTTAAGAGTGCTAAGTGCTTTGGTTCCATTATTCAAATGTGTAATATGGTTAAGATGAAAAGTCACTTGCATAGTAGAAGCCCGCTTACTGGCAACACTGGGATGTTTACGGTAAATGTCTGTTGCCAAGCCCCAAACCCTATCTCGGCACAATTAAATGTACAAATTATGTAAATTGAAATCTAGTTGAGAAAAGCCCCTAAGCGAGAGAGAGAAATGTGTATAAGGAATGAGGCTGCTAAAATTGTAGTAGTTGCTGACGGCTTTGCTCCTCTCTCTCTCTTCCCCCTTCTCTCCCTCTCCTCCCTCTCCTCTTTTCCCCGCTGTGGGGGAGAGCTGGCCTCCATCCATCATCCCTTCACAGAGATGTAGTTCAGTGGGCCACTGTCAGTAAACCTGTTGTTTTCTAAAGAAACACTCACCCAGTCCAGGGACTTTGTTTTTCTGATATCTGAATTGTCTAAATACATGCGTTTAAAATACTGTATATATCTTTTTCTGTTTGTTTCAGCACAGAATGTGGGGGAGGGGCAGAAGAGGAGCAGGGCCTGGTGTGATAGAGGGTGAGAGAGAGAAAGTAGACAAACTCTCACAAGTTAGACAAACGTGTTGCTGCAATAGGTTATCTATCATTTCGTGGTAGTGTCTGTATTGACTGCATCAAATTGATGTAAAGAAGCTAGCTAGCTACACTAGCCAGCTAAGTTAGCTAGCAAATTGAGGGTATTTTGCTGCGCTCCCCATCCCTGTCTACAACAACAACCACTCTATTCATATTCAACAACAGCCTACCGGTTGGTTGATCATTGTAGCCTACTCCTTCTCATTTAGCCAAGTTAATTATAATTCCATTTTGCATTGATTAGAAATCTCCCACTTCACTGGCTACACATGGAGACTCTGACTGTACTGTAGGCTACCTGTACTGCCTTTTTTATGCGGCACACCCATAAAAACTGCCATAAAACTGTTGTTTTATTCATATTTGAAATGACATGGTATATCCTTGTAAACTCAGCAAAAAAATAAACGTCCTCTCACTGTCAACTGTGTTTACTTTCAGCAAACTTAACATGTGTAAATATTTGTATGAACATAACAAGATTCAACAACTGAGACATAAACTGAACAAGTTCCACAGACATGTGACTAACATAAATGGAATAATGTGTCCCTGAACAAAGGGGGGGTCAAAATCAAAAGTAACAGTCAGTATCTGGTGTGGCCACCAGCTGCATTAAGTACTGCAGTGCATCTCCTCCTCATGGACTGCACCAGATTTGCCAGTTCTTGCTGTGAGATGTTACCCCACTCTTCCACCAAGGCACCTGCAAGTTACCAGATATGTCTGGGGGGAATGGCCCTAGCCCTCACCCTCCAATCCAACAGGTCCCAGACGTGCTCAATGGGAATGTGATCCGGGCTTTTTGCTGGCCATGGCAGAACATGGACATTCCTGTCTTGCAGGAAATCACGCACAGAACGAGCAGTATGGGTGGTGGCATTGTCATGCTGGAGGGCCATGTCAGGATGAGCCTGCAGGAAGGGTACCACACGAGGGAGGAGGATATCTTCCATGGGACGCACAGCGTTGAGATTGCCTGCAATGACAACAAGCTCAGTCCGATGATGCTGTGGCACACTGCCCCAGACCATGACGGACCCTCCACCTCCACTTCAATCCAGCTTCAGAGTACAGGCCTTGGTGTAACGCTCCTTCCTTCGACGATAAACGCGAATCCGACCATCACCCCTGGTGAGACAAAACCGCGACTCGTCAGTGAAGAGCACTTTTTGCCAGTCCTGTCTGGTCCAGCGACGGTGGGTTTATGCCCGTAGGCGACGCTGTTGCCGGTGATGTCTGCTGAGGACCTGCCGTACAACAGGCCTACAAACCCTCAGTCCAGCCTCTCTCAGCCTAAGGCACGTTCACGCAGATGAGAAGTGACCCTGGTCATCTTTCTTTTGGTGTTTTTCAGAGTCAGTAGAAAGGTCTCTTTAGTGTCTTAAGTTTTCATAACTGTGACCTTAATTGCCTACCGTCTATACACTGTTAGTGTCTTATCAACCGTTCCACATGTGCATGTTCATTAATTGTTTATGGTTCATTGAACAAGCATGGGAAACAGTGTTTAAACCCTTTACAATGAAGATCTGAAGTTATTTCGATTTTTATGAATTACCTTTGAAAGACAGGGTCCTGAAAAAGGGACATTTCTTTTTATGGTGAGTTTATATGGAATCGGTGTTAAAGTGTTAAACCAATCAAAATATATCTCAAAGTAGCCACCCTTTGCCTTGATGACTGCTTTGCACACTCTTGGCATTATCTCAACCAGCTTCATGAGGTATTTACCTGGAATGCTTTTCAATTAACAGGTGTGCCTTGTTTAAAGTTCATTTGTGGAATTTCTTTCCTTCTTAATGCATTTCGGCCAATCAGTTGTGTTATGACAAGGTAGGGGTGGTATACAGAAGATAGCCCTATTTGGTAAAAGACCAAGTCCATATTATGGCAAGAACAGCTCAAATAAGCAAAGAGAAACAACAGTCCATAATTTAAGACATGAACTTTGAAGGTTTCTTCAAGTCGCAAACACCATCAAGTGCTATGATTAAAATGGCTCTCATGAGGGCCACCACAGGAAAGGAAGATCCAGAGTTACATCTGCTGAAGAGGATACATTCATTAGAGTTAACTGCACCTCAGATTGCAGCCCAAATAAATGCTTCACAGTTTAAGTATAAGAAACATCTCATTATCAACTGTTCAGAGGAGACTGTGTGAATCGGGCCTTAATGGTCAAATTGTTGCAAAGAAATGACTACTAAAGGACACCATTAAGAAGAGACTTGCTTGGGCCAAGAAACATTAGCAATATTATTAGACCGGTGGAGGCCAAATGTAATATTTTTGTTTTCAACTGCTGTGTCTTTGTGAGACACAGAGTAGGTGAACGGATGATCTCCGCATGTGTGGTTCCCACCGTAAAGCATGGAGGAGGAGGTGTTATGGTGTGGGGGTGCTTTGCTGGTGACACTGTCTGTGATTTATTTAGAATTCAAGGCACAATTAACCAGCATGTCTACCACAGCATTCTGCAGCGATTCTCCATCCCATCTGGTTTGCGCTTAGTGGGACTATCATTTGCTTTTCCACAGGACAATGACCCAAAA
This sequence comes from Salvelinus alpinus, assembly GCF_045679555.1. Lineage (NCBI taxonomy): Eukaryota > Metazoa > Chordata > Actinopteri > Salmoniformes > Salmonidae > Salvelinus > Salvelinus alpinus. The sequence continues at coordinate 3,072,084 of NC_092109.1, forward strand.
CACACTTTCAGGCTGTGTAAGGGCTAACTGACCAAGAAGGAGCGTGATGGAGTGCTGCATCAGATATCATGGCCTCCACAATCAAATTGAGATGGTTTGGAATGAGTTGTCCCACAGAGTGAAGGAAAAGCAGCCAACAAGTGCTCAGCATACGTAGGAACTCCTTCAAGACTGTTGGAAAAGCATTCCTCATGAATCTGGTTGAGAGAATGCCAAGAGTGTGCAAAGCTGTCATCAAGTCAAAGGGTGGCTACTTTGAAGAATTTCAAATATAAAACATTTTGATTTGTTTAACACTTTTGTGATTACTACATAATTCTATATGTGTTATTTAATTGTTTTGATGTCTTCACTATTATTCCACAATGTAGAAAATAGTAAAAAATAAAGAAAAACCCTAGAATGAGTAGGTTTGTCCAAACTTTTGACTGGTACTGTATGCTGATGATATGGATATCAAAGAAAAATATCTCAAATTAATATGCAACTATTTAAACAACCTCATTAGCATGAGAAGCAAACATGTGTTTTACTTACCTATCTAAAAGTGGATATTTTCCTTCCCAAAAAATGTATTCCGCGCTCGAATCAAAACTTTGCTCACTTACAGAGTCCTCAAACGATATCATAACCACCATCGATAAAAGACAGTACTGTGCAGCCATCTTCATCAACCTGGCCAAGGCTTTAGACTCTGTCAATCACCGTATTCTTATCGGCAGACTCAATAGCCTTGGTTTCTCAAATGACTGCCTCGCCTGGTTCACCAACTACTTCTCAGATAGAGTTCAGTGTGTCAAATCGGAGGGCCTGTTCAATTCTCGGGCCAAACTCTTTTCTCTGTATATATCAATGATCTCGCTTTTGCTGCTGGTGATTCTCTGAACCACCTCTACGCAGACGACACCCTTCTGTATACATCGGGCCCTTCTTTGGTCACTGTGTTAACAAACCTCCAAACAAGCTTCAACCCCATACAACACTCCTTTCGTGGCCTCTAACTGCTTTAAAACTCCTGCTTTGGCTGCCTTAACTTCCAGTTCTCTGCTGCCAATGACTGGAACGAATTGCAAAAATCACTGAAGCTGGAGACTTATATCTCCCTGTCTAACTTTAAGCATCAGCTGTCAGAGCAGCTTACCAATCACTGTACCTGTACACAGCCAGTCTGTAAATAGCACACCCAACTACCTCAGCCCCATATTGTTATTTATCCTCTTGCTCTTTTGCACCCCAGTATCTCTACTTGCACATCATTATCTGCACATCATTCACTCCAGTGTTAATGCTAAATTGTAATTATTTTGCCTCTATGGCCTATTTATTACCTTACCTCCCTACTCTTCTACATTTGCACATACTGTACATAGATTTTTCTATTGTGTTAATGACTGTACGTTTGTTTATGTGTAACTCTGTGTTGTTGATTTTGTCGCACTGCTTTGCTATATATTGTCCAGGTCGCAGTTGTAAATGAGAACTTGTTCTCACCTGGTTAAATAAAGGTGAAATTAAATAAATAAATTAAAATAAATTAAAAACAGAGTCCTCATCTATTCATTCTGTGTCACTCTCCCGGTCAATTTCGGCAAGAATATCATCCAAATTTGCATACTTGGACTTCGAATTAGCTTTCCACTCTTAGTAGCCATGTTTTACTTTTCAGTTTTGAGAAAAGTTTGTAGAAGAGAATGAACCACTGCGTAACGTGAACTACCGTTCGTCCTGTTTGCTTTCCCCTTGAGAATGAACACTGTTGCGCACAGCTCTAGCATGATGGCTGTTTGTCGTACAGTGGGCGTTCACATACTGCGGGAAAGCCCAGCTCATTGGTTATCTATCTAGCTATATTTCAAAACTATAGGTGGTAATTTGACCAAGACACTGTCAATCAAGTGAACACCACTCGTCTCGTTGGTGCATAATGATCGCTGACCTTCATTGGCTAATTGACATGTTGTGTTGCCAATACGTAATGTAGAATGATACAACAAGCTTGGTTGCCTTCTAGAATGTCTGAGGATTGCACAGAAACTGACCTTGACCGGGTTAAAGAACATTTTGCCGAATAGATTTCATACATTGTTTTGTTGCAAGTTGAAAGAGTTGGAATTCATCGAAAACTCTGTATGCAACATGGATCGTGTAAGTATATAAAAAAATGTATTTTCTCAAATAAAACTATGCTATATTCTATCTCTGGGACCCTCAGGATGACAAATCAGAGCAAGATCACTGAATGTAAGTACATTATTTACTGTCAGAGGTGAACGTATCAAACCAGTTGCCTTGATAAAAGTGTTTTGTTGTTGTGCACTATCCTCAAAAAATAGCATGGTCTTTGTTTGCTGTAATAGCTACTGTAAATTGAACACTACAGATAGATTAACAATCATTTAAGCTTTCTGACAATATAAGACATGTCTATTTCCCGGAAAGTTGGTTGTTGTTTACAACGCCATTCTAGTCACATATCGCATATTGAGCAGCAACTGTCCCGATTTCAGGACACTGATCCTGCAGAAGTTTAACAAAGAAACAGCTACTCCTACTGTATATGCCTAATTTAGAGTTATGTATGTAACTTTAATTGTGATACAAATGTTGGGCTATATGTTCAGATTTTTTATACATTCTAAGGCTGCATGATGCAACTCTAATGATGATTTGAAAAAAGTTGCATGAAAGGCATGAGCTCTACCTATTTTTTTTACCCAGGTTGTACACACTTCATCAGTCTCTCATTCAGAATTTGGAAAGCACTTGATATTGCCTCAAATTTCCTGGCCGCATCCCTTTGTATGGCGATATTCCCCCTAAAGGAAACCATGCCTTTTGCAGCCATTTGCCGTTGTGCCTTTGGGCTGAATATAATAATTATAATTCCCTTCTCCCCGCTGCGTGCAGAAGCACCTCTCACTCACATGGCTCTCAGTCACGTGATCGGGTTGTAACTTCTGGTTCCAACTCACACTCAAACACGTAGATCCCCTGAATGAGGCTCACTTTCCAGCCCACTTTCCAGCTCACTCTCAAACACATAGATCCCCTGATTGCAGCTCACTCTCCAGATCCTAATCACCTGAATTCTGATCACCTGTTCACACACCTGTATGTCATTATCACACACTATTTAGTTCAGTTCTTTGCACCCCATCATTGTGAGGTATTGTTTGTTTTGTGGCACACTTCTAATCGGAGCTCTGTTTTTCCCGTGATTTACTCCTCCCGTGTATGATAGTTTTTGCCTGCCTCACTAACAACGCCTTTGGCCTATTCCATGCCTATACTTTAGCCTATCAGATTTCCTGTTATCAACCTATTGCCTGATCTCCCGGATGGCGTTACTAGCCTTTTCCCTGCCTGTACTGTTGTCTTTTTGGACCCCCTGTTTATGACCTTCTGCCTGCCCATGGACCCAGCTACCTGCCTCTTCCTGTGGTCCTTTACAAATAAACACCAGCTGCACCCTGCGCTTGAAACCGTCTCCCATCGTGTTCATTACACGGGTCTTTCTCATAGGCTACAAGTGAAGACAGACACATCGGGGAGGCAACTGTGCACGTCCTTATCCAATTCCGTGGCACCTATTCAAGATATTGGAAGAACTGTCCACATTTACTTTTCGTCAGCCAACAAGATGAGTAGGACTAACGAACAGTAAAAGCACTAGCCTATGTCAATCTACTATCCCCCATAGTACAAAAGTTGACCTATTCAGTGCGAGAAATAAATATTCCAAACATAGTCCTTGACAGTTGTGGGATGCGATAATGAGCCTGTCATTTTGTGTAGGTAATCCTGTCTAACGCTGCTTTTTTTCAAATGTATCGTGTAGTAAAACTTAAAAGACTCAACTATGCTAGTATCCATTTCAATAGAACGTCACTGCAACAACTGCTTCAGAGCACTCTCATCTGAGTGTGCCAGAGTGCAGAAGAACTGATGCATTTACAAATTAAATTGTTGCCAGGTGCACAGTTAGTCAACGCTCTGGACTACATGAAAACAGCCTAACCAGCTCTGCTAGGGTGAGTAAATGGGTCAGAGTTTGGGTTGGGGTTAAAGCTTAAGATGATTCTTATGGCATTGCACACGGTCAGCGTGAACCAGAGTGACTTGACACAACAACGGGCACGCAAGCAGTATAAACAAAACGGAAACGAAACAGAATGTCTTATTTAATGAAATGGTTTGCATTCTGCCGTGAAGCATTTATCCATGTACATGGGTAAGAGTCTAGCCACAGTTTCTAATTTTGTCAAAGTTGTTTTCATTGCCAGGTAAAGCTTACTGTTAGCTAGATAGCTGACAATAGATGGCTGGCTCGCTAGCTAACATTATGCTGATGATCTGTGTAGTAATGTTATCTCAGAATGCCATTTCACATTGCTAGTTATTGCTTAACATTAGCTAGCTAACTAGCTAACATTGAAACTATTTGGTTAACTTTAGCTAGCTATGACAATCGGTTTGTATTGCCAGTACTCTATGGATTAGAATTATGGTTCATTGTTTAGCTAGCATGTCTAAACAAAAGACTCCACTTCACCAGATGTTTACATGACCCATTAAGTTAGCCAGGTGTGTGTGATTAAAATATTTTTCAGCATCAGTAGAACATGCCTGACTCTCCTCCACCAGTCTTACAAGGAGAATGGTCTAATGCCTCCCATCAAGAAGAGAGCTGGCCCAAGCAAGCACAGGTTACACCTGAAGCATGAGGACTTGCAGCGAGTGGTGAACTTCATCAACAACCACGCAGAGGATAATGCAATAGTATTACCAGGACTCCACCCAGGACACAAACACTTTGGTGGAAAGCTGCTGCCATCCAATGTGACAAAAGCAGCAGTGTGGCGTCTCTACAAGGAATCAATGACAACACTTGGTATGTAAAGCATAAACAACACGTGTTGATTATTTAATTGATCTACAACATGATTGGCACTACTTTTATTAATCTCACATTATTTCTGTATTTTACAGTTACGTGTAGTCTGGTTGTGTGTTATAATTTTAACTTCCAGTTTCCAAGATTACATTTCTGTATGCAGTGCTGCTGCTCTGAACATTTGTAGGTATGTGAAACTTACCTGACAATGATCAACTACAATCAACTACTTGATTGATGAAGGCACGTCATCCAGCAAAGGCAGCAGCGCAGTCATCAACTACATGCACCAGTTCTTCACCGACTACGGAGTTGGGGAAACACGTGTGGACCTGAATTGTGAAAACTGCAGTGGCCAAAACAAGAACAAGTTTGTGCTCTGGTATTGTGCCAGGCGGACCATGCACAAGCCCCACCACAGTATGGACCTTCACTTCCTGATCACAGGCCACACCAAGTTTTCCCCCGACTGGTGCTTCAGCCTCATCAAGCAGCGCTTCAGAAAGACCCGAGTGAACACTTTGTCTGAGATTGCTGGTGACGTGAAGGACATCACTGTGACAGGGGTCAACATCCCACAGCTGGTTGGACTGGAGGATGGTACGGTGCTGGTGGAAAGCTATCTGCTGGCAACAATACCTGACTCCGTACTTCAGGCCGCTGCCACAGTTGAAGCAGTAGCAGCACATCAGGTGAATATCATTTTCATTGCATTGTATGAGGTTATTCTTCTTATCTAAACTTGGGAGGTGAATTGATGTTGTGCAGGGTTGTAATGTCTTCTGTTTTTTTTGTTATTCCCTGTTTTACAACTTCGATGCTCTGGAGCCTGGTGTTGTTGCCAAGGAGTGTTCGGACACACAGTTCATACGCATAATGTTAGCCAGCAAGCCAGCCATCTAACCACAGCTAACGTTAGCTAGCTAACAGCAAGCTTTAACCTGGGGTCTTTTGTTTAGACATGTCACGTTAACGTTAGCTAGCTAGCTAAACAATGAACTATAATCCCAATCCATAGATTAATGTTACTAGCAAAACAAACCGATTGTCATAGCTAGCTAAAGTTAACCAAATAGGTTCAATGTTAGCTAGTTCTATCATCCTCCAGGAAGTAGTCCATCACAACTTTTCCCCACTGACCTTTGTCGATAGTGCCTGACATATTCAGAGCAGAAATGTTATTGTGAGCAGTAGCAACATATTTGCAGTTCTCCATGGCTAACGGTATATATTTTGAAAAAACTGCAGTAGCAAGGATTATCTATGCATAATGAGCAGCTTAATTTATAGACATAAGATGCTACACCGCAGACCAATCTGAAACTCATCTCTCGGCATGTCCGGCCACTCATTATCTCAACCAATCATGGCTAGCGGGAGGGTTGCTTACTTTTTCTTTGGCTAAACCAACTAGGCTCGTAATTTAACAAAAATTATTCGTATTTACAGATGGCATAAAAGTTTGTTTTTAATGCACATGAAAGTTCACATGTTCGAGAAGGCATTTCTGCCAAAAAAACAAATTTTTATCAACAAAAAAAGTTTACTTTCAAACAGCTCTCCTGTGAAGTCGTGACTTGCGACATATGCCTAGTTTCCTGAAACGGGTCACAAACGGTCTGGATATTTATGTAAATCTGATATTTCAGAATTGTATTTGTAATAAATTTGCAACAATTTTGGCTTTGTCATTATGGGGTAATGTGTGTAGATTGATGAAATTATAATTATTTTTAATAGACTTTACAATAAGGCTGTAACGCAACAAAATGTGGAAAAGAAAAGTGGTCTGAATTCTTTCCGAATGCACTGTATGTGTAAACATTTTTGGATTTAGAATGGACTGTTATCATGCACCGGTCTCGAAACAGGGGCAGCGGGGGAAAAAACATGTAATCTTTGCACTTAAATAGCCAATGGAGGACGCTTTTCCCGTGGTTCATTTTCATGCCAGCCAGGTAGGTTATACTCTTGTTTTAAAGAGAAGCAATGTGCTTAATATTAGGAAGGTTGAGAAATAAATATAGTAGGCCTAGCCTATAAAAACTGATGGGATCCTCATCTTTTTAATAGAGGTCATCACTCTGTTTCCTCACGCAATTGCATAGCCTACAGAAATGTTGCGCAACATGAGCTCATGGGCTCTCATGAAGTGTTTGATTACATTTTCGATTACATTTGCATTGATGTCAGAGGGATTAGAGCGACAATAGAGTTCAGAGTACCAGGCAGTTAGCACGTTTGGTAGGCTACTAATGATCATCAACAGCATCAGAGCTTGGAGAAGCCTAATTAGTGACATATGATATCCAAGATGGCGCAGCAGTAAGACATGTTTGTTTTTGTCCTGTGTAAATAGTTTTTTTTCGGTTTTTGTATACATTTCAATGTATTTCAATCTCTTTTTTTTCATTTACGGATTAAATATATCTTCCCGCAACCCGCCTCACCCAATGTGGTACGGATCTGCTATTTTTTTTTAGACTTTATAACTGCAACCTTCATCAGAAGCTAGCCATCAGAAGCTAGCCAGCTAATTAGCTACTAGCTATTTAGTCATTGTTAGCCACTGCTAGCGGTCTTTACCTTTAGCTCAGACACCAGCCGCTTTAGCCCGGATAATACTTGCCAGTCAGCCCTGAGCATATCAGACTGCTTTTTCCCGACTACATCACTGGATTCCTGCCGCAAGCTCTGGACCATTACACCGGATCATGGCAGCTAGCTAGCTGCTACCGAGTGGTTATTGTGGCTAGCGCCCTTGTCCAGAAGCAAGCACCAGTTAGCCTCAAGCTAGCCTCGAGCTAGGCCCATCTCCCGGCTAGCAAACGAAGTACACCAACTACAATACCTCTCTTGCCATTTGGCCTGGACCCTTTGTCGACACGGAGTCCAGCCGATCCATCACGACTGATCTGCTGGTCTGCTGACGTAATTCGGCCGATGTGCTCTCAACCAGCCTCTGCGTCGTGGATGTCGGTGAAGAAGCATCTGCTAGCCCAGGCCCGCTAGCTTTTTTATGCTCGTCTAGCGTAGTAACGATTACCGAACGGCTCCCTGTTTCATCTATTGATGCTCATTGGACCCTATGATCACTCGGCTACACAGCTGATGCCTGCTGGACTGTTAACACGATACTTAATTTTGTTTATCAATCGTCCCCAGCCTCAAACTCAGGCCTTGTGTGTAGCTAACTGACCCTCTCTGCCCATTTATCACCATTTACCCGTTGTTGTTGTCTTAGCTGTTTACCATTGTTGTCTTACCTGTTGTTGTCTTAGCTCTCCCAAAAAACACCTGTGATTGCTTTATGCCTTGTATATTGTTGTTTAGGGTAGCTCTCATTGTTTTATTTTACTGCGGATCCCCCAGTCCCGCTCAACAGGCCTCAGATAGCTCCGTTGTCCCACCCCCAACACATGTGGAGACCGCACCTAGCTTAACTGGCGCCTGCAGAGATGCAACCTCTCTCATCATCACTCAATACCTAGGTTTACCTCCACTGTACTCACACCCTACCATACCCTTGTCTGTACATTACGCTATGAATCTTTCCTACAATGCGCAGAAACCTGCTCCTTTTATTCTCTGTTCCCAACGCAATAGACGACCAGTTCTTATAGTCTTTAGCCGTACCCTCATCCTACTCCTCCTCTGTTCCTCTGGTGATGTAAAGGTTGTGGTGGCATTTTCTTGTATTACCAAATGAGGAGAGAGAGACAAACTTCACACACCAGTCAGTTATACTTATACTACATCTTTAATAAACTTTAAGCTTTAGCCTTTGACTTTCAACAATTCACTATCTATAATGAATTTTGAGAGTCACTACAGAAAAATACTAAGATCTTTTATAGCCAAGATACACCCCTCTCAACTTACATGACGAACCAAAGATCTTAGGAACTCTTCACAAAGGGACTTTTACTTGAGAAAGCCAGATAGCATTCGCTATAAATTATCGCTCAGTTTGGTCTCTAAAACGAGGTTCTAATCTCGTTCCTGGTACTTCATAGTACAAAAACATTACCTCATCCAAGGCATAACTCAATTGTTAACTCTAAATACTCCCATCCCAAGTAAACCCCCTCTTGACCCCACTCCTGGACAAGCTCACTGAGGGCGAGTGAGCCTCTAGGTCATATACTATCCCAGGATAAGCGCACAGACATTGTGGAGACAAGTAATTGGTTCCCCATTAATCACGCCATCCCTTCACATGGTTTAAGAATAGGTAAAGACACATTCACATATGAAGACAATGTTCCATTCTGTCTTCTTCCCTTTCTGATATTCTGCATAGCACCAGGGACATGTGAAAGACAAGCCTGACCTCTCCACTCTCTGGGCCCCAAGTGACTGAGCCCTAGCTGAGGGAAAAGTGCCATTGCCAACACTATAGTCCAAAATGATCCATTCTAATGACACGTATCTCACATAAGCATATTATGTAAATAAAACATCTTATGTAAATAAAACATCTTATTTATCTATGTTTGCCAACTAATTCTGATTCATCCGCCACAAGGTCAACCCAGGCCCTGTGTGTCCCTAGGCGCTCTCATTTGTTGAATTCTGTAACTGTAAAAGCCTTGGGTTCATGCATGTTATCAGAAGCCTCCTCCCTAAGTTTGCTTTATTCACTGCTTTAGCACACTCCGCCAACCCTGATGTCCTTGCCGTGTCTGAATCCTGGCTTAGGAAGTCCACCAAAAATTCGGACATTTCCATCCCCAATTACAACATTTTCCGTCAAGATAGAACTGCTAAAGGGGGCGGAGTTGCAATCTACTGCAGAGATAGCCTGCAGAGTTCTGTCATACTATCCAGGTCTGTGCACAAACAGTTTGAGCTTCTACTTTTAAAAATCCATCTCGTCAGAAATAAGCCCCTAACTGTTGCTGCTTGTTATAGACCCCCCTCAGTTCCCAGCTGTGCCCTGGAACCATATGTAAATTGATTGACCCCATCTATCTTCAGAGTTCGTACTGTTAGGTGACCTAAACTAGGATATGCTTAACACCCCGGCCATCCTACAATCTAAGCTAGATGCCCTCAATCTCACACAAATTATCAAGGAACCTACCAGGTACAACCCCAAATCTGTTAACATGGGCACCCTCTTAGATACCACCCCTCATCACTGTCAAACGCTCCCTGAAACACTTCTGCGAGCAGGCCTCTCTAATCGACCTGGCCCGAGTACCCCCACACATTGACTCGGTACCGGTACCCCCTGTATATAGCCTTGTTACTTTTTATAATTTTTTACTTTAGTTTATTTAGTAAATATTTCTTAACTCTTGTTGGTTAAGGGCTTGTAAGTAAGCATTTCACAATAAGGTCTACACCTGTTGTATTCAGCGCATGCGACAAATACAATTTGATTTGATTTGAACAGGCATGTTATTATGTAGCCATAATACTCTCCTCTTCAACAGAGTGTATTATGGCTGGCTAGAGTACTGCACTTGTTGTGGTATACTGTAGCTATATTTGTGCTTGCGTTTTTCCAGGGAAGTATACTCAACAATACCAGATCATGTACAGTGGGCCATCCAATAGAAAACGTTTTTAAAAAATTTGCCATGGGGGAAAAAAATGAGTTTTTCTTTCTCAGTCTCTCCCTGTTACAATCTGTTATCTTCATAAATTAAAACACACCAGATAGAAAACTCCCACCACAGACCTTCTTGAACCTAGCTAAATTTCCAAAAACAAACAGTGTTATTAAAATTATATGACAGAGAGTTTTTCTGTTTAAATGTCAACCAACAGAGACCAGACTAGGGACTGGATTTAAATATTATCACAAAAGTATCGCGGAAGATCACGTTATAGCTCCATTTAAATTGAAAGGCAATGTTCTCGGCTCAATCGGAAATTACCTTTACATTTTAACGCAATCCGCTATACGGATTGAATCCAGCCCTAGAACATAGAACCTGGACTGACGCTTTTTCTTTCTCCTGGCACCTCACAGCAGTTGAACTACCCCAACGTGATTAAATATCTGAATATTGAGGACAAGCTCAACATCGTACTGGAGCTAGCAGACACCGGCGACCTCTCCCAGATGATCAAGGTGAGCGCCGAGGTTAGAGAGAGAGAGAGAGAGAGCGAGTGAAAGAGAGATTGTGTGCGTTTAAATGTCAACCAACAGAGACCAGACTAGGTGTTTGTTTGGAGAGATGCCATTTTTTGGGGGTGGGATGTGTGTGAGAGAGAGAGGGATGAGGAAAGGAGAGCCCAAGGCTCTGACACGTCTGACAGACAAGACCTCTCCTTAGCCTCGCTGAGGCTCCAACGGCCTGACACTGTCACACCCCATCACACACACACACACACACTCTCTCTCCTCATCGGTCCACCTTCATTTCTTCTTGACTTTCCTCATCTATTCTCTTCTCCTCTTTGTCCCTCTGCGCATCTGTTTTTCTCTACCTCTTCTTATCTCGCTCTCCTCTCCTCTTGCCTCTCTCTTGCCTCTGCATTTTCTTCTTATTTGTTCCTCATCTTTGCACGTTGTCCTCTCTTTGTCCGTCTCTCTTCTCAACTCATGTCCTTGTCTGTCCTGCTCCTCTCATTGCCACAAATCACTCATCTTTGTTATTTTCTCCTCGTCATCTCCCTTCCCCAATCGTCAGCTTTTCTCATGGATTATTGGCCAACCCTTCTCTCCCTCTCCAAGTCTCTACTTTTCCTCCTTTTCTATTCTGTTCTTTTCTAGCTCTTCTTTCTCCCTGTTCCTGACATTTTTTTCTCTCCTAATTTTCTCTCTTAATTCACTCAACTTTACCCTTGAAGGCACTCAGTCTCTCCAGTTCACACACTGTACAGAACTGTACTCATAACGTGCAAATGTCTTTCGGGGCACCTTTCTCTCTCTGCAAAGTTCCCAAAAAGTTCAAATCCAAACTGTTCCCCATCTTCAGTTTGACTTTCTCCTTGTCTTTTCTTTTATCAAGGCATCATTATGATGTAGAAAGAGATTCCTAATTCTAGGCTCTCAGCTCAACCAATATGCAGATCAGTCAAAAACATCTCTTGCTGGCGGCAAATTTCATAGCTATCATTAAAATACGCGCTTAATTCCAACAAAAAAAAACAGAAGTTTGGTGGCAGTAAAAAGCGGGAAGAAAATAAACATTTGTTGTTTTGGGTCATTAAACAAAGTTTTGGCAGTTTAATTAGCCAGATTAGTGTTAATTAGGTGCTTGGCTCTGTGCGTGGGTGGTGTCAACTCTCGTTAGGCTGCCTCTGCCAAATGGCTTCTCATTACATTTACATTTACATTTAAGTCATTTAGCAGACGCTCTTATCCAGAGCGACTTACATTACGCACTCAAACAGAGGCAGGGAAGGGGCTAAATGGTAATGCACAGATTAATAATTCTTCAGATATTCCACACTATTTTGGGGGCTGTCTGACATTGAATCAGGGGGTTTTGAGAGAGAGTGTGTAAGGGGAATACAGGTTTTCCTCGCAGCTGTTTCTATCTATTTTTTTCTAACTTCCTCTTCCTCCCTCTCCTTTAAGAAAAAGATGCGGCTCATCCTGGAGAGGACAATATGGAAATATTTTGTCCAACTGTGCAGCACCCTGGAGCACATGCACTCCCGCAGAGTCATGCACCGTGGTAAACTACCACTCATTCACTAATTCTTCCTCTTTTTTTTTTATCTCTCCCACTACCTCCACCTTTTTTCTCTTACGACTTTTAAACCAATGTTTTTCCACCAATTTTAGCAAAGCCCACCTACCTTTGCCAACTTTTCTTTATTCAGTATATTAAATGCATTGCCAGCGACAAAGCCTCTAATTTTATTTCCGCCGAACGACCTAGTCATGATTGCGGTTCAATTCTGCCTGCTTAGTTTGAAATGTAGCCGTAACGATGAGGCGGCTTTACACTCAGTTCCCATTACTACTGTCCCTCCTGGCAGTTCTAAACTTTGCGAGGTATGTCACTTCACCCATCCCTTCGCATAGCCAACCACATTCACTGTTTTCTTAACCAGAACTGGATGGACCAATAAAGAATTACTGTGGGAATAAATATCACTGTGTGACGAAAATATTGGAATAAAGTAGGGCAATGCAATTGAAGGCATCAAATTCTTGCTTAGGCCTACTGAAACTCCCAAAGTCATCCAATGTAATACATTTTAAGCAATAGCCTACCAGTGCGTGGTCAACTATTTCAGCACGGTTTTGTGCTGCTTTGGGGATTTGTCTTGATAAATCAATCAATGTCAGATTTATCTTTTCACAAAATCTCTTTTTGGATATTGTTTAAGCTACAATTAGGCTGTGGCAATGTTAGCTAAATTGAGGCGAGTGTGGCTCATGATCATCTTGTCTAGATGGCTCATTTATTTATCAGAACATTTTGTTAGCACTTTATTACTTACAGTATTCAGCTTAACAGGTGGATTATTTTGCTCTTCGCTTGCAGTCGCTTAGTATCCTAGGCCTACTCCCTACCTAAAGCCTGTGACTTGCCTTAATCAATCTATGTGATTGTGTTTCACGGACTCTCCATCTGTATAGTCGGTTCATTCTGTGGCTGGGTAAATCGGTGAAGGTGGTATAGCTCATCGATCCGTTTGCTCTATCTATCACTGATCAGAAACATTTAGCATGCATTAATGTAAGCTAAATAACGTGCAGGCCTATTAGTTTGCTCGATCACATAGGCAACTCCAAAAGCCAGCAGAGGTTGTGAAATATGAAAACGAGACACATCTATATTTGAGTCTCAAATATAGATTGCTATTTTTTTTCCAATCGGTATCATGATGAAGATACTCTCAATGTAAAACCCTACGCCTGCTCCTTAACAAAGCGGAGTGAGGGAGGCAAACAGATGAAACATAGATGAAAAAGCATGGGCTTGCCTTGGGAAAGTCTGTCTGTAAAGGGGATCTCTATCATTCCTCCCTTATTTCCTCCTATGGCTTGAGAGGAAATGCAGCCAGGTCACCCGTGAAACAAGTCAGTGTTCGACATCCATCCATCGATTTTGTTTTTAGCCTGTCCCAAACCTTAACCCTTAACCAGTTGGAGTTAATGCCTAACCTTAAGACTTCAGAGTTTAGGCCTAAACTTAAATTAAAAAAAAAAAAATCCCTAACCCTACCACCCCTCCCCTAATTGGAGTAGAGTAATGGACAACAATACTTAGGCTTCTACTTACAGCTAATACATATTATATATATTTTACGGACACAGTATATTTGACGTTAGTTTGCTTTTTTAATGCTAAACTTAACCCTAACCTTAACATTTTGAGTTAACCCATAAGAATCGAAGTCCTGTCTAAGCCATGGGGGGGGAGGGGGGTACATCTAAGCTATATGGAATTGATTTAAGAAGGTCCTATTAAGGATTATTTTGCTATTTGATTTGGAATTTTAAGACCCCTTGAAACATTTTTATTTGGCCTTACTGCTATTAGCCCATACAAATGCATTGAATAGCAGATTCACTACATGGGACAACAGATAATAAAGCACGTTTGTTCTGAAGTGTCTGTCCTATATCTGAGAGATATAAGAAAGATCAGGATACTATACATTTTTTAAACATGTATTTAACCCTTATTTTTGTCACTAAACAATCTCCATATATACTTCCATACATTTTTTCAACTGGTACCGGGGGACCTTCAGACGAGTCTTGTGAGGCCTGTGGGCGTCCTAGAGCAAAACAACCGACATGTACGTGGGAGTCTCGTCTTTCCACAGAGGGGTCATATTAACGTGAAGCCCAAACGGTTCAGACGCTACAGACAGAAGTTAGCAGATCGGGTGTACCGACCTCAGACGAGTCCCATCAAGCCTGTAGACATCCCAGAGCACTTTACATTTGTATTTTTTTATTTCAAAAAAATAATCCCTTAAACACACCCCTCCCCTAATTGGAGTAAACTAATGGAAAACAACACTTCCATCTATATACTGTACATTTTATGGACAAGGTATACTTTACATGAGTTCTCTTTTTTTATGCTAAACTTAACCTGAAACACTTCGAAATTTGTCAATTTGAACAACTTCGAAATGTGGTGTTTGAGAAACATGGATGAACATATAATTCTGACATCAGACTGTGAGAGCTTGTTGAGGAAATGTGTTTCCTAGGCAGGTAAGTGAGTTCTCTGGTGGGAGGGATTCAGGTCAGAGTAGATACAGGAAACAGATTAGAGTAGGGGTAGCATTTTTGCCATGACATCAGCTCCAGCCTTGCCACAGGTTTATCTCTCACAGGAAGAGGTGAGGCTGGGTCAGAGGCAGTCAACAACACAATCGCCGGTCAGATCGTTGAAACCACAGTGCCCCACACATCCACTCACACAATCGAGGGAATAGTTTTGCCATAGCCGACTATAACGGGGACAAGTGCCAACAGAGGGTCCTTAGGTTGAGAAACACTCACCTAGAAGATTAAATGTATTTTATAATCTTAAAAGGAACATAAAACTACCATATCAATGCAAAGACATTAGATGTCTATTCTATATGATAATCCCAGTATTGTTAACAGCCAGGGCTCCCTTAAAAGTGAATTCTATCTCAATGGGACTCATCTGAATACAGAAACAATCCAAAAATAACTGGCTGTCTGTTCTCTCTCTCTGACAGACATCAAGTTGGATAGGAAGTGTTGATCTTATACATGACAGCTTCTTCACCCTTAGCTAGGGCAAACTCTCACGATTTATTGTCCACTGAAAAAAATATAAACGCAAGATGGAACAACTTCAAAGATTCATATAAGGAAATCAGCCAATAAATTCATCAGGCCCTAATCTATTGATTTAACAGGACTGGAAATACAGATATGCATCTGTTGGTCACAGATACCTTAAAAAAAAAGTAGGGGCGTGGATCAGAAACCACCATTTGCCTCATGCAGCGTGACACATCTCCTTCGCATAGAGTTGATCAGGCTGTTGATTGTGGCCTGTGGAATGTTGTCCCACTCTTCAATGGCTCAAGTGCGAAGTTGCTGGATATTGGCGGGAACTGGAACGTGTACTGTCGTACACGTCGATCCAGAGCATCCCAAACGTGCTCAATGGGTGACGTGGCTGGTGAGTATGCAGGCCATGGAAGAACTGGGCCTCAAGAGCTCGTCACGGTATCTCTGTGCATTCAAATGCAATTGTGTTCGTTGTCCATTGCTTATGGCTGCTCATACCATACCCATGGAGCACTCTGTTCCCAACGTTGACATCAGCAAACCGATCGCCCACACGATGCCATGTCTGCCTGGTACAGTTGAAACAGGGGATTATGCTGTAAAGAGCACACTTCTCCAGCGTGCCAGTGGCCATCGAAGGTTAGCATTTGCCCACTGTTGGTTTTCGGCGCCGATCTGCAGTCAGGTCAAGACCCTGGTGAGGACGACAAGCATGCAGATGAGCTTCCCTGAGAAGGTTTCTGACAGTTTGTGCAGAAGTTCTTGCAAACCCACAGTTTCATCAGCTGTCGGGGTGGCTAGACTCAGACGATCCCACAGGTGAAGAAGCCGGATGTGGAGGTCCTGAGCTGGCGTCGTTACACATGGTCTGCTGTTGTGAGGCCAGTAGGACGTACTGCCATATTCTCTAAAATGACGTTGATGCGGCTTATGATAGAGAAATGCACATTAAATTATCTGGCAACAGATCTGGTGGACATTCCTGCAGTCAGCATGCCAATTGCATGCTCCCCCAACTTGAGACGAGATGTTGTGTGACAAAACTGTACATTTTAAAGTGGCCTTTTATTGTCCCCAGCACCTGTGTAATGATCATGCTGTTTAAATCAGCTTCTTGATATGCCACACCTGTCAGATGGATGGATTGTCTTGGCAAAGGAGAAATCCCACTAACAGGGATGTAAACAAATTTGTGCACAACATTTGAGAGAAATAAGCTTTTTGTCTTGTCTAGGAGTTCTGAAAGTCCTCTTCGGTCTGTTAGAATATTTTTGATGGACTGTAACATGTCGTACAATGACCAATACACTGAATGGCTTCTTGTGTCGTCCACAGTTGCGAGACCTGGTCAGCATGTGCATCAGCCCTGACCAGCGCCCTGACATCGTGTTTGTCCTGCAGATATCCAAACAGATGCAGCTGTGGACCTCCAGCACAAGCCCCAGGATCCCTCCACTAAGCGCCTCAGTCCTCTGAGTGGACCCCTATCCTGACGACTGAACCTCAGACCACCAGACCCACTGCTAACCTGCCTGGCTTGGTCTCACTGGGACCTGGTTGTTTAGTTCGTGTCTCAGCAATCGAGAAACTGATGAGACGATGGAGACTTTGGCATGTCTGGACTGAGCTGTTTTGCCAATTCTTTTCTTTCTCTTCAAATGACTATTTGCAATGACTATTGCTTTTGTCCTCAATGGCCTGGGGAGTCGCTTTGACGGTGATAATGGGACATTGTGTTTTTAGACTATTGCTGTGATTCTGGCAAATGAAGGCATCTTGTCTGGCCTCTTCACTAACGGAAGAGAGCTCTGTCTCATGATGATGTCACAGAGGGTACTCCAATCAGCTAGGCAGGCCTTTTTTGACTAGGCAGGGGTTGCGTTCCAAACCGATCCCCTGTCTCTTTCAGGTAAACCATGTGGATTCACTCAATTTTCCTGTGACATGTTGAACCGAAAGCTTAGATACAAATATACATTTTTTTGCTTTATTGTTTTAGTCCACACATTTACCATTGTTTAGAAATCATGCTTACTTTTTATGTTGCTTTAAATAACTCGGATCTGTATTTTGCATATCATTGTGTAATGTCATTTGTGATCCTAAGGAGGAATTTGGTTGAGTAGGCTTTGTTTCAAAATTAACCTTACCATACATGCAAAGCATTTTGGAGTCAACGCTAGATCCTCCCAGGTCACACCTCTAGTGAGTTCTCTGTGACATCATGAGAAGACGCTTGCTACCACAACCAAGGAAAGAGGCGCTGGTTTGAAATGGACTTCAGGACTTGATGATACAATGTCTTCCTTTTCAAGGACATCAAATGGCATAACATGCCACATTTTTCCAGTGCTGATTAGACACAAAAGTATGTGGACACCCCTGCAAATTAGTGGATTTGGCTATTTAGGCCCCCCCTCTGATAACCAGGTGGTGAATCGCATCTCTGCATGTCTGGCAGACATATCAGTGTGGATGACGGATCACCACCTCAAGCTGAACCTCGGCAAGACGGAGCTGCTCTTCCTCCCGGGGAAGGACTGCCCGTTCCATGATCTCGCCATCACGGTTGACAACTCCATTGTGTACTCCTCCGAAGGTGCTAAGAACCTTGGCGTGATCCTGGACAACACCCTGTCGTTCTCAACTAACATCAAGGCGGTGACCCGTTCCTGTAGGTTCATGCTCTACAACATTCGCAGAGTACGACCCTGCCTCACGCAGGAAGCGGCGCAGGTCCTAATCCAGGCACTTGTCATCTCCCGTCTGGATTACTGCAACTCGCTGTTGGCTGGGCTCCCTGCCTGTGCCATTAAACCCCTACAACTCATCCAGAACGCCGCAGCCCGTCTGGTGTTCAACTTTCCCAAGTTCTCTCACGTCACCCCGCTCCTCCGCTCTCTCCACTGGCTTCCAGTTGAAGCTCGCATCCGCTACAAGACCATGGTGCTTGCCTACGGAGCTGTGAGGGGAACGGCACCTCCATACCTTCAGGCTCTGATCAGGCCCTACACCCAAACAAGGGCACTGCGTTCATCCACCTCTGGCCTGCTCGCCTCCCTACCTCTGAGGAAGTACAGTTCCCGCTCAGCCCAGTCAAAACTGTTCGCTGCTCTGGCACCCCAATGGTGGAACAAACTCCCTCACGACGCCAGGTCAGCGGAGTCAATCACCACCTTCCGGAGACACCTGAAACCCCACCTCTTTAAGGAATACCTAGGATAGGATAAAGTAATCCTTCTAACCCCCCCCCCTTAAAAGAGTTAGATGCACTATTGTAAAGTGGTTGTTCCACTGGATATCATAAGGTGAATGCACCAATTTGTAAGTCGCTCTGGATAAGAGCGTCTGCTAAATGACTTAAATGTAAATGTATTTCAGCCACACCCATTGTTGACAGGTGTATAAAATCGACCACACAGCCATGTTATCTCAATAGACAAATATTGGCAGTAGAATGGCCTTACTGAAGAGCTCAGTGACTTTCAATGTAGCACTGTCATAGGATGCCACCTTTCCAACAAGTTAGTTCATCAAATTTCTCCCCTGCTAGAGCACAATGCCAAGCGTCAGCTGGAGTGGTGTAAAGTTCGCCACCATTGGACTCTGTAGCAGTGGAAACGCGTTCCCTGGAGTGACGAATCACGCTTCACCATCTGGAAGTCCAAATCTGAGTTTGGGGGATGCCAGGAGAACGCTACCTGCCCAAATGCATAGTGCCAACTGTAAAGTTTGGTGGATGAGGAATAATGGTCTGGGGCTGTTCTTCATGGTTAGGACTAGGCCCCTTAGTTCCAGTGAAGAGAAATCTTAACACTACAGCATACAATGACATTCTAGACGATTCTGTGCTTCCAACTTTGTGGCAACAGTTTGCCCTTTCCTGTTTCAGCATGACAATGCCTCCGTGCATAAAGTGAGGTCCATACAGAAAGGGTTTATCAAGATCAGTGTGGAAGAACTTGACTGGCCTGAACAGAGCCCTGACCTTAACCCATCTAACACCTTTGGGATGAATTGGAACCTCCGACTGCGAGCCAGGCCTAATCGCCTAACATCAGTGCCCAACTTCACGAATGCTCTTGCGGCTGAATGGAAGCAAGTCCCTGCAGCAATGATCCAACATCTAGTGGAAAGCCTTCCCAGAAAAGCTGAGGCTGTTATTGCAAAGGGGGGACCAACTCCATAGTATTGCCCGTGATTTTGGAATGAGATGTTCGACAAACAGGTGTCCACATACTTTTTAAGGCTCATGGCCTGAGTTTTGTAAAACTTTAGATTACATTTTTCAATTATGGTTATTTGCAGGTAACTGATTGGGGGATGGATGTTTGTTTGTTGTTGCTTGATGCAATGTCATAGAGCTGGCACAATTACCATATAAGTGACGGATATGGATAAAGACCTGTCATGAAAATGAAATAACCATCAAAACCGGTTAAAAACAACAAAAAACTGTGAAACAAACAGCTGACTGAAGACAGGATGGCCGGTCATTCGTGCGCTTGAGTCCGTTTCTGCTCTAACATGGACTCTATATAACGTGATTAAACTTTGTTGCTCCTTGCTGAAACAAGCAGTGTTGTAGCAAATGGTTGCCTAGACAACATCCCCCTCTCTTCAGCAGCAGCATATGAGGTCTGGGGCAGAGGAGAAAATGTGCATTTTTTTTTATTTTTTTGCTAGTCAAACGGTTATTACGGTGACCAGTCATTTTTTTTATACATTCAGACGAACACAAACATCATCCCACCTGCTCACACCCTCATATCCAGCACCTGCATCATTCTCTGCCACATGGCCTCAAACTGCACCATTTTGTTTGTCGCCCACTCACTCTCAACACTTAAAGCATTTTACCAACAACGGAGGATTGGTTGATTTCCGGTTTAAGCATACATTTTTTCAAGATGATTGACAAGAAAAATATCATCCAACACATTGGGTATCTCAATGCACCCTCATATGCCATGTCTTGAAATATGCAGAGACGGATTAAAAGTACATTTACATTAGCTGACCAATAACATTCATCCAAAAGTACACGACCGTCACAGCCCTAATGCCATATTGTAATTGCGTTGATAATGAAAATGCAGTTGACTGTGTACTTATGACTTCATTCATTGAAGCGTTTGATTTTGTTAGACAAAGATACTTTACATGTAGGAAAAGCAAGATAAGAACAGTTAGAATAATGCTTATCAAAACATTTAGAAAATGTATGTTTGAGCTGGTACATCGCAGTACCAAAGTACAAAGCATGTTTGAAGATTACCTTAACTTGACACCTAGTAGAATTGTATTATGTTTCTGCCTTGACAGCATTATGCAATCAGGTGAACATAAAGATGCTAGATGGAGAGGGCAAAAAACACAGTACTAATATGTTAGCAATTCTACCAGACTTGTAAAATATTAGCACTTGCAACTACTTTATTGTTTATTGCAATGATTTTTCACTCAGACGTACTGTGTGGAGGCAATAACTTTCATTTGGGGATTTGACATACATTTTTGTGATTTGTGGAATTTCATTCAAGTGTTTCCCTTTTTGCATTTTGTAGTAGATAAGTGGAAAATGTGTGGCGGCTTCTTACTTACATTAGACCCAATTTCAATTCCTTTCTTACCCGAAGTGTGTTTGCGTCATAAGGCAGCGAGTTATATTTCACAACCTACAATGTAAGCTGTCAAAATAAGGAATTTGATAAGTGACTTGATTTACAAGGAATATGGAGGATTGTCCTATATTGACTAGACTAAACTGACTGCAATCTGTCACAATCCTGGAACACCACTGACATTTGTTGACCTGTGATCTTTAGATACTCACCCAAGAGATATCCATCGTCTGCACCAAAGTGTTTTATGCAGCAGGATCAAGTAACTCACTAGCAGACTACTAAATACTATAAGGAACTCATATTTCCCGTTTTACTTTTTTTTATAGATTTCCTAAAACAGACATTGACTTGTTATTCATATTATCTCTAACTTTAGCATAAATAATAATTCAAGTATTTGTCAAACTGCCAGCTAAGCAATTCAATAAGAGATGACATGTTCAAACACTTAGGACACATTTAAGACTTAAGAACTCAAACGTTTTATTATAAACCATGAAAAAACATGCCATTTTCACTGAAGAAAGTAAGGGCGAAGTTGGGGAGGGACATCAGAACAGTCACAATAGTAATTAGCAGAATGTTAGTGATGCTTCAAGAGGTATCCATAGTCTGTATGGTCTCCTCCACCACCTCCAGATCCAATTTGGTCACAGCCTTCGTCAGGACTCCGGTTGTTCCTCGCTTGTACTTGTAATTACCGGTTCTGATTGGAAAAAGAAAGACATTTGTTTCCAAAATATTATTGATTCAACACAGCAGAGACAGGTCTGATGAGCTTCCCGGGAGCTGGTTCTTGGACGCAAAATGAAATGTTACAACGGATGTTAAACACAAAAATGGCTTCCACCAGTCGCATAACTCTGGAGAATCCATCTTTATTTTTCTCTACTGCGACACAGCCACGGGCCTTTGTTGGGTTTACGACAAAAACAACAACAACCATGCAAATAAGTTGTTCTATGTGAAATTCAACACAAGCAGCTTTAGAGGGCAAGATAAGGGTACGCACTTGCTGGGTTAAGTGTGTTAGTAGTCAAACGGAGTACTCAGAGGTGGGTGAGACAACGCTATGGTAAAGTCTACTGCACTCCACACAGACCTGTGTCTTTATTACTCACTGGTGGGGCAAGGCTTCAAGCTCATACACACGTCTTCAAACAAAAACAGGCCAAAGTGTTGAGTCATTCAACATGTCAAAAGGTAATGCATTCTTAACAGATTAAAGGCCACAAAATTATTACAACTCATTCAGAAACGAGACTAGATTATTCAAAAGATGCACTGCTATGGGGGAAAAATATTCTCCGTCATGGGTAAATAAAGGTTTGGAAGTGACCGCACTCTCAAAACGTGCAGTGGTTTGGAAGTGACTGCACTCTCAAAACGTGCAGTGGTTTGGAAGTGACCGCACTCTCAAAACGTGCAGTGGTTTGGAAGTGACCGCACTCTCAAAACGTGCAGTGGTTTGGAAGTGACCGCACTCTCAAAACGTGCAGTGGTTTGGAAGTGACCGCACTCTCAAAACGTGCAGTGGTTTGGAAGTGACCGCACTCTCAAAACGTGCAGTGGTTTGGAAGTGACCGCACTCTCAAAACGTGCAGTGGTTTGGAAGTGACCGCACTCTCAAAACGTGCAGTGGTTTGTGCCACTTGCGATTGTGTTCTTATTAGAGGCAATTCTTCAGTACATAATTGTGTTCTACACATTATAGATTCTGACAAGTGTGGACCATCGCAGCCACACATTGGGGACTACCAAGGGAACAGCATGGAGACAAGCAATGGGACAGTCTGGGGGGGACCACGTTACGGGAAATTATGAGGTGGGTAGTTGGCTCTACCTGACCCCTTTCTTGTTGGCCATGTCGTGGGGCCTCAGGTAGTCCACCCTGCCCTTGGTGATGACACACAGGTCAATGTTGCTGCCCGAGCCCAGATCGTTGAAGATGCCGGCCGCGATGGCATCCCGAACCAGCCGCTTGGCATCTTCCTCCTAAAGAGAGAACAAACATCAACACCATCATTACTGTAACCATGATCATCAATCTCATTGTGTATTGAGTGAATTAATCCAATGCGTATTCATTCAATTACTGCTTCAGATTGAGAGGATAGAGGAGCCCTTAGTATAAACCTTTTGCACACGTCCGTCACATCGTTGTGCTTGGATGAAATGGGCTAGAGCTGCTGCTTCTTCTTATGGGAAGAAAACAACTCAAGTTGAGCTGTAAGTAGCGAGTGGTGAGTCCCAACAAGCTAAAAATGCCATGGGAAAAGCAAGGGCTCCCTCTTATTGGCCATCACTGGTAACAGCAGTAGAGCCTTCCTGAAGTAGAGATAAATGCTGATTTCCAGCATTCCTCTCAAGGCCCTGTGATAAAAAGCATAACTTGACGGATGCATTTAACAATGGCTAGGTGAGGAGCCGTGCTCCCAGGTGAGCTCTTCCACAGAGACTCTCCAAGGTGGATGCCATTGCCATCTCATAGCGCATTAATGTGCTTCAAAAGAAGGTAGGATTCATATAGCCCCAAAAAATGCTGCATCACAATCAATAAAATATATATTTATTTTACATTGGGAGCACCAGTGCTACTCCTGATTATTATTAGTATGTTTTTGTTGTTGCTCTGACTGTACATGTGCTAAGTTGTTTTAGATTTTAAAAAAGGTAGCAAAGAAAACAGTCTATGACTTGGGTGACTGGTCTCTGACAATTTTATGGGCTTTCCTCTGACACCACCTATTATATAGGTCCTGGATGGCAGGAAGCTTGGCCCCAGTGATGTTAAAAACATCCTAAAGATTGATTCAATACATCGTTTGACATGTTTCTACTTACTGTAACGGAACTTTTTGACATTTCGTCTGCTTTTAGTGAACGCGCTTCGTGACTTTGGATTTGTTTACCAAACGCGCTAACAAAAGTAGCTATTTGGACATAAATGATGGATATTACCGAACAAATCAAACATTTGTGGAACTGGGATTCCTGAGAGTGCATTCTGATGAAGATCATCAAAGGAAGTGAATATTTATAATGTTATTTCTGACTTCTGTTGACTGCACAATATGGCGGATATATTTTTGTCTTGATTGGGCTCTGAGCGCCGGCCTCAGATTATTGCATGGTGTGCTTTTTCCGTAAAGCTTTTTTGAAATCTGACACAGCGGTTGCAATAAGGAGAAGTGGATCTAAAATTCCATGTATAACACTTGATCTTTGATCAACGTTTATTATGAGTATTTCTGGAAATTGATGTGGCTCTCTGCAAAATCACTGGATGTTTTTGGGACTACTGAACATAACGCGCCAATGTATACTGACATTTTTGGATATAAATATGAACTTTACCGAACAAAACATACATGTATTGTGTAACATGAAGTCCTATGAGTGTCATCTGGTGAAGATCAAAGGTTAGTGATTCATTTTACCTCTATTTCTGCTTTTTGTGACTCCTGTCTTTGGCTGGAAAAATGGCTGTGTTTTTCTGTGATTTGGTGGTGACCTAACAATCATTTGTGGTGCTTTCGCTGTAAAGCCTTTTTGAAATCGGACACTGTGGTGGGATTAACAACAAGATTACCTTTAAAATGGTATAAAATAC
Source organism: Salvelinus alpinus (assembly GCF_045679555.1). Taxonomy (NCBI): domain Eukaryota; kingdom Metazoa; phylum Chordata; class Actinopteri; order Salmoniformes; family Salmonidae; genus Salvelinus; species Salvelinus alpinus. The sequence goes on from NC_092109.1 coordinate 3,096,926, forward strand.
TTGTATGTTAGAGGAATTTTAATTATGGGATTTCTTTTGTTTTGAATTTGGCGCCCTGCAGTTTCACTGGCTGTTGACGCTAGCGTCCCACATACCCTAGTGAGGTTAAGAACAAATTCTTATTTTCAATGATGGCCTAAGAACAGTGGGTTAAAGGCCTTGTTCACGGGCAGAACAAAAGATTTTTACCTTGTCAGCTCAGGGATTCGATCTTGCAACTTTTCGGTTACTAGTCCAACGCTCTAACCACTAGGCTACCTGCCGCCCCAACGAAGTCTATGGTATCTACTAGCATGCTAGCAGTTAGCATAGACTTCGTCATTGCGTTAACGCTAGTCATTGCGTTAACGCAACTTCCTGCACACAGAGACATTCAAATTGTATCCATGACGAAAAAGTATTTTGGCCTTACTGCTATTAGCCCATACAAAAGCATTGAACAACAGATAGTACCAAAACAAATCTAAAAGGAAGTTTGTTCTGAAGTGTCTGTCCTAGATCTGAGAGATATAAGATCAGGAAACATTAAATTATAAAAATAAAAAAAATCATGTATTTAACCCCATATTTTAGGCACTAAAACAGTCTCCATATATACTTCCATAACTGGTTTCAACTGGTCCCGGGGGACCTTCAGATGACTCGTGAAGCTTTTGGGCATCCTAGAGCAAAACAACCTACATGTACGTGTTCTCATGAGTCTCACCTTTCCACAGAGGTGTCATATTAGTGTGTGGCCCAAACTGTTCGGACGCTACAGACGGAAGTTGGCAGATCAGCTGTACCGACTTGAGGAGACCCAAGACGCTTGTGTGTGTGGGGGGGGGGGGGGGGGGGTCATAGAGCAAAACGGAGAACACCATCGCATTCGTGCAAGTCACCTAGAGTGGTGATAGTTTTTAGGCCAAACTGTTCGGACCCTACAGACTTTTGTGAGAAGACCGTTTTTCGGGATGTCTCATGCTCTGACAAACTCTAGCTCTTTCACCAGTGTTACATAGGCGGATGCGGTGGACTGAGAGGCATCCAATGCAAAAAAAAATGGATACACTATATAGACAAAAAGTATGTGGACACCCCTTCAAATTAGTGGATTTGGCTATTTCAGCCACACCCTTGTATAAAATCGATCACACAGTCAAGCAATCTCCATAGACAAACATTGGCAGTTGAATGGCCTTACTGAAGAGTTCATTGACTTTCAATGTGGCACTGTCATTGGATGCCACCTTTCCAACAAGTCAGTTCATCCAATTTCTGCTCTGGTCAACTGTAAGTGCTGATATTGTGAAGTGGAAACGTCTAGGAGAAACAACGGCTCAGTTGCGAAGTGGTAGGTCACAAGCTACCAGAATGGGACTACCGAGTGCTGAAGAGCGTAAAAATCATCTGTCCTCGGTTGCAACACTCACTACAGAGTTCCAACTGTCGCTGCACACAAGCCTAAGATCACCAAGCGCATTGCCAAGCGTTGGCTGGAGTGGTGTAAAGCTTGCCGCCATTGACTCTGGAGCAGTGGAACCGCACTCTGGAGTGACGAATCACGCTTTCAGTCCGACGGTCTTGCAGTACGACGGACAAATCTGGGATTGGTGGATGCCAGAACACTACCTGCCTCAATGATTAGTGTCAACTGTAAAGTTTGGTGGAGAAGGAATAATGGTATGGGGCTGTTTTTCATGGTTCGGGTTAGGCCCCTTAGCTCCAATGAAGGGAAATCTTAATGCTACAGAATACAATGACATTCTCGATGATTCAGTGCTCTCAAATTTGTGGCAACAATTTGTGGTTAAGGCCCTTTCCTGTTTCAGCATGATAATGCCCCCGTGCACAAAGTGTGGTCCATACAGAAATTATTTGTCGAGATTGTGCAGGCCAGTCAAGTTCTTCCGCACCAGAGATCTGACCTCAACGAAAACCTTTGGGATGAATTGGAACGCCGACTACGTTCATTAACACCTGCTCTTTCCATGATAAACAGACCAGGTGAATCCAGGTGAAAGCTATGATCCCTTATTGATGTCACTTCAATCAGTGTAGATTAAGGGGAGGAGAGAGGTTAAAACATTAAGCTTTGGGACAAGGATTGTGTATGTGTACCATTCAGAGGGTGACTGGGCAAGGGAAAATATATAAGCGGCTTTGAACGGAGCTCACTGGTTTGTGTCAAGAACTGCAACGCTGCTGGGTTTTTCACGCTCAACAGTTTACCGTGTGTATCAAGAATGGTCCACCACTCAAAGAACATCCAGCCAACTTGACACAACTGTGGGAAACATTGGAGTCGACATGGGCCAGCATCCCTGTGGAATGTATTCGTCACCTTGTGGAGTCCATGCCTCAACGAATTGACGCAGTTCTGAGGGCACTCAGTGTATTTTCTGCAGTTGTATCATAGTTTACTTATTTCAAGTTGTGAGTTTGATTATTATTGCTTAAAATAGAAAAGTCATTACGCAAAATACAGGCAAGGTATGGCCTCCATTATGACATTTGAAGATGTGTGTGGTGGATGTACAAAATGGGCCAGGTCCAACTCACCTCCATGTCTTGCTTATAGCGGTCCTCAAACACTGCCATGGCAGCCAGAGAGCCAGAACCTGGGAGAGAGCAGACACACAACAACTGCATGGTTAATGACTGTTGGAATGACAAAAAAATTACACAAGTAACCAAGATGAGACCAACAGTCAGTGACCAAGACGTGGACCGAATAGTTTACAACAGTTGCAGTGGTAAGTAAATGTTGAGGACCACACATACAGCTTTGAGAAACACTTAAAAATGCTTCTTACAACAAAAGGTCCCTCACAAAACTTCCTACTGGTAACCATGACTGAATGGCTATCTGGTCCAGGTTTCAGCTGATCTTGCTTATTTTGAACGCACACTTCTTTAAAAACCATCTCTCCCTAACGGAGTCTCTGGCGTCCATTTTATAAAGCACATCAGACATGTGGGGCAATTAGCCCGCTGAAGAAAGTGCTTATCTGTGACAAAAGCAAGATGCAGGAAGTTGAAAAATCCCTTTGTTTTGGTGGAGACAGGCCATTAGGACTTCTCTACAGCTGTGTCTTAACTTAAGAGGGAAACGGAGAAGATTTACCTACATTTTTCAATCCCTTTAGGAGATTTAGTCTTGTTTTCTCCCTTCCCTTCTCCCTCTCTTTAATCCCACAGCATCCATCATGCCATCCTCCTCTCCGTGCTGCCAATATCTTGTTTCATAGCCAGGTTCCCGGGGGAGGCATTAAGAAGCACACCAGCTGAGTTTTGCTGTGGTTTTCCCAGTATGGTAGAAGGTGAAAAGGAGAGTAAAGGCCTGGAGACCAGTTGCTTGGCTACCCAAACTCAGCTCTGGCGAAATCCTACGCCTTGCCATACGGACGTTAGTTTATTCTTCACAATGAATCTGGATCTGAGGAATTTCCCCGATGATTTCTAGAACGCACACACATTCAAACCGTTTTGATTGGTCCCAGAAACCAATGGGTTGGGCCATAGCTAGAACACACGTGGGTAAAGCAGCATTTTGAACATTCGTCATTGGCTTTGATCCTCTGATTGGTTAGAGATGATCCACTCGCTGATTACTTTGTTTTGTAAAACACCCCACATTGACGTAACAGCAAACGACTTCAATGATGGCAGTCGTAGACTGAAGTATGTAGCAACGGCAGAAATTAGTTTGAGTCGTCAGGCAGAGACCAGTGCACCCGTGTTTTCCATAAGCGCCTAAAAAAAACTGACGATAATTCATTGTCAGACGGCTACCTTCTCCACTTCATAAGTTAACTAGTCTTATTTTCAATTAAAAGGATACAATCCCTAGACAGAGAAGTCTTCATAGCCAGCCGGCCCTGGAGACGCATGAGGCGGTGCACAATTGGCCCAGCGTCGTCTGGGTTAGGCTAGCCGGGATTTCATTGTCCCATCGCGCTCTAGCGACTCCTTGTGGCGGGCCAGGCACCTGCAAGACGACTTTGGTTGCAGTTCTATGGCGTTTCCTCTGACACATTGGTGCGGCTGGCTTTCGGGTTAAGCGAGCAGTGTGTCAAGAAAACGTTTTTAAAAAGGCTGTACAGCATTCCCCTGCTAGAATGAACAATATGCATCTTCTACCAATCCATTGATAGGACAGGTGTCGGTCAATCAATAAGTGAGCAATGACAGGGAAGCGGCTGGTTTGTCAGTGATGTCTGTCCCATTTCGTCGTACAGGTGTTATTTCTTGTGCGCTTTGGTTGGCTACAGTAAAATGTATTTTAACAGAAGGAGAGCATGAAGCTTATTCATTGTCTTCCGTGAGTGAATTAATCGTTTTTCAACCACTCCACAAATTTCTTGTTAACAAACTATAGTTTTGGCAAGTCGGTTAGGACACCTACTTTGTGCATGACACAAACAATTTTCCAACAATTGTTTACAGATTATTTCACTTACAATTCCAGTGTGTCAGAAGTTTACATACACTAAGTTGACTGTGTCTTTAAACAGCTTGGAAAATTCCAGAAAATTATGTCATGGCTTTAGAAGCTTCTGATAGGCTAATTGACATCATTTGAGTCAATTGGAGTCAATTGGACATCCACTGGTACAGTGGATGTCTTTCAAGGCTTACTGTCAAACTCAGTGCCTCTTTGCTTAACATCATGGGGAAATCAAAAGAAATCAGCCGAAACCCCAGAAAATAAATTGTAGACCTCCACAAGTCTGGTTCATCCTTGGGAGCAATTTCTGAAAGCCTGAAGGTACCACGTTCATCTGTACAAACAATAGTACGCACGTATAAACACCATGGGACCACGCAGCCGTCATACCGCTCAGGAAGGAGACGTGTTCTGTCTCCTAGAGATGAACGTACTTGTATGAAAAGTGCAAATCAATCCCACAACAACAGCAAAGGACCTTGTGAAGATGCTGGAGGAAACAGGTACAAAATTATCTATATCCACAGTAAAACGAGTCCTATATTGACATAACCTGAAAGTCCACTCAGCAAGGAAGAAGCCACTGCTCCAAAACAACCATAAAAAAGCCAGACTACGGTTTGCAACTGCACATGGGGACAAAGATCATACTTTTTGGAGAAATGTCCTCTGGTCTGATAAAACAAAAATAGAACTGTTTGGCCATAATGTGGTGTCAGGAAAATAACCTCACACTCAACGTCAACAAAACAAAGAAGATGATTGTGGACTTCAGGAAACAGCAGAGGGAGCACCCCCCTATCCACATCGACGGGACAGTAGTGGAGAAGGTGGAAAGTTAAGTTCCTCGGTGTACACATCACGGACAAACTGAATTGGTCCACCCACACAGACAGCGTTGTGAAGAAGGCGCAGCAGCGCCTCTTCAACCTCAGGAGGCTGAAGAAATTCGGCTTGTCACCAAAAGCACTCAAACTTCTACAGATGCACAATCGAGAGCATCCTGTCGGGCTGTATCACCGCCTGGTACGGCAACTGCTCCGCCCACAACCGTAAGGCTCTCCAGAGGGTAGTGAGGTCTGCACAACGCATCACCGGGGGCAAACTACCTGCCCTCCAGGACACCTACACCACCCGATGTCACAGGAAGGCCATAAAGATCATCAAGGACAACAACCACCCGAGCCACTGCCTGTTCACCCCGCTATCATCCAGAAGGCGAGGTCAGTACAGGTGCATCAAAGCAGGGACCGAGAGACTGAAAAACAGCTTCTATCTCAAGGCCATCAGACTGTTAAACAGCCACCACTAACATTTAGTGGCCGCTGTCAACATACTGACTCAACTCCAGCCACTTTAATAATGGGAATTGATGGAAATTATGTAAAAATGTACCACTAGCCACTTTAAACAATGCCACTTAATATAATGTTTACATACCCTACATTACTCATCTCATATGTATATGTATATACTGTACTGTATATCATCCACTGCATCTTGCCATCTTTATGTAATACATGTATCACTAGCCACTTTAAACTATGCCACTTTATGTTTACATACCCTACATTACTCATCTCATATGTATATACTGTACTCTATACCATCTACTGCATCTTGCCTATGCCGTTCTGTACCATCACTCATTCATATATCTTTATGTACATATTCTTTATCCCTTTACACTTGTGTGTATAAGGTAGTAGTTGTGGAATTGTTAGGTTAGATTACTTGTTGGTTATTACTGCATTGTCGGAACTAGAAGCACAAGCATTTCGCTACACTCGCATTAACATCTGCTAACCATGTGTATGTGACAAATAAAATTTGATTTGATGTCCATCGTTATGTTTGGAGGAAAAAGGGGGATGCTTGCAAGCCGAAGAACACCATCCCAACCGTGAAGCACGGGGGTGGCAGCATCATGTTGTGGGGGTGCTTTGCTGCAGGAGGGACAGGTGCACTTCACAAAATAGATGGCATCATGAGGTAGAAAGATTATGTGGATATATTGAAGCAACATCTCAAGACATCAGTCAGGAAGTTAAAGCTTGCTCACAAATGGGTCTTCCAAATGGACAATGAGACCAAGCATACTTCCAAAGTTGTGGCAAAATGGCTTAAGGACAACAATGTCAAGGTATTGGAGTGGCCATCACAAAGCCCTGACCTCAATCATATAGAAAATTTGTGGGCAGAAGTGAAAAAGCGTGTGCGAGCAAGGAAGCCTACAAACCTGACTCAGTTACACCAGCTCTGTCAGGAGGAATGTGCCAACTTATTGTGGGAAGCTTGTGGAAGGCTACTTGAAACATTTGACCCAAGTTAAACAATTTAAAAGGCAATGCTACCAAATACTAATTGAGTATGTAAACTTCTGACACATTGGGAATGTGATGAAAGAAATTAAAGCTGAAATAAATCACTCTACTATTATTCTGTCATTTCACATTATTAAAATAAAAAGTGGTGATCCTAACTGACCTAAGATAGGGAATTTTTACAAAGATTAAAATCAGGAATTGTGAAAAACTGAGTTTAAATGTGTCTGTAAACTTCCGACTTCAACTGTATGTGGTAACAATGAGTTGAAATCTACGTATTATTTTGTGGCACATTCATTTATTTTCATAGGCCTACAGTCAGCCACGGAGTTGACGCGCATAGGCTATTTACAGTTCTTTGATTGACGACCGAACAGCTTGTGTTGACTAGTTTATAAAAGGTGTCGAATTGACTGAATTCCAGCTCCTATATCCCTTTGTTATTCATAAAACCTACCAAAGACCTTGTTTGTATTTTCCTAGGACCCGAAACCCATGTCGAGACTTGCCAGTGGCAGCTAAAGTGACTTGTTTGCCATTGTAGTCAAGTGATGAGTTGTTTGCGAATGAATAGCGGATCTTTTAGATGAACGGTACCGAAACAGCGAGAGAGTCTTTCCTTTGGCTCCCTAATTTTCATACTGGTAGGCTACTACTGCTTTTTCAGCGATGATCTGAAAATAAATTATGAAAACTATTGATGAAGAATTTGAATCCTTACTGCAGGAGCAATAGGTAGTAGAGAGAGACTCATTCTGGTCCAAAAAGCTAATAATGTCATGATGCATAAATTGTATTATTATTAAAGATACTGATATAGCCCTACTGATATGATTGAGGTGTTGACAATGGAGTAGACAACTGTGGTTTCTGTGTAGCAATTGTGTGGGCGAGCAGTTTGCCTATCTGCAGTAAAATCAGGAGGGCATTTAGATAGATTTCCAATTCAACAAGACAGGGGAACTAAGTAGTTTGACAAAGTTTAATAGTCAGTAACTAGTCTTTAAAATATAGCTAGCAATTATATAGCTAGTTATTTTCTATAAACCCAGCTAGTCCACTTTGCTAAGCTAAGACGAACTCACCTCAGACTTATGGTGGGAATTAACGTTAGCTAGCTTTCCCCCCAGCAGTTTCAATCTAGCGAACAAGTTAATCTTAATGGCATTTTCTCAACTCCATCAACTAGATGGATAGTTAGCGAACATATTTGTTTTCCCTCGCATCTAAAAGCTGCCTGATAGAGCTGGCCAGTTGATAGTAAAGTAGAGTGAATGATAGTCAGCTAGCTGCAATGCCAATGTCTAGCCAGGAAGGAGTTCATATAATGTAGACTTACCGGTGAACAACAGTGTGCACTTCTACCACTGCCCAGTCTAATCGACCGCTTGCTGAACACGGAGGTTTGAGCAATTTTATCCATTCATCGCTTGATATTTTCAACTTTTGCCATAGCCAGTTGGCAAGCATACTAAAATATCCCCTTTGCCAGTCAAAATATTTAAGAACTGTTGCAGTGGCGTAAACGACAGGGTTTGAATGGACACTGCCAAGATTTGAAATAGCTGTGTTGAAAACATCCTCACTCACATCTTCCATGTTTACTAGTTGGCGCGTGTCCACACATATCATAAACAAGGGTGAAATTAGCAGAAGGAAGGGAATTGGCAGTGTTTCCTTTTGCGAGGGAGGAGACTTCGCTTCTTCCTTCACACAACGGAAATCACAATTTCACAACACATCCCCCCAGAAGTTACACGGGAAGTGACAAACTTTGCAAGAATTTTACTTCTGGGTAACCGAGATTAGGGGTTAAGGTGACTAGGCAACAGGATAGATAGATAAATATGTAGTAGCAGCAGCGTATGTGGCAAACGCTGTCAAAAGAGGTCAATGCAGATAGTCCAGGTAGCTGAGGTCTGAAGCACCTCCTTCAAACAAAGTGATAATCCGAGAGAGCAAGAGTGCAGATATAGAGTGCGAGAAGAGGGATACAAAGTGATTAGGGAAAAAAGGAAAGAGAAAGAGGATAGGAGATGGAGAGCAACAGATTACAAGAAAAATTGTTGGAAAGAAATGAGAGCGGTAACGGTAAGTATTAGCTGGCAGACTCACCCATGGTGACGTAGGGCAACCTGTCGGTGGAGCCGTGGGGGTAGATGCTATAGAGATGGGGGCCATTGCAGTCCATTCCACCCAGAACCAGGGCAGCACCGATGTGGCCTTGGTATCTGAGGACGCAAACAGGGGTGTCAATTGGGTATGGCAGTCGCTTTACACTAGCTCAACACCAACAATTTAAAATAGGCTACTAAAATCATTCCAATCCTGAATAAAAGGAAACTGCAGTTTAGATGCCTAGGACCAGGAGGGGAGGCGGTTTGTATGGCTGGCTGGTTTTATGGAGATTAGAGACATATATATAATAACAACAAGATGCTCATATCTCCGTCCTTACAATCAGAGTCATTGTCCCAAAGGCAGAAAGGCAGACGACAAGCTTAGGTCCAAAATAAGCCCATAGAAAAGCATTGGGCTTATTTTTGACAGATTTTTGGCGAGAGTGAAAGCACTTGCTTCGCCTCTTCCTCTCTGTGGAGTGTGCATCGACGCAGCTGCAGGGAACAGCAGGACGTTTAATCAACATATTGCAGAAGATGGCTGTAGTAGATGGCTTTGGCTGTGTAACTGTTGTTTGACTTGGCATGAAACTAAACTAGAGATTGAATTCCGGCGCTGAGCTAGTGCATAGCAGGGAGCTAATTCTTGTATAACGTGTTTGTAGAATGTTAAGTCCCCTGTTGACTGAGGTGAATGAAGCTGAAATGTATATTTTTGGGTGTAGTTCCCCTAAATTTAAGTGCCACCAGCCAGAGACCGTTGTTTTGTTAGTATTGTTTCTGTAGCACTCATGTGATTGCAGACTTTGCAAAACAAATGACCACTGGATTGATGGAAATAATCATATTCTGCCAGGTAGCCATAGACTACTTTATAGTTAACATTTAATTGAGAAGGTTTTGGGGAAAGCTTTTCCATCTCTACCAGAAGTTGGTCATCAATAGCATCATTGCCAATGCCTACACCGGTGTAGACCAGTGGTCACCAACCTTTTCTTAGTCAAGATCACAGAGTTAAAGTGCAAGCAGAGATCTACCGCTCATATCGATACTTTTCTACTCATTCGTTACAGCTGCAATGCTGGTTGTAGCATGAGTGGAAGTAGGAAGAAGATGCATTTTATGGCTTATAAAAGTGTTGAATAAAAAAGTGTGTTGACAGTGCCGAGTAAGAAATGAAACACGAACACACTCAAAAACAGCAGCTCTTTGCTGTATTCATTGAATCTCACTCTAGTCATGGTTTTAAACGTCTTGACATCTCACAGTATCAGCTTTACAGTATCAGCCATCCATTTTGCCAGCGGTAGGCATATAGTGCACTTGGATTTCCTCTCAGGCCCCGCTGGTAAGGCAAAGTTTGTACCTACAGCCACATGAAATGTTAACACTTGGCCTACCTGGCCCGCAGTGCAGTTGAATCCCGTGCACCTACCGCCAACAGCGCGAGATGAAAAAAAAAAAAAAAAAAAGGAACGCAAGGCTTTATCCTTGGGTTTTTTACATAAATGTTTGGCGATTGACTAGGCATGCCTTGGAGATCAACCAGTTGGTGACCACTGCTGTGGGGCAGTCCTGTGCCGTTTCAGAAAGTTGCAGGAAAATATGAATCACTGATGCATTTTGTTCATTTCTTATGATTAACTAGGGCAAATTAACTAGGCAAACTAGTTAAAAACATTTGAGTCCCTACACACCCGGTATTACTGTTACAGGTACAGTTGATTTCAGGTTCCCATTCCTTTGATACATACAATGCATTGCAAAATAATTCAGACCCCCTCAGATTTCTTCTAGGGCTGTCCACGATAAAAAATAAAAAGTATGTCGACCGAGAGTCATTCTGTAATTTCGACCAACTCAAGCTTGGTTCCCATCTTTGATAGTGTCGCCATAATATTTGAATTGAGGAAGTGTGATCATAATCATTAGGATATTTTATCTATACGTCGTAAATGCCCCCAAGCCTTCAGATGTGAGCTAAACAGTGCACTTGCACTTTAGATGCATTTTAAGGCTATGGATGCAAAAGTGAATGCTTGTATGCTGCTTTGCAATCTATTAACAGTAAGGGTTACATTAAAATAGGCGCAATATTTCTTACTGATGCATTTGGCAATATTCAATTCATAGACAAAACATATGAACAAAAGCATTCACTGTGTAAGTTAATACATGTAGGCCCTTCATATATAGGCTATTTATCAAATCAGTTATTGTTCTCTTGCTCAAACCGTGAGCAACAGCTGTCAAACTCAGACATTTCTCTGAAAACACAGGGATGTCGATTCACATGGGACTAGTATTATCGGAGGACCTAGGAGTTCGCAAAAATAGAGTAGGTTACTCTGGCTGGAATTGTTAGTCTCCTGCCATGTTACAAATTTACTGACATGGAAGATTCGGACGGGACTAAAATAACAGATATGGTGTTTGGGCTTGTGCAGATAACAATAACCGATCACCCCCAGTAAAACTAATCGTGTCCGAATAGGGCTTAAGGCAAGGGCTGTTTCCTCCTATATGCTGCCTCACCCACATTGTTTTCAATCCCAATATGCTGGTTATTTTTGCAATTATGCACATAGCAACATAGGGAAAGACGCCAATTCTACGGCGCACTGAAGATTATGTTCCAGAAACGAGGACAGCGATCATATCCAAAGCGGGAGAAAGTACATTTGTTAAAAAATATTCGATTGATTAGTGCTGCACCATTAATTCAGTATCGCGTCTTAGAGTGATGGACTGTGCCATCCCTGTGGCTTCCGCAATGGATTAGTCCACTGAGACAAGAGCCAATCAGACAGGTGAAAATGATAATAATTGTGACTGCTCGACTAAAGAAATCTTGGTCGACCAACAGCATATCGACCAAACAATCGATCAGTCGACTAAATGGGATCAGCCCTAATTTTTTCAAAATACTCTAATGTCAAAGTGGAAGAATATACACTACATACACAAAACTATGTAAACACCGCTTCAAATTGTTGGATTTGGCTATTTCAGCCACAACCGTTGCTGACAGGTGTATAAAATTGAGCACACTGCCATGCAATCTCCATAGCCTAACATTTGCAGTAAAATGGCCTTACTGAAGATCTCAGTGACTTTCAACGTGACACCGTCATAGAATGCCACATTTCCAATTTCCAGCACAGTTGCCCCGGTCAACTGTGCTGTTATTGTGAAGTGGAAACATCTAGGAGCAACAACGGCTTAGTCTCAAAATGGTAGGCCACACAATTGCACAAAATGGGACCGCTGAGTGCTGAAGCGCGAAAAAAAAATGCCTGTCCTCGGTTGCAACACCGAGTTCCAAACTGCCTCTGGAAGCAACGTCAGCACAAGAACTGTTAGTCGGGAGCTTCATGAAATGGGTTTCCATGGCCATGCAGCCGCACGCACACAAGCCTAAGATCACCACGTGCAATGCCAAGCGTCGGTTGGACTGGTGTAAAGCTTGCCGCCATTGGACTCTGGAGCAGTGGAAACGTGTTCTCTAGAGTGATGAATCACGCTTCAGCAAGTCCCAGCAGATAATGTTCCAAAATCTATTGGAAACCCTTCCCAGAAGAGTAGAGGCTGTTATAGCAGCGAGGGGGGGGAATTCCACATTAATGCCCATGATTTTAGGATGAGATGTTCAACTTACATATTTTTTCATGAACTAAAATATAATCGTTGCATAAGTATTCAGCCCCTTTGTTTAGGCAAGCCTAAATTAGTTTAAGACTAACAAATCCCATAAATTACATAGACATAATAGGGGTTGACATGATTTTTTAATGACTAACTCTTCCTTTGACCCCCATACATACATATGTAAGGTCCATCAGTCAAGTATTGAATTTCAAGCACAGATTCAACTTAAAATTGAACCTTTATTTAACTAGGCAAGTCAGCGGAGAACAAATTCTTATTTACAATGACAACCTACACCGGCCAAACCCGGATGACGCTGGGCCAATTGTGCGGCGTACTATGGGACTCCCTATCACGGGCAGTTGTGATATAGCCTCAAAGAAGGGCAGTGGTTAGTAGATGGGCAACAATAACAAATCAGAAATTGAATACATCACCTTAAGCATGGTCAAGTTAATAATTATGCTGTGGATTATAAATTAAACCACCCAGACACATCAAAGATATAATCATCCTTCTGAACTGAGCTGTAGGACAGGAAAGAAAGTGCTCAGAGATGTTACCATGAGGCAATTGGTGATTTTAAAACAGCTACAGGGTTTAATGTCTGTGATGGTAGAAAACTGAGAATGGTAGAAAACTGAGAATGGATCAACATTGTAGTGACTCAACAATAGGGACCTAAATGACAGAGTGAAAAGAAGAATACTCATATACAGAATAAAAATATTCACAGCAACACACTTTTTGGCCTAAATACAAAGACATTGGGAGAGGAATTCACCTTTCAGCAGGAAAATAACTTACAACACAAGGCCAAATAATCTACACTATAGTAATTTACCAAGACGTCAGTGAATGTTCCTGGGTGGCAAAGTTACAGTTTTGACTTAAATCTGCTTCAAAATCTATGGCAAAACTGGCCTGCCAAGATCCCAACATCTTGACAGAACTTGAAGAATTTTGAAAAGAATAACGAGCAAATATTGCACAATCTCATTGGATGGGTGGTGTACCTGAACAGCATCTGCTTGAGCATGCGGTTGGCAGTGGCCACGCGGGGCAAACGGCCCGTGGACAGGGAGTGCAGCTCCAGGTTGGAAGAGATGATCTGGGTGGTCATCTCAGTGTCTGCCGCTGTGCCCGCTCCACAGCAACTGGATGGACACAAAACATGACACAGTGGAGCCTAGGATTACGGCGTTGACATGCATTTATGAAACTAAGCTTTAAATAAATGTTGATATCATGTGACGCGTCAGTTATTGTCTAAAGACTAAGACAACAGCACGTATTCCGTGTATAGTTCACTGAAGCACAGCGATACAATGTCATTCACACATCAACCATTATCATACCTGTTACACAGTGGTACACCACAATACTGTCAAGCCATTCACACAAATAATCTAAAAACAGAATTTAAAAAACAAAGGGGGCCACTTACTAGATGTTGGGGGAGATGTAGTGGATCTTGGAGCAGTTCTTATCTGCCACAATCATGCCTTCTGTGGCCCTGGTGTCAGCACCAAGAACTAGCCCATCCTTCAGGGATGAAAACAACGTTCAAGCAAATAGTATAAATAGCTATTTTTGGAAAACATTTTTGGAAAAGAGTAGCCACATTGCATGCATTTCTTGCTTAATGTTTGATAGCTCTGAAGTAAAAAATAAAATAAAAAAAAGTCATACATGACATCACATTTAACCAGATACAGGATAACAGGATGGTGGAATCATAGAGCGCTCAGTCTGAATTTGGGCTATTTCAGGAAAACTTACCATGCCTTATCAGTACATTTTTGGAGTGTGATCTTTATCACTTTGGTAGAGGTGAAATACACTGACCAAAAATATATACGCAACATGTAAAGTGTTGGTCCCATGTTTCGTGAACTGAAATAAAAGATCCCAGAAATATTCCAGAAGCACAAAATGCTTATTTCTCTAAAATGTTGGGCATAAATTTGTTTACATCCCTGTTAGTGAGCATTTCTCCTTTGCCAAGATAATCCATCCACCTGACAGGTGTGGCATATCAAGAAACTGATTAAACAGCATAATCACTACACAGGTGGACCTTGTGCTGGGGGACAATAAAAGGCCACTAAAATGTGCAGTTTTGTCACAACACAATTCCACAGATGTCTCAAGTTTTGAGGGAGCCTGCAAATGGCATGCTGCCTGCAAGAATGTCCACCAGAGCTGTTACCAGAGAATTGATGTTCATATTTATACCATAAGCCGCCTCCGTTGTTTTAGAGAATTTGTCAGTACTTCCAACCGGCCTCACAACTTCAGTTTGCTGAAGTCAACATTGTCAGAGTTCCCCATGGTGGCAGTGGGGTTATGTACGAAAGCATGTTCCAGTTCCCACCAATATCCAACAATTTCGCACAGCCATTAAAGAGGAGTGTTACAACATTTCACAGGCCACAATCAACAGCCTGATCAACTCTATGCAAAGGAGATGAAGAGCTGCATGAGACAAACCGTGGTCACACCAGATACTGACTGGTTTTCTGAACTACTCCCTACTTTTGTTTTGCCCCCTTTTCTCCCCAATTGCGATCTTGTCTCATCGCTGCAACTCCCAACGGCTCGGGAGAGGCTAAGGTCGAGTCATGCATCCTCAGAAGCTTGACCTGCCAAACCACGCTTCTTAACACCTGCCCGCTTTACCCAGAAGCCAGACACACCAATGTGTCGGAGGAAACAGACAGCCAACTGACACCTGAAGTCAGCCTGCAGGCGCCCAAGTCCGCCACAAGGAGTCTCTAGAGCGCAATGAGCCAAGTAAAGCCCTCCCCGGCCAAACTTGGGGACGCTGGGCCACATGTGCGCCGCCCTATGGGACTCCCGGTCATGGCTGGTTTTGACCCGGGTTCAAACCCGGGTCTGTAGTGACGCCTCAAGGACTGGGATGCAGTGCCTTAGACCGCTACGCCACTCGGGTGGCCCCTACTTTTTTTTAAAGGTATCTGTGACCAACATATGCGTATTTGTATTCCCAGTCATGTGAAATCCATAGATTACAGCCCAATTTATTTATACGAACTGTAACTCAGTCAAATCTTTGAAATGTTTTTGTTCAGTATAGATGCATAAGGTGAGAACGTTATGTAAACAAAGTCATCTTTACTTTAAAAACAACCCCAACGATTGTGGTTCCTGTTTTCCGGGCAGCAGGCATCCTACATCCTACTTTGGTAACTTCAGTTTCCAAGACCGCATTCCTAAAACAAGAAACATGGTCAGAAACAGACTGTG
Source organism: Salvelinus alpinus (assembly GCF_045679555.1). Classification (NCBI taxonomy): domain Eukaryota; kingdom Metazoa; phylum Chordata; class Actinopteri; order Salmoniformes; family Salmonidae; genus Salvelinus; species Salvelinus alpinus. Next base: position 3,112,720 of record NC_092109.1, read on the forward strand.
CTAGAAAGTAATGGACACATGATAGCTATGTAGTCTGTCACTATTAACACGAATGTGGACAAAATGATGCGGTAATTCAATATCCAATGTAATGGTAAATATTCTACACCCATTGCACACAACAATCTTAAATAGCTATCAATTTACCTGGGCAGACTGTAGCTAGTTTGATAATCTGCTGCATTATTGGTGTGGGTTGCCTGACAGACTGTGATACCTCTGGTTAACAGTCAGATTAATGGCTACACGTTTGTTAGAACATTTCCTCTCACAATCTCTACAAGCCAGAACATTGAATACAATTATATGTTAACTTACTTTATCCGTTGTCCATGTGGTTTTGCAGGTAGGAATGCGAGACAATATATCCACAGGAAAGTATAATTAAATCAACTTTTCAAAGCCTGGTGGTGCATTTATTTTTTTATCGCATTTGTAGAACCATGTAAACACCTCGCCGAGCTCGGCAAGTATGCATGAGTCTTCTGCGTGTATTTTTATATCGTGTGCATGTTTTACGTGATGGAAATATGAATCCACTACCAGCGCTTAGAAAAGTTAATGCAAATATACTTCCCTGTGGATACATTTGTTTGTCTCACATTCCTACCTGAAAAAGGACCAACCACACTCAAAACCGGTAAAGTTCAAATATAATTTTATTCAAGTTTCTGAGGTAACGTTAGTGAGTGTAAACTTTCCTGATCCAAACGCACATTTTTGCTCGATGTAGAATTCAATGGAATTCAACGTCGGGTATTCAGGCTACGGCTGCGTATGCGTGTTTGAGTGCAAGAAGGCAAGCCAAGTCAACGGGAAATTAGGTGATACCAAAAATGTGACAACTCAATATACATTTTCATTATGAAATTCAACACTGCAGTGACTAAACAATTGGTAGTCAGTTAAGTTAACTAACGTTCGCTGGCTAACTAAACTTTCTAACACAAGGCATGCATTGTTTTCCGCTAGCCGGCTAATACTAGCTACAATGAACGTTAGCTCTATAGCTACGCTAATTGTCAACAAACGGTGGCTAACTTTCAGTCAGGGTTATTTATGTGAGTTTGAAAACAGTTTATCAAAACGTAAAAATGTCGCAGCCTACGAAATCAGTTTGATGAATTAATGGAACATTCTAGGTAGAAAAAACAGCTTTTAGAAATGTCTGAGTCATTTAAGCAGGCCGTGAAGAGGATGGATTGGCAACATCAAATAACTCAGAGAATACATTTCAAAATTATTTCAATATTTCAAAGTCACAAAACATGTGGACATGCGCCGCGTTTTTAAAAATTAATTATCGATGAGTCCTTACCTCTTACAATTTTCGAAACTGAAACCTCCAAGCTGCGTCTGGCACACTGACAATGTCGACATTTTTCCTGTACTGAATTCCAGCTTCCGGGAAGCGTGCCTCACTAAAGCCAAAGAGGAAGAGGCGAAGCGAGAGGGATGACTGACTGAGGTATGAAGAACATAACTGGTCCCAAAACCTGTCTGCTCCAGCAGGTGACGTTTTTCGTTTTTTTCGCTCATCAAGCGATGAGTTTTTGTATGATGGTCCAAAAACTTTTAGCGAATACAACCACCAACGTTTTCTTATGGGAAGGTCGCCCTGGTAGTAGCTAGTTGTAGGTTTTTATACAGTAACATACCCAAGACCAATCTTTGAGTTAATTTGACCATTGGAAAAAAAAAGCTTAAATACGGCAATGCGGGTTGGATTGAATTGAGTCCCTAGTCTTTCATTTTCAAGAGCAACGATGCACTTTTTTCTTACCAACACAATAAATAACGCAATATATGGAAGAGTATTAGGGCCAAGTGAAGAGAAAAATAAATAATGAACGGCTATGGGTGTGGTACTTGGATATTTTTGGGGGCAGGACAGTACTTTAACCCTAAACCCTGTCTAAGCCGGTGTGTGTTTCTAAACTAACATATGGAATTGTTTTAAAGTGGTCATACCAAGGATTATTTAGCTATTTGATTTTGAATTTTAAGACCCCTTAAGGTACCAAAAATAATCTAAAAACAATTATTGGATGAAACATTAAATTTGACATTACTGCTATAAGCAAATAGAAAGACATTGAATAACAGATTCAGTACATGGAACAATAGAAACATCTAAAGGAAGTTTGTTCTGAAGTGTCTGTCCTATATCTGAGAGATATAAGAAAGAACAGGAAACATGTATTTTTAATTTTTTACATGTATTTATCCACTTTTATTTTTAACTGGTACCAGGACCTTCAGAGGAGTCTTCTGAGGCTTGTGGGCGTCCTAGAACAATAGAGTGGTCATAATAGTTTGAAGGCCAAACTGTTCGGAAGCTACATAGGATTTTGTGAGAAGACTGATTTTCGGGATGTCTCATGGTCTGACAAACACCTCTAGCTCTGGCACATTTCACCACAGATGCAGAAGGGCGATATCGGTGGATGCTGTGGTGGATTGAGACTCAGCCCATGCAACAAGAAAAACGATAATATCTAGTTTAAACAGACGGACTATGATGGGTATTTTTTATTATGTTAATTAGATTTCCACGAGGGCGCGTCCAATGTAGGCTAACATGCTAACCACACCGCTCGCGTCACGTGACGCTTGACGCGCTGCAAGTTCCACCTCTCCTATCTCCTCATTGGTTTTTAGGAGCATATACCCACGTGGGCGATTGAAAGATGAACTGAGGTCCACACTCCAGTCCAGTCGGTAGTGGTAATGCACCTTAAAGTTGGTTGACAACCGCCATATAAAATCCAAAGAAAAATAAGAAACCTGAAGGAGGAGAGATACTAGAAACAGGTAACATAACAACCCAAGGTTTATATTCCAGGACAAATTAGCTAGCAACAGCAAGCTAGCTGGCTAAATTGCCATAAATGTTTAATGCTTTTTGACATGTCCCCAAATTAATATTTAGAGAATAAAGTGGCAATATTTCAAGAATAAAGTAGAAATACCATTTTGTGAATAAATTGGCAATATATCGAGAATAAAGTTGGACCGAGTTTGGTAAATCCTGCCTTAGAGAGTAACAGCTAGGCCAGCAGCCTATTTGTCAAAACGAAAGGTTAACTTACAATTGTGTGCGTAATGGCATGGTGTTTTATGTACATTTCCAATGAAGTAACCTCATAGGCCTATGCTTATTATCTTGTGAATGCAAGTCACGGATTGCGTGGAGAAGGATACCGAGTCCCTGTCGGGCTCATGGGCTGCCCCCAAACCCCTGTCATGGACCTTGCACAGGGCAGGGGTTTGGGTAAAGCCCCGTCTGAGACACCAATTTTACGGCAGTGACGTGTATTCATACATGGATGCCAAGGGAAGCCAGGCTTCCCCAAAAAATTGACCAAGAAAACATACGTAATTCAATTCACAAGAGGCTGAATGTATCTCACCGGAGAAAGCATCAGAGCGAACGAAAAACGCCATCTATCTGCCTCTGTCTGGTCATAAAGAGAATGACATTGTTGCCGCCCGTAGCATTGAATTCAAGGGAAGCCAGCAAGCATTTGGCCTCCCTTGATGAAAAAAAGTATAAAATAATAGCCAATCACTATTGAGCTAAACTGAGCTAGCTCAACTGTGAATGGTCCTGGCACACCAAAAAAAAAGTGTCAAGGGAAGCCAGCTTGGATTTAGCATCACTCCTATCAAAACCCATTGAGAGCATATGTAATTGACAGAAAAACTTGAATTGTTGTATCTCGTTGTGTTGTTGTCCTCTGGTGGCTAGCTTGCCAGCTAGCTAAAATTTGCCCTTTCCTAAATTAGCCATGGATGGAGATAGGGATTTGGACTTGTGATTTAACTTAATTCTCCGTAATGGCCAATGATTATAACAGCGATTCGGATTCAACCATTAATTCATCCACTGTTTTGCCCCTGACCTGAGAGAATGAAAGTTCAATATGTAGCTAGATGTAGAAGGCTAATGTTAACTAGCTAAAGTATCCCATGAATGGAAGTTAGGCTAGCAAGGAAGCATTTTAGCCAGGTAGCCTAGGACTACAAAAAATAAAAGTGTTAACTGTACTGTATTACAGAGTGATAGACCGTTTTCCTTCACGAATGCACACGCACACAGAAATCAGGACCATTGACAGCTACATCATATTTAGCTTACGTTGATTGATCTAAATTGTTTATGGTATCTTATAGTGGGTTACTTTATTAGACTATGCAGTGGTGATTTGATGATGTTGAAATGTTTAAGTTGAAATGGTGCTGGAATAGTGGAGGCAGCTCCGGTTTTCTTTGTGACTTACATTAACTCTCTGTGGTTCTAAATCAATATTTGTTTAGTGGTCCGAAAATTTTGGAAACTTTAACTTGCTTGACCATGCTGTAGGTCATGTAACTGTCTGTTAATGTACATGCAATATGCTTTGTGGACTGGTTGCTTACCCAGTGATTATACCCACGCACCACTACTGTCCAAACCAAACCTTAATTTACTCGTTGTGACACACTCAGATTCCAAACTCAGTTTTAGACGATACTGGCTTTATGACCAAAATGTTCCTATTTATACTTTGTAGTAAATTTTGACACTGGAATAAATGTTTCTGACTCATATCAATGCCACATAAGACGTTTTCAAAGGGATTCATTCGTTTTTAGGTGCAGTCGCTCTTTAAAGGACAGGCTGTACCTTGCAGGGCTGGGTACTAGGTGGGAAGATGTCATAGGAAGAGAGGAACGATTGGTCCAAGAAAATCACTGTCACTTCCCCTTTAATTTTATAATTTGGGGGCAGTTCCATAAATAGTGAAGCAATTCTGCAGCCACTTGACCCATTGGAAATTGATGGAAGAGGATCCAGGATCCAGAAAAATCCCCTTTAAAGCTAGATTCCACAGTTGAAACAACAACAAAGGATCACTCTGCCTCTGTTTTGGTAAAAAGCTGAGGGATGGACCTGGAGAAATGTAACTACCCACTGGGCACACACTGGTTGAATCAATGTTGTTTCCACGTCATTTCAATGACGTTATGTTGAAGCAATGTGGTATAGACAAACTGATGTCTATGCCCAGTGGGCACTCTCAAATATCAATATCAAAATGATAGTTTTGAGGCAATATCGTGTTTGTTTACATTTACGATGTTTACAAACATTGGAGTAAAACAAGCTTATATTTTGGGTTCGACAGTTGAACTAAGCTCATGAAGCATTTATAAGTTAAGATTCTTCAAGAATCAATATCTCATACATTTTTAAGTAAAAAAAAGTGTGATCAATGATTCTTGCTTTAAAGCAAATTTACACCTACATTGGGAAGATTTTACCTGGTATATTGCACATACAGGGTTACTAAAACCATTAAAGGAGATTTGATGGAAACGTATAAATAGATAGAATTTGTAGATAATTGGCCCTCTTTCTGGGACTCACCCACAAACAGGACCAGGCCTGGTCTGCTGAGGAGTGACGGACTCCATCCTAGCTGGAGGGGTGATCTCATCTTATCCATGAACATAGACAGGGCTCTAACTCCTCTAGCTCCACAATGAGATAGGGTGCAGGCCAGGTAGTAGGCTGTTAGCCAGCCTGACAGCTTAGTGGAGTCTGCCACTAGCACAGTCAGTGTTGTCAGCTCAGCTATCCCCATTGAGACCGTGTCTGTGCCTCGACCTAGGTTGGGCAAAACTAAACATGGCCGTGTTCACCTTAGCAATCTCACTAGGATAAAGACCTCCTCCATTCCTGCCATTATTGAAAGAGATTGTTATATCTCACATCTCAAAATAGGGCTACTTAATATTAGATCCCTCACTCCCAAGGCAGTTATAGTCAATGAACTAATCACTGAGTATTCACGTTTTTGGTGACTTTAATTTTCACATGGACATGTCCACAGACCCACTCAAAAAGGCTTTCGGAGCAATCATCGACTCAGTGGGTTTTGCCCAACATGTCTCCAGACCTACTTACTGACACAGTAATACTCTGGACCTAGTTTTGTCCCGAGGAATAAATATTGTGGATCTTAATGTTTTTCTCATAATCCTGGACTATTGGACCACCATTTTATTACGTTTGCAATGGCAACAAATAATCTGCTTAGACCTCAACCGAGGATCCTCAAAAGCCATGCTATAAATTCTCAGACAACCCAAAGATTCATAGATGCCCTTCCAGACTCCCTCCACCTACCCAAGGACATCGGAGTACAAAAATCGGTTAACCACCTAACTGAGGAACTAAATTAACATATTAGACCAAAACATGCCAGGTTGCTGCCGGTGTGGACAGTGGTCTTAGCTGTACCCTGAATAATCAACCATTTAGACCAGTATAAGGACGGTAATCCAGACATCACAAATGGTTTAAAGCTAAAGACTTGTATACGTGCAGCGTGAGCTGAATACGTTACGAAATGGTTTAAAGACTACAATGTCAGAAAATGGTAAGACCCTCTGAAGAAGACTACACAGGAACATTCAGTCTGCAGCTGTTTATGCACTGTTAGCCTAGGAAACTCAAACGAAGGTGAGAGACAAGGAACAATTTCCTTGCCCCAGGAGGGCAAGTCATGACACTAGGGAGCTAGTTTCTTATGTATCTATAGGTATCTCTAGGCTATCTATTCTAAACAAACAGAGCGAAGGACATAGGCCGTCTCATCTTGCAGCAATTACAGCTGCAAGTCCCTTGGGGTATGTCTCTATAAGTTTGGCACATCTAGCCACTGGGATTTTTGCCAATTCTTCAAGGCAAAACTGCTCCAGCTCCTTCAAGTTGGATGGGTTCCGCTGGTGTACAGCAATCTTTAAGTCATAACACAGATTCTCAATTGGATTGAGGTCTGGGGCTTTGACTAGGCCATTCCAAGACATTTCAAATGTTTCCCCTTAAACCACTCGAGTGTTGCTTAGCAGTATGCTTAGGGTCATTTTCCTGCTGGAAGGTGAACCTCCGTCCCAGTCTCAAATCTCTGGAAGACTGAAACAGGTTTCCCTCAAGAATTTCCCTGTATTTAGCACCATCCATCATTCCTTCAATTCTGGCCAGTTTCCCAGTCCCTGCTGATGAAAAACATCCTTACAGCATGATGCTGCCACCACCATGCTTCCCTATGGGGATGGTGTTCTCGGGGTGATGAGAGGTGTTGGGTTTGCGCCAGATATAGCGTTTTCCTTGATGGCTAAAAAGCTCAATTTTAGTCTCATCTAACCAGAGTACCTTCTTCCATATGTTTGAGGAGTCTCCCACAGGCCTTTTGGCGAACACCGGATGTATTTGCTTCTTTTTTTCTTTAAGAAATTGCTTTTTTCTGGCCACTCTTCCGTAAAGCCCAGCTCTGTGGAATGTACGGCTTAAAGTGGTTCTATGGACAGATACTCCAATCTCCACTGTGGAGCTTTGCAGCTCCTTCAGGTTTATCTTAGGTCTCTTTGTTGCCTCTCTGATTAATGCCCTCCTTGCCTGGTCCATGAGTTTTGGTGGGCGGCCCTCTCTTGGCAGGTTTGTTGTGGTGCCATATTCTTTCCATTTTTAATAATGGATTTAATGGTGCTCCGTGGGATGTTCAAAGTTTCAGATATATTTTATAACCCAACCCTGATCTGTACTTCTCCACAACTTTGTCCCTGACCTGTTTGGAGAGCTCCTTGGTCTTCATGGTGCCGCTTGCTTGGTGGTGTGCCTTGCTTAGTGGTGTTGCAGACTCTGGGGCCTTTCAGAACAAGGGTATATATACTGATATTATGTGACAGATCATGTGTCACTTAGATTGCACACAGGTGGACTTTATTTAACTAATTATATGACTTCTGAAGGTAATTGGTTGCACCAGATCTTATTTGGGGGCTTCATAGCAAAGGGGTTGAATACATTTGCACGCACCACTTTTCTGTTTGTTTTTTTATTTTAATTATTTTTTGAAATAAGTTTTTTTTTTCTCACTTCACCAATGTGGACTATATTTGTGTATGTCCATTACATGAAATCCAAATAAAAATCCATTTAAATTACAGGTTGTAATGCAACAAAATAGGAAAAATGCCAAAGGGGATGAATACTTTTGCAAGGCACTATATGTAGTAATCAATGTATAATCTATCCTGTGTGTGTGTTTATGTAATTCTGTGTGATTATTTAGTTAGTAAATAAATAATTAAGCCAAGTTGTGTATCGCTGATTCATCATGGAGACTAGGGTTCGTGCAGATTTTTTGGATATTACGATGTTCAGAATGAGAATTGAGATATATGGAAGAAGGTACTCTGGTTGAGATATATAATAATTGAACGTGGTGGAACGGAAATGGTGCTCCACCAAACCGGAAGTCTTCCGACTAGCTTGGAAAGACAGTAACGTGCAATATCGAAGAGCCCTCACTGCTGCTCGATCATCCTATTTTTCCAACTTAATTGAGGAGAATAAGAACAATCCAACATTTTTGATACTGTCGTGAAGCTAACTTAAAAGCAGAATTCCCCTAGAGAGGATGGCTTTCACTTCAGCAGTGATAAATTCATGAACTTCTCTTGACACATTCATGAAAATTGTAATGGCCTCTAAACCTTCAAGCTGCATACTGGACCCTATTCCAACTAAACTACTGAAAGAGCTGCTTCCTGTGCTTGGCCCTCCTATGTTGAACATAATAAACAGCTCCCTAACCACCGGATGTGTACCAAACTCACGAAAAGGTGCAGTAACAAAGCCTCTTTTGAAAAAGCCAAACCTTGACCCAGAAAATATAAAAAACTATCGGCCTATATCGAATTTCCCATTCCTCTCAATTAAAAAAAAAAAAAGCTGCAGCAACTCACTGCCTCCCTGAAGACAAACAATGTATATGAAACACTTCAGTCTGGTTTTAGACCCCATCATTGCACTGAGACTGCACTCGCGAAGGTGGTAAATTACCTTTTAATGGCGTCAGACCAAGACTCTAAATCTTTGCTTGTGCTCTTAGACCTTAGTGCTGCTTTTGACACTATCGATCACCACATTCTTTTGGAGAGATTGTAAAGCCAAATTGGTCTACACGGACAAGTTCTGACCTGGTTTAGATCTTATCTATCGGAAAGATATCAGTTTGTCTCTGTGGATGGTATGTCCTCTGACAAATCAACTGTAAGTTTCGGTGTTCCTCAAGGTTCCGTTTTAGGACCATTATTGCTTTCACTATATATTTTACCTCTTGTGGATGTCATTCGGAAACATAATGTTAACTTTCACTGCTATGCGGACGATACACAGCTGTACATTTCGATGAAACATGGGGAAGCTCCAAAATTGCCCTCCATGAAAGCCTTTTTTAACTTTTAAACTCGGACAAAACAGAGATGCTAGTTCTAGGTCCCAAGAAACAAAGAGATCTTCTGTTGGATCTGACAATTATTCTTGATGGTTGTACAGTCATCTCAAATAAAACTGTGAAGGACTTTGGCATTACTCTGGACCCTGATCTCTCTTTTGACGAACATATCAAGAATATTTCAAGGACAGCTTTTTTTCATCTTTGTAGACATTGCAAAAATCTGAAACTTTCTGTCCAAAAAAGCATCCATGCTTTTGTCACTTCTAGATTAGACTACTGCAATGCTCTACTTTCCGGCTACCAGGATAAAGCACAAAATAAACTTCAGTTAGTGCTAAACACACCTGCTAGAATCCTGACTAGAACCTCCAAAAAATATCATATTACTCCAGTGCTAGCCTCTCTACACTGGCTGCCTGTTAAGGCTAGGGCTGATTTCAAGGATTTACTGCTAACCTACAAAGCATTAGATGGGCTTGTCCTACCTATCTCTCCGATTTGGTCCTGCCGTACATACCTACACATACGCTATGGTCACAAGACGCAGGCCTCCTTATTGTCCCAATAATTTCTAAGCAAACAGCTGGAAGCATGGCTTTCTCCTATAGAGCTGCGTTTTTATGGAATGGTCTGCCTACCCATGTGAGAGACGCAGACTCGGTCTCGACTGTCGTGACGTGACGATCATTAATGTGATGACATGCTATTTATCGAATAATTAACTATGTTTAATTATAAAGTGATTAAATTAATCATGTAACAATTAACTCATTAGTAACCTGGGGCATCACGGGAAAAGTTTAATGAGTTACCGTTTCCGAAATTAACTCAAGAATATCAGAATCTCTATCATAGCAGTCAATCATTTCCTCATATCAGTCTCACTCTGAACGTCGTTGACTTCAAATCTGCATGAACCTTAGTCTAAATGATGATTCAGCGATACACTAATTGGCTTAATTATTTATTTGCTAACTAACTAAATAATCACACAGAATTACATAAACACACACAATATAGCTTGAATTGATTACTAACATAATGCAATGAAAAGTCCCTAGTGGACAAACCCGATATTAAGGCTTGTTACACAATGAAAGGCATGAGGAAAGAAGGAGTGGGAGAAGGAGAGACAAAGTAATTCAACTATCATACATACAGTTGAACAATACCCTCATGGGAATGTGAATACTTTGCACATGAACAACCGCTCATTCGAAATGAATTGCAATGTATATATTTACGCTTAGATGTCTTTGTCTTTTTCTCTCTGTTGAAACTCCTCGATCCGTCTGTGATGAATAGTTTGACAGAAAGTTTCTGGTTGTGTAAGTCTCTGGCTGTCTACCAGAGGTCACAATGTCCTTAGTAGTTGTAGTAGTAGGCTTTCTTTGTTCTGGAAATGTTTGTTAGAATGGATACATCAGACATTTTAATGGTCGTTTGATAAGATCTTCCTCGTGTCTTTGCTCAAAATTCGACTACTTTATATGTAGAGCTGCAGGAGGTGCATGTCTTAGTCTAGTCTTCTTCACTCGTTGACTTTCAGAGGGTCTTGTAGTTTTAACCATTTGTCACATATTCAGCTCGCACTGCACAAACACTACGGTTCAAAAGTTTGGGGTCACTTAGGGAAATTTCCTTGTTTTCCATGAAATTAGTTGCAAAAGATTTTAATTGAAATAATAATTGTGTCCTTCAAACTTTGCTTTCCTCAAAGAATCCTCCATTTGCAGCAATTACAGCCTTGCAGACCTTTGGCATTCTAGTTGTCAATTTGTTGAGGTAATCTGAAGAGATTTCAATCCATGCTTCCTGAAGCACCTCCCACAAGTTGGATTGGTTTGATGGGCACTTCTTACGTACCATACGGTCAAGCTGCTCCCAAAACTGATCAAAAGGGTTGAGATCCGGTGACTGTGTTGGCCACTCCATTATAGACAGAATACCAGCAGACTGCTTCTTCCCTAATTAGTTCTTGCATAGTTTGGAGCTGTGCTTTGGGTCATTGTCCTGTTGTAGGAGGAAATTGGCTCCAATTAAGCCCTGTTTACAGGGTATGGCATGGCATTGCAAAATGGAGTGATAGCCGTCCTTCATCAAGACCCCGTTTACCCTGTACAAATCTCCCACTTTACCACCACCAAAGCAACCCCAGACCATCACATTGCCTCCACCATGCTTGACAGATGGTGTCAAAGACTCCTCCGGCATCTTTTCGGCATCTCACGAATGTTACTCTTTGTGATCCAAACACCTCAAACTTAGATTTGTCTGCCAATTACACTTTTTTCCAATCTTCCTCTGTCCAGTGTCTGTGTTCTTTTACCAATCTTAATCTTTTATTTTTATTGGCTAGTTAGAGATATGGCTTTTTCTTTGCAACTCTGCCTAGAAGGCCAGCATCCCAGAGTCGCCTCTTCACTGTTGACGTTGAGACTGGTGTTTTGCAGGTACTATTTAATGAAACTACCGAGTTGAGGACTTGTGAGGCATCTGTTTCTCAAACTAGACACTCTAATGTACTTGTCCTCTTGCTCAGTTGTGCACCGGGGCCTCCCACTCCTCTGTGAAGGGAGTAGTACCCAGCATTGTACAAGATCATCAGTTTCTTGGCAATTTCTCGCATGGAATAGCCTTCATTTCTCAGAACAAGAATAGACTGACGAGTTTCAGAAGAAAGTTCTTTGCTTTTTGAACCTGTAATCAAACCCACAAATGCTGATGCTCCAGATACTCAACTAGTCTAAAGAAGGCCAGTTTTATTTCTTCTTTAATCAGGACAACAGTTTCAGCTGTGCTAACATAATTGCAAAAGGGTTTTCTAATGATCAATTAGCCTTTTAAAATTATAAACTTGGATTAGCTAACACAACGTGCCATTGGAACAAAGGAGTGATGGTTGCTGATAATGGGCCTCTGTACGCCTATGTAGATATTACATAAAAAATCTGCCGTTTCCAGCTACAATAGTCATTTGCAACATTAACAATGTCTACACTGTATTTCTGATCAATTTGCTTTTCTTTCAAAAACAAGGACATTTCTAAGTGACCCCAAACTTTTGAACGGTAGTGTATGTTTAAACCCTTTTCCATGAACAGGGTCTACAATCATGTTTTAGGCAATATTCACCATGCCACTAGTTCAGCCCATGAAGGGAGAAACAATTTGTGTGTTATAATTGTATTTCAAATGTGAAATAACTTTTTTGGCTGATTTCCCTGAAAATGGTCCACAATCATGTTTTGGGCAATATCAACACTGCAACTACGTCAGTATATGACAGGAGAGACACAGTTTGTTTGTTACAAATGAGAAACATATTTTTAAACCATTTTCCATGAACAGGATCTAAAATCATGTTTTATGTTCAGCACTGGAAGGACTAATGTAGGATACTATATTTAATGTTTTCAAACTTGAAATAACTTTTTAAGCTGTTTTACATAAACTAAAATGGTCTAAAATCATGATTTAGGCAATATCCACCATGCCACAACTTCAGCATATGATGGGAGACACAGTTTGTGTGTTACAAATGTGAAAGAGTTAGGGTTAGGTTTGGGTTTAAGAGGGTTTCTGTTTATGCTGGTATCAAACCTTGGGTTGCACAGGCCTATGACAACTTTCTGTCCCGTTTCTATGTTGTACATCTGACCGGACTGGAGAGGGTGGGAGAACATGAGCCCGAGAGCTCCGAGGGGCCACCCATAACAGTTGGGTAACAGTTCAATAACAGGATGAAGATAATTATTAATAAAGTGCTGAGGGTAAAAAGGTTTAACTTTTTTTTATTTATTATATAATAAAATCGTAATAAAACATGCAAACTGGATCAATTAAATAAATAAATCATTAAATAAGTACATCATTGTAAATCCCACCAAGGGATGAAGTGCTACCAAGATAAGTGCTATGCTAAATTGCTTGATATAATACAATTAAATATAAAAAAGACAAAACCAGATTGAGCAAATAAATACATCATTTTTTATTTGAACTTCCTCCTCGTGTTGGTGGCCCCTCCAGCTCTCTTAATTAGGCCCTCACTAACTCCCACAGTCAATGCTTCATACTACTCCTTACTATTCATACCAAGTGGAGCCAAGGTCTTAAGTTTTGATATCCACCTGGATTCAGCTGCTCTTCCCTGGCCTGTGGTCCAGGAAGCTTTCATCTCCAGATTCATCTCCAGATGAAACCCACTCTGAATTCCTGGAGTGGGTATGTTGTGTTTGGGTGAAAGCGACTTTGAGTCTGGAATGAAGGAGTCTGTTTATGTCAGAGAAGGTGCTGATAATGGGTATAATCTGGGGTTCTGTGTCTGTTGGGGAAATAGGAACAGTGGGTCTGGGAAAAGTCTGAGGGTGGAGGACAGGGATAGGATGGGGGGGATAGGTATACGGACCCAGAATCGGGAAAGGGATAAGAATAGATGTGGGCGTTTCGCCCAGGTTAGAAGTCAGTGCCTGGTCCAGAGTTCTGCAGGGAAAGTTATGGAGGTTAGGGTTAAGGTTAGGGTTAGGGTTGGGGTTCGGGTTAAGGTTAGGGGGAATCAGGCAATCTGTTCTGGGTGAGGTCTGCCAGTGTGTTAGGGTTGGGCGGATCAAGCATTCTGTTCTGGGTAAAGCCTGTTAGTGTGTTTGCCTTTATATACCTCAATGACCGCTTTGAGCATCCCCTCTTCCCCAATACACTAAAGAGGGTCTGTGTGGCTGAATTAAAGTATTTCTGTTGTGTACGTAGTCTATGAAATCGAATGAGTTGTGATTTGACAATGCCAGTGAACGTGTGTTTTGGGTGATAACTGGACTTGTGGAGTAGGGCGTGTGTGTCTGTGTCCTTGAAATATACTTTTGTTTGTAAAGAGACGTGTCAGTATCTGGGGAAAAAAGGTTGTGTCCAAGAAGTCGATTGTATGTGTGTGAATGACATATTTAACTGTTATGGTAGGATGATTGTTATTTAGTATTTCAATGAATGTTGTGAAATGTACCAGATCATGTTCCCACACTCCGAAGATATCATCCAGGTATCGTCTATAAAACATGGGACGCAATGGGCATTTAGCCAAGGCTGTCAACTCCCAGTCTGCCATATAAATATTAGCATAGGCTGGCGCAAACCTTTTACCCATCGCCGTCCCATGAATCTGTAAGTAGTGTTTATTATTGAATGTGAAATCATTGTCTCTTAATCCAAGTTGTAGAAGCTGTAGGAGGTGTGAGTCTGGTCTATCTGGATCTGGATATCTCCGGAGTGCAGATTTCACTGCTGCTAAACCTGACAAAATATCTATGTTGGTGTTGTCACGTTCTGACCCTAGTTCTTTTGTATTTCTTTGTTTTAGTTGGTCAGGGCGTGAGTTGGGTGGGTTCTATGTGTTGTGTTTCTATGTGGGGTTTTCGTTTGGCCTGATATGGTTCTCAATCAGAGGCAGGTGTTTGTCATTGGTCTCTGATTGGGAGCCATATTTAGGTAGCCTGTTTTGTAGTGTGTTTTGTGGGTGATTGTTCCTGTTATGTTGTTCATGGTCGTGTGTTCACTATTTCGGGACTGTAGCGTCTTCGTTTATTCCGTTTGTTTATTGTTTTGTTCTTTCTTAAAAGTATCCAAAAAAATATGAATACTCACCACGCTGCACATTTCCTACTCCTCAGATGAGGAGGACGAAGACTACCATTACAGAATCACTCACCAAGAAAGGACCAAGCAGCGTGGTGACGAGAGGCAGCGATACCTGGAGAACTGGACTTGGGAGGAGATATTAGACGGAAAGGGACCCTGGGCACAGGCTGGGGAATATCGCCGCCCCAAAGCAGAGCTGGAGGCAGCGAAAGCCGAGAGGCGGCAGTATGAGGAAGCAGCACGAAAGCGGGGATGGAAGCCCGAGAGGCAGCCCCAAACATTTCTTGGGGGGGGGGGGACATGGGGGGTGTGGCTAAGCCAGGTAGGAGACCTGAGCCAACTCCCCGTGCTTACCGTAAGGAGCCGAGGATGGAACCAGAGCCAGTCGGGGTGGAATTAGAGGTGAGCAAGGGGAGTGAAGCAGAGACAGTGAAGGAATTAATGGGGAGATTGGAGGAGAGAGAAATGAGGGAGTTGCTGTGTTTGTGCATGATGCACGACATCCGCCCGACGGAGCGTGTCCGGGATTTGATGTCACCTGAGTCAGCTCTCCATACTCGTCCTGAGGTGCGTGCTAGCCGTCTGGTGAAGACTGTGCCAGCCCCACGCACCAGGCCTCCTGTGCGCCTCCCTAGCCCTGCACGTCCTGTGGCACCTCTACGCATCAGCTCTCCTGTGGCAGCCCCACGCATCAGCTCTCCTGTGGCAGCCCCACGCACCAGCTCTCCTGTGGCAGCCCCACGCACCAGCCCTCTGGTGCCGGCGCCACGTACCAGGCCTCCTGTTCCTGCTCCCCGCACTCGCCCTGAGGTGCGTGTTCCCAGCCCGGTACCACCAGTTCCGGCACCACGCACCAGGCCTACTGTGCGCCTCCAGGGTCCAGTATGCCCTGTTCCTGCTCCCGCACTCGCCCTGAGGTGCGTGTTCCCAGCCCGGTACCACCAGTTCCGGCACCACGCACCAGGCCTACTGTGCGCCTCCAGTGTCCAGTATGCCCTGTTCCTGCTCCCCGCACTGAGCCGCCCGTCCGTCCAGCGCCGCCTGAGCCGCCCGTCTGTCCAGCGCCGCCTGAGCCGCCCGTCCGTCCAGCGCCGCCTGAGCCGCCCGTCAGTCCAGCGCCGCCTGAGCCGCCCGTCCGTCCAGCGCCGCCTGAGCCGCCCGTCCGTCCAGAGCCGCCCATCCGTCCAGAGCCGCCCGTCTGTCCTGAGCCGCTAGAGCCGCCCGCCAGTCAGGAGCCGCCAGAGCCGCCCGCCAGGAGCCGCCAGAGCCGCCCGCCAGTCAGGAGCAGCCAGGGCCGCCCGCCAGTCAGGAGCAGCCAGAGCCGCCCGCCAGTCAGGAGCTGCCAGAGCCGTCCGCCAGTCAGGAGCTGCCAGAGCCGCCTGCCAGTCTGGAGCTGCTCTTCAGTCCGGAGCTGCCCTTCAGTCCGGAGTTGCCTTTCAGTCCTGAGCTACCCCTCAGTCCTGAGCTGCCCATCAGTCCTGAGCTGCCCATCAGTCCGGAGCTGCCCCTCAGTCCGGAGCTGCCCGTCCCTCTGGAGGTCCCCATAGTCAGAATGCAGTGGTGTGGGGATAAAAGTGAGTCCCCTCTCCAGCAGTCGAGTCTCAGAGGGTGATAAGTGAAATGTGGATGAAAGATTAAGGATGTTTGTGTCTTGGTGGAGGGGCTGTGATGTAGGCATACCCTCCCTCACTATTTTAGCTGTTCCATCCAATGTTTAAGTATTTTTGCCGCCGTATCTGATGTCCAATGTGTGTTGCCTTTCTCTGTGTGGAAATCTAAATGGTGGATTTCTAATAGGGGGTTGTAGTGTGTGACGATGTGTGAGTTAATATATTTCAGCAGGTTTGTTGTTTCTCTGACAGGTGGGGTGAGTAATTGATGATGAGGAAGTAAATAGTTGCATTGGGATACATCGCTGTTGCTTTACTGTGAAGTGATTGCAGTTGTCCTATGGGTGTTTGTTTCTGTGTTTGCACTTTGTTGTTCAAGCCCAGAGACAGCACAACCACCTTGGTGTTGTGATTTGCGGTAGATTTTGCCAAGAACCCGGCAATGTGGTGGAACTGTGCTCCGGGATAGCTATCAATTTGGATGTGTTTGTATGGATGTTAAGGTATTCTGCTCAAGTTTGAATCTCCAATGATGGCAATCGGGTTTGTGAGATTTTATTTGCCAATCATACATTTTTCTGTTTGTCATGTGTCATGGGATGTTCTAATCATGTGAAAGAGACTTTGTCATTTCTTCAAACAATCATCCTTATTTAATATCGAGTAATTATTGCAATAATGAAGCTGGTCGACCACACACTCGGAAGTGTGTGTTGCCGAGAGCTTAACCTTACAGAGGAATCCTGGTTCTTGTATATCTGACGCTAAAAATGCTTAGTCATTGCTGGTTCCACCCCTCCCATGCAGATTGGGGGCATCATAAGCCACCTCGGGTTCATCTTGTGGTTATCTGCACCTGGTGTTGTTTTAACCCCCAACCTGGCTTAGTTTCCCAGATGCAAGAATGATTAGGGACAATGAGAGATTGTTCTACTCCTAAGCTATCTCGAGTAAAACCCATGTCCTTGACCATATGCCCAAATTAGCTGCAGGGAGCGAGAGAGGAGACTATGCCTTTACAAAAACACAGCATTAGTAGAACAGAAATGTCTTACTATTTGTTAAGTATTAATTGTTAATTATTAATATTAAAACAAATCAGTTTTTTCTCTCACACATGTCATGTCTAGTGGGCCGGTACAAGAGTGGGGGGGGGGGGGGGGGGCTGGGGATGTTGGGGTGGAGTATCTTTGTGAAGGCAAGGGGGAGTGTCTCACAGTAGGCTCTGGAAGAACCCTATTTTTTGGAGACAGACTAAGTGGGGTGGGTAAGAGGTATCTGGTGTGTGGAGAGGTTAGTATTGGGGGAAGGTTCAGAAGGGAAAACTGTTGGGATTGGTTTTCCCCTTGTTTTCTCCCATCATCACAACTTTTTCCACCTTTACTCCTCTTTCCATAATCACCACCTCAGAGGGGTTTTGTGGTGTATTTGTTTGGGCCTCTGTGGGAACAAAAGTGGAGATGTTAGTGTCTGACCCAGAGAGGTCAGAAATGTTTAGATCAGAATGAATGGCTACATTACTGATAATTGGTGTTTGGGGTGATTGTACTGTCTCCAGGGCCACAGTCAATGTGGGGGCATTCCGGGAGTCAAGTTGACTGCAGAGCCTGTGAATCACCTGCACCTGGACCGTAATGGTCTTAGTCTGGGCCGTGGTGTGTTTTGGCTGCACCATGGACTGGAGAGTTGGAAATTCCTCCTCTCTTAACTCAAAATCTACCACAAATTCATCAGGGTCAGGTAGTGGGGAGGTAATTACCTGGGGTTAGGCAAGGGGACCCCTATTAGGAGTTGGGGAAGGTAAGGGTGGTATGTTATCTAAGGCCTTAGCCAGTGTCGGAGCTACGGGCATGGTAGCAGTGCCAGGTGAGGACATAGAGTACCAAGCCAAGGATGGAGGTGAGGCTTGTTTGCTAAGGACGTACCTAGAAGCCGAAGTTGGTACTTTTTTAATTTCTCCAAGTCTGGGAGCTGGTCGAGAGGCCCGTGCTAAGGCGAGTCGAGTGAACCCAGAGTGGAGGGTAGTGTCTTGGCTAAGGCCTGTGGGGAGGACCCTGAAGTTATAGTTGGTAAGCTGGTCTTGACTCTGGCTTGTGGAGGGGACCATGAGGGTTGAGTAGGTGGTCTGGCCTGTGCTAAAGCTTGGTTATTTTCAGTCTCGGGGGTTGTGATAGGAGGAAGGGAATGGTGTTTGGTTGCTAGTGCTCAAGCACTAGTGGATGGTGAATCCTCTAACAGTGATTGCACTATGGGAACTGTACTGTCACGTAATTTGTGCTTACTGCTGTCTGGAAGGCGCTATTGTTGAACGGGAAGCCTGTAGGGGATAGAGTGTTTAGTATTGCCTGGTAGTGTTCGCACAATATATGCATATTTGCTGACATCCATTTTTTTGTATAGTCAGCTACTTTCTGCTTTGTCTCTATGTTAGGGGATGATGGTTTAATGAAGTCTGTAAGTTTAGTGACCTGTTTCATCATCCCAACTGGAAATGTCTGAGTGTTGAGTGCATGATTTGTTTGTGGGGAATGGCTTGTATCAGTTTGAAGTAGGTCTTGGTTGTATATCGAGTGGAAGATGTTATGTCGGCTGTTGTGTTTTGTACTGTAGTGTGGGTGTTTGTCTCCCCCTCCTGAGGAAGGGTGTTTAAAACCCGGCTAATGTTCAGTCACATACAAATTATAGTTGTTGGATTATGTTTACTGCCTTCCGTGGGTGATAAAACCTGGAAAAAGGGGTATTAGCACAGATGGATGTTACAACCAACTTGACTGTTATACTGTGAAAGTGGTGAATTCCTTTAAAGTTTTATGGATTCATTATCCTTTTTGTGTTGGCTGGGAGCGACCCAGGTAGTTTGTGTTGTTTGTTATCTTATTGATTTCTGCATTGTGTTCTTAGGTTGTCTTCGGTTGTTGGTTCTTTTTAAGTTGTATCTTGTTTCCTCCCAATAGCTGGATTAAAATTTGACTTTATTATTACAACTTCCAAAAGATAATTAAAATAAGTTCACTATATCAAACACAATTTAAAAAAGGCCTGACGTTTCACATACATAATGCTTCTTCAGAGGCTAAGAGTGAAAGGATATAAATCTTAGTTGGAAGGGGTTTGGGGGTGGGTTCAACCAGTTACAAGAAGGGTATTGGTTCATATTTACCTCTGTTATTCTTTCTGGGAGAATGATGTGTCCTAGTTTGATTGGATCTTAAATTATTGTTTGCTAGCTTCTTATGGCTGGGTGGCAGTATTGAGTAGCTTGGATGAATAAGGTGCTCAGAGTAAACTGCCTGCTACTCAGTCCCAGAAGCTAAGATATGCATATTATTAGTATATTTGGATAGAAAACACTCTGACGTTTCTAAAACTGTTTGAATGATGTCTGTGAGTATAACAGAACTCATATGGCAGGTAAAAACCTGAGAAAAATCCAACCAGGAAGTGGGAAATCTGAGGTTTTTAGGTTTGCCTATCCAATATACAGTGGTCATATTGGTCATATTGCACTTCCTAAGGCTTCCACTAGATGTCAACAGTCTTTAGAACCTTGTTTGATGCTTCTACTGTGAAGAATGAGGGAAGGAGAGCTCTTTGAGTCAGGTGTCTGGCATGAGCTGAACATGCGTGCTCACGTGAGAGCGACCTGCTTTCCATTGCATTTCTGAAGACAAAGGAATTCTCCGGTTGAAACATTATTGAAAATGTATGTTAAAAACATCCTAAAAATTGATTCTATACATCATTTGACATGTTTCTACGAACTGTAATGGAATTGTTTGACTTTTCGTCTGACCTGTGCGTCATGAATTTGGATTACTGGACTGAACGCGTAAACAAAATGAAGGTATTTGGACATAAATTATGGACTATACCGAACAAAACAAACATTTATTGTGGAACTGAGATTCCTGGGAGTGCATTCTGATGATGATCATCAAAGGTAAGTGAATATTTATAATGCTATTTCTGACTTCTGTTGACTCCAAAACATGGTGGATATCTTTATGGCTAATTTGGGCTCTGAGTACTGTACTCAGATTATAGCATGGTGTGCTTTTTCCGTGAAGTTTTTTTGAAATCTGACACAGCGGTTGCATTAAGGAGAAGTTTATCTAAAGTTCCATGTTTAATACTTGTATCTTTTATCAATGTTTATTATGAGTATTCCTGTAAATTGATGTGGCTCTCTGCAAAATCACCGGATGTTTTGGAGGCAAAACATTACTGAACGTAATGCGCCAATGTAAACTAAGATTTTTGGATATAAATATGAACTTTATCGAACAAAACATACATGTATTGTGTAACATGAAGTCCTATGAGTGTCATCTGATGAAGATCATCAAAGGTTAGTGATTCATTTTATCTCTATTTCTGCTTTTTGTGACTCCTCTCTTTGGCTGGAAAAATGGCTGGGATTTTCTGTGACTAGGTGCAGACCTAACATAATCGTTTAGTGTGCTTTCGTCGTAAAGTCTTTTTGAAATCGGACACTGTGGTGGGATTAACAACAAGTTTATCTTTAAAATGATGTAAAATACTTGTATGTCTGAGGAATTTTAATTATGAGATTTCTGTTGTTTTGAATTTGGCGCCCTGCACTTTCACTGGCTGTTGTCATATCGATCCCGTTAACAGGATCTCAGCCGTAAGAAGCTAGTTAAGCAAATGAATGCACATTTAAATCATTATAGTATAGCTTATAAACTAGTTATGTAATTCTAAGACCTGTTTACAGTTGGTCTAGTGTATGTAGCTTAAACTGTTAAAGAGCTCTACCATTTTAAAAACCAACTATTTTAAGCCATTGACAGCCATTTCGTTTTATGCAATTTCAAATAGTTATAATGCACAGTAGTAATGTTCGGTGGCAGGACTTCAGCTATTATAAGACCTTCCGTGTAAAAAAAACAAACCTGGAAATTATAAAAACTATATTCGCTTTTGGCTGAAGCCGAAAACGACAGGAAATTCAAAAGCTAATTTGACCTATGCACTAACAAGGCTTTTCAGCATAAGCAGTTTGACTCCTGCTAGAGTACTGTAGCTTTTCTGATCTACTGTACTTCAACAACAGATGTACTCACATTGGATAGGTTGATTAGGACTCAAACCTTCTCTCAAACAGCCTAATATGTACTCCTAGAGTAGGAGGAGTAATGGATCCCAGAAAGAGTAACTGCTGCTTTCGCAACAGCTTACGGGGATCCTAATAAAATACCAAATGTAAACATGTTTTTCAGGTAAGACACACATGCAATCTGCCATCTGGAAATCTGTTCAATATTCCTAATCTTGATATATGGTTCTTAAAAGGGGCAATCTGCAGTTCAAACAACAAAGCCGGGCACCCAACCACTGTTTTGGCAAAAAGCTGAATAATTGGTGGTGGAGAAATAATAATAATGTAACCACTCTCCCATATAACTATGGATACAAAATGACAATTTTAACCATATTCAGAGGCAAAACCGTGTTTGTTTCAAATTACATTGTTTACAAACAATTGAGTAGAACAAGCATATATTTTGGGTTCTGATGGGATATGACAATTGGACTAAGCACATGAGGCATTTAATATATAAGTTATATTCTTCAAGTATCAATGGGTATGTGTAAATAAGTCATAAGTAAAGAAATTGATTAAGCAATTACAAATTGACCCTTTAAATACTATAACTTATAAATGCCTCAAGTGCATAGCGCAACTGTCTTACCCTAACATAACCCAAAATATAAGGTTGCATTACTCCATTGTTTATAACAGGAACATAAACCATGTATAGCTTGAAAATATGTTCAAAAGCTGTCAACTAACTTGTCTCAGTAGGCTTATGTATTAGGCTTGGTCAAATGTAGGGTTTAAGGAGCTGTTTTGCAGACACAGATTACACCTAGTCCTGGACCATAAATGTTCCATCGATCTTGCTTTTTAATCCAGGACTAGGCTTAATCTGGGTCTGGGAAAACCTCCCCATAGTGTTTAAATGAGTGGAATGGGATTATGTTTTACATGAAAAAACACATTTATATTACCAAGTACATGAAAGTGGTAAACCTACTCTAGGAGTACATATTAGGCTGTTTGAGAGAAGGTTTGAGTCCTAATCAACCTATCCAATGTGAGTACATCTGTTGTTGATGTACAATAGATAATAACGCTACAGTACTCTAGTAGTAGTCAAGCTGCTTATGCTGCAAAGCCTTTTGCATAGGTCAAATAAGCTTTAGAATTTCCTGTCTTTTTCAGCTTCCGACAAAAGCTAATATTTCACTTAAAACATCGTTTTTTGTATCGATAGTATTATACAGTATACTACAAAATGTTGTTATAAGCACTACACAATTGAGGAATACTACAGTGTGTAGTATAGAATTCTACAGAATACTACAAAAGTCTATAGTCAGTACTACAAGATTGAGGGATACTAGCGTAGGATTCTACAGTATATTACAGTTTGCTTCAGAATTCTATAGTAAGTACTACAGTATTCTATAGTAAACTGTAGTATTCATTTGTGGGGTTGCATGGAGGGACATGTCAATGCTGAATTATGGCACTTTAAGCAAGTCTTTATTCCTCTTAAATATCTGATTTATTGAATTTTCCACATTGTCTATATTAAAAAGGGCACTTCCTTTAATATAACAGACTCTTAAAATGCAATACTGGTTTACAATTTTTACATAAAATATAAAAGGTATGCAAAAGACACTCTTTTAATGGAACGACCTGTAACGGTCTGTGGCTTCCTAGTCTAGTGGTCAATATGGAACCTGAGACTCAGCACGCATTGAAATGAGAAGTGAAAGTGAGTGATTAGTTACAGTGCCTTTAGTTACAATCTATTTAATCCATTTTGAATTCAGGCTGTAACACAACAAAATGTGGAATAAGTCAAGGGGAATGAATACTTCCTGAAGGAAGTAAAGCATCATACTTTCACAAAGGTGACATGATCAGTATGAGGATTATGTCATGTGGGTCAACCACACGCGGTAATAGGAAAGGTAATAGGAAATACTTACTACATTCTGTGGTTGTCACAATAACAGTATCGCAATACTCTGAAGTATCTTAGAATGGAAACACAACATGAAGCTGACCTAATTTCTTGAGAATTTTTTTCAAATGTTGCAAACACGCAGTTCAACATTGCAGCTGACTTTAAAGGTGAGTCGAGACTGACTGATTTACAAATCCCCTTGGTTAATAAATAACCACTCTGTCAGTCACAAGTTACCCATGATACATGACGGTTTTTATGTTCTCAAACACGGCCAAAGCCTTGTGTTGTCACCTAGAGTCACATTTGTTTATTCCCAAGCTATATCACACAATATTTTACATACAGCAGGTTTTTTAAAGGACCATAGAGTTCAGTCTGCTTTATGTTTTATTTTTGCCATGGAAAACTCAGTGCCGTGGTATCGCAATACTGGTATCAAGACAACCCTACATTATTTGACCGTCTCAAAATACACCACCCTGTGGTAGGGTGTCATAGGTTGTTCCATTTACACAGCATAAGAGAAATAGCCCACAGGTAATATCATTTAAATAATTAATTTAACCTAATGAAGTAGAGTTTTCCAAACAACATCACCTAAGAAATGTTACACAGGGCGCAAACTTTTATTGCTGAAAACATTTTGTTTGTACAAAACATTCACAAAGTTCTTCTGTAAGAAGAAAATATCCAAAATGGTGACAAAGAAAGTTTTAGGAAAGAGTTCTGGAAAAATGTGAGCAACTTTTATTAGATAGTCAAATCTAAAGACACATGCTAATTTATGTGTGAGGTAGTTTTAATTTCACCACTAATATAATATAATAAAAGCAGAAACATCTTCCCAAACAAGCTCAATTGGTCCTATTACTTTGCTCTTTATTTTCCCAGGACACCTGTAATACAGTCACAAAAGTAGCAACTAACTACTGCTAAATCTCAGACTGTTCACTTTAATTTGATTTAACAGTACCTAGGCCTATCATTGAGGAATTTATTTTCAATTGATGATTAGATGACATTTCTCCAGATAACCCGAAAACCTACAGAACTTCTGATAAATGCAATGTGGCAGCAAATACCGTAGCATCATTTCAAATACCATATTTTGTACCGCATACAGTAGACATAGAGTTCCTACTTTGAATTAAAATGCACCAATGTTAGCTTTCACATGAAAAAGACCGTCACTCTAAAATGATTGTCTTTTGTTTCGTTAGCAGCCGATACAAAAAATACAATTTGCATACTTGTAATCAAGAATGCTGAAATATTATGAAAAATTACCTGTTCCAGACACTTGCAATACCTTTGTTGGTCCAGGTTATTTTCACCTTACAGCAGGACAATAACCTAAAACACAAGGCTGATCAGACACTGGAGTTGCTTACCAAGATGACATTGAATGTTCCTGAGTGTCCTAGTTACAGTTTTGACTTAAATCTACTTGAAAATATATGGCAAGACTTGACAATTGTCATCTAGCAATGATCAACAACCAACTTGACAGAGCTTGAATATTTTTTAAGAATAATGTGCAAATATTGTACAATCTAGGTGTGCAAAGCTCTTAGAGATTTACCCAGAAAGACTCACAGCTGTAATCACTGTCAAAGGTGATTCTAACATGTGTTGACTCAGGGGTGTGAATACTTATGCAAATGAGATATTTCTGTATTTCATTTTCAATACATTTGCAAACATTTCTAAAAACATGTTTGATCATGGAACCTGATCAAGGGATACTAACATGTGTAGTATCATATTGTACAGTATACTACAAAATGTCATCACTAATATAAAGGAAGCAAAAGCAGAAACATCTTCCAAAACAAATTCAGTTGGTCCTGTTGTTTAATCATTATGTTTTTTATCCTCAAAATGAAGATAGTTTGCTTTTTATTTCCCAGGGCACCCGTAATACATAGTCACAAAAGTAGCAACTAGTGCAAAATCTTAGACTGTCCACTTTATTTTTCTTTAACAATACCTAGAAAGCTATTGGTGAACAGATTGTGGCATATTCCTCGTTGTGGTGGTGTAAGTACCAATTGTCACCTTTTTTACAAAACATTTTAGGATTCAAGGATCATATCTTAAATGCAAAATCCATTAATGCGTGCTGATTAAAAAATAACAATATATCAACAATGTCAGTCATAAATTATCTAAAAACAATATTTATTAGGCTATAAGAGTAGTAAGAAACCACAAACTATATTCAATATGTTGATTATCAGATGTTGTGTAACTACAAACTACCGTACAGTAATCTTTTTGTGCATTTGTACATTTATTTATACCTACTTCCCAAAAATATAGTTAAATATTTTATGATAAATATGTTGAGGTTTTAGTATATGTAATTGAGGTTTCCAGTTAAACATATAACATCAATCAAATCATGTTTGAATTGAAATAGTATAAACTGTAAAACAAACCTAGCAAGCAAAACAGCCTACTTGAACCGCAAAATTCTTATGACTTATCCCAGGCATAATTTAAAAATGAGGTATACTACCTTTCTTGTATTGTTTTTCACATAACTCTTTATGTGGCTGACTGTACAAAAGTGTGAAGAGACTATCTAGCAGGTAGCCTACTGGCAAAAAGTCACGAGAAAGGCATGCTCTGGTTCAAAATAGGTTTAAGTGCCTTTAAGAATACTATTTCCAAAACTGAAATGCATGACTCATTAAACTTAAAGTAACTGTCCCGGGAAAACCTAACTTTTAAAAGTATATATTCCGTTAACTCATACCCAAATAATTTTGTTGACTCGTCTTAAAAACACTTAAAAAACTCCACCTCAAACTTGTATCTCAAACAAATACTTGCTATTTACTCATAGAGAATGATGTCATCCTGCCTCATTGGCTGAGCAGGGCAATCTTCAGTCAACTTGCATCAACATTTTTAATGACCGGTATACACCCACACCATTCTGTTGTTGGGGTACGCACACACAATTCCAACCCAGAAAAGCTGCGTTTTAACATGCTTAATTACCCATTTTTGGAAGGAAAAGTATTTCACTCAAATTGTCATTAATTTTAGGGTCATATTTCATAGAAATCTGGAACCACTGGATGGTTACTTTAAGTATGTTCAATATGTCAAAAACATGTGCCAATATCATAAGTACTATTCCAATTACATAGCTCAACAGCCTCACAAGTTATATTGACCTAACTTGGGCTACACAGTACATTGGCACACCTTAAACAATACTCACCATCATTGAACCTACCATCATTTTCTACAACTGTACAAGTATGTCAAAGATACACTGTCTCATTTACATGATTCCACTCCCAAAACCATGAATAAATAAACTATTAATACACGATGAACAGGAGAATCCCTGATTTTCAAGGTGACAGATATGAAAAGTCATCGGAGGATAAACAAGTACGGTTTCAAAATGGCAACTCCTCTGTGGAATGGCTGGCTAACTGACAAGATAAATGGCACTACTCTCCAACATCCAGTCCTGAGAGCGAAAAAAACGCCCTACCACATAGTTAACAAAAGAAAGGCCCATATATGGTTTAAACCCAGTAAATATAATGGCTTTAGCCAGTGTGCTATTGATGTGTCTATGTGAGAACCTTGAGGTAACATGGTACCCACATTAGTGTGACCAAACCCATTCGTGCTTCAAAGTCTATTTACAGTGCCTTCAGAATGTATTCACACCCCTCGACTTTTTCCACATTTGGTTGTGTTACAGAATTAATTAAAACATTTATTAAATGTAGATTTTTTTTGTCACTGGCCTACACACAGTACCTGATCATGTCAAACGTTGAATCATGTTTATAAATTTTTTACTAATTAATAAAAAATGAAAAGCAGAAATGTCTTGTGTCAATAAGTATTCAACTCTTTTGTAATGGCACGCCTAAATAAGTTCAGAAGTACACATTTGCTTAAAAGCCACATAATACGTTGCATGGACTATGTGCAATAATAGTGTTGAACATAATTTTTGAATGACTACCTCATATCTGTACCCCACACATACAAATAATTGTATGGTCCCTCAGTCAAGCAGTGAATTTCAAACACAGATTCAACCACAAAGAACAGGGAGGTTTTCCAATGCCTCGCAAAGAACGGCACCTATTGGTAGATGGGTTCCAAAAAAAAAAACACACACATTAAATATCCCTTTGAGCATGGTGAAATTATTAATTACACTTTGGATGGTGTATCAATAAACCCTGTCACTACAAAGATACAGGCGTCTTTCCGAATTCAGTTGCCGGAGAGGAAGGAAACCGCTCAGGGATTTTACCATGAGGCCAATGGTGACTTAAAACAGTTACAGCGTTTAATGGCTGTGATAGGCGAAAACTGAGGATGGATCAACAACATTGTAGTTACTCCACAAAACTAACCTAATTGACAGAGGGAAAAGAAGGAAGCCTGTACAGAATAAAAATATTCCAAAGCATGCATCCTGTTTGCAAAAAGGCACTAAAGTAATACTGCAAAAAATGTGGTAAAGCAATTAACTTTTTTGTCCTGAATACAAAGTGTTATGTTTGGGGCAAATCCAATAGAACACATTACAAAGTATCAATCTCCATATTTTCAAGCATACTGGTGGCTGCATCATGTTATGGGTATGCTTGTAATCGTTAAGGACTGGGGAATTTTTCAGGATAAAAAAATAAACTAAATGGTGCTAAGCACAGGCAAAATCCTAAAAGAAAACCCGGTTCAGTCTATTTTCCACCAGACACTGGGAGATTAATTCACCTTTCAGCAGGACAAAAACCTAAAACAAGCCCAAATCTACACTGGAGTTGCTTACCAAGAAGACAATAAATCTTCCCGAGTGGCCGAGTTCCAATTTTGACTTTAATCTTCTTGAAAATCTATGGCAAGACCTGATAACGGTTGTCTAGCAATGATCAACAACCAATTTGACAGAGCTTGAATTTTGAAAAGAATAACACGCAAAAGTTGCACAATCCAGGTGTGGAAAGCTCTTAGAAACTTACCCAGAAAGACTCACAGCTGCTACAAAGTATTGACTCAGTGGTGTGAATACTTATGTAAATGAGATACTTCTGTATTGTATTTTCAATAAATTTGCTAACATTTCTAAAAACATGTTTGAACTTTTTCATTATGGGGTATTGTGTGGATGGGTGAGAAGTAGAAGAAATTAAATGTTTTGAATCCAGGCTGTAACACAACAAAATGTGGAATAAGTAAAAGGGTATGAATACTTTCTGAAGGCACTGTACATGCACTCCATGTTTCTCCTGTTAAGTAGCTTTAGCAGTCCACACACCACAATTTCTGAGGTTCTGATTCCGACTCGGCAGATCTGAGTTGCTGACTAGACTGCAAAGCTGGCGTCCCAGGATTCTGATCTTGGATCAGTTTGTATGTGACGGTTGGCTCAGGCCGCTGCCCCGTTGTAAGTCTATAGGGTAAATCCATTTGAAGTCAATCACTTTTTGACAGCATCCCTTTTGATTTAAACAACACTTTCAATACATGTTTGCCCATGGAAGAAGTGATCAGAAAGTGACTTTTTGGACCTGAATGCCCAAACATTCAGAAGATAAAGGTGCTCAAAGTTGACCCATGTCACCATACCATGAGACATCCCTGTCTTCATTACTGATTTTTTTTTAAAGATAAACGGTTGAGTTTGATGTCATTTAAAAGATGACAAAGTGTTGTCAAACTATTTCATGATTTACCTAAAATTATATTTAACCTTTTTCACTTGTGAGTTCCAAATATCTCTAACGGTCACACCAGCGTGAGTTGTTTTATACACGTGATGTCAGAATTGTTTAATTTTACCTTTATTTAACTAGGCAAGTCAGTTACGAACAAATTCTTATTTTCAATGACGGCCTAGGAACAGTGGGTTAACTGCCTTGTTCAGGGGCAGAACGACAGATTTTTACCTTGTCAGCTCGGGGATTAGATCTTGCAACCTTTCGTTTACTAGTCCAACGCTCTAAACACTAGACTACCTGCCACCCCAATGAATGCACTCAATGTTAATGAATGTGATCGTTCAGTAAGAGGACAGTTAGCCTATAGATAATTAGCAGGCTGCGAGGGTTATGTTTCAACTTGTCAATGTAAAATTATTTTCTAACAAGTTTTATTTTCTAACAACAGCTTGAATTCAGATGTGTTCCACCTTCTCATTAATTCACATAGAAGTAGCCCGTTTCACTGTTGTGGACAATTTATGTTTGAGACTTTACTGAACCGGACAAACTTCTCTCTTCGAGGAGAGCCCAAGCCAAGCACTTCCCCAGTGTTTCTGCAGATCAAGTCTGCAGACATTTGTGCAGTCTTGCACAAACTTTTTCCCCATGGCACATTTTCTGGCTGGTGCTCACATTGCCTTCATTGTTGTTTCCTTTACAAATAATAACTTTGGACTTGTGTGTGTTCCTATCAAAGTAAGTGCCTTATTTTCTGTATATCATGTTGTAGTTTCTACTGTAGCATACAGTATGTATGGAGCATAACGTATTTACTGTTTTATTCAGGTTTATAGTACTGGTGACAAAATGCATTCCAATTATTGCATAGATTGTAATTTTAATGGACACCTATGATGTAAAATACTATTTTGAAGGTTGTACTACTATTTTCCAGCTATGTATGGCTCCATGTTTGTTGAAATTTCACAATGCATTCTGGGTGTCACAGAAACGTCTGTTAGACCAAAGATGTTATAATGAGGTGAAGGAATGGTTCACTCATCTTTCGAGTAATCTTCCGAAAGTGAATGATCGCAGACGACACACCCCCTTCATCACGCATACTGCAAAACAGACCAAACTCATCTTGTCTCCTCTTATCTTTGGTTGACGCAGAAAACTAACATAGTGGCGCGTACAAACTACACATCGTCTAAATAGTTTAGATTTTTTGAAAGTATTTACTCTATTATTTCAATCAATGGTGAGCTCACCGTGATGTAATGAATTGTAAATAGTAATATGACCGCTTGTGTTATGTCAATCTTTCCTCAGTTAGTGCTAATACTAATGTAGCCTACATTTTCCATTTGGATGATTGTGTTATGCTGTCGCTACTTCTGTGAATGTCTCAACATTGTATCCAAAAATAAACTGGTCACATTCAGGATATAACTTTGAAAGGACTGTGTTTGTGCTAAATGTTTCTGTGAAAAAAAGAGTGTGGCTAGCTCAAACACTGACTGTTGCATCAATCGAAACTGAACGTTCTAAATAAGCGTTCTAATCACACTGGTTTGAGCGTACGCTGCAGGGATCACACCCGTTTGTTGGTACGTGTCAAAGGATAAAATAAAAAAAATAAAAACATTTTTTAAACCTTTAACTTTAATTATCAAAAAATGTGTAAACTCAGATTTTTTTTTTCTTCATATTTGGATATTTAGCTTAGGCCC
Source organism: Salvelinus alpinus (assembly GCF_045679555.1). Classification (NCBI taxonomy): domain Eukaryota; kingdom Metazoa; phylum Chordata; class Actinopteri; order Salmoniformes; family Salmonidae; genus Salvelinus; species Salvelinus alpinus. The sequence continues at coordinate 3,143,693 of NC_092109.1, forward strand.
TATTTCACATCATCTGAGGTTTTTGTGTTTTGCCCACCAACAGTTGAGACACAACTTGCTCTAGAATACAAGGTGGGTATCATTTCAATCATAGAAATTTAATGGACCTATCCCTTCAGACCACTGCAATTTAGCTGTGTTTAAAAAATAAATAAAACATATTTAACCTTTATATAACTAGGCAACTCACTACTGAATATCCTCCAGGTACACCACTGAAATGATAATTGAATAAAAATGTTAACTTCTAACTACTACCAGTCTACCACAAAGGTGACCGCCGGTCGACCCACCAATAAATGTAAACTTAAATGGTCATGTCTATTCTATTATCTATGTTTCCAATTATCTATGTTATCTATGCTCCGTCAAGATTGTGGCTTTGAGTCCCACGAGGGACAAGTACTTTTATTTTTAAATAAAAATAAATAAATAAATAAAATTACTCACTACTGTAAGTCGCTCTGGATAAGAGCATCTGCTAAATGACAAATGTAAAAATATAAATTCCTATGATTTCAATAGGTTTCCTATGGAGGATTGACAGTATAATGTAAAACAACAGATATTCCCACTCAAGTCAACATTCTCTGATGTCTGGACCTCCAACCATCTTTGTGGTTCCACTTGAAATTTAAATGTTATTCCCATTTTACTACATTTATTAGCCAAACCATTATACCCACCCTGTATTCAAGAGCATGTTGTGTCTCAACCGATGGCAGGCACAACACAAACACGTTAAAGGATGTAAAATAGGAGCTTCCACGTTTTTAGATCATTGACGTTAAAGGAAAAAATATATAAAATAGTTTGACAACCCTGTTTGTAAGATTTTCAAATTATATAAATCTAATCCGTTTATCTTTTCCAGTGATGAAGACATGGATGTCTTATGGTATGTTGGGGTATGAAAAATGGGTCAACTTTGACCACCTTTATCTCTTGTACATGTTGGCATTCAGGTAAAAGAAAAAGCTGTTTCTGAGCACTTCTACAATGGGCAAATATGTATGTAAGGTTTTGTTCAAATCAAAAGGGGTGGATTAACCCTATATCCACCTAAACTGGTCATCCAAGCAACTGTGTGTTAATCTGATCCAGGATCAGCAAATCTGGGCAGCCTGCTTAGTGAAACTGATACGGGACTGTGGGAGATGACGAGGTGAACTGTAGTTGGAAATCTGATCTGGGGTCAGCAGATCTGGGCAGCCTGCTCGTTGACGGCAGGCCGGGCCTGGTGGGCCCTGGTGCAGGAGGACGTGTGTCTGTTGAAGCTGTCCCGCCACATGAAGCGCTTGGCACACAGGCTGCACTCGTAAGGCTTTACACCCGTGTGAATCTTCATGTGGCCCACCAGGTGGTGCTTCATCTTGAAGCTCTTGCCGCACACGGCGCAGCCGTATGGCCGCAAGCCAAGGTGCATGCTCATGTGCCGGTCCCGTTGGCTCTTGTGGGTGAAACTCTTGCCACACTGGCAGGGGTACAATTTGTAGACCACTGAGGCAAAACCCGAGTGGGAGGTCTCTTCCTGGAGGCCACTGGGGTTTCCTTCCAAACCACCGCCACTCTCCTCACCCCCGGTTGCCCCTCCTAGCAGGTTGTTCTTCAGCCCAAGCGGGGTTCCTTCGGCCTTATCGGCGGAGAAGCCCTCCATGGAGGTGCCATAAAAGTCCAGCGGGTCCTCCTCCAGGCGATCCTCCAGCTGAGCTGCCAGCTTCTCGTCGATGCTGTGGCTCAGGGAGCTCTTGCTGGCCGAGGCCTGGGAGTGGCTAAAGTTCATCTGCTCGGGGTCAGTAACCGCTGGGTCCCCGCTAAACAGAGTCCCGCCGCCCCCGCAATCCTCACGCCTCTCTGACTTCACATGGACCCATTTTCTGTGGCCCATGATGCTGGGTGGGACGTAGGCTGGTCTGGAGTACTGGTAGTCCCCCTCACCAACCTCCTCGTCATCCCCGTCCTGGCTGGTGGCCTCGCTACCTGAGCCGTCGTGGTCGACCGGCGGAGAGCAGCTGCCGCCGGGCTGGATGCTGTTGTTCTCCAGAGAGGATGGGGAGAAGCTGTTCTCCAGGAGCTGATCCATTTCCATCTTGGCAAAGCCCTCCACTGCTACTCCGCCGGCCTCCAGGCCCATGGAGTCATCCCCAGGGCTGTGGTAGCTGCTGTCCCCAGGGGAAGGCCTGTCCCCAAGCCCACCAGAAGACTTGTGCGCTAATGTTCTTGCGCCGCTTCCTACCACCTCTAACAGCTCAGTGCACTTGTCCACTACGTGCCACATCTGGAGGAAGCTTGCTGCAGTGAGGAACGCTACCACTTCGCCAGCCGGTAGGTGCAGGGTGCCTGTGTAGCAAGAGAGGAGGAGGCGTTCGAACACACATGGGTGCATGACGTCGGGTAAAACACAGCGGGCGCTGTTTTTGAGGAGGACCTGGTCGCAGAAGTAGGGCGAACTGGCGGCCAGGACGGCCCGGTGAGCGCGGTACTGGTGGCCCTGGATGACCACGATGATGTCACAAAGCTGGCCTCTCTGCCGTTGCTGGTTGAGCTTCTGAAGCAGGGATCCGGAGAAGTTTGGGAAGTCCACGCGGAGCACGTTACCCTCGGACTCCATGGCAGCCAGGGTTCTAGATCTAGAACATGTAGAACATCAACAAGTCATTCATTATGTTGAAGTTAAATATGTGGGTTCTAGATCTAGAGCACATAGGTATTAAGGTACTGTAACGACCCTGGGTTTATAAGCGCGGAAATCGACCCTGCCGCACGAGCATGCTTTTGCGGCACAGTCGATAGCGCGCCGGACCTCGGGCTAGAAGATCGAGGGTTCGAGACCTGCTCCCTGCTGTTTCATTACAGTACATAGGCCTAGTACTTTGCAATCGACTCATGTTTTAACTTTGCGAGCACAGTTTCTATGATTTTCCTTATATCACTGACAAAACAGAAAAATGCACTTTCACTCCCACTTAGCTAGATGTGATAAAAGCACAATACTTGTGATTAATTTATTTTAAACTGGCATGGATAGTTAGACAAATATTTCATAATTCTATTAATCATGAGATCACATGGAGTAGCTAGAACTTGCTAAAGATGGCCATAAAATTTACATAAGTGGGATGTACTCACTAACCACCTTCGATCCACAGTTTTCATGTGAGCAAAGTAATACTGTACAAAAACGATTGTTCTTATTATTACGAAAATGAATGACAACTGTGATGGAAACAGGAAGGTTCGGTACAATTTTATAAATGCCTACAGATAACGTGTTCATTCCACATGGTGGGACCTTTTTGTGTCGGTAAAATGTATTATGCGGGAAATGGCGGTGGAAACGCCTTCATGCGCAAATACCGGTTTAAAAACCATCATATTGAAGCAAACTTGGGAGTCACGCGAAGATATGGTGTGTGGTCCTCTCACTACGACTCGGGAAACCATGCAGTTTATTAGGTTACAGATTAAGTTAATTATGAGGAACTTCACAGGGTGCTGAAAGTGCACGCTATGAGCTTCATGGTCCTTTCCAATAAATATCGAGGGACTCATTCTGGTGACATGATGATCGATGCTTGACAAAAACAAATATCCATAATAATCTCATAATGTAGACTAGCCTACGCGCACTGTATCTGCGAGCTGATGGTTAGAACGCATGTGCCAAGACCATAGTAGGCAGGCTATTTAGGCAACAGTTTTTGTGACAAAACTATTGGTTGAGTTGAAAATGCGATGGAAACACATTTAGATTTGTATTCTGTACATGAAAACGCAATACAAATGTAATGCTGTGTGTCTACGTCATCAAGCACTGTTTTTTCTCCGCAACAAGTCAGTTTTGGTGGAAACACTCCACTTGACGGAAAATGCAAATATTTTCTTTATGCAGATTTTAGAATATTCGCATGAAATCTGTCGCCAATAAGATGGAAACCTAGCTAATGATACTCAATGATAGAAGCTGTTACCAAGCAAATACAATTGAATACTCACAATGAAGAAAAAACGTAGGTAAGCAATATAGGTTTGGATTTCAACATCTGCAAACTGTTATGTGCAGATTTGCATTCAGAACACTGTGTGCAAGTGTAAACATTTCCATTTCCCGTGTGATTCACAAGATGCTGAAAAAACAATGTTGCAGAAGCTGGCTAGCTGAGCTATGGCGCTAACCCAAGTAGAATGCACTGAATACATCAAATTCTTACGATCATGATGAATTCCTAGGTTTTCAAGAATTACTGACCATACGTACATATCTATGAGTCGTACATGCATGAAAAATAGAGTTGTCTCACCTTTGATTTCATTTTGATCTTTTGATTTAGAATACAACAGTCACCTCTCTTCCGAGTTCCACCGGATTTCTTTCAGTTTACGTCATCACGTAGCCAAGAATCGCATGGCGCGTTATGAGCAATGTAAACAAACCCGCCGGCAGCCCGCCCCCACTGTCTGGTTTCCACAAGATAACACAGCGACAGTCAGATTCACAGTCACAAATCAAATCAAATCGAATGTTATTTGTCACATGTGCCCAATACAACAAGTGTAGACCTTACCGTGAAATGCTTATTTACAAGCCCTTAACCAACAACGCAGTTCAAGAAATAGAGTTAAGAAAAAAATGACTGAATAAAATATAGTAAAAAAATTAATAAAAACGAACACAATAAAATAACAATACCGAGGCTATATAAAAGGGGTACCGGTACCGAGTAAATGTGTTAGTCGAGGTAATTTGTACATGTAGGTAGGGGTAAAGTGACTATGCATAGATAATAAACAGAGAGTAACAGCAATGCAAAATCAAATGTAAATAGTCCGGGTGGCCATTTTATTAATCGTTCAGCAGTCTTATGGCTTGGGGGTAGAAGCTGTTAAGGAGCCTTTTGGACCTAGACTTGGCGTTCCGGTACTGCTTGCCGTGCGGTAGCAGAGGGAACAGTCTATGACTTGGGTGACTGAAGTCTAAGGCAATTTTTGGGGCCTTCCTCTGACACAGCCAAGTTAGTATATAGTGTCTTACAGCTGGATGCCGAGCAGTTCCCATACCAGGCGGTGATGCAACCGGGCAGGATGCTCTCGATGGTGCAGCTGTAGAGCTTTTCTAGGATCTGGGGACCCATGCCAAATCTTTTCAGTCTCCTGAGGGGGGAGTCAACTTTTGCTACAAAAATGTGCTTTTAGGTCTTAATTTAAGGTTAGGCATAAGGTTAGCAGTGTGGTTAAGGTTAAGTTTAGATTTAAAATCAGGTCTTAACTATTGACGACCCAACTGTCTGGGTTGCCATATCAGTTAGAATTGCTGGTCAGGGTTCCGGAAGGTTGTAGGAAGTTTATCTGACATATTCTTACTCCTGTAGATTCCTAATGTTGACCTACAACAATGTCTTTATTGTAAATTGTAAAAGTTGAAATAATGAAAGATATGACTTTCAAATTACATGTTTCTGTTAATCTCATCCTATATCAACAAAATGAGAAACAAAATACTCCCTTGTTTGTGCAATGTAGTGAGACGATGAGCTGATATTTGACAGAAAAAATAAGAGGGAAACAGTTATTTGATAGGCCTATTCTTCCAACCTCATTCATACATCTTTGTAAGAAAATAAAATTGGCTTATTTATGAAATGAGGTGTGAACAACAGCAGGTGGCACTATTGAATGAACCAAGAGAGCTTTCAGATGACTGCATGTCCGTTTGGGATCTTTCACAGGGCAGGCCTAACCAGTGAACTGTACTAATGTCTTGACCCGTTAAAAGTAAAGAATGACGAAATGTCATATTTCTCTGATGACAGTCATTATGCATTATAATATGGTTTGAACACTCGACACCTTACCCCTTTGCTCCACCATTACAGTCAACTAATTGTATAAATAAGAGAAAAAAATTTTTTCCCTTGCGCAATTAGCTCCAGACAATTATCGTAAATCCAAGATTCCTTGACACGGCACACACGCACACACAAAACACACATACACACACACAGAGGTGTCATGCCTATAAGGGTCCCTCAGATTTGTCCAGTATATACAGTTGAAGTCAGAAGTTTACATACACATAGGTTGGAGTCATTAAAACTCGCTTTTCAACCACTCCACACATTTCTTGTTAACAAACTATAGTTTTGGCAAGTCGGTTAGGACATCTACTTTGTGCATGACACAAGTAATTTTTCCAACAATTGTTTACAGACAGATTATTTAATTTATAATTCACTGCATCACAATTCCAGTGGGTCAGAAGTTTACATACACTAAGCTGACTGTCTTTAAACAGCTTGGAAAATTCCAGAAAATGATGTCATGGCTTTAGAAGCTTCTGATAGGCTAATTGACCTCATTTGAGTCAATTGAGGTGTACCTGTGGATGTATTTCAAGGCCTACCTTCAAACTCAGTGACTCTTTGCTTGACATCATGGGAAAATCAAAAGAAATGAGCCAAGATCTCAGGAAAAAAAATTGTAGACCACCACAAGCCTGGTTCATCCGTGGGAGCAAAGTACAAATCAATCCCAGAACAACAGCAAAGGACCTTGTGAAGATGCTGGAGGAAACAGGTACAAAAGTATCACAGTAAAACGAGTCCTATATCGACATAACCTGAAAGGCCGCTCAGCAAGGAAGAAGCCACTGCTCCAAAACCGCCATAAAAAAGCCAGACTACGGCTTGCAACTGAACATGGGGACAAAGATCGTACTTTTTGGAGAAATGTCCTCTGGTCTGATGAAACCAAAATGGAACTGTTTGGCTATAATGACCATCGTTATGTTTGGATGAAAAAGGGGGAGGTTTGCAAGCCGAAGAACACCATCCCAACCGTGAAGCACGGGGATAACAGCATCATGTTGTGGGGGTGCTTTGCTGCAGGAGGGCCTGGTGCATTTTACAAAATAGATGGCATCATGAGGAGGGAAAATTATGTGGATATATTGAAGCAACATCTCAAGACATCAGTCAGGAAGTTAAAGCTTGGTCACAAATGGGTCTTCCAAATGGACATGACCCCAAGCATACTTCCAAAGTTGTGGCAAAATGGCTTTAGGACAACAAAGTCAAGGTATTGGAGTGGCCATCACAAAGCCCTCACCTCAATCCTATAGAAAATTTGTGGGCAGAACTGAAAAAGCGTGTGCGAGCAAGGAGGGTTACAAACCTGACACAGTTACACCAGCTCTGTCAGGAGGAATGGGCCAAAATTCACCCAACTCATTGTGGGAAGCTTTTGGAAGGTTACCTGGAACATTTGACCCAGGTTAAACAATTTAAAGGCAATGCTACCAAATACTAACTGAGTGTATGTAAACTTCTCACCCACTGGGAATGTGATGAAATAAATAAAAGCTGAAATAAATAATTCTCTCTATTATTTTGACATTTCACATTCTTAAAATAAGGTGGTGATACTACCTGACCTAAGACAAGGAATTTTTACTAGGATTAAATATCAGGAATTGTGAAAAACTGAGTATAAATGTATTTGGCTAAGGTGTATGTAAACTTCCGACTTCATCTGTATGTATGGGGGGAAAAACATGTTAAATGGGTTCCATCGCATCCTCAACTCTACTGATCATACCAAAAATGTTGTGTTAGTTATATAGCGAGTGTCTCCACTCTGGGAATGGCACATAAACTCTAGCCAACAGCGCCAGTTGCTGTTGGCTAGAGCTCACATATAGCCTACATGATAGGATTATTATTATGGACAAAATAGTTTAATTATTTTTATTTGGCAGCCTAGCTTCTATGATCATGTCACCAGAATATGACCAATATCATGTCACCAATAAATATCGAGACCCTTGATATTTACTGGAAAGGAGCATCAAGCTCATCACCTTGCACTTTCACCACCCTGTGAAGTTCATAATTTATTTAATCTGTGGTATTAAATGACTTTCCAGACGAGTCGTAGTGGGAAGAGTACACAACATGTCATCGCGTGACTCCAAGTTTACTTGGATATGGTGGTTATTATATCAATATTTGCGCATAAATGTGTTTCCACCGGCATTACTCACATAATTAATTTTACTGACACAAAAATATCGTACCTAGTGTTGTTTTGTCGTCATTTGGAAAGAGTACCGAAAATGTTCTGTTTCCATCAGGCCTGTCATGACATTTTTTATCCAACATGTACTTTACTCGCACTAAAAGGTTGGAAACCGGGTTAGTGTGAGATCAGTTTTATTGGATAATAATCTTTTCAAACATAATGCATTCTTCTGATTCCTCCCTTCAGGTGCTGATTCCCTAACCCTAACCCAATGCAGATATTCTGGGTAGCCAATGTGCGGGGGCACCTGTTGGTCAGGCTAATTGAGGTGTTCATGAATATATAGTTAAAGTGACTGCATATATGATAAACAGAGAGTAGCAGCAGCGTAAAATAGGGTTTGGGGGAGAGGGGCACACAATGCAAATAGTCCGAGTAGCCATTTGATTATCTGTTCAGGAGTTTTATGGCTTGGGGGTAAAAACTGTTGAGAAGCCTTTTGGTCCTAGACTTGGCGCTCCGGTACCGCTTGCCATGCGGTAGTAGAGAGAACATTCTATGACTGGGGTGGCTGGGGTCTTTGATCATTTTTAGGGCCTTCCTCTGACACCGCCTGGTGTAGAGGTCCTGGATGGCAGGCATCTTAGCCCCAGTGATGTACTGGGTCGTACGCACTACCCTCTGTAGAGCCTTGCGGTTGGAGGCCGAGCAGTTGCCGTACCAGGCAGTGATGCAACCAGTCAGGATGCTCTCGATGTTGCAGCTGTAGAACCTTTTGAGGATCTGAGGGCCCATGCCAAATCTTTTAAGTTTCCTGAGGGGGAATAGGCTTTGTCGTGCCCTCTTCACGATTGTCTTGGTGTGTTTGGACCATTCGAGTTTGTTGGTGATGTGGACACCAAGGAACTTGAAGCTCTCAACCTGCTCCACTTCAGCCCCGTCGATGAGAATGGGGGCGTGCTCAGTCCTCCTTTTCCTGTAGTCCACAATCATCTCCTTAGTCTTGGTTACGTTGAGGGATAGGTTGTTATTCTGGCACCACCCGGCCAGGTCTCTGACCTCCTCCCCATAGGCTGTCTCGTCATTGTCAGTGATCAGGCCTACCACTGTTGTGTCGTCTGCAAACTTAATGATGGTGTTGGAGTCGTGCCTGGCCAGGCAGTCGTGAGTGAACAGGGAGTACAGGAGGGGACTGAGCATGCACCCCTGGGGGGCTCCAGTTTTGAGGATCAGCGTGGCAGATGTGTTGCTACCTACTATCACCACCTGGGGGCGGCCTGTCAGGAAGTCCAGGATCCAGTTGCAGAGGGAGGTGTTTAGTCCCAGGATCCTTAGCTTAGTGATGAGCTTTGAGGGTACTATGGTGTTGAATGCTGAGCTGTAGTCAATGAATAGAATTCTCACGTAGGTGTTCCTTTTGTCCAGGTGGGAAAGGGCAGTGTGGAGTGCAATAGAGCTTGCATCATCTGTGGATCTGTTTGGGCGGTATGCATATTGAAGTGGGTCTAGGGTTTCTGGGATAATGGTGTTGATGTGAGCCATTACCAGCCTTTCAAAGCACTTCATGGCTACGGACGTGAGTGCTACGGGTCTGTAGTCATTTAGGTAGGTTGCCTTAGTGTTCTTGGGCACAGGGACTATGGTGGTCTGCTTGAAACATGTTGGTATTACAAACTCAATTAGGGACATGTTGAAAATGTCAGTGAAGACATCTGCCAGTTGGTCAGCACATGCCCGGAGCACACGTCCTAGTAATCCGTCTGGCCCCGCAGCCTTGTGTATGTTGACCTGTTTAAAGGTCTTACTCATATCGGCTACAGAGAGCGTGATCACACAGTCGTCTGGAACAGCTGATGCTCTCATGCATGCCTCAGTGTTGCTTGCCTCGAAGCGAGCATAGAAGTGATTCAGCTCGTCTGGTAGGCTCGTGTCACTGGGCAGCTCGCGGTTGTGCTTCCCTTTGTAGTCTGTAATAGTTTGCAAGCCCTGCCTCATCCGACGAGCGTCAGAGCCGGTGTAGTATGATTCAATCTTAGCCCTGTATTGACGCTTTGCCTGTTTGATGGTTCGTCGCAGGGCATAGCAGGATTTCTTGTCAGCTTCTGGGTTAGAGTCCCGCACCTTGAAAGCGGCAGCTCTACCCTTTAGCTCAGTGCGAATGTTGCCTGTAATCCATGGCTTCTGGTTGGGGTATGTAAGTATAGTCACTGTGGGAACGACGTCCTCGATGCACTTATTGATAAAGCCAGTGACTGATGTGGTGTTTTCCTCAATGTCATCGGAAGAATCCCGGAACATGTTCCAGTCTGTGATAGCAAAACAGTCCTGTAGTTTAGCATCCGCTTCATCTGAACACTTTTTTATAGCCCGAGTCACTGGTGCTTCCTGCTTTAATTTTTGCTTTTAAGCAGGAATCAGGAGGATAGAGTTGTGGTCGGATTTACCAAATGGAGGGCGAGGGAGAGCTTTGTACGCGTCTCTGTGTGTGGAGTACAGGTGATCTCGAATTCTTTTCCTTCTGGTTGCACATTTAACATGTTGATAGAGATTTGGTAGAACTGATTTAAGTTTCCATGCATTAAAGTCTCCGGCCACTAGGAGCGCCGCCTCTGGGTGAGTGGTTTCCTGTTTGTTGATTTCTTTATACAGCTGACTGAGTGCGGTCTTAGTGCCAGCATCTGTTTGTGTTGGTAAATAAACAGACATGAAAAGTATAGCTGAGAACTCTCTAGGCAAGTAGTGTGGCCTGCAATTTATCACAATATACTCTACTTCAGGTGAGCAAAATCTAGAGACTTCCTTAGATTTCGTGCACCAGCTGTTGTTTACAAATATGCACAGACCGCCCCCCCCCCCCCCCCCCTCGTCTTACCAGAGTGTGCTGTTCTATCCTGCCGGTGCAGCGTATATCCCGCTAGCTGAATATCCATGTCGTCATTCAGGCACGATTCCGTGAAACATAGGATATTACAGTTTTTGATGTCCCGTTGGTAGGATATTCGTGATCGTACCTCGTCTAGTTTATTGTCCAATAACTGCACGTTGGCGAGTAATATTGACTGTGGGTCCTGACGAGGCATCCGGCTCTTCGTCCTCTGTACCTGTGTTGCTTCCTCTTGCGAATAACTGGGATGTCAGCCCTGCCGGGTGTTTGGAGAATATCATGTGGGTCTTGCTTGTTGTTGAAAAAATCTAATCCGAGGTGAGTGATCGCTGTCCTGATATCCAGAAGCTCTTTTCTGCCGTAAAATACGGTTGCAGAAACATTATGTACAAAATAAGTTACAAATAACGCAAAAAACCCCCCACATAATAGCACAATTGGTTGGGCGCCTGTAAAACTGCTGCTATTTCTTCCAGCGCCATGCCTGCCCTTGATCTGTCGTTTTGCCTGCCCCCTGTTCTACAAATAAACTTTTGTTACTTCGATACTGTCTGCATCTGGGTCTTCCCTGAAACGTGAAACACAGTAATAATAATAATTGTTAGCTTATTTTAGACAGAGGATTTAAAACTAAGAAAAAGAGGACATAACACCTACCACTGGTCAAGAAACTATATTATGGCATTCTATATGTTTATGGTCATTTAACCCCCCAAATTTGTTAAAGGTACTGTGTTCTGAAACCTTTGCAGGCAGTTTTGGACATTGAACAACATCTCTGCATAATTCCCTTTGAAAAGAGAACTACTTCATTCATTAAAGCAATAGCTTCAATTGATGTACACTACCGTTCAAAAGTTTGGGGTCACTTAGAAATGTCCTTGTTTTTGAAAGAAAAGGACATTTTGAAAGAAAAGCACATTTTTTGTCCATTAAAATAACATGAAATTGATCAGAAATGCAGTGTAGACATTGTTAATGTTGTAAATGACTATTGTAGCTGGATTTTTTATGGAATATCTACATAGGCGTACAGAGGCCCATTATCAGCAACCATCACTCCTGTGTTCCAATGGCACGTTGTGTTAGCTAATCCAAGTTTATAATTTTAAAAGGCTAATTGATCATTAGAAAACCCTTTTGCAATTATGTTAGCACAGCTGAAAACTGTTGTTCTGATTAAAGAAGCAATAAAACTGGCCTTCTTTAGACTAGTTGAGTATCTGGATCATCAAATCAAATTTTATTTGTCACATACACATGGTTAGCAGATGTTAATGCGAGTGTAGCGAAATGCTTGTGCTTCTAGTTCCGACAATGCAGTAATAACCAACGAGTAATCTAACCTAACAATTCCACAACTACTACCTTATACACACAAGTGTAAAGGGATAAAGAATATGTACATAAAGATATATGAATGAGTGATGGTACAGAACGGCATAGGCAAGATGCAGTAGATGGTATCGAGTACAGTTTAAATACATATGAGATGAGTAATGTAGGGTATGTAAACATAAACGTGCTTCTTGTCACTACAGGGGGTGCTGTTTCAACTTCGACATTTTGCGTCTCCAAATTAAACTGCCTCGTACTCAATTCTTGCTCGTACAATATGCATATTATTATTACTATTGGATAGAAAACAATCTCTAGTTTCTAAAACCGTTTGAATTATGTCTGTGGGTGAACCAGAACTCTTTCTACAGCGAAAATCATGACAGGACATGCGAAGGTCTGAAAACTAGGCTCTGATCTCGGATCAGTTTAAAACTCTGTGTGTGCCCTATGGATCGAAATGAACTGCACCCGCCTTCCCCTGGATGTCAGTAACCAATGAGAAGTGGAATGGAATCTCTACGTATTTCTCAGAGTTTATAAAAGGCAATGGAGTGACATGTCCCTTCTTTTCGTCGCTCGCCAAGGCGCAAGAGGGGACATCAGAATGGCATGTTGAATAGCTCTTGTTATCGGGCTAAGATATATCCGTCTGTGATTTAATTCGAAATAGGTGTTAGAAACATCATAACGAAGTTATTTGAAACCGATTTATATCAGTTTATGCGAGTATATTGCTATTTTTGGAATTTTCGTAGTATTGCGTTTGAGGATTTGGACATGTGTGTGCCAGGTAGCTACTATTAGCTGCTAGTTCCGACGTTGAAGTGGACGTTTTACAACAAAGCAACGATTCTTTTGGTCAAAAGGACACCTTGCCCAAGATTCTGATGGAAGCTCGTCCAAAAGTAAGAACTATTTATGATTTTATTCCGTATTTATGTGGAAAAATGTAAACGCATTTTTCGGCCAATATTGCGGCACTAGTCTGGCTGTAACGCACACTGTATGTCAAGTAAGGTTAATTTTTAAAATCTAAATCAGCGGTTGCATTAATAACCAATGCATCTTTCATTAGCTGTCCAACCTGTATTTTTTTTGTCAATCTAATCGATAAATAATCGTAAACTTAGGTGCCCTTCCAAGATGGCGCCGGCCAGAATGCATGCCATGTTTTGACTGATTACATAGCATAACCACGATTTGTGATGCTAAATATGCACATTTTCGAACAAACTCTATATGCATTGTGTAATATGATGTTACAGGACTGTCATCTGAAGAATTCTGAGAAGGTTAGTGAAAAAATTTATATATTTTGGTGGTGATAACGTTATCGCGCTTTTTGCCTCGAATCAATGCTGGGGTGATGTTAGCTCATGTGGTATGCTAATATAACGATATATTGTGTTTTTGCTGTAAAACACTTAGAAAATCTGAAATATTGTCTGGATTCACAAGATGTTGGGCTTTCATTTGCTGTACGCTGTGTATTTTTCAGAAATGTTTTAAGATGAGTAATTAGGTAATACACGTTGCTCTCTGTAGTTATTCTAGTCGCTTTGGGTGAGTTTTGTGATAGTGGCTGCAATGGTAAACTGTGATTTATACCTGAAAAATGCAAATTTTTCTAAAAAAACATATGCTATACCATAAATATGTTATCAGACTGTCATCTTATGAAGTTGTTTCTTGGTTAGTGGCTATATATATCTTTATTTAGTCGAATTAGTGATAGCTACTGATGGAGTAAAAAAATGGTGGACAAAAAAAAGTTGTGTCTTTTGCTATGGTGGTTAGCTAATAGAAATACATATTTTGTCTTCCCTGTAAAACATTTAAAAAATCAGAAATGATGGCTGGATTCACAAGATGTTGGGCTTTCATTTGCTGTATGCTGTGTATTTTTCAGAAATGTTTTAGGATGAGTATTTTGGTAGTTGACGTCGGACTCTGTAATTATTCCGGCTGCTTCCAACGCTATTTCAGATTGCAGCTGCAATGTAGAACTGTGATTTATACCTGAAATATGCACATTTTTCAAAAAAAAACATATGCTATACCATAAATATGTTATCAGACTGTCATCTTATGAAGTTTTTTCTTGGTTAGTGGCTATATATATCTTTATTTAGTCGAATTAGTGATAGCTACTGATGGAGTAAAAAAATGGTGGACAAAAAAAAGTTGTGTCTTTTGCTATGGTGGTTAGCTAATAGAAATACATATTTTGTCTTCCCTGTAAAACATTAAAAAAATCGGAAATGATGGCTGGATTCACAAGATCTGTATCTTTCATTTGGTGTCTTGGACTTGTGATTTCATGAACATTTGATTATATGATATCCCTGTCGCTTTAGGCTAGGCTATGCTAGTCAGCTTTTTTGATGGGGGGGATCCCGGATCCGGGTTTGTGACTCGTTAGAGGTTTTAACAGTCTGATGGCCTTGAGATAGAAGCTGTTTTTCAGTCTCTCGGTTTCCTCAGCATTTGTGGGTTCGATTACAGGCTCAAAATGGCTAGAAACAAAGAACTTTCTCATGAAACTCGTCAGTCTATTCTTGTTCTGACAAATGACGGCTATTCCATGCGAGAAATTGCCAAGAATCTGAAGATCTTGTACAACGCTGTGTACTACTCCATACACAGAACAGTGCAAACTGGCGCTAACCAGAATAGAAAGAGGAGTGGGAGGCCCCGGTGCACAACTGAGCAAGAGGACAAGTACGTTAGAGTGTCTAGCTTGAGAAACAGACGCCTCACAAGTCCTCAACTGGCAGCTTCATTAAATAGTACCCGCAAAACACCAGTCTCAACGTTAACAGTGAACAGGCAACTCCGGAAAGATGGCCTTTAAGGCAGAGAAAAAGCCATATCTCAGACTGGCCAATAAAAATATAATATTAAGATTGGCAAAAGTACACAGACACTGGACAGAGGAAGAAATGCAAGAACATTCATGTGTCCAGTTATCTGTGGTTTAGGAGAATATTCCATCAACATCCCACCAAAAACACACAGAACATGGTTGCCATGTCCTCAGAACACAAGATCATGTTCTAGACACCAAAGAAACGCCCTGTTTCTTTCATGGCATGTTGTATATTTTGGGTGGAGTATTAAACCCCCCTATTACGAATTCCTGCGCCTGTCTCCAATCATTTATACAACGTGACATTTTCTTCTGGACAGGACCTATACTGGCCCAATAAGCACATGTCCTAGAGATATCCCTTATTCAGACTGTAACGGCAGATTTCCTCCTCTTCGTCTGAAGAGGAGGTGTAGCAGGGATCGGACCAAAACGCAGCGTGGTAAGTGTCCATGTTTTAATAGAAACAACTGAACATGATACAATACAAAATAACAAAGAGAATCTAACCGAAAACAGTCCCGTGTGGCACAAACACTGACACAGGAAACAAACACCCAAAAAACCAACAGTGAAAACAGGCTACCTAAATATGGTTCCCAATCAGAGACAATGAATGACAGCTGTCTCTGATTGAGAACCATATCAGGCCAAACTAGAAAACCCCACATAGAAACAGACAACATAGATAATACCCACCCAACTCACGCCCTGACCAACAAATAAAGACAAAACAAAGTAAATAAGGTCAGAAACCTGACACAGACAGTAATAAAAAAACTGAAATATCTTATGAAATACCTTATGATGTGGATAAACAACGACGAATAATATAGAGCTGGCTGGCTTCTCCGTGTTTCGGCAGGACAGAGCAGCTACGTCTGGTAAGACGAGAGGCGGGGGTGTGTTTCTATTTGTCAACAACTGCTGGTGCGTGACATCTAATGTTAAAGAAGTCTCAAGGTATTGCTTGTCTGAAATAGAATACCACATGATAAGCCGTAGACCACACTATCTACCAAGAAAGTTCTCATCTATCTTATTCGTAGCAATCTATTTACCACCACAAACCAATGCTGGCACTAAGACCGCACTCAACGAGCTGTATAAGGCCATAAGCAAACAAGAAAATGCTCATCCAGAAGTGGCGCTCCTAGTGGCCAGGGACTTTAATGCAGGCAAACTTATATCCATTTTACCTAATTTCTACCAGCATGTCACATGTGCAACCAGAGGGAAAAAAACTTTAGACCACCTTTAATCCACACACAGAGACGCATACAACGCTCTCCCTTGCCCTCCGTTTGGCATATCGGACAATAATTCTATCCTCCTGATTCCTGCTTGCAAGCAAAAACTAAGCAGGCAGTACCAGTGACTCACTCAATACGGAAATGGTCAGATGACGCTGATGCTACACTACAGGACTGTTTTGTTAGCACAGACTGAAATATGTTCCGGGATTAATCCAATGGCATTGAGGAGTATACCACCTCAGTCACCGGCTTCATCAATAAGCGCTTCGACGACATCGTCCCCACAGTGACCGTACGTACATATCCCAACCAGAAGCCATGGATTACAGGTAACATCCGCACCGAGCTAAAGGCCGGAGCTGCCGCTTTCAAGGAGCGGGAGACTAATCCGGACGCTTATAAGAAATCCTGGTATGACCTCAGATGAACCATCAAACAGGCAAAGCGTCAATACAGGACTAAGATTGAATCCTACTATACCGGTTCTGACACTCGTCGGATGTGGCAGGGCTTGAAAACTATTACGGACTACAAAGGGAAACCTAGCCGCGAGCTGCCCAGTGACACAAGCCTACCAGATGAGCTAAATGCCTTTTACGCTCACTCCTAGGCAAGCAACACTAGAGCATGCATGAGAGCACCTGCTGTTCCGGACGACTGTGTGATCAGGCTCTCCAAAGCCGATGTGAGCAAGACCTTTAAACAGGTCAACATTCACAAAGCCGCGGGGCCAGACGGATTACCAGGACATGTACTCAAAGCATGTGTGGACCAACTGGCAAGGGTCTTCACTGATATTTTCAACCTCTGCCTGATTGAGTCTGTAATATCTACATATTTCAAACAGACCACTTTAGTCACTGTGCCCAAGAAAGCGAAGGTAACCTGCCTAAATTATTACTGCCCCATAGCACTCACGTCGGTAGCCATGAATGGCTTTGAAAGGCTGGTTATGGCTCACATCAACACCATCATGCCAGAAACCCTAGATCCACTCCAATTCGCATACCGCCCCAACAGATCCACAGATGACGCAATCTCAATCGCACTCCACACTGCCCTTTCCCACCTGGACAAAACAAACACCTATGTGAGAATGCTGTTCATTGACTACAGCTCAGCATTCAACACCATAGTGCCCACAAAGCTCATCACTAAGCTAAGGACTCTGTGACTAAACACCTCCCTCTGAAACTGGATCCTGGACTTCAAGATGGGCCGCCCCCAGGTGGTAAGGGTAGGCAACAACACATTTGACAAGCTGATCCTCAACACTGGGGCCCTTCAGGGGTGCGTGCTTAGTTCCCTCCTGTTCTCCCTGTTCATACACAACTGCGTGGCCAAGCACGACTCCAACACCATCATTAAGTTTGCTGATGACACAACAATGGAAGGCCTTATCCCTGACAACAATGAGACAGCCTATAGGGAGGTGGTCAGACACCTGGCCGGGTGGTGCCAGGACAACAACCTCTCCCTCAATGTGACCAAGACAAAGGAGCTGATCGTGGACTATAGGAAAAGAAGGGCCAAACGTGCCCCCATTAACATCGACGGGGCTGAAGTGGAGCGGGTCGAGAGTTAAGTTCCTTGGTGTCCACATCACCAACAAACTATCATGGTCTAAACACACCAATACAGTTGTAAAGAGGGCACGACCACACCTTTTCCCCCAGGAGACTGAAAAGATTTGGCATGGGTCCCCAGATCCTCAAAAAGTTCTACAGCTGCTCCATCAAGAGCATCCTGACTGGTTGCATCACTGCCTGGTATCGCAACTGCTCGGCATCTGACCATAAGGCGCTACAGAGGGCAGTGCGAACGGCCCAGTACATCACTGGGGACAAGCTTCCTGACATCCATGACCTGTTTACTAGACGGTGTCATATGAAGGCCCAAAAAATTGTCAAAGACTCCAATCACCCAAGTCATAAACGGTTGTCTCTGCTACCGCACGGCAAGTAGTACCGGAGTGTCAAGTCAAAGACCAAAAGGCTCCTTAACAGCTTCTACCCTCAAGCCATAAGACTGCTGAACAATTAATCAAATGGCCACCCGGACTATTGACATTGACATCCCCCCTTTGTTTTTACACTGCTGCTACTCGCTGTTTATTATCTCTGCATACTCACTTTACAAATGACCTTGACTAATCTATACCCCTTCACATTGACTCAGTACCAGTAACCCCTGTAGATTGCCTTGTTATTGTTATGTAATTTTCTTGTGTTACTTTTTGATTATAATTTTTTTTAATAACTAGTTTATTTATTAAATAGTTAACTCTTTATTGAACTGCATTGTTGGTTAAGGGCTTGTAATTAAGCATTTTACGGTAAGGTAACATGGCACATGTGACAAATACAATTTGATTTGATTAGGGCATTTGTAATTGGCCTGGGTTCGAGACCTTCTAGTGGAATCACACTACACTCACCTTCTTTGCAAAATATGTTAAGGTCATTATTTGGTGACAGTTACAACACAACTATCTGATCTAATTAAAATTAGTTTCTCATTGAAAGATTGTAATCTGTTGGATTTCCCCTTGAGCACAAAGCATGAATTATGACAACATTTCCATTACCTCATAAATTATCAGTAATTATTAATTCTATATAGCCGAGCATTTCAAAGAGACCTCCTATAGCCTTTTTCAAATCTACACAGCATTTACAATGTAGAACAAACGTGTGTCATTGACAAACTCCTTTGAATTAGATCAGATAGGTGTGTTGTAACTGTTGCCAAATGTCATCAAGCTCTAAAAGTCTAGGCCTTTAGGGGAAGGGGGGGGGGGGGGGCACTCTACAAGGACTGGTAAGGGATTAGAGAGTTGGTAGATGATGATTTATTGATGTCTGGTGTCTGTAAATAGTACAGAGTATCTATGCTATAAATGGATGTGGTTTGATGGATGTAGTTTCCCACTGGGCAAAAACTGGTTGAATCAACGTTTCCATATAATTTCAACAACAAATAAATGTATGTGATGAAAAAAAAAAAGTCTCAATACTTTTTAGCTCTTGGCTACTTTTGCTTCCAATGATACATTAAATGTTGCTTCCACATAGGCTTGCCTGGGCTCGATCACCAACAGGTGATAACGACCGACTTACTGCATGCGCTTGCCTTAATGGTGCCAAATTAGGATCATCAAGAGGTGAAACTGGCTAATAAGACGGCCGAGACAAAGACGCTATAGAAATCTGTCTTGGCGTTTGATGAAGCGTTAAGGTACTGACATACCTGTCTTATTAGCCAGTTGATCCTGTTGATGCTTTTAAAAGGTTGGGCCTTGGCTCCTTATTCAAGCTATTGTGTTTATGTTATTTGAATGATACCCCATTTCATGGGTGCATACTCTATAGGTTAGGCTGTACAGTCCAATATGAATGCTCAATACACACAATAGGTTGACTGGTGTGCTAATGTGGCTCATTTCACAGTCCTGTAATAAGAGCTATGAGGCTACTATTGGTGTAAACTCTACATAGTTATGTTTTGTGGGTGTTACTGAGTAGGCTAATACCCCATTTAATGGGTGCAAACTCCATAGGTAAAGCTGTACAGTCCAATATAAATGTCAATACACAATAGACTGACTGTGGAGGTTATTTCCCCACAGTCAAAGTCCTGCAATAAGAGCTATGATGCTAATATTTCTGTAACCTCTTTGGAATTGTAATTAGTAGGTGTCACTGAGTAGGCTGATACCTATGGGATGTGCACCCATGGAATGGGGGGGGTGAGGCTGTACACCAAATAGAGCAATGAGCCAGATATTTCACCGGATGTATAAATGCGAAGTATCCGGTTGGCGTTTCCACTCACTACCAAATATGGTGATGAGAGGAAGACCAGTAGCTGGCAGCAGGAGAAGATGGAGCGAGATGGATTTTAGCCGACATTCTGCAATTTTCTGTTTCAAAAACTAGGATCTGTAACAAACCGTGTGAACTGCATTTTGCAGACTTTACCCTTTGTCAATTTTTTTCAAATTGTGTTGTTTAGATGGAGTGCAAGGGCGAATTGAGTGATCGCACATGCGCACTTCACAGAGTAAGCGTTACCTAACAGAAATATGCAAATAAATGCTTGAACGCGCCAATAGGATCGCACTAGTCTTATTTAGATTTTTTGTGTGTCTGCGGAGCAGAAGAAGCATGTTTTAAGACTAAAAAGATATTGGAGTGGAATGTTTCCTGTATGGATTTCTGTAGCAGGGCGCCTGTCAATGGGGTTATTTCTCGGGTGGCGCAAGAAATAAAGGCAGAGGATATAACTGAAGACCTCGATGGAGTGGTTGGTGCACGTCGACTGACCTGTATAGTAGATGGAGAAAATAAATGGGCTTCATCCATGCTACTGTTCTTTGATGAAGAGTCTCCATTCTTATATAAAGTTAGTATTCATGAGATACCCTATACAGGCTTTAATGTACAAGCACCTTCAGTGTCATGAATGTAAAAGATTTGGTCATGTTTCAAGTGTGCGCAGAAGGGAAGATGCCAGATGAAGTGAAATGCTGCAACTGTGGAGGTGAACTTGCACCTGAATTCCTGGAGTGCCTTTTTAGGGTTAAGGAGACTGAGGTGGCAAAAGTAAGGGGTGCTTAGCATGTATCCTATCTGGAGGCAGTGAGAAGATTGGAAGGAACGAGTGGCAGGGAAGAAACAATGGTAGAAGAGCCACCACGACCAGTGAAGTTTTCTCATCGAGCGAGGGATAGTGAAATGCTACATGTTACAAAGGTGGACTTTGAATAATTTATTTCAATGGTCATAAGAAGTCTAAGAAAATTGGAATCGTTGCAGCTAACATTTTTTGGGGTCTTCGTGATTTCATAGCCGAGGCCGTGAAGAAATTCTGTCGGTGAATGTTCCCACCATCACAGGCACCTGAGCCTGTGTAGGGATGTATTTTGGAGTG
This sequence comes from Salvelinus alpinus, assembly GCF_045679555.1. Lineage (NCBI taxonomy): Eukaryota > Metazoa > Chordata > Actinopteri > Salmoniformes > Salmonidae > Salvelinus > Salvelinus alpinus. The sequence continues at coordinate 3,164,991 of NC_092109.1, forward strand.
GACTGTGATTGAAGAAGTGGGGTACGTTTTGTTAGTTGACGTGTTTAATTTTGTATTTTGTATGATGTTGTTTTCCCGCAATGTTTTTTTGTCATTTCTTATTCAAGACCCTGTCCAGCTGGTGGCGGTAATGCACCATTAACATTGGATGCCAACCACCATTAAAACCCATCGAAGAAGTAGAATCTCACTAGCTCATTTATTTGTTTTTATTTTATTTAACCAGGCAAGTCAGTTAAGAATAAATTCTTATTTACAATGATGGCCTACCAAAAGGCAAAAGGCTTCCTGCGGGGACAGGGGTTTAAAAATATAAATAAAAATATAGGACAAAACACACATTACGACAAAAGAGACAACACAACACTACATAAAGGGAGACCGAAGACAACAACATAGCATGGCAGCAACACATGACAACACAGCATGGTAGCAACACAACAACAACATGGTAGCAACACAACATGGCAGCAATAAAACACGGTACAAACATTATTGGGCACTGTAACGGCTGTCTAATGCCTCCTCCTCGGATGAGGAGAAGGAGTAAGGGTCGGACCAAAATGCAGCGTTGTATGTAGACATAATGAATTTAATAAATGAAAGACGAAACACGAAGAACACTTGAATTGATTACAAAATAACAAACGACGTAGACTGACCTGAACAAGAACTTACATAAACACGAAGAACGCATGAAACAGGAACAGACTACCTAAACGAACGAACAAACGAAACAGTCCCGTGTGGTGCAAACAGACACAGGAACAGTCACCCACAAACAAACAGTGAGAACAGCCTACCTTAATATGGTTCTCAATCAGAGGAAACGTCAAACACCCGCCTCAAATTGAGAACCATATCAGGCAACACATTTAACCTAACATAGAAACACTTAACATAGAATGCCCACCCCAACTCACGCCCTGACCAACTAAACACATACAAAAACAAGGAAAACAGGTCAGGAACGTGACAGAACCCCCCCCTCAAGGTGCGAACTCCGGGCGCACCACCTAAAGTCTAGGGGAGGGTCTGGGTGGGCATCTGTCCACGGTGGCGGCTCCGGCTCCGGACGTGGTCCCCACCCCACCATAGTCAAACCCCGCTTCTGTATCTTCCTCCAAATGGCCACCCTCCAAATTAACCCCACCGGACTAAGGGGCAGCACCGGACTAAGGGGCAACACCGGACTAAGGGGCAGCACCGGAATGAGGGGCAGCACCGGACTAAGGGGCAGCACCGGACTAAGGGGCAGCTCCGGACTGAGGGGCTTGTCATGGCTGGCTGACGGCTCTGGCTGCTCATGGCTGGCGGACGGCTCTGGCTGCTCATGGCTGGCGGACGGCTCTGGCCGCTCATGGCTGGCGGACGGCTCTGGCCGCTCATGGCTGGCGGACGGCTCTGGCCGCTCATGGCTGGCGGAAAGCTCTGGCCGCTCATGGCTGGCGGAAGGCTCTGGCCGCTCATGGCTGGCGGAAGGCTCTGGCCGCTCATGTCTGGCGGAAGGCTCTGGCCGCTCATGGCTGGCGGAAGGCTCTGGCCGCTCATGGCTGGCGGAAGGCTCTGGCCGCTCCTGTCTGGCGGAAGGCTCTGGCCGCTCCTGTCTGGCGGAAGGCTCTGGCCGCTCCTGTCTGGCGGAAGGCTCTGGCCGCTCCTGTCTGGCGGAAGGCTCTGGCTGCTCCTGTCTGGCGGAAGGCTCTGGCGGCTCCTGTCTGGCGGAAGGCTCTGGCGGCTCCTGTCTGGCGGAAGGCTCTGGCGGCTCCTGTCTGGCGGAAGGCTCTGGCGGCTCCTGTCTGGCGGAAGGCTCTGGCGGCTCCTGTCTGGCGGACGGCTCTGAAGGCTCAGTACAGACGGGCGGCTTCGAAGGCTCAGTACAGACGGGCGGCTTTGAAGGCTCAGTACAGACGGGCAGTTCAGGTGGCGCTTGGCAGACGGACAGCTCAGACGGCGTTGGGCAGACGGGCAGTTCAGGTGCCGCTGGGCAGACGGGCAGTTCAGGCGCCGCTGGGCAGACGGCAGACTCTGGCCAGCTGAGGCGCACTGTAGGCCTGGTGCGTGGTGCCGGAACTGGAGGTACCGGGCTAAGGACACGCACCTTCAGGCTAGTGCGGGGAGCAGCAACAGGACGCACAGGACTCTGGAGGTGCACAGGAGGCTTGGTGCGTGGTACCGGAACTGGAGGTACTGGGCTGGAGACACGCACCACAGGGCTAGTGCGTGGAGGAGGAACAGGGCTCTGGAGACACACAGGAGGCTTGGTGCGTGGTGCCGGAACTGGTGGTACCGGGCTGAAGACACGCACCATAGGGCTAGTGCCTGGAGGAGGAACAGGGCTCTGGAGACGCACAGGAGGCTTGGTGCGTGGTGCCGGCACTGGTGGTACTGGGCTGGGGCGGGGACGTGGCGCCGGATATACCGGACCATGCAGGCGTACTGGCTCCCTTGAGCACTGAGCTTGCCCAACCTTACCTGGTTGTATGCTCCCCGTAGCCCGACCAGTGCGGGGAGGTGGAATAACCCGCACTGGGCTGTGTAGGCGAACCGGGGACACCATGCGTAAGGCTGGTGCCATGTATGCCGGCCCGAGGAGACGCACTGGTGGCCAGATGCGTTGGGCCGGCTTCATGACATCCGGCTCAATACTCAATCTAGCCCTGCCTGTGCGGGGAGGTGGAATAACCCGCACCGGGCGATGCACACGTACAGGAGACACCATGCGCTCTACCGCATAACACGGTGTCTGCCCGTACTCTCGCTCTCCACGGTAAGCTCGGGGAGTTGGCGCAGGTCTCCTACCTGACCTCGCCACACTCCCTTGTAGCCACCCCCCCAAGAAATTTTTGGGCTTGACTCTCCGGCTTCCAGCCTCGCTTACGTGCTGCCTCCATTCGCCGGGATCCCTCCTCACACTGCGCCAGAGAATCCCAGGCGGGCTCCGGCACTCTCCTTGGGTCGATCGCCCACCTGTCGATCTCCTCCCACGTAGTGTAGCCCAGATCCTTCTCCTGCTTCCGTGCTGCCTCCTCATACAGCCGCCTCTCGGCTTTAGCTGCCTCCAGCTCTTCACGAGGGCGGCGATATTCTCCTGGCTGTGCCCATGGACCTTTACCGTCCAATATTTCCTCCCATGTCCATGAATCCTGCGATCGCTGTTGCTTTCTCCCACGCCGCTTGGTCCTAAGTAGGTGGTTGATTCTGTCATGGCTGTCTAATGCCTCCTCCTTTAATGAGGAGAAGGAGTAAGGGTCGGACCAAAATGCAGCGTTGTATGTAGACATAATGAATTTAATAAATGAAAGACGAAACACGAAGAACACTTGAATTGATTACAAAATAACAAACGACGTAGACTGACCTGAACAAGAACTTACATAAACACGAAGAACGCATGAAACAGGAACAGACTACCTAAACGAACGAACAAACGAAACAGTCCCGTGTGGTGCAAACAGACACAGGAACAGTCACCCACAAACAAACAATGAGAACAGCCTACCTTAATATGGTTCTCAATCAGAGGACACGTCAAACACCTGCCTCTAATTGAGAACCATATCAGGCAACACATTTAACCCAACATAGAAACACTTAACATAGAATGCCCACCCCAACTCACGCCCTGACCAACTAAACACATACAAAAACAAGGAAAACAGGTCAGGAACGTGACAGGCACAGACAACAGCACAAAGGGCAAGAAGGTAGAGACAACAATACATCACACAAAGCAGCCACAACCGTTAGTAAGAGTGTCCATGATTGAGTCTTTGAATGAAGAGATTGAGATAAAACTGTCCAGTTTGAGTGTTTGTTGTAGCTTGTTCCAGTCGCTAACTGCAGCGAACTGAAAAGACAAGCGACCCAGGGATGTGTGTGCTTTGGGGACCTTTAACAGAATGTGACTGGCAGAACGGGTGTTGTATGTGGAGGATGAGAGCTGCAGTAGATATCTCAGATAGGAGGGAGTGAGGCCTAAGAGGGTTTTATAAATAAGTATCTACCAGTGGGTCTTGCGACGGGTATACAGAGATGACCAGTTTACAGAAGAATATAGAGTGCAGTGATTAATGTGTTTTGACTGTTATTGTTTTAGATACAAAACACAATTTAAAAATGTAAGTTAGTAAAACACTTTTATTTCACTAAATGTAGGCTAAATGCAAACACTTCTGGAACTTCTGGAAGCACAGACCCATCCTGCAAAGAGGCACAGAATACGTAGAGCACCCAAAAGATGTTTCTAAACATCTCCCAGTCTTTGCCCTGATGCACACCACACACCCTCTTGCACCCTTTAAACTTCACCAGGCAGTGAACCGCTTTCAAATGATGAGTAACAAATCTGTCCATACCCCCTGGTGCCACACTAAGCTTCTCGCTTCCTCCAACTGTAGCCATCACAAAGTGAATGCACAAACTGCATTTTTAATGCCTTCAGGGACCAGGACCTGTGATTTTTGCAAAGGGGCCTTTGCAGGGACCCCAACACTGGTCTACTGACACTGCCCTCAGTGTACCATACATAGGTATGGTACACCGCTTTGAGCCGCTCTGTAGTTACATTCAAATTCAACAAATGAGACCGAAAAATCGCACCAATTAAGCTGTGCGGTAAAATGGTGAGACTTGGGGCAGACACACTGCATGGAAACGTAGGCTCCCCTCTCTGGTGTGCTCTTCCTCGCTCTCCCCCTCCACGTCTTCCTCTCTAATACTTGATAGGGCCTCTTCGATACTTGTAAAATTATTGGGCCTCCTTGCACTTTCTCTTGATCTATGGGCCATAGAACTCTATAGGGCTTCTGTAACATTTTTACCAAAAGTGCTTTCTTGTAACGTGACTTATCTATTTGCACATCCCATGTCCACCTGTGAACCATTTTTATTGCTAGAAAACCGTAATTTAAGTAAATAAATGTTATTGATTTGGCAAATGGGCCTTCAAAATGTCCCATTCATCCTTATGGAATTACCCCTGATCTGTGTTTAAAATATGAAGACTTAGTAGTAGAGACTAGTCCTGAAATGGTGTTTAAAGTAGCATAATTGTATCTCTTTCCAACCTCAAGATAGGTTAATCTACTAAATACTGGTCCAAATCACCATACCACCCTGTGTAAAGTCAATTTAGGCACTGCATCCCAAGGCTTTGAACCAGTAATCAGTAGATTAGTTTTTTTTAACTAATTCAAAGCCCAATTTATAGCCAGACTCAGTAAGTGTAAATTCGAAGTCGGTTTGTGTTGGGGCAATGTAAAAAAATCAACGGAATATGTTAGCGTCAGACATACACAGCGAGGCCATCTGAATCATTGTTCTCGCGACAACAGCTCATCGATGACCGGTTTGAAAGGTGGCGGGAGCTCCGGAGTCAACGCCATCCGAGACGCGGTGCCAAAATGGCATTTCTGCTGGACAGGTAAGTTTGACACTAACCGATACAACTGATTTCTTGCTTGTAGCTAACGTTAGCTAATGTCTTCGTCAATGACTAGCCGGCAAAATAACATAATTAAGCAAACCATTACATTATTGTCTACTTCTAATGGTGACACTATTGAAACAAAGTGGTGGTTACATGGTCACAACGTTGTTACAAAATGACATGCTCTGCTCAGTTATTCTTTGCTCGATTACTACACTGAATCCACAGCTTTCTACACCAACTGTCAATTTGTTGTGTGATGTTACTAAGTAGCTACTGTTAGCTAGCTAACGTTATGTAAACATTGAGCAATCCATTTACAATGCCAGGATCTTTTGACAAATAGCATCTGGAATGTGATTGATATTGCAGTGGCAATCCCTTTCGTATTTCCCTCCATAGTTACCAGATTTGACTAAGAGGTCCATCCACCTGCACCCCTGCCCAAGTATGGAGCATTCGAAGTGCATTGGCATTGCTTCAAGCTTGAATGTGTCGGTCAGGTTAGATGGCATGACTTCGAACTAATTATAGCTTCTTTTTTTTACTTGTATGCATTGGTAACCTCCTCAATATCATATTATTTTACAGTGGGGATGACTTCCTAAAAGAAGATCCTGATATAGTGTTGATAAAACGTTTACAGGAGACAGGAGATCAAGTAGAGACAATAGGACGAGGTGGATAATTTTATAATAAGGCCGTTTTATTTAAGTGTAAAGATATCAGGCAAAAACGTGCACGGCCCCTTTCTGTCTAATTCTTATGGAATCGTCGGAGAAGAGGCCCCTCTAAGCAGTACATACAGATTATATAGGCAACAAGCAAAGTAGGTTGATCTTGTCGTCTGGCCTTCCGATTGGTCGATCTGGGTCGTGGGTAGTCCTGTTCGGCCTGATGTCGACGTTCCATTGGTTCTTCCCACAGTCCTTTGTCCTAGTCACATACAAAGGCATCCTGCATGTGCGTTTGTTTTCACAGGCCCTATTCATGGGGGAGGGGATGTGTGTGTGGGTCTGACAAAGTAGAGGGGATGGGTGCATGTTGTGCCAAGAATAGCTTATGTTGAGAAGTGGTTAAAACAAGTTACCAGTATCTTATACAATTTCTTACAAATCCCCCTCTTCACGTCTCACAAGAGACGTGACATAAAAGTAAAAAAAGACAAAGCTATGGGATAAAATTTGTCCGAGGACAAATTTTGTAATTCCCCCTCTTCACGTCTCACAAGAGACGTGACATAAAGGTTTCTTAGTCCTCAAATAGATAGACAGGTCCAGCTTCCCCATCATCAAGCAATGGGAACATTTGGGCCCTTTCCTGATTAGGGTCTATTGCGGCAGTGATAACACGGCTAGCAAGCGTCCGCGCACATGGAATGCAACAGCATCCACAAAGTACAAGAATGCCCGCAAAGACGGAAATAGATACTAGGATAGAGGAAACCAGCGTCTTATATTTACCAAAAGCATCCATCCATGAGTCCCACATAGAAGTGTCCACTCCAGAATGCTGTTTCATCTTACCATTAAGGGTACGAAGTCCCTCCAATGCTACAGTCAGACTCCCATTCGTAGCTGTGTTGTTGGGAATGAAAGTACAACACTGCTCACCAAACATTGCACAGACCCCCCCCCGGTTCAGCCAATAACATATCAACCGCGATTCTATTTTGAAATGCCATCAGGGACGTAGCTGCCAATTGTCCATGGACCGCCTCGAAGCCTTGTTGAGTCCAATTGCCCAGTTTCTGGACATTAAAATGAATGTAGTTAATTCTGTCCACATTTTTATTAACTGTACACCACCAACAGACAGAAGATTCAAACCCAGCTGTCACTTAGTCCACCAGTTTATATTCATCTGGCACCCCCTAGGGACACCACTAGCATCAATGTAAGTTGAGTCGTAAATAAGCAAGGACCAAAAAGGAGACCACTCCAATAACTACACCTGGAGTGGCCAACCACACATTAGTAACCCAAAAAACGAGAATATGTTAAACCCTCAGGTCCATCCCTCTATACAACCTGTACCAGGTGGGCTCGTCGCCACCCGGGAACTTCAAACCTTCACAACAGGGAGGACAAACATCACTTTTTATTCATTCGACAACATCAACTACAGCAAACCAAGGGTCCTCCTCTGTCAAGCCCACTTTCCTGCGGAAGCTTGTTTTCGTATCAGCCTCTCCAACTGGAGCATCAAGCAGCGGCATCATACCATAGGCCCTTTCCACATCTGTAACAGACTTCAAACAAGGTATGATGCAGGCAACACAAAAATGAAAAACAACAACTAGTGTCAGAAATCCAGTAATCATCATTGCAGTATACTTACCAAACCAACCACCCAGCCAGAGAACAGTCCACTCTCCTCCACACCTGCAAGACCCTTCATCTCCACTGATAACCTTGCCAACCCACTCAGAGCTTTTGAAATGCTCCCATCCGGACTAGTATTGTTTAGGGAAAAACGTGCAACACTGTTCTCCAATCATTTTACATACACCTCCCTGGTTGGCCAGAATCATGTCCAGTTCTAGTCTATTTTGTCTACTGGTTTGAGAGGTAGCCTCCAATCGTTCAGCCATCCCCGTAAGTACTGTGTGGGTGTAGTTTAACAAATCATTGTTGATTATAGTAGATATAATTGATCCAAGCATTCTGCTTAGCATCAACAATAGCTGGGCCAAACTGGGCAATAGATGCCACAGGCCATCATTCCTGTTTGATGTCTGGTATTCGTGGGGGACCCCTATTGGGACCCCAACAGGTTGGTGTGCATGTTATCTGTACCCTCGGACCAAGGAGCGTCACGGTTCTGCCGTCTCCTGGGTTGGTACCGAGTCTCTGTGTCATGTGCAGCTCCCAGAAGTTGATTAGCTGTAACCTCAATAATAGGCAATGGTGTTATCAGACTGGCCAAAACACATATGCAACGACAATTTCCTTTCAAAATGGGGGTCAACTGCCTGGCACGTCCACACATCCACCATACATCAGCAACACCTCTAGTTAATAGTGACATTAGTGATGCAGGCAGCAGTAGGGAACCTCCCATAGTCTCTACCTCTACCTGTACCAGTGTTACAGCTGTAATATCCTCCATATGCCTTAACTCCCCACGGTACCTTCTGGGGAGGTACTTCTGGGAACACAAAACTCAAGAGTTTTACACAAGGTTGAATTTGGCTTAAACTTTCCAATATACACATCCAACCTTCCACATTACTTAGGGCAAATGGGTGAGCAGCCAGAATAGGTCTGGCATGTCCACATACGACACAGTCCTTTCTATTAAGTATTCTGTAGGCCAACCACATATTCTCCCTTTCCTCATAACCAGTTTCAGTCCCCAATTGTTCACTATCTTAGATGTCTTTTATATTTATTACCTGTACCGGATTGGAGAGCTTAGGTGATGGCGTGGGACTTGGTCTTGAAGTGGTGGAGGAGGCCGGCTGAACCCTGGTCCGTTGGAACTGGTGGTGGTTCTGGCAACACTGCGATGGTAACATCCCCATCGTATCCTAATCAGACAGCTCAGGACTACAAGCAGTCCTGTAAAACCCCACCCTCTCCCAAAGAACACATCATCAGCCAGAGATCAAACAACACTTTCACTTCTATGAACGTACACAGTGAGGAAAGGTCGGGGTCAGGGAATTTTCATTAAGGAGTTGACCCCCGAGCTTTATTAGCAACAGTTCTTCTCCTTAACTCTGTGATCATTCGGCAGTGTCAGTGTGTCTCACCCTCCAAGTGCGATATGCCCCCAGGTCGAGTGAATCACCTTCTCCTTTAATTCACCTGCAACGCATAAAATCCTGGACATACAGATTTGGTTAACCACCAGTTTCTCATTTGTTTTATCTGATTATATGTTTACCTTCTATACCTATTTGTTAGCTATAATTTTGAATTTTACATTAGTTTATTTTCCAATAGGCCCCATCCTATCCTAGACCACAATGTACCCCTCCCCCGTTTGATACCTGGCTCTGGCCAGGTATCAACCTTACCTACTCTAAATAATGACTTAGTACATTATAATATAGAAACGTCCCATTCATTCGCCGCATATCCAATTCTCCCTTGGGCGTACATTCATATCTATTATTTTCCAATTCTCTGTCAAGTGACTTATCTACTTTAAAATGTATCTGTGCTGCTTATATATGTTAAACCCTTTCTCTCCTTTCTTATTTCACAGCCTACCTTGCTCATTTCCTGGTCCACCCTCCCCACTCTACTCTCAAACCTTCAAAGTCTCAACAGTGCGGGGTAGACCCATCTGTCTCCCTTTTTCTAATAATAGTCAATAACAACTATGTGTTCTTTTGCAATATTAACTAAGTGTCTCACTGTTTTGACTTTATCTATCCCAAATGGATTTAAAATAACAACATGTCTTATAGTGTCAATCTCTAAAGTCCTTACATAACCTTGATAAACCTATCTCTATCTTCTAATGGCCAAAACAAATGCTAACCTTATGGTCAAGAGTTATAAACTAGTATCCCAAATGACAGAAATTCATTATTCCCACTACATTCTCCCGTGAGTGATCAAGTCACCGGAAAATGCAATGAAAATAGGTCAAAAAGGTTACACCTACATTCGTGTTCCATACCATATCTAGGCATACCAAAAGAACCCTTTATCTTCTCAAAGTCCCTTGCCTAAATAAAACTCAGAAAGTAAAACTCCTATTCCAATATGAGTGTATTCTTTTAAGATATCTTGTCTCTGGGAACACGGAAAACCCCTTAACCCAAACGTTTACCACAAAAACAAAACCTAATAATTATGATAATACCCTTAAATCATTCGTTCTAAATTTCCCCGATGTTTCATGTAACACAACTGTGATAAACGTGTACTGTCCCTTTAAAAACTCCCTGCCAGCCATACCAGGTTGCGAGTCGTTCATTGTTCCCCTTTAATGAAAACAGATCACGTTTAGAATACGTTTACTTATTGTTCGAAGTCTCTGGTGTTACCTAAACAAAAACCAATAACTTTCAGCAACTTTTGAAAAGTATCTCAAAGCTATAATGTACACATTTTCCCTCTAAATGACACAACCAATTTTCTCTAGCATAATTTAATACGGCCACACCCGGTGGGGAAAGTACACATTTTATCCCGTTCCTCCTATAATACTCAATGCTAAATTCAAAGTTGTGGTTAAATATATGGATTTGCCAATCATTATCAAATGTTAAATATACAGGTTTAGTACTTTTATCAAATAGATTAGTATAGTTCAAATAAAGATATGCGTTTACTAGCGCTCAACCTGTGTTCAGAACGCAGCAACTAGCCAATATAATACCAAAAATGACTGTCTTATTCCTGCCTCTAGGCAAAACATCTAGTTACCCCAACTAAGTTTGGCAGCAAAACTATCGTATAAGTAAAATCGACTTCTCAACTTTCTCCATTCCAAAGTGTAAACTTAGCATATACTTCGCTAAATTTATATCGCATGTCACCCAATCCATAACAATAATATCATTAGTCTGTAAATTTAACCTGAATAAGTTATTAAACGTATTCTCTCTACTCCGAATTGGTTTTAAGTTTTTTCTCTGTCACCAGCACTCAAACAGGCTCCTGGGAGACCGTTGAGTGCTGCAATACTGCCATCTTCTGTCCATTCTCTGTATAGCTCTCCACCCCCAAACTATTCTAAGAGTTATGAGTGTGTGGAGGAATATCACAAATAAGGGGCCAGATATCCCTAGTCTTGCCCAGGGAGGGAGAAATGTCCCTCTAAATGGGCGAGGTTCCTTTTTCAGGGGAGGCGGAGTTTGATGCCGCATCCCCTGAGTCAGGAATGTCTTCATTTGGAATCGGATTTAAGCTGTTTAAATCAGCTCTGACTTCTGTCAGTCAGTGTTCTAGAAGGGATTGGGGCTGGAGTGCAATGTGTGAGGTGGTGCCAAGGTGCGCCTGATTTACCTTTGACCTGGACTGAGTGTGAAGTAACCTCCCTCACTTCGTACTGTCCAGTCCACCTGGGTTCTAGCCACTTTCTCTTGTGGACTTTTACCCCACCCAGTCACCAATTCTTTACCTTCCGTGGTGCCGGATCTCTCGTCAGCTCCCCTTCTTGGACCTTGTGAATCTGTTTGGAGAGAGCTGCAGAAAGTTCCGTCAATTATCAGACATTACAATTTGTTGTACATCAAGGGCGGGCATATGACCTCCCTCCCTTGGTGAACCAAGCATGAGGAGAGAGATGGGTGCCTGCACCTGGAGAGGCTCTCATGGCCAGCAACGCCAGGGGCAGGGCTTCAACCCAAATCAACTTCAAACCTGCACATACATTTGATTGGCGCGTTCCACGAGACTTTTGAGATTGTGGCCTGTACACTAACCCAAACTTGTGTACAATACCCAATCTTTCCTCCACCTGTCTCAGGTGTTGGTTACTGAAATGGGACCCGTTTGTCGGATCTGATTTGCCTTGGAACTCCATACCTTGGTATGAGTTCGGTTTGGAGCCACTTAATGATCGATTTTGCATCCTCCCTTGCTGTTGGTATTGCCTCAACCCATTTAGAGAACCTGTCTACCATAACTAACAGGTACCTATTTAGAGAACCTGTCTACCATAACTAACAGGTACCTTTTTCCATTTGTCACATTGTCTTGCCCCATATCTGTGTAATCTATGCTGATGTCCTGTTAACCCATTGTGGTCCAACAGTATGGACTGCTCCATGAGCATACGCTGAGTCGGTGTAGATGTTTACAGTCTTTCCTTCAGCTCTTTCCAGAGCTTGTGTCAACCCTATGAATACAGTTAACTGGGCTGATGCAGGTGTGTGATGATGGCAGATTCCAAAGTCACATGTGATCTATCCGGGAGCTGCTGCACCATTGCGTATGCTGCTATGTTCCCTTCCTCTCCTCTATAGCAGCATCCATCTGTGTATAACCATAGGTCCGGGTTGGTGAGTGGTTCGTTCCCCAGGTCAGGTCTCAGTTTCAGTTCTTGTGCAGCTCTTTCTGCACAGGAGTGGGGCAGACCTTCTTCAGCATTGAGTGCGTCTGCCATGTTTTTGTCAGTGTTGACAGATGTGATGTGTGATTGTGTGCATTTATTCTGGATTTTCTTTTTTCTTTCAGCGCTGAACGTGAATTCTTTGCTCATCAGATATGCTGCAACCCCATGGTGGGTGTGGATTTCCAATGTATGGCACATTATCATGTGGGCTGTTTTTCCAATAGCTTTTGCCACTGCAGCCACATACCTGGAGCATGTGGTTTGTCCTTCTTCAATGTGGTCCAGTTTGGAGGAGTGATACATCAACACTCAACTCTCCCCCTCTAGGTTCTGGAAAAGGATGGATGATGTAAATCCTTCTTTTTCAGAAACATCCAGAAGGAACTTGTTTTTTTTTTAGTCAGGTGCTGTTAAGGCTGCTGCCACTTAGAGATCTGTTTTCAAGAGTGCAAAAGCCTTTGATGGTACGAGCCCTCTCCACGTTCAACATCTTCTATCATAGATCTGGCCCGTGCCAGTGACTCCCTAAGGTCTCGCTCCTTTTAGGTGTCCTTCATGCACCACAAACACTGGTGCCTGTACCACAGCAGGGGTCAAAAAAGGGTTTTGAGGGAGGTGTGTAAATGGATTTTGAAAATAGGGAGGTGGTGTTATTTTCTCTCCCTGTGGCAGTTCCGGGTATAGTTGGGTGGGGGCCGATGGGGTTGCTATGGTGGTAGGTGGGGCATCATTATTGTTGGGCCTGCCTTCTTTGGTGTCAGTTGGGGCTTCAGTGGCCACCCCCATCATATCAGGTTTCCTGTACGGGAGTGCTCTTCTAATTTCTTCAATTGCCCAAATTCCTATTTTCAGCTCAGCCTCTGCTCTTTCCCTATGCTTTGTTCCTTCCTTTTTTAATAAGTGGTTCTTATTCCTTTCAACTTCACGTTCTATCCCTTCCTTCACTACTTCCTCTAATTCCTTCTCCATAGTGAGGAGTTGCCCTTTTGATGGGGCCACCCCACTGAGGTATCCTGCTTGGGTCCATTTTAGCCTCACACCTTCCCAAACCTTCTTAACTTCCTTATACTGCATCTTTCCCCCTGATCTATCTTTCATTCTCTGATCTAAGTATTCATTGAATTTGTGTTTGGGGACGGTGGTCGTGGCCATTTTGTCGTTAAGCTATGTCTGGCTCTATGCTATTTTGGTGCACTTAGCCCATCACTGGCCAAAACTAACAATGTATCTCTGGTGCTGACACAGTCTTATCTCTGGTGTCTGTCTCCCCCTTGTGTACAAAGAATGTTATTGCTTTATGTTTGGCGAATTAATTAAATACTTTCCCAAAGTATTTCGGCAATATCCTTTTGGAACACTCTACTAGTATTATCTAGCGCTTCTATTTTAAATATAATAATAATTTTAGGAACTATTTTCTAACAGTTATTATTCGTTTTCACTTTTTCGATTATTTAAATACTTTGCCAAAACATTTCAGAAATGTCCTTTCGGGACATTATATTAGTATATTCAAGCGTTTCTAGAATAAATATTTAATTAATTCTAGGACTCATTTTTCTCAAAAACTAATAAAAAACTCAAAACTCAAAAACTAACTTAATTAATTAAATATTTTCCCAAAGTATTTCAAACGTGTCCTTTTAGGACAATATATGGTGTATCCTAGCGCTTCTAGAATAATTATCAAATTAATTCTAACCCTTAAGGATTTACCAACAGCACCAGAGGGAAAAACCAGGTCAATTTATCAGCAGAAAAATAGCTGCTTCACAGCAGCTCCCACAATCTGACTCGGCGGTCACTTAAACACAGCCTCAACCTAGCATATGGCTAAATAGTAGCAATCGGTCTCGTGGAACGTTCAATCACTCACATTAATTTGGAACATACAATACCACATTAGATTTTCAGGTTTTAATACCTTCTACCATTAATTACGCTAACACAACTTAAACATACAATCATTAATTTCGCTAACACAACTTAAACATACAATATCACATTAGATTCGTCACGGTAACACCTAGTTGATCAATCTATTGCCCGCCTATTTGAATCGTATTTTTATTTTTATTTTTTTATGAGTCCTCACGTAACACTTTAGCTGATTGCCAATTCAACTATTGCACGACTATATGGATCTCATCTATTAATTATGGATTCGTCACGGTAACCCCTAGCTGGTCAACTTACAGCTATGGCCCGCCTATATGAATCGTATTTTTCTTTTTATTTCTGTGGATTCCTCACGGTAACCCCCTAGGACGTCAACTTTCCCCTGTGGCCCGTCTATTTGAATCCTTATAAGCTTATTCCTCACTTTACACCTAGTCTATCAACATATATACTAGTGCAAGACTATATGAACAAGTCTTTAACTATGATTACTCAGATATCTTTACACAATGCCTTAGATTCTAAACAATTCCACATAAATTTAGCAACAATTCACACTCACCTCAGTACTTCTGATCATTGAATTTAGATATTGGCTATAATACAATATGCAGATTTTGATTAAACCGGCTCTGCTTACCTTAATATTTTCGAGCTCTTTGATCAGTTTCCTGGGTGAGTTGAATCGCCGACGTCTCCCTCGAGCGGGTCACCTCTCCTTCTTGAATCTTTCTCCCACTCGCCTCCTGTCTCATCAACTCTCTATGGACCGAATTGTAAGGCTGTTAACCATCCTCTGCTTACCAAGTTTGTTGATAAAACGTTTACAGGAGACAGGAGATCAAGTAGAGACAATAGGACGAGGTGGATAATTTTATAATAAGGCCGTTTTATTTAAGTGTAAAGATATCAGGCAAAAACGTGCACGGCCCCTTTCTGTCTAATTCTTATGGAATCGTCGGAGAAGAGGCCCCTCTAAGCAGTACATACAGATTATATAGGCAACAAGCAAAGTAGGTTGATCTTGTCGTCTGGCCTTCCGATTGGTCGATCTGGGTCGTGGGTAGTCCTGTTCGGCCTGATGTCGACGTTCCATTGGTTCTTCCCACAGTCCTTTGTCCTAGTCACATCCAAAGGCATCCTGCATGTGCGTTTGTTTTCACAGGCCCTATTCATGGGGGAGGGGATGTGTGTGTGGGTCTGACAAAGTAGAGGGGATGGGTGCATGTTGTGCCAAGAATAGCTTATGTTGAGAAGTGGTTAAAACAAGTTACCAGTATCTTATACAATTTCTTACAATAGTCTTAAACGACTTATCCATACATGACAGGTAAGGTATTGTGAATGCATTTGAGAACTTGCAAAAATTAACATTTCATTCAAACATACATTATGTTGGCCTATGACACACATAAGTATGAACCAAATGAGTATTGTGGATGAGAATCAGTTCAGCAGTGTGTTGTAGCTTTCTGTTAACTTTTTTTAAAATATATATATATACACTGCTCAAAAAAATAAAGGGAACACTTAAACAACACAATGTAACTCCAAGTCAATCACACTTCTGTGAAATCAAACTGTCCACTTAGGAAGCAACACTGATTGACAATAAATTTCACATGCTGTTGTGCAAATGGAATAGACAACAGGTGGAAATTATAGGCAATTAGCAAGACACCCCCAATAAAGGAGTGATTCTGCAGGTGGTGACCACAGACCACTTCTCAGTTCCTATGCTTCCTGGCTGATGTTTTGGTCACTTTTGAATGCTGGCGGTGCTTTCACTCTAGTGGTAGCATGAGACGGAGTCTACAACCCACACAAGTGGCTCAGGTAGTGCAGCTCATCCAGGATGGCACATCAATGCGAGCTGTGGCAAGAAGTTTTGCTGTGTCTGTCAGCGTAGTGTCCAGAGCATGGAGGCGCTACCAGGAGACAGGCCAGTACATCAGGAGACGTGGAGGAGGCCGTAGGAGGGCAACAACCCAGCAGCAGGACTGCTACCTCCGCCTTTGTGCAAGGAGGAGCACTGCCAGAGCCCTGCAAAATGACCTCCAGCAGGCCACAAATGTGCATGTGTCTGCTCAAATGGTCAGAAACAGACTCCATGAGGGTGGTATGAGGGCCCGACGTCCACAGGTGGGGGTTGTGCTTACAGCCCAACACCGTGCAGGACGTTTGGCATTTGCCAGAGAACACCAAGATTGGCGAATTCGCCACTGGCGCCCTGTGCTCTTCACAGATGAAAGCAGGTTCACACTGAGCACATGTGACAGACGTGACAGAGTCTGGAGACGCCATGGAGAACGTTCTGCTGCCTGCAACATCCTCCAGCATGACCGGTTTGGCGGTGGGTCAGTCATGGTGTGGGGTGGCATTTCTTTGGGGGGCCGCACAGCCCTCCATGTGCTCGCCAGAGGTAGCCTGACTGCCATTAGGTACCGAGATGAGATCCTCAGACCCCTTGTGAGACCATATGCTGGTGCGGTTGGCCCTGGGTTCCTCCTAATGCAAGACAATGCTAGACCTCATGTGGCTGGAGTGTGTCAGCAGTTCCTGCAAGAGGAAGGCATTGATGCTATGGACTGGCCCGCCCGTTCCCCAGACCTGAATCCAATTGAGCACATCTGGGACATCATGTCTCGCTCCATCCACCAACGCCACGTTGCACCACAGACTGTCCAGGAGTTGGCGGATGCTTTAGTCCAGGTCTGGGAGGAGATCCCTCACCGCCACCTCATCAGGAGCATGCCCAGGCGTTGTAGGGAGGTCATACAGGCACGTGGAGGCCACACACACTACTGAGCCTCATTTTGACTTGTTTTAAGGACATTACATCAAAGTTGGATCAGCCTGTAGTGTGGTTTTCCACTTTAATTTTGAGTGTGACTCCAAATCCAGACCTCCATGGGTTGATAAATTTGATTTCCATTGATAATTTTTGTGTGATTTTGTTGTCAGCACATTCAACTATGTAAAGAAAAAAGTATTTAAGAAGAATATTTCATTCATTCAGATCTAGGATGTGTTATTTTAGTGTTCCCTTTATTTTTTTGAGCAGTGTATATATACTCTGAATGGAATCCTACAACTACAGTCTTTCAATCTGTAACAAATGGTCCAAAGGGAGGACAGGCCTGTTTTTAATTGCTATTAGAATTGTATGTGATCATTATTCTGCTATTTCTTGTAGTATTGATTGGGTAAAGGAAGCCATGGGAAGAGGCGATGGAAGAGTGTCATCATATGACAGTTGGATACCATCGGATGAGGAAGTGACATCGGAGGACATCTCTGACTACATCCGTCCTTTTTGTGTGAGGTAGGTCTCAACAATTTTTTTTTTACATTATAGACCTACTGATTGAGTGCTTACCTTGTTAAAATGTACTTATAAATGCCTCGTGCTTAGTTTAAATTTCGTACCCCCTCAGAACCCAAAACAAGCTTGTTTTACTCCAATGTTTGTAGAACTGACAGTGCCTTAGCGAAGGGGGTGCACATACTCCAAATCCGTAGCCTCAATGAGTTGTGCTTGATCATCTCTCTGAAGACACAGCGAGGATGGGAGGATGATGAAATGTCACAAATTCCCGACAAGTGTCGGGTCCTGTGCAAAGATGACATTGTGGGACAACATGCATATAACCTGAACTTGAGGGAATTGGTGTCATTTCTCAGACTCCAAATTGCTAATTGCCAAAAAGACGGCTTGTAAAGTCACAGCACCCTTCGAAGTGATAGTTAGATCAAAAGGCACAGCAACTATGATTGCATGGGTGAGAATTCCTTTCTTTGGTAGCGACATTTTCACTAGTAAAGCCTGAAGAAAAAAAAGGTATATTTCTGTTTCAGAGTTGTTCCAATGGTGTCACAGTTTGGAAGTGGAACTCCCAGCCAACGTCATCTTCAAAAGTTCATGATTTTCTCATTGTTTGTGAAACAAATGTAAAAACCATATCGTTCCTCGTAATGAAGTCTCTGTGAGAATTCCAAGAACAATCAGAACATACCAGCACATTTGTCTGGCCTTCCTGGTGTGAAATTGCCATTATTACATACGATAGGCATTTGAAAATTGTATTTGGTGTTTCAGCTGATGGTCGTATTTGGCAGTCCTGGCGATTGTGCCCAGTACTGTTCTTATACAGCAATGGAGAATGAGACCAAGGAAATCCTCTCCGTCGTGAGAATCGACATAAGGGAAACCCAGCGGAGCTCCTGCAGAATGGAGAAAAAGGGCTTTATAAGGACAATGGAAAAGCTGGTGACCCAAGTCCCACTGACTGAAGTGTGTACTGATGCCCACACCCCTGCCCTAATGAGTAAGTTAGGTTTCTTTTGAATTTAACAATACACAAACACAACTAGACAACAGATAATACATGGCTCTAATAGTATCAACTCATAGTAAATAAAAAATGATTTCTTCTCAATTGAATTCAAATTGTGTAATTGCACAGACTCAAACTCTCAAACATCACACACTGTAATGTGCATGTTTTTCTCCTCAGAACCAGAGACAGGCCCATACACAGAGGTGAAGCACTCGCTTGATGTGTGGCATGGGGCAAAGAACTTGGACAAAAATATTTATGCTGCAAATTATTTATATTGAGGAATTTATGCAATCCCCACTTTGGTTGTTATCTTTTACATATTTACGTTTCTAATTGTGAGAATTATCTTAAACCCCTTCTCAAGACATTCTCTTAAAGGCTTGGCAGCAGGCAGGGTACTCATCCTTCTCCAGTGCAGTATTTTTATTTATTTTTTCACCTTTATTTAACCAGGTAGGCCAGTTGAGAGAAAGTTCTCATTTACAACTGCAACCTGGCCAAGATGAAGCAAAGCAGTGCGACAAAAACAACACATAGTTACACATGGGATAAGATTAGGGAGGTAAGGCAATAAATAGGTCGTAGTGGCGAAATAATTACAATTTAGCATTAACACTGGCGTGATAGATGTGCAGATGAGGATGTGCAAGTAGAGATACTGGGGTGCAAAAGAGCAAAACATTATAATAATATGGGGATGAGGTAGTTGGGTGGGCTATTTACAGATGGGCTATGTACAGGTGCAGTGATCGGTAAGCTGCTCTGACAGCTGATGCTTAAAGTTAGTGAGGGAGATATGAGTCTCCAGCTTCAGTGATTTTTGCAATTCGTTCCAGTCATTGGCAACAGAGAACTGGAAGGAAAGGCGGCCAAAGTGGGTGTTGGCTTTGGGGATGACCAGTGAAATATACCTGCTGGAGCGCGTGCTACGGGTGGGTGTTGCTATAGTGACTAGTGAGCTGAAATAAGGCAGGGCTTTACCTAGCAAAGACTTACAGATTACCTGGAGCCAGTGGGTTTGGCGACGAATATATAGCGAGGGCCAGCCAACGAGAGCATACAGGTCGCAGTGGTGGGTAATATATGGGGCTTTGGTGACAAAACAGATGGCACTGTGATAGACTGCATCCAATTTGCTGAGTAGAGTGTTGGAGGCTATTTTGTAAATGAAACCAGATTGCATAGTGGAGAAAGTAGAGTGGGATTCGAAATGGTCGGTGATCTTTTTAACTTGGCTTTCGAAGACTTTAGAAAGGCAGGGCAGGATGGATATAAGTCTGTAATAGTTTGGGTCTAGAATGTCTCCCCCTTTTAAGAGTGGGATGACCGCGGCAGCTTTCCAAACTTTGTGGATATCAGACGATACGAGAGGTTGAACAGGCTAGTAATAGGGGTTCCAACAATTGTGGCGGATAGTTTTAGAAAGAGAGGGTCCAGATTGTCTAGCCCAGCTGATTTGTAGGGCTCCAGATTTTGCAGCTCTTTCAGAACATCAGCTATTTGGGTGAAGGAGAAGCGGGGTGCAGAGCTGTTGGTAGGGGTAGCCAGGTGGAAA
Organism: Salvelinus alpinus; assembly: GCF_045679555.1. Classification (NCBI taxonomy): domain Eukaryota; kingdom Metazoa; phylum Chordata; class Actinopteri; order Salmoniformes; family Salmonidae; genus Salvelinus; species Salvelinus alpinus. Next base: position 3,185,236 of record NC_092109.1, read on the forward strand.
GCATGGCCAGCCGTAGAAAAATGCTTATTGAAATTCTCGATTGTAGATTTATCGGTGGTGACATTGTTTCCTAGCCTCAGTGTAGTGGGCAGCTGGGAGGAGGTACTCTTATTCTCAATGGACTTTAGTGTCCCAAAACGTTTTGGAATTAGTGCTACAGGATGCAACTTTCTGTTTTGAAGAAGCTAGCCTTTGCTTTCCTAAATGACTGTGTATATTGGTTCCGTACTTGCCTGAAAAGTTGCATATGGCGGGGGCTATTTGATGCTAATGCAGTACGCCATGGGATGGTTTTGTGCTGGTCAAGGGCAGTCAAGTCTGGAGTGAACCAAGGGCTATATCTGTTCTTAGTTCTACATTCTTTGAATGGGGCATGCTTATTTAAGATGGTAAGGAAAGCCCTTTTAAAGAACAACCGGGCATCCTCTACTGACAGGATGAGGTCAATATCCTTCCAGGATACCCGGGCCAGGTCTATTAGTGATGAGGGGTGGTCGTTTGATTGCGGACCCATTACAGACGCAGGCAATGAGGCAGTGATCGCTGAAATCCTGGTTGAAGACAGCAGAGGTGTATTTAGAGGGCAAGTTGGTCAGGATGATATCTATGAGGGTACCCATGTTTACGGATTTATGGTTGTACCTGGTAGGTTCCTTGATAATTTGTGTGAGATTGAGGGCACCTAGCTTAGCTTGTAGGATGGCTGGGGTGTTAAGCATATGCCAGTTTAGGTCACCTAACAGTACGAACTCTGAAGATAGATGGGGGGGGTAATCAATTCACATATGGTGTCCAGGGCGCAGCTGGGTGCTGAGGGGGGTCTATAACAAGTGGCAACAGTGAGACTTATTTCTGTAAAGGTGGATTTGTTTGGGCACAGACCTGGATAGTATGACAGAACTCTGCAGGCTATCTCTGCAGTAGATTGCAACTCCGTCCTCTTTGGCAGTTCTATCTTGACGGAAAATGTTGTAGTTGGAATGGAAATTTCAGAATTTTTGGTGGCCTTCCTAAGCCAGGATTCAGACACGGCTAGGACATCAGGGTTGGCAGAGTGTGCTAAAGCAGTGAATAAAACAAACTTATGGAGGTGGCTTCTGATGTTAACATGGATGTAACCAAGACTTTTACGGTTACAGAAGTCAACAAATGAGAGCGCCTGGGGAATGGGTGTAGTACTGGGGGCTACAGGACCTGGGTTAACCTCTACATCACAAGAGGAACAGAGGAGGAGTAGGAGTAGGGTACGACTAAAGGCTATAAGAACTGGACGTCTAGTGCGTTGGGAACAGAGAATAAAAGGAGCAGGTTTCTGGGTGTGGTAGAATAGATTCAGGGCATAATATACAGACAAGGGTATGGTAGGATGTGAGTACAGTGGCGGTAAACCTATGCATTGAGTGATGATGAGAGAGGTTGCATCTCTGGAGGCACCAGTTTAGCCAGATGAGGTCTCCACATGTGTGGGGGGTGGGACAAAATAACTATCTTAGGCGTGTTGAGCGGGACTGGGGTCTCTGCAGTGAAATAAAACAATAACCGAAACAGCAATAGATGAGGCATATTGACATTAGAGAGAGGCATAAAGCAATCACAGGTGTTGATCGGGAGAGCTAAGACCACAACGAGTAAATGGCGATGAATGGGCAGAGAGGGTCAGTTAGGTCCACACAGGACCTGAGTTCGAGGCTGGGGCTGACAGATAAACAAAATGAGGTACCGTGTTAATGAACAATCCAGCAGGTGTAAGGACATTATCAACCACTTTTGGTGGCCCTGTAAGAAGGCTGGGACATATGAAGGGTTCATTGTAAGTGAAACTTTGACACTATAAACATCCAACTCTTGGATCAATTATATTTCATGGCTGGTATCGTACTGGACTGTAATTTCAGCGCTGTCATTACTTGGATTAATCATATGGCAGACTTTTGTGTTAATTAATGGTTTCTGATAAATGTTTTTCACTGTTGTAGAACCTATAGTTTTCACTGTTGTAGGGGAACATGAAAGGGCATTCGGCAGCTGTCAGCATGACAGTTTGCATGAACCTGGCACAAAATCATGGATGGAGGTTCAGCAGGCCACAAGACTCAAATTGTGCTCAACAAGAGGTGGTTTAAAGATATCCCCAAATGCCTAGCTTTTAGGTACTGTAAATTGTGTTTGTCATATTTTATATACAGTAAACAAATATATATACGCAACATGCAACAATTTCAGAGTTTACTGCGTTACTGTTCATATAAGGAAATCGGTCAATTGAAATAAATAAATTAGCCCCTAATCTATGGATTTAACAGGACTGGGAATACAGATATGCATCTGTTGGTCACAGATACCTTAAAAAAAACTATGCAGGCCATAGAAAATGGGGACCTTTTCGTCTTCTAGGAGTTGTGTACATAGGCCATGCATTATGCTGAAACATGAGGTGATGGCGGCGGATGAATGGCACGGCAATGGGCCTCAGGATCTCGTCACTTTATCTCTGTGCATTGAAATTGCCATCAGTAAAATACAATTGTGTTCGTTGGCCGTAGCTTATGCCTGCCCATACCGTAACCCCACTGCGGGGTACTCTGTTCATCCATGAAGAGCACACTTTTCCAGTGTGCCAGTGGCCATTGAAGGTGAGCATGTGTCCTATGAAGTCGGTTACGAAGCCAAACTGCATTCAGGTCAAGACAGTTGCGTGGACAACGGAACACGCAGATGAGCTTCCCTGAGACGGTTTCTGACAGTTTGTGCAGAACTTATTCTGTTGCGTGAACCCAGTTTTATCGGCTGTCTGGGTGGCTGGTCTCTGACGATCTCGCATGTGAAAAAGCAAGGATGTGGAGGTCCTGGACTGCGATCGTGAGGCCGGCTGGGCATTCTCTAAAACGACGGAGGCGGCTTCTGGTAGAGAAATTATCATTAAATTATCTGGCAACAGTTGTGGTGGACATTCCTGGAGTCAGCATGACAATTGCACACTCCCTCAAAACTTGAGATATGTGACAAAACTGCACATTTTAGTGGCCTTTTATTGTCCTCAGCACAAGGTGCACCGATCATGCTGAAATGCTTACTAACAGGGATGTGCACAGCATTTGAAAGAAATAAGCTTTTTGTGTGTATGTAGCATTACTGCAATCTTTTATTTCAGCTCATGAAACATGGGACCGTTCTGGGCATGCAGACTATTCTATACATCTCTGGTCAACCAGAACCTGCCGGAAGTTATTCAGTGCAACATCTTGAAATTGTAATACTAATGACTTTTTGCCATTCTCTGTTCTGTATCCTCAACTACTACAGAAACTTTAAAAGGGTACAGATTATGTTAAGTGCTTGTGAAGACCCCAAAACCCTAGTTACATCCCTGAGCTGCAAGCAGTTGTGGTGAGACAGAGGTTGGCATCCAACATAGGAATGCCAAAGATCAAGACTTGTGTAGCATGTATCCCAAGGTATCTTGGCCTTCCCCCTGACGTTCCACCACCACATGTCAGCCGGGGGCTAGGTATGAGAGATGAGAAAAAATAACTGTCTTTGGGTAGGGTCATAAAGGGTGTTTCTATATGTTTATTTTTCTTCCCAGGATCTGGACAGGTACTGTACATAGACTGGAATCCCCATGTCTGCAAGCAGACATACTGAATACCCCCCCAAAAATCCTATTGTTTCTTACAAATAACCACCATTATATTGTGTTATTGTACAATCCACTCTACTTAATTAGATGTCATTTGCTTATGTAAAGAACCTCATGTTATTGTACAGTCCCCTCTACTCAAGCCACCATTAAATTGACCTCATGAATGTTGTCTTGTGTCCAAATGATTTGTTCTATATGAAAATCTTTGCACTTACCCCATATTCAACCTTTTTTGTAAATTAAGCATTTTAAATACATGGACACATTTCTTTAGGTCAGTCAGCGTCTCTGATGCGCAACATGCAGGATCTTGGAATAACAATTCTGTGACACTGCTGCCAACAGATTAGCTGCTGGTAGGCAGCATGCCTGTACTCCAAACGGTATTTTCCCTGTTCCTACCCCCAAGCCATAAGACTCCTGAACATCTAATCAAATGGCTACCCAGAACATTTGCATTGCCCCTCCCTTCCCCACACCTCTGCTATCATCTATGCATAGTCACTTTACCAACTGGTGCCCCCGCACATTGACTTTAACGGTACCCCCCCGTATATAGTCTCGCTATTGTTGTTACTTTTATTTCTTTAACTGCATTGTTGGTTAGGGGCTTGTAAGTAAGCATTTCACTGTAAGGTCTACACCTTTTGCATTTGGCGCATGTGACTAATAAAATTTGATTTGATCCAGGGCAACATCATTCCTATAGACCCTGATGTTCCTCAGGTTTCCAGGCAGTAAGTGTATATGTGCGACGTTGTACTGATACAGGTGTTGGCCCCCCACCACAGCACTTAATGTCAGTTGGCATTTCACAACACCTGACACAGGTGCACCAAAAGGCACCTCCATCTCCCTTGTTAGCCTGGATGAAATGGACCACATCAAAAAGTGCTCCTGGTGTTCTCCAGCGTCGTCAAGACACCATGCCCTTTCTTTCCAACAGCTGTTCAAGATGGACCTAAAGTGAATGAGTAAAAAAATAAATACAAATGGTTTCATTTCCTACTTGACAATCTAGTCTAATCAGACATGATGTAACGTGGCTTATAAACCTCCACCTGTGCACGTCTAGCTTGATGACGATGATCAATCCTCTCCCTGTCAGCCAGGGATATTTCCCAGATTCTGCCTCTGCCCCCTCCACTGGCCCACTGTCTCTTCACTGGCTCTCAGCAATTCTCCATGGACCTTTGCCTCTGGCTCTCCTTCTCTGTGTAGGCCTGTGTGTGCCATGTTCAGGCAGCAGATTCACCTAAAAGCAATCATTCAAGAATCAGGATCACCTTAGCCGAGAAGTACATTTACCTGTACCAGAAATTTGACCTGGTTAAACAGAAATTTGCTGCCAGCAACTGACAAATATACTGTGAAAGAATAATTAGATAGGTCTGACATGGTAATATGTGCTGTAAATACTAGCTAACACATTGCATTTATATGGTCATTGGATATGATATTACCACTGATCTGATTTCTGTCGTGGAAGTAAGACGAACATGACTAATTAGCTAACACATTTCATGAAAACAAACATTGGACTACGACAAGCTTAGCTAACGTTAGCTGTCTAGCCAACAGCCAGAACATCCTGAACAGTTGCAGAAACTAGCTATTTTCTAGTACAAAGTGTAAAATAATGGCTAATTGCGTTAGATAATTGATTGTTTTATTCCATAAAGTACTCTTAGCAGTATTTTTGGTTACAGTCCAACAGGATTGACTATAATCATGAACACCACTACCGCAGAATGACAGTTGATGTAACGATAGTCGTAGTCGTTCTCCTCCTCAGACGAGGAGGAGCATGGATCAGAGAACCAATTTGCAGCGTGGTAGTTAGACATATTATTTATTTACAAAAAACAGACGAAGACGAAAAAACTCTTGAACAAAATACAAAACAACAAACGAAGTAGACAGACCTGGACTACGAACTTACATGTAACGAAGAACGCAGGAACAGGTACAAACTACAAACAAACCGAAACAGTCCCATGTGGCGCAACAGACACAGGAGACAACCACCCACAACAAACAATGTGAAAACACCTACCTTAATATGGTTCTCAATCAGAGGAGATGAAAACCACCTGCCTCTAATTGAGAACCATATCAGGTCACCCATTAACCAACATAGAAACACATAACATAGAATGCCCACCCACACTCACGCCCTGACTGACTAACACATACAAAAACAGAAAACAGGTCAGGAACGTGACAGTTGAGTTGTAAACGCCGCCTTGCTGAGAAAAATCGGCTGCAAATGTAAACAATGGAAAAAATAAACTTGTATTTCCAGTGCTGTTCCGTCAAAGCACTGAATAGGTCAAATCTTAGTTGAGAGAGAAACAAATCACACATTTTTATTTGGCACTTACTGAGTCGCTTTAAGCTACTTTAAAACACAATTTCAAGACTAGGGGCCTGTTGCACAAAACTAGGATAAGGGATTAAGCCAGGATATCTTGGTGATCCTGGCTCAATTGATCCGTAATCCGGTTGCACTAAAGATGGATAGGGGGCAGGAGGATATGTTATGGTATAAATTACCATGGAGATTTATTCTGTGGAGCTAGCCTGCTCCAGACCAGGCTAAATTCCAGGATCTATTTAATCTCATCCCTAATGTCAGTCAGCAGTCACCACAAATGGAAACCAATAGTTATTTCACTGCTCACTATACATTGTTATCACATATAACTAGACCCACTGTTATTATTTAAACGTTTGTGATCATGAATTTCAATGATTTTGGATAAAAAATGATTTTTAGATGATGTTGCTATCATTAGATAATTTACAGTTTCCCATAGACTATAAGGCTATATATAAAATGATAGAATATTAGGGCCACAGAGGGGAAAAAAACACAAGTCATAATATTGTAACCAGTTGTTTTAAAGGAGGACAGTTGTTAAAATGACAGATGTGGGGCATTTCGTGAAATTGTACTTCAGTATGGTTTCATAAACAAAGACATGCTGATGTGCCAGAATATTAAGTATCACATTGTCATAAGTATCAAAACTGTAAAAACAATATGTAGCTTTTCTGCAGAAAGAACCAGCCTCATAAATTTATGACTTTATCCTTTTTCTTCAGTGTGGCCCTAGTACTCTGTCATATAAACAAATACACATTCCATATGAATATAAAAACACAATGTGTAACATTATGTTCCTTTATTGAATAAGGACAAAACAAAGCAGGTAAACCATCAGCTCCTTTCGAAACTGAAGTCACAGTGACTCTACAAGATGGAAAGCACAGAATCCAAGCATATTATACAAAATGATACATACACATTCAAAGGTCTATATATAACACACCCTGCATGTCTGCACACTAAAATAAATGCAGGACAAATCCATACACATCAACTGAACAGACAAATGAATGGATGCAGTAGCCTCCCTGCAGCCTTGTATTACACACAGTATACCGCACAAACATCATAAGAGGCCAAATTCGTCAAAAAACGAACCCAAAAATACCCAAATTCCTCTGCCACCGCAGGACATATTTAACCAAAATTGAAAGCACACATACTAACTAAAATAATTCAACACATATTGGTCCCTCAGCAGCCGACCACTGTCGTCATCAGGGAAGATTGCCGGATTGTCCCAGTCCATGGCTGGTGGCACTCTGGGGGCCCTCTCCTTCCTCAGGCAGGCCACATTGTGGAGGACAGCACAAGCCACAGTAATATCACATGCCCTAACAGGGCTGACCCTTAATTTGTGAAGGCAGTGAAAGCGTGCCTTCAGGAGGCCAAAGGTCATTTCAACTCTGGCCCTGGTCCTGGCATGGGCATGGTTGTAGGCCTGCTGTGCTTCCTGGGGGTCTGTGAAAGGTGTCAGGAGAAAAGGCTGGCAGCCATACCCCCTGTCTCCCAGCAACACACCAGAGAATTCACCTGTCAACACAAAATCTCATCATTACTACCTCATAAACACAGTGATATTCTTGACACAGCCATGATGGTTATAAATAGGGGTTGTGTGGCTTACCTTGTGATAGGCACTGATAGATTTCAGAGGCCCGAAAGATTCTGGAGTCATGGACTGAGCCAGGCCATTTTGCCACAACATTGCTGATCACACAGTCAGCATTGCAGACCATCTGAAATCATAAGATGAGGAATATTACACCAATCAATGCACATCACTGGCAATGCAGAGTGTTCGTCAATGGACAATATCAAAAAGTTATGTTCACCTGAACATTAATGCTGTGAAAGGATTTCCTATTCACAAAATCGGCCTCATGGGCACCTGAGGGGGCTTTTATCCTTATGTGTGTGCAGTCCACTGCACCAATGACATTGGGGAAACCTGTCACACAAAGTAATGAGTATCCTACTATGTGTTAACAGTTGTCCTGTAATTTGTAGATCCTCTTACCTGCAATCCTATAGAACTCATCTTTGATGTCACAGAGTCTTCTGTGGCCAGGGAAGGAGATGAAGACATCTGCTAATGCTTTGATAGCCAGACACACACTCCTTATTGTGCGGCAAATTGTGGCCTTGTTCAGCTGTTCTGCATCCCCCACTGAGTACAGGAAGGCTCCACTAGCAAAAAAGCGCAAGGCCACACAAACCATTTGCTCCACACTCAGTGCATGGCTCCGTGCAGTGCGGTGCTTAATCCTGGGACCCAGTAGTCTGCATAGATACCTGATGCCATCTGCAGAAAACCTGTATCTTTCATATAGATGGTCATCAGGGAAGGCCAGTGGGTCCAACCGGTCCCTGAAGACCCTTTCTCGCCTGAAGGCTCTCCTCAGCACAAGTGCTTCTTCATCCACCACATCTCGCACGAATGGGCATGCCATTGTCAGAGCAGAAAGGAACACACAATTTTGGCCCTTCATATAGGCTAGTGGCCACACCTGGTGCTGGGGGGGTGGGCAAAAGAGGGCGATGCCTTATAACGATGACTTGGTTGTACTGATTGCTGGGAAAAAAAAAAAAACTTAGAAAGCTGCCACCGTCCTGTGTGCTCACAATAAGAGCTCATATGTCATGGCTCACTTGACTTTACGAGAATATACCTAATTTTTATTTTGAGCTGTGTCATCTTCTTGGAGCTGGGGGAGGAAAGAAAAATAATGATTAATACATTTGTGTTACAGTTAGCATACAGTGTACATTGAAGGCATATCTCACCTCCCTCTCAAGTTTTTTTATTTCAAGGTCCAGTTTCCTAATTGTCCTCTTTTTTATTTCGGACTCCAGTGCAAGATTTTCCATCTTTTTCTTCTTGTACTGAATGTCTATGTCTGCCAGTTCTATTTGGCGCCGGAGGTGGTTGCCATACAACTTTCTGATAGCTTGTGAGCTCTGTGAACACAATACAATTAGCGCAGCTGGAATTTGGCAGGATGTGGTGTCCTTTTATTAATACGCACTATGTTGCCAGGCTGGTTTTCCCACTGTATAGCATCTGGGTCCTGTAAAAGAAATTAGATTTTTTGATTTTGATGAGGACTCCTCACCATTGTAGAGTAAATAGTACTTTCACAGTCTTAACATGATACCTCATGCCTTCTGGAATCCAGAGAGATGGTCTCCTCCTCATCATCGTCTCCATCATGTGCTGTTGCTGCTGCACTGGGGCCTTCACCCTATCACATTTAATCGGATTCATATTGAAGCTAGTAGACAAGACATGCCAGGCCTACAGTATGCCTTTGATGGAGTACTCACTGGATCAGCATCGTCTGGTGCTTGTGCTGGTGGCTCTAACAGGAACACAGTGCTGCCAGACACTGCAAGGCAATAGGTAAACCAAAGTCAGACAGTCCAAATTGATTCAATATGAATGTGGTTGTATCCCATGTAGAGATGGAAGGACATACCTTGAATGAAGCGGGTGGCATCTTGGGAGGAACCTATGCTCGTCTCTTTCCCCCCAGGGATCCCCTCTAAGACGGGCCTGCCTTTATTTAGCTCCAAGGCCATGTCCTCTGCTGGGGTAAGGTCAGCCTTTGGTGACCCACCACCCGTGCCTTGTCTGTGGGTATTCTTTTTCACTGCTAAAACAGTACAGACAATGTGTGAGCAGGCACCTTCTGGGTACAATATATGCTTGTGCTTTGTTAAATATTAGTCAGGGACCATACCATTCTGCAGAATGTTCTTGTATTTGATTTTGACCTGCTGCCATGTCCGTTTTGGCCCGTTCATGTTTAATCTACACACACACACACACACACACACACACACACACACATTTAATGGAGTCACACTGCAAAAAATTACTTGGTATTTTTGTCTTGTTTTCAGTAAAAATATCAAAAAATTTATCATAGCTTTATACAGTGTGATGGAGTTACTTTACACAATTTCACTCATATCTGCAGTGCATTTCAATTAAAAATTTAACCGTTTCATAATTACAGTACAACTGCATTTTTGGAGATGTGAATTAAATATTTGAATTGTAATTGTGATGTTTCAGCGGAGCGGTGAGTGTGTAATTGTGCACTACTTACGCATTCAGGCGGTCTGCAATACTTTGCCACGCTTTTTCTCTTTGCTTTATCACTGTGGCGGTGTTGCCTTTCTTCTTAATTATATCTTTTACCTCCTCGTATGCCTCCATGAGGATTTGTGCTTCCGACGGGGAAAAGTACGCGGCTCTAGTTGCCATGGTAAATCAGTTAATCTGTGATCTGTGGCGGGGTCTATTTGAGTGAGCCGTGAGCGCGCACCTATCCAGGATTGGTTTCACCTGGCTTAATGAATCCGTGTCTGCTCATCCTGGCTTGGTCTTTGTGCAACCAATTAAGCCTGGACGCACATGTTTTGGCTTCATTGAGCTCAGCTGAGTCATTTATCCCGGATGTCTTAATTCTACTTTTGTGCAACAGGCCCCAGTTCCCACTTGACATATCCAAAGCATGTTTCTACTAAGTGTCCATATTTTACACAGGTCAGGGGGTTGTTCCATATGGATGAGTGGAATATTTTAAAAGGCCATTTAAATAAGCTTAACTCCACAGTAAAAGTGTCTGATGCTCTTAAGTTATAAATACAAGTGTATAGTTGCTTAGTGAAAAGGTTTCAGGATGTAACCTATTTGTGGCCTTGTTCGCTTAATGCAGTTATGGTTCATCTCAGGTGATTTATTGCATGAAATGACATTTTTAAAGGACTATTTGAGTCCGTAAGTCCACAGCCAAATCCTTTTGCATTCACACTGTACTTAGTGATAATACCATGCAAAGGGGAAGAGTGTAGGTCAAAGCCTTGGGCTGCAGTGCTTAGTTGACTTTGCACAGTGGTATGGTTTTTTGAACCAGTAATTAGTAGAATTTCTTAACATGTCTTATGCTTGGAAAGAGGATTAAGCTACTTTAAAAACACCATTCTGGGACAAGTTCCAAGTTGACATATTCAAAGCACATGTCTCTACTACTAAGTATTTATATTTCAGAGGTCAGGGGTCGTTCCATAAGGATGAATGGAACATTTAGAAATGTCTTTCGCCGTATCAATCACCTTTAATTTTCCTCAGTAAAAAGTTATCATGCAGTTATAAATTATAGATTCAAGTGTGTAGTTAAGTGAAAATGTTTTGGAATGTTACCTATTGTTAATTTTGCAGCGTTGTCTGCTTGGTGCAGTCAGGGCTAGTTATAGTAAGGTTTTTGATGGGTTTTAAAAGGGCCTATTTGTATGTAAATCTTACCATCTGAAGAAAAAGTAAATACAATATCAGTCAAAAGTTCAGGCACCTACTCATTCAAGGGTTTCTTTATTTTGACTATTTTCTACATTGTAGAATAGTGAACACAAACTATGTAATAAAAAAAAAGTGTTAAAACAAATCTAAATATTTCATATTTGAGATTTCTCAAAGTAGCCACCCTTTGCCTTAATTTAACAAGGCACAACTGTTGAAATGCATTCCACGTGACTACCTCATGAAGTTGGCTGAGAGAATGCCGCGTGTGCAAAGCTGTCAAGGCAACGGGTGGCTACTTTGAGAGACTGAGTCAAGACCAAGAACGTAGGTAGACAAGGGGTCGAGACCAGAAAAATGCGAGTCCAAATCAAGACCATGATTGTTAATTTGTCAAATCAGTTCAAAATGTCCAGTTTTTTTATGTTCATTCACTACATCACCAAAAGTATGTAGACACCTGCTCGTCGAACATCTCATTCCATAATCTCATTCCTTGCAAACTCAACGTACGGTGAGAGGGAGTTTTGTGGTTACTGAAGCGTTGCCTATAAGCTTCAGGCACCAACTCATAAGCCCAACACGGTTGTTTTAACTATATACTGTAAACCGTCTTCCAGGAAGAGAGCAGCTACTACCACACACTTTACGTCGTAACGGACGGCCAAACCTCGAGTGGCCAATGCAGCGCAGCGGCCACAAGTTCAAACGCAGAGAAATGGGAATCAACTTCCGACTCCCGGAATGGAGGGACTAAAGCAATATTTTTTACTCACATCGAAGTGGGCTTGATGACGGGCAGGTTGTGGAATCGCACTGGCGCCAGCGTCTAGCTCCAGTTGTGCCATTTCCAAACAGGCCAGCCTCACCTTTAGCCTAGCGGTCCCATCTGAACGACCTGAAGCAGAAAATATGCTCGAATCGGGGAAATGTAAAGGGGGTACAAGCAACCCCTTCTTCTACCCCCCTGAAGCCTCCCTCTCCTCCTTCAACAAGAAAATGTGTTCTCACCAAACCCTCCCTGACTAGCACCAACAGCTCAGCCTTTAGGGCTTTCTCAGGGATAAAGAGTCCATAATGGTCAGCTATAGCACAAAGGCCTACTTTACACAACCCTTCCAACGGATCAACAGAGGGCGCGTCAATAAACTGGGAGACTGCCGAGGCAGCCATTTTGTACACAGCAGCCTACTTAACACATGCAAACTAAACAAGTCACCCAAACTCACAACCACACCTCTACACCCATTATGTTACATACGCCTCTTGGAGGGGGGGGATCACAACACCCTGCTACACTCAAGTCCCCATGGAGTGAAAGAGGTATGGGATTGCAGGTGCAGGTAAGGATGACAGGCAGAGAATTTTACCATTAACAGGGAATTTAATCCTTCACACGGTAATTTGGGGAAAGGGGGCTGGACGGAACCAAAGCAAAGAAAGTAAAAGTTAAAGCCCCCTCTACCTTACTAGCACCACCTGGTGCCTAACCAAAATACAGGGGATGGTCCGCTCAGGTCTTACCTGGGGTGCATAGACAGAGTACATACTGCAGGTATATGTATGCCCGCAGGCCTCTTGCCTAAGCACTCTCAAGGTGCCTTCCCCCCTGGGAACAAAAACAGAGTAATAATAACGTAACATGAACAATTTCAATAATCAAAACACAGTCCTTGTGACAAAGACATAACTCAGCAGGACCATTTACAAAATACTACAAAAACTGTCTGCACAACAACCAGCACAGGAACTCACAGCCGCTCTCTCTGAGCAACAACCAATACAGGACATACCAATAAGCTCCCCCTCTGAGCAAAGGAACACTGGCTTTTATACAGCTGGAGAAGGAGTATGTCATTGCAGACAGCTGTATCCCTTGACGAGAGGGTGGGGTCAGCTCTTATCTGCAATGGGGCCGACCAACCAGCTGCTTGGGGGAATCCAGGAAGCCATTTCCTGAAATACACACACATACATACAAACCCACAACAACACAGAAACTGTGGAACGTAACACATGGGGATTAATATGGAGTTGGTCCACCCTTTGCTGCAATAACAGCCTCCACTCTTCTGGGCTGGCTTTCTACTAGATGTTGGAACGTTGCTGCAGGGACTTGCTTCCATTCAGCCACGAGCATAAGTGAGGTCGGGCACTAATGTTGGGCGATTAGACCTGCTTCGCATTTGGCCGTTCCAATTCATCCCGATGGGGTTGAGGTCAGGACTCTGTGCCGGCCAGTCAAGTTCTTCCACACCGATCTTGACAAAACATTTCTGTATGGACATTTCTCTTTGTGCATGGGGGCATTGTCATACTGAAACAGGAAAGGGCCTTCCCCGAACTGTTGCCACAAAGTTGGAAGCACAGAATCGTCTAGAATGTCTTCGTATACTGTAGGGTTAAGATTTCCCTTCACTTGAACTAAGGGGCCTAGCCCGAACTATGATAAACAGCCCCAGACCATTATTCCTCATCCACCAAACTTTACAGTTGGCATCATGCATTGGGGAAGGTAGCATGTTCCTGGCATCCTCCAAACCCAGATTTGTCTGTCACAGACTGCGAGATGGTGAAGTGTGATTCATCCAGTGGTTCCACTGCTCCAGAGTCCAATGGCAGCGAGCATTGCGCAGGGTGATCTTAGGCTTGTGTGCGGCTGCTTGGCCATGGAAACCCATTTTATGAAGCTTCCGATTAACAGTTATTGTGCTGACGTTGCTTCCGGAGGCAGTTTGGAACTCGGTAGTGAGTGTTGCAAACAAGGACAGATTTTTACACGCTACGCGCTTCAGCACTCGGCGGTCCCGTTCTGTAAGCTTGTGTGGCCTACCACTTAGCGGCTGAGCCGTTGTTGCTCCTAGATGTTTCCACTTCACAATAACAGCACTTACAGTTGATCGGGCAGCTCCACCAGGGTAGAAATTTGACAATCTGACTTGTTGGAAAGGTGGCATCCTATGACGTAAGGCCATTCTACTGCCAATGTTTGTCTATGGAGATTGAGCACACAGCAATGCAATTTTATACACTTGTCAGCAACGGGTGTGGCTAAAAGAGCAGAATCTACTAATTTGAAGGGGTGTTCACATACTTTTGTATATACAGTGCTTTCGGAAAGTATTCAGACACCTTGACTTTTTCCACATTTTTCACTTGATTTGGCCTCTGGGCTTGCCGGGTAAAATCGTTCAAAATGGGAACACTCCCTTCCCGGCACTAGAGCTGCTGATTCAAGTGCACCTGCCATCAACAGTGCGAAACGAATACAAAAAAAAAAATGTAACGCAAGCCTTTATCTTTGGTGTTTTTACAGAAATGTTTGGTGATCGATTTGGAATGGCTTGGAGATCGACCGGTTGGTGACCACTGCCTTAGACCCTTAACAGACATATTTTAACAGTTACTGTTAGAATTCTGTGACATTAAAATGAGTTCCTGTGTAATTACTTTAAGAGCATATTTTATTAGCATGTTACATAGTACTTGGGTAATTTCATTTTAATTGCATAGCAATGAGTTGGGAGTTAACTATTGCACATAAGGAATAGTGACTTCCTTATTCCACTTGTGTAATAACTCCATAATTAAGCAATTCTAAAGTCCAATGTAACAATGTTGCTGTTGTAGAAAACAAAGTTGCTACATATAAGAACTTGATACGTTTTACTGTATTACCTTATGTCTCACTCATTAGGGTGTATTTCTTAGTCACTTTGAAAATGAGTCCATGTCCCTCACAAACTGTTGCCTGGCTCTAGCTTTCAGCGGCAATCAGCATTTGAAACAATAAGCCCTCTTCCCCGCCCCTGTTTTGGTAAAAGCTGAGGGATGGGTCTGGAGAAATGAAGAATATACTGGCACCTCTTATAGAATGTGCACTTAAAAACGTTGCCCAAATGTAAACAGTACCGGCACCCAAAATTTAGTACGACACCTATTTCAGTCCACTTCAAGCATAGGTTATTGTGTTAATGTAAGTCTAAGAAATGTGTGTGTTTGCTTGCAGTAACTCAGACGTTGAGTCCGGGCCTGGGTCAGGCTCCGGTTCGGGCTCAGGTTCCAGTTCCAGCAGCAGCAGTAGTAACAATTCAGGCAGTAGCTCAGGAAGCAGCTCAGATTCTGGCAGCCAGTCTGAATCCGACTCTGGGAAATCCAAGGAGAAGAACAAACCGGAAAGCAAAGCCAAGATCGACGGGGCCAAGGTGGGAACATCGACATTCAACTGAAACCCCTAGCGTACATGAAATGTGATTTTGAGATGTATTCACTGCGGTTTGCACAACGTGATACAGCCAAGCTGAAGTGAGAGAGTAAAGATTGGACATTTAAGCATCTTAGAGTTGGAGTGCTGATCGATTATCAGGTCTTTCCTGGCCATGTAATCTTACTCATTGGGATCTAAAATATAAACTGTATCCTAAATCAGTACTCCTACTCTGAGACGATTGATACATATGCCCTTAATCAGAAATACAAAATGGGGCTGTTGACCAAGAACTGTGTACTGTCCACAGGTGAACTGTACTTTTACTTATGGATAACTCTGCCCTATCTTCATTCTAGTTTTGGAAGTCCAACCCCAGCATCCTAGCAGTGCAAAGGTCAGCTATGCTCAGGAAACAGCAACTCTAGCTGCAGCAACAACAGAGCTCTTCTAACAGTGGATCGGTGGGTGGTGTTATCAATCATTTTACTTACTTGCCAGTCGCACACAGGACCAGGTGAGAACTACTGTCCCGAATGAGAAAATGACTGGCCCGGGCCAAGATCACATGAAAGCAAGTTGTGCACGCAGAATTTCAATCATGGTTGATTTCATGTTTAATTTGTTATCTGGGCAAGGACCTTATAGCCTGTAGCCAACCCTACGATCTGATATTTAAACTGATTGTTTGAAAAATTAAACCATCCCCCTCTCAAAGTCTGCTGCTGGAAAAACATATGTGTTTTGGCTTTACACCCCCTGCTATATTGTGGATAAAAAGTTACCTGTCTAACAGAACACAGAGGGTGTTCTTTAATGGAAGCCTCCAACTTAATCCAGGTAGAATCAGGAATTGCTCAGGGTAGCTGTCTAGGCCCCTTACTTTTTTCTATCTTTACTAACACCATGCCACTTGCTTTGAGGAATGCAGGTCTCTCCAGAGATGTTAGATCGGGTTCAAGTCCAGGCTCTGGCTGGGCCACTCAAGGACATTCAGAGACTTGTCCCGAAGCCACTCCTGCGTTGTCTTGGCTGTGTACTTAGGGTTGTTGTCCTGTTGGAAGGTGAACCTTCACCCCAGTCTGAGGTCCTGAGCGCTCTGGAGCAGGTTTTCATCAAGGATCTCTCTGTACTTTGCTCTGTTCATCTTTCCCTCGATCCTGACTAGTCTCCCAGTCCCTGCCGTTGAAAAACATCCCCACAGCATGATGCTGCCACCACCATGCTTCACCGTATGGATGGTGCCAGGTTTCCTCCAGACGTTACGCTTGGCATTCAGGCCAAAGAGTTCAATCTTGGTTTCATCAGACCAGAGAATCTTGTTTCTCATGATCTGAGAGTCCTTTAGGTGACTTTTGGCAAACATCAAGCGGGCGGTCATGTGCTTTTACTAAGGAGTGGCTTCCCTCTGGCCACTCTACCATAAAGGCCTGATTGGTGAAGAGCAGCAGAGATGGTTGTCCTTCTGGAAGGTTCTCCCATCTCCACAGAGGAACTCTGGAGCTCTGTCAGATTGAACATCGGGTTCTTGGTTACCTCCCTGACAAAGGCCCTTCTCCCCCGATTGCTCAGTTTGGCCGGGCAGCCAGCTCTAGGAAGAGTCTTCTAGGAAGAGGTTCCAAACTTCTTCCATTTAGGTTGGGGAAAACGAAACATGGCGGTGTTTGCCTTAGCAATCTCACTGGAATAAAGACCTCCTTCATTCCTGTCATTATTGAAAGAGATTGTGTTCTCACATCTCAAAATAGGGATACTTAATATTAGATCCTTCACTTCCAAGGCAGTTATAGTCAATGAACTAATCACTGATCATAATCTTGATGTGATTGGCCTGACTGAAACATGGCTTAAGCCTGATGAATTTACTGTGTTAAATGAGGCCTCACCTCCTGAATAAACTAGCGACCATATCCCCCGCACATCCCGCAAAGGTGGAGGTATTGCTTACATTTATGATAGCAAATTTCAATTTACAAAAAACCCCAACTATGTTTCAGATTTTGAGCTTCTCGTCATGAAATCTATGCAGCGTACTCAATCACTTTTTATAGCTACTGTTTACAGGCATCCTGGGCCATATACAGCGTTCCTCACTGAGTTCAATGAATTACTATCGGACTTGGCAGATAATATTCACATTTTTGGTGACTTTAATATTCACAAGGAAAAGTCCACAGAGCCACTCCAAAAGGCTTTTGGAGCCATCATCGACTCAGTGGGTTTTGTCCAACATGTCTCCAGACCTACTCACTGCCACAGTGAGTAACCATTTATTTCAATAGAATGTTCATGATGTCACTGCGACAACTGTCGATAGACGTAGCTGGTAAATTCGCTCTGGCTATCTGCTCCAATTTCAGAGCACTCTCGTCTGAGTTTTCTGAGAGCGCAGAATAGCTGAAGAATTTACTAACGATGTCAGTTAACATTGGCAAAAAAAGCTGAATTAAATTGTTGCCAGGAGCACAGTTGCAGTCACCAATGCTCTGGATAACATGAAAACAGCCTAACCAGCTCTGCTAGGGTGAGTAAAATGGTCAGACTGAGCTGTTGTCTCATTTGTGTCTGGAAGTAGCTAGCAAGCTAGCCAACGTTAACCAGTTAGCTTGGGTGCTTGACTGCTGTTGTTAGGTCAGAACGCTTGGATCAACCCTTGGATCAACTCAGCTTGTACTTTTTGGGGTGGTATACACCGTGGTGTGGAATATACAAAACCTTCTTGCTGCTGTCATTCTGAGAGTCTCTTGGCACCTTCACTGCAAAGCCTTTGTCCAGGATGTCTGTCATGGACTTGGTGTAGTCCTCACAGAACTGAGGATTCTTGCTGAGTTTCTTTTTAAGGTTGTACTGCCACACAGCGGTTGTTAAGAAATTCTGCATCCTCATTCCTGGCTGACTGAGAGACACGCTTCATGAAGAGATGGTCTTCTCTTGACATTTCAAACTGCTCATGGTGGCACTCTGGGAAGTCATGCTTAATAACCTGTTGCTGAAGCAGCTCTTCCAGCAAAGATTCTGTGTGCCATTACCAGAGACTGCCCATAGGTGCCCTTTTTCAGAGGCTCATTCACAATCCAGCGCAGTGGTTTTCACAGCGTATAGAACCTCTCCGTAGCTGTACTGGCCAAATCTATAAAGACGTGTTTCCACTGTTCTGTTACTTTTTTTCATGTTCACACTCGCAGGCATGATTTACTTGAATGCAATCAGGATCCCCGGCCCAAGTGTGGCAGCCAGCATCTCAACCCAATTTTTTTTTAAATGCACGGGCAACACTCTGCTCTCTGTTTTCGTTGCTTTTGCAGCTGCTTACCTCTTTGTGGGTGATGTGCAACATGGTAGGATGTTTACATGAACACACTTTACAGGGTAATCTTTGCATCCTTTGCTCATGTGTCCAGGGGTCAGAGGACAAACACACACCCGTGTTCTTCAAAAATACCTACTTCTGTTGATGTGACTTCTTGTTCAGTTCTGTGCACGTGCCTAGACTGTGTTCTCTTTGACAGAATGGACACTGCCTGAGTGCCGCACCAGAGGAATTTCCCAACCCCGGTTCTTCTGTTTTCACATCTGGTGTGACGCTGGTGGCAAAACCAAAACCACTTTCAGAACACTTGGCCTACTCACAGGTCCTGAACCTCCCCTCACTGTTGTGGTGGGGGTTTCCGTTAGGTTTACAAACACAGGATGCCATGCTATCCTGGCTTTGCGACCAACAAAGGTAACCAGATCAGCAAACCTGGCTCTCCTCCATTTCTCACCTGTAGGTCATACGCCGCCCCTCTACATTTTTCTTTCAGCTTTTAGAGACTATGAGACTATGGCTCCCGAGTGGCGCAGCGGTCTAAGGCACTGCATCTCAGTGCTAGAGGCGTCACTACAGACCCTGGTTCGATTCCAGGGATATCACAACCGGCCGTGGTTGGGAGTCCCGTAGGGCGGCACACAATTGTCCCAGTGTCTTCTGGGTTAGGATTTGGTCTGGGTAGGCCGTCATTGTAAATAAGAATTTGTTCTGACTTGCCTAGTTAAACAAAGGTTAAATATAAAATATAAATATTTGAGGGGATGTCCATTTCCTTCATATGTTGAACATTATCGATAGTGTTGCGGAATCTTCAACCTTGATTGGTGGACCAGCTTAGAGCCTTCTCAATGTAAACTGTGGCGACTGTTTTTTCAGAAGCCTATTGGCCTCTGCATACTCTGTCACCCTCCATATATTGGCAAATGCAGACTAGATCTCTGGATTGCCCCATGGTGGAATGCCAAAAAGTACAGCCTGTCTTTGCTGTTCTCAATCCTATTTTCAATAGCATGTTCAAAGGCACATACAAAGAACCTGTCGTCTAGTGGGTCACCCTTAAACACTGATACACTAAGAGGTGATGAGGACAACCTTTGCTACCTTACCAGCATTTCAGTGAAAGCATTTTGGTGTTGCATAATGTGACAATACTGCCCATGTCAGCTCCACCCTGACCTGGGTTGATAGGCCTTCCTCCTCTAGTTGGAAGTTGCAGCTGTCTATCTTTTGGTCTTACAACAGGTGGTATGTGGTGGTAGCACTTTGCGGCAACATACTACTTTGACCCTGGCCCTATGCAGTATGAACAGACGTGGTGAACAATGAGGATCCCAGGTCAGCCATGGTATGTGATTGTCTGCTGTGGAGACCTGTGACAACCTGAGTGGTGGTGGGCACCTTTTTTTCTTTGAGTAACCTTTCCTGAAGTATCTTCAGACCTTCACATTGCATTCAGGTAATCGTTCATTCCATCATGTGATTTTGTTTCCCATTCCTTGAGTGGCTTCGTACGTTCAGCTTAGCACCGTTAGACAATATTTCAGCTTCTAGCTCCAATTCTTTTTTTGCGGTTTGATTTGAGCCTCCTGTTACTTCAATTCTTGTTTAATTTTCAGTGCTTCGATTTTAACCAGTCAGGCTGCCTTTTCATCCTCCAAATTGAGCCTGATAGAATGTGTGGTGGATTGTCCTGAGTGCCTGCTGTGTTGTGATCCATTTTCAAGTTTTGATGAGACATTTGAGATACTGTCCAAGGTCAACGTCTTGGCTGGACCTTCTCATGAGTTTTGTTAGCTGCTGTGCATTGGTGTGCATCTTTCATTCATTTGTTCACTGTGGTTGAAAAATAAATCAGTGTTACTGTGTTTGGGCCATACCATTCAACCTGATCCTTTTTTGCCTCCTCAGCAGGTAACAAAAGCCTTTATCGACTCATTGAGACCATGCAACTCCTGTGCACATCTTTGTGTCAACCAATTCAACATTTCCATCATCCTATAAAAGCTGTGATGTCACTTGTCTTTTTAGTAAGTGCCCCCAATTTTAGAGCAGTTTTAGATCTTTTACATTTTGACTAAGTTTCCATTGGGTCCATTGTAAAGGCAGGTTACAGCACTGAACATCAAATCCCATTTAATTCCAATGATTTGCAACCATCAGCACAGTATGAACACATTTTAGCACGGCGCAGCTTAATGAATGAGCCCAACACCTGACGTCATCCCAACGCAGATACGACAGCCAATCAGCAAAGCGTCCAGTTCTCTCTGCTCCACAGTGAGCTCTCAACTCCGAGTGTGAATCGGACAGACACACGCGATTCCAAGCTCCAATTCGAAATCGAACAGTCAGAGTTTCAAATCGAACAGTCAGAGTTTCAATAGCGTTGATTGGAATATACAGTAGCGTATCAGCGCTTGTTTTACCTTGTTCAAATTAAATCTTTACGTGATCACGCTGATAAACCATTCGTCGGCGTTCCATCCAGTGGTAGTTTTTGACAACTATAAAGGCAATACGTTATCCAATTCAAATAGTATAAAAACAAACATTTATTTTCCAAACAAAGGTCATTTCATAGTCTATGTTCCATCTATCACCAAAGCGATAGGATTTAAGGGGGGGGGGGGGGTGGTGCCCCGTATTGCTTTTAAGTAGCCATGAGAACCATAATAGAAAACGAAAAACATGAGCTCATCAACCATACTCCATAATTAATAATGCAATATTTATAGTTATATTCAATAAGTACATTTTTCCTGATTCTAATAAGGCACAACATATATTTTTGGGTGAGACTGAAAGTAAAGGAATTTGGCTCCAACACTGGGGTTATGAAACTCAGGACAAGCTACAAAATAAACCCGAGACTACAATCACTGTAGATGTATGTCCTCTCGCAATAGAACTGAGCTTGACATGTACCTTTACCGTTCACTGCATGCATACCATAACTTTATGGGATTTATTGTATCAAGGACCAGAGTGTTGACTTACATAATTTTTTTCCTTTTTGTAGAAACCTGTGGATATTTGTTTCAAAGTTCACAGAATTCGATGCAAGGAAATTGCATAAATTGTATAAGCACGCAATCAAGAAAAGACAAGGGAAGGCTCAGGTATGTATAACACTGGTCGTTGCCAAACGAGCCACAGTTTTTGTGCATCGATTGACCTCATAAAGGTCTGCTAAATAATAATGTGATACAAATTCAGATTGCATTTCCTATCTTTCCAAGTTCAGTTTTAAGGGCAGTGGTTTATGAGGCTTCTCTTTTACAGGCAGCTGACCGGAACACTAACACTGTAAATACCCACGGCTTTAAACAGACAGGTATGCCCTTTCACTTGTCTTTTTAGTCAGACTTTATTTTATCATTGTTTTGTGTTTGGTTGCTTGGACTGGTCTCTTGATTCTTTGTTGTTGATGAGATTAATTTAACCAAGTTAAATGAAGGATACATGTATAAAAAAAATAAAAAAATGAATAAACAATGTGATTAAAAAAATTCAGTGTAGCCATACTAACCGTGGCTTCTCTTCTTCCTCTCCTCTTGGCCCAGACATCGAGAGGCTACAAGGCTACTTTTTACAGAAATGATTTTCTTTTTTTAACGTAGGCAATAATGTCAAATATTCTATGCAGCCAAGTGAACAGCCCAAGTGAAGATGCTGTTACATTTCACACTGTTGTACATAAATTTCCTCTATTTCAAAAATGTATTTACACTGAAAATGCATGGGTTTTTAAGAATTGTTTTATATAGTTTATAAAGTAATTAAACTCAATCACTGTACTCACTTGTAATCTGGAGTGGTCTACATGGTCTTCCTGTTGGTGCGTATGTCGCAGTACTAGATTTAGAAATATCCCTCAGGTAACAAAGAGTTGTCGCCAGGTTTTACCACGGAGTAACCTATGACCCAGAATCCATCTCTTCCTCAACCCTTTTGAGACAATGGGCCAGGGAAGCATAAAAGCTGTGGTTACCGTATCACTAGGAGGCATGGCTGTAGGTTTTAAATAAACTGAACAAGAATGTAAAGTGTTGATCCCATGTTTCATGAGCTGAAATAAAAGATCACAGAAATGTTCCATACACACAATGTTGTGCACAAATTTGTTTACCTCCCTGTTGGTGAACATTTCTCCTTTGCGAAGATAATCAATCCATTTAACGTGTGGCATAGCAAAAGCTGAATAAACGGCTTGATCATTACACAGTTGCACCTTGTGCTGGGGATAATAGAGTACCACAGTGTGATTAGTTTTTAGAAACACTTAAAATAAGCGCTGTATTTTGTGTAGGCTTACCCTGGCGTGACGTTTTCATAACTGTAAATCTCTCTGAAAAGGTGACTTTATCCTTATGTTCGCCTGTATTAACCCCCCCCAAAAAAAACAATTAAATGCTGATTAGCTGCTAATGTGGCTATCATAAAGAACTACAAATGCCATGATAATCTGGACGAGACTGCTGAATCAAGGCAAAGGTAAGAATCTCTGGATGTTAGCTAAATGTAGTAAGTCGTAAATTGACTACATTTCTTTAAATGGACAATTCTGTGAACTGTCTTGAATTGACACAATACCTGTTAGCAAAGGTGTCAACTAGAGATGACTTTCAGGAGCTTGCAGGGATTTGTATTTTTGCATGATGTCTACTTTGATGCTAATTTACATTTTCGAATCTGAGAGTAAATAGAGCTGAATATATTGATTAAAGTCACCTTGTCCGAGAGAGATTTACATGGTTATCAAAATGTTACGGCAGGGTAAGCATACATGAAACACTGCCCTTATTTTAAGTGTTTCTAAAATCCCCAATGGGGGGAAATGAATGGTGTAAAAATGATTGGAACCATTTCCCTGTTTGACCGCTAGGTTTTATGGGTATTATGACACTTCCACTGTGGGGCTCTACAGTGACAACACAATGCCACAGATGTCTCAAGTTGAGGAAGTGTGCAATTGGCATGCTGACTGCAGGAATGTCCACCAGAGCTGTTGCAAGAGAATTGAATGTTCATTTCTCTGCCATAAGCCACCTCCAACATCGCCACACAACCTCAGACCACGCGTAACCAGGACATCTACATCTGGCTTCTTCACCTGCGGGATCGTCTGAGATCAGCCACCCGGACAGCTGATGAAACTGGATTTGCACAACCAAAGAATTTCTGCGCAAACTGCCAGAAACCGTCTCAGGGCGTGCTCATCGTCCACACCAGGGTCCGGACCTGATTGCAGTTCGGCGTCGTAACCGACTTCAGTGGACAAATGCTCACCTTCGATGGCCACTGGCAAACTGGAGAAGTGTGCTCGTCACAAATGAATCCCGGTTTCAACTGTATCTGGCAGATGGCAGACAACGTGTACGGCGTCGTGTGGGCGAGCGGTTTGCTGATGTCAACGTTGTGAATAGAGTGCCCCATGGTGGCGGTGGGGTTATGGTATGGGCAGGGATAAGCTACGGACAACTAACACAATTGCATTTTATTGATGGCAATTTGATTGCACATAGATACGTACGTGACTTATTTTGTTGTTTCTACCAGCTAATGTGATATTTTTAGAATGCATAACATTTGAGGGCCTATGTCTTCAATGTGTTTTACAATCTAACCACAAAGCTAGCCATCATTTCCCCCCTCTTTCTGGCTGCTCTCTTCCTTCCCTTCAAAAACTCCATATACATGGAGTACGCAGTGCAATAAAATGCTTACTTGCAGGTTAATCTCAACTATGCAAATACATTTTTTTTAAAGGAAGTTAGTAGCTAAGTGAATAAAAAGAGTAATACAAATTAATGCTCAATGAAACGAAACCCATCAAATACACAAACTGGAAATAAAAAAATGTTTATGTTGGTGCCAGTGGAGGCTCCTCAGAGGAGAAAGTGGAGGACCATCCTCCTCGGTAAAATTTCATAAAAATAAAAATAGTGAAACATTAGTTGTACTTTTTTAGATACAACTATACAACATATATTCATATGTCACCAAATAATTGGTTAAAATGCACTGTTTGCAATGAAGGTCTACTGTAACTTCAACAGCACTGTCTGGGCTAGCACCATGGTGTAACAGAGTACAGCTAGCTTCCGTTCTCCTCTGGCTACATTGACTTACATAACCTAGGAGGCTGGTAGGCCTCACCCCCTTACATATACATACATAGTAATTATGACCACTTCCAGAGGACATCCTCCAACCAATCAAAGCTTTTGCAGTTTGAATTGACATGTTGTCCATCCAATCATAGATGTAGGATCAGAGAATGAACCTATTGTGTTGAATTGGGATTGTGCCACAGAGCATTATGTGGGTTCTTGCCGACAATGTTGTGGACTTTTTTGTTGAAGAACCCCTTCAATTCTCTGGGGTACACGGATTAATATTGAGGGTCAACCTCTGCCTTAGATCAGTTTCATGAAGAAGGATGAAAAGGTGAGGGCATTCAAACTGGTATCAAATATATAGCTGGTTAACAGGGAGCCTATCAGGAAGCCGCCTGTAATTGCAGGTTAAGATTCTTTACATGCTGAACATCTTTCCTGGGATGTCGAAAACAATTCAAATGATTTGATAGCTTCTATGCATCATCCATTAAAGTTAGATTAAAGAGAGAGGTTGACGCAGCACATTTTTTTTGCATGCTCTCAAGTAGGATTTGCAGTTTCCTCCGGTATTTATTTAGCAAAGATAACACATAATCACTCTGGACAAACACAAGCAAAAAGTCATGACATAAATGTTGCAGCAGCCTCGGCTACACCTAAACATTAGAAATCTGACATGCTGTATGGGATGAAAACGAGACTAAAACGAGGCTACTAATAAGAGCAGCTGCATACAGCCTGTCCATCTGGTCAGGCTAAACTAATTGGGAACGTTATGTATTTATAGTCCATTTGTGTGTCAGGAGAAAATGTGATCATATTTAGATTATATTCAAAATTAGGCTGGGCTGGGCTGCGTTTTTATCCAAAATGATTACCTGGAATTCATCAATCAACATAATAATGATGGCAGATTACTTTTTTTTTGTTTACAAGGCCTACAGTTGCATAGGCCTGCATGATGCAAACATGTATAAAGCAAGTTCAGCCCTGTGAGTTCTATTGTCTATCTATAAAAATTGCCCCACCGCTCTGGGACCTATGGTGCCACCAGTCTGCTTTCAGTTGTCAGTTGTCGTCAGGTATGTGGATGATCAGGGCTTTATTCATGAACCTTTCTTGGGCTACTTTGATGTGTCAAGTTGGCAAGATGCGCAATCTGTGTTTGACTTTATGAATTTTGAGATGTCTGAGTTTGACTTCATAGAGAAACTCCTTGTCCAAACCTACGATGGCGCAGCTGTAATGTAATGTATCTGCTATTTGTATTTACAGCAAAGTCCCATCATGTTCCCTGATTAAGAGGTGGTGACCGCTCCACTAGCATTGTAATCTCTCTCCTGAATTGAACTGAAGCCATGACGTCTCATGTGCCCGCTCATCCACTGGCACATTGAGTGTTTCCCTTCCAAGCACTGTGAGTACCCCTATCAATTTTCTCTCATTACTGTATGTAGAGTCAATCACATACACAATCACATTATTACACATCAAAGATTTTACTCCATGCTTGGACTAACTCATTTTTAGCTCTTTTTTCTAACTGTGTAGTGTCTTGTGTTATTGTTTTCTGTCTTCCAAGTAAAATCCTGTCCTGCACTGGTCAAGCCTCTGAACACCTCAACTCATGCTTCATACCCTCATTCAATCACTGCTGTGGTTCCTTTCCAACACTGTGTAAGTAGCCCTCTCATTCCCATTCTATTGTACTATAAATGTCTTCATTAAATGCTTTAGGTTAAAATAATTAGTCTTTGATGATTTTTGAAACACACTTTGTGGTCTCTGTGCGTTCCACGCCTATACCGTGAGTCTTCCATCCTCCTCAATTTTTTAAGTCACCAGTCTCCACTGGTTGGTGTCATAACCAGCCTTAAAATAACGCAATATATGTGTCATGTCAGCTGTTATGACATATCACAACATGCTTATGACTGTCATAAAGTATTATGACACTAGGCGCCAAGTAAAGTGTTATCCACTTTTCCTCATATCATGACTATATCAACATCCTTAGCTTGACCATTCACTAAATGTGACCCATCACCTGAAATCGGTTCTGTGAAGCAAAATTTTGAAATTGTGTTTTTTACAGTGGATAAAAGTAGAGACTCAGAGCTAGAAAATGGTATATCATACACTACAGTTGAGGAACAATGGGAAAGTAGTGTCATCTTTCGGGGTGTCATCTTTCCAAGGGCTCCAACTGAATTCACCCGCCAACGTTCCTCTGCACTGCCACGCACAACTTTGTCTTAGCTGGCACAATTTGATTGCTGCTATCTGATTCAAACTGTAATCAGTGAAATGAAGAGTTGATGCGCTACACACTTTTTTAATAGCATAATTTTTTATATTTGGGCTTGGGGAGGGTATCAAGTCAGGTCGAGTCAAAAGGCTCAAGTCCAAGTCAAGGCACGAGTCATTGGCGTTAAAGTCAAGTTGCAAGTCATCATATTTGTGACTCGAGTCTGACTCGAGTCCAAGTCATGTGACTCGAGTTCACACCTCTGCAAAGCACTGACCTCAATCCTATAGAAACTTTGTGGGCAGAACTGAAAATGCGTGTGCGAGCAAGGAGGCCTACAAACCTGACTCAGTTACACCATCTCTGTCAGCAGGAATGGGCCAAAATTCACCCAACTTATTGTGGGAAGCTTGTGGAAGGCTACCTGAAACGTTTGACCCAAGGTAAACAATTTAAAGGCAATGCTACCAAATAAAATTGAGTGTATGTAAACTTCTGACCCACTGGGAATGTGATGAAATAAATAAAAGATTCTCTACTATTATTCTGACATTTCACATTCTTCAAATAAAGTGGTAATCCTAACTGACCTAAAACAGGGAATCTTTACTAGGATTAAATGTCAGGAATTGTGAAAAACTGAGTTTAAATGTATTTGGCTAAGGTGTATGTAAACTTCTGACTTCAACTGTATGTGACCCACCACCGTGATTCGGTCCTGTGTAGCAACATTTGAAATTGTGTTTTTTACATTGGATAAAAGTAGAGACTCTGAGCTAGAAAATGGTATGTCATACACTGCGTTGAGGAACAATGGGAACCATGCTTTGAAAGTTGATGAACTTGTAACCCAACTTTTGAGAAAATGGCCCGTGAATGTTTTGGTACACCTACTGGAGAGCTCTTCGTCTACACAAATTCAGCATTGTTCACACCCTCTTAAGCCTTAGCCATACCCATCTCTTTAAGGATTCACATGTGAGGTCATGTGCTAACTTAAGTGAGTAAGGTAATGTAGTAAACAACCAAAGATTAAGAATAAATGTGGTAAAAGTAGTAGCAAAAAGTAGTAGTAAACATACACTTTGTCTAGTCCTTGCCCTATATCCTAATCTGACTTTGGTGCAGGTCATGTTCTTCACATTACTGTGACTGGTAAACACCAAATATATCAAATAAAATCTAAGTTTATTTGTCACATGCACAGGATACAAAAGGTGTAAACAGTACACTGAAATGGTTATTTTCATAATGGAGTCTTGTTTAGACCCATAATCCCAACCCATACTACCATGCACCATGCATTAATCTGTAGGTAGCTAAAGCTAACCAACTAAGTTCAATGTTAGCTAGTTAGAAAGTCATTTGTATTGCTAGTTACAGTCCGAGATACAAATAATATTACGACATAGCTCATACACGTAACGTAAGCTAGTGAGCCAGCCAACTAACTTCAGCTAGCTAGCTAACAGTACGCTTTAACTTCAATGAAAACGTCTTTCTGACAAAATTAGAAACGTATAATATCTGAAAATGTAGCTAGACTCTTACCCGTATACATGGATGAACACTTCTCCCTCTCTGTCATGGATGCCATGGTTGGCCTTAGTTTGAAGATGTAATCCGGAGACAGGTGTTTTATACAACAGGTTTCTGTGTCCTCTTTTCGACTCCCACCGCATTTGAAATCATACTCTGCTTCCACTGGGCATTCCACTGATTTAAAAACTCGGCCAACTTCTTCCGTGACAACAACACTGTTGATCACCATTTATTTCCCACCACTGTCATGGGAAAGTTCAATAAAAAAATATTTTTACCTAAATCAGGGATTTCCTTCTGATTGATTTCCAGAGTCCGCATGGCACGATCGTCCTCCAGAAAGTAGTCCATCACAACTTTTTCCCACTGATCTTTGTCGATAGCGCATGTTAAATTCAGGGCAGCAATGTTGAGAGCAGTAGTAATACCTTTGCAATTCTTCATGATATCTTTCAAAAAAGCCGCCGTAGAAAGGATTATCTACAGATATGGAGCAGCTCATGTTATAGACATGGCAGACCAATCTGAACTCATCTCTCGGCATGTCCAGCTCATCCCTTGGCATGTCCAGCTCATCCATTATCTCAGCCAATCATTGCTAGATTATACTTTCAGAAGGCTGGGCATACTCCGCCCACTACGTCAACTCCTGCAGCAGGGAAACTCCTTCCAGTGCCTCAGTGGCCTTGGTCCCATCTGTCCATAGATTTCATTACTGATCTTCACCCGCCTAATGGTTTCACCACTGTTATTGTTGTTGTGGACATATTCTCCAAATCGTTCCATTTTAGCCCTCTCTCGTCTCCCTACCGCTCTCCAGGTTGCTGAGGCACTGTTCCAGCAGGTCTTCGTCTCCGAACGTGGCCCCCAATTCACATCGCGGGTATGGCGAGCCTTCATGGAGAAGCTGGGTGCGTCGGCCATTCTCACATCCAGGTACCAGCCTCAGTCCAATGAGTAGGTGGAGAAGACCAACTAGGAGCTGTGTAAGTTTCTTAAGAGTCACTGCCAGGACCGGCAGGGGGAGTGGGCCTGGTTCCTTCCCTGGGCAGAGAATGCCCAGAACTCACTTTGTCACTCCTCCACCAGGCTGACTCCCTTCCAGTGCATCCTGGGATATCAGCTGGCCCTGGCCCCATAGATCCCGAGCCAGACCGAAACACCTGCAGTGGACTAGTGGATCCGGCATGCAGAGGAGGTTTGGAACGCTGCCCATTTAAGGCTCCAAAGTGCCGTCCGCTGCCAGAAGGAGCAGGCGGACCGCCACAGCAGCTCCTGTGTTCCATCCTGGTGATAACGTCTGCCTCTTAACCAGGATCTCCCGCTCCGCCTACCCTTGCGGAAGCTGAGCCCCCAATTTGTGGGGCCCTTCAAGGTCCTCTGGAGGGTCAATAAGGTAACATATCGATTACAACTCCCCATCTACTACCGGATCTCACCGTCTTTCATGTTTCCCTTCTCAGGCCGGGGGTTCCTGGTCCCTTGGCTGATGCCGTCCCCCACGACACCCCTCCGCCTCCCCTGGACATCAATAGGACCCCCGCCTATGCCGTCAGGTCCTTCCTGGACTCCCAACGTCGTGGAGGTCGGTAGCTGGTAAATTCACTCTGGCTATCTACTCCGATTTCAGTCCACGGGTAAGATAGTCTAGCTAGCTACACTTTCAGATATTACATGTTTCTAATTTTGACATAGTCATAGTCTCGCCAGCTAACGTTACGTGTATGATCTTATTAATCGTATTTCAGAGCCATTTCAAATGGCATTTGCTTGGCTAGTTATAGCCTAATGTTAGCTAGCTAACATTGAACCTGGTTGGGTAGCTACCTGCAGATTCATGCAGGGTACTAACGTCATGGGTTGGGATTATGGTTCATTGTTTAGCTAGCTAGCTAGATGTCTTAACAAAAGACTCCACTATGCAAGTAACCATTTCGGGTGCATTCGTAAATTCAGTCTGGCCATCTGCTCTCATCTGAGTGTGCTAGAGAGCAGAATAACTGATGAATTTACGAACGCTCAATACACGTTGAATATGGCTGGTGTCAGTAAAAGTTGGCAAAAAAATGTAATTAAATTGTTGCCAGCAGCACAGTTACAGTCACCAACGCTCTGGATAACAAAAACAGCCTAACCATCTCTGCTAGGGTGAGACTGCTGGTGCTTGACTGCTGTTGTTAGGTCAGAACGCTTGGACCAACCATACTCCTCGGCCAGAGCGTCCATCGTGCGCTGTGAATGCTCCGAGATTACGAATGCCCAGAGCCATTCTGGCACTCAAGATTGAATTTACGAACACACCCGTAGTATAAACCAGTCTTTAGTCTTGAAATCTTTGGTTGTTTAGTACATGGCCTCACATGTGAATCCTTAAAGAAATGGGTGGGGCTTTGGCTTAAGAGGGTGTGAACAATACTGAATATGTGTAGACAAAGAAGAGCTCTCCAGTATGTGTACCAAAAATTTCAAGGGCCATTTTCTCAAAAGTGAGTTCATCAGCTTCCAAAGCAGAATTACTTTCCCATTGTTCCTCAACTGTAGTGTATGATATACCATTTTCTAGCTCTGAGTCTCTACTTTTATCCAATGTAAGAAACACAATTTCAAATTTTATTACATAAGATCAAGCCGGTCGGTCACATTTGTGAATGGTGTGAGAGAGAAGGAGCTAGGCAGAAAGGCAAAAAGTTCACCTATTTGAAATCACTTTCTGCCCTTTCTCAGTTCAAGAGTATTTCCGTTGCAGTAGAAAAACATAAACAAAGTAGTTCTCAGTTCAAGAGTATTTCCGTTGCAGTAGAAAAACATAAATAAAGTAGTTCTCAGTTGAAGAGTATTTCCATTGCCGTAGAAAAACATAAAGTAGTTCTCAGCCACCCCTCATAGCCTGGTTCCTCTCTAGGTTTCTTCCTAGGTTTTGGCCTTTCTAGGGAGTTTTTCCTAGCCACCGTGCTTCTACACCTGCATTGCTTGTTGTTTGGGGTTTTAGGCTGGGTTTCTGTTCAGCACTTTGAGATATCAGCTGATGTAAGAAGGGCTATATAAATACATTTGATTTGAAGAGTATTTCCGTTGCAGTAGAAAAACATAAATAAAGTAGTTCTTAGTTGAAGAGTATTTCCGTTGCAGTAGAAAAACATAAATAAAGTAGTTCTCAGTTGAAGAATATGCTTCAGAAACCACAGTCCTGATGAGTGTCACTGTGGGGTTGTCAACTCTGTGTTGACCTACTGTCTTTCCTGAGAGAAAATACAGAAACACTGTGTATGAACTTTGAACACACAGTTTGAACACACTGTGACTGACTGCAAATGGAACTCATCTAATTTAAGTGTCCATAAAAGAAAACTAACTTCTTCTAACTCAGTTTCTATTTCATTAGATTAGTGCAGTAACCTGGATGCTAGTTTGTTATCATGCAAAACTGTACAACAGCACAGCCTAGTTTACTACTGTATACTCTGCTGCTACCACATTGCATGACAGAGAGGCCTAGGCAAGCCCTGCAATGAGCACATTCACTAATAAGCTTATAAAGGGAGGAGGGGAACTGGCCCTTTTGCACCAGAGACAAATGGAGGAGTGTCTGGTTGGAGAGAGAGAGAGAGCAAGAATGAA
Organism: Salvelinus alpinus; assembly: GCF_045679555.1. Taxonomy (NCBI): domain Eukaryota; kingdom Metazoa; phylum Chordata; class Actinopteri; order Salmoniformes; family Salmonidae; genus Salvelinus; species Salvelinus alpinus. The sequence goes on from NC_092109.1 coordinate 3,217,626, forward strand.
AGTGAGAGGTAATGAAGAGAGCTTTGAGTGTCTTGCAAGCATCTCCAGGAAGTACAACAGAGTTGCAGCAGCATTTTATGCTGACACACAGTCAGCCTCCCTCTGCTGTGTCGCTTCCAGTCCCCTTCTGTGAGGTCTGTCATGGACCCTCTGGACCACACATTCGGGACCTCTGGACTGTGCACCTGGAATCCTGTGCCTCCCGGCCAGGTCTTGGGCCATGGGACCAAGAGAAAACGACTGCTTAAATCCTACAGGTAGGACCCCTTGTTACAGGGTTGTTTTTATTGTGAAGTGCACGGTGCTCCTCTCTCAATCTAGTTAGTGATTGGATGCAGAGGGAAAATATATATTTTTGGGGGCACATTTAGAAGTATTGATTCATGTTCATTGTCCATGTCGAATAAATTGAATACACTCAATTGAAGAAGTAGGGAGGCTTCTGAAATTGTACAGGGGTAATCGTGTTTCTGTGTCTCAACTTGGTGGAACCTTAAACTGGTGCTTGTCTCTTACAATAGTCTCTTTTAACATTCAGAATAGCTTCTGAAAGTCCCCATATCACTGCTGTTGTGATGGAGTCAGAGGCCTTATTCTAGCGACAGCATGAGCCTAGCGCTGCCAGAACTCTGTCCTTGCTGTTCTGATTATGTACCACATGTTGCTGCCAAAATGCTTTTCTCAGCTTCTCCACATCCTAAGCTCTGGTATTGTACAGCTTAGTGAGGTGAGCTCTTAGGTAACACACTGTCCTAACAACCACTTACTACAGCACTTCATGACATTCAGGTAAACCATACAGAGCGTTACTGTACATTATGTTAGCGTGTTTATCGGCAGAGCATATCTGACTGTTATTGTTCAAATGGCTTAGTACACTGTTTCCCAATCCTGGTCCTGGAGACCTAAAGAGGTGGACAATTTTGCTCTTGCTCTTGCACAGGGCTCTCCAACCCTGTTCCTGGAGAGCTACCCTCCTGTAGTTTTTTTTTTACACCAACCACAGTTGTAACAAACCTGATTCAGCTTAGCAACTAGCTAATTATTAGAATCATCTGCGCTAAAATAGGGTTGGAACAAAACCTACAGGATGGTAGCTCGCCAGGAACAGGGTTGGAGAGCCATGCTCTGGCACTAAAACATTGTTCACATTGACAGTTTGAAGTGACTCAAATCCTATTTTCTTTGCATATCCGATTCCGATCTCTTCTTTTTCCTGCAGTCTAAACAGCCAAAAAGCATATGGAATCAGATATTTCAAGCCATAGCCTTTTAAAGGGTTTTTAGACTGTTATTTGGTATATCTTGTTGCTTGCAAACTACTCTGACAGTTTGACAATAACTTGTGGTAGCTACGGCAGCTAACTAGCCTGTTAAAGCTGCAATATGTAACTTCTTCGGCAACATGACCAAATTCAAATAGAAATGTGAGTTATAGATCTGTCATCCTCATTTTGAAAGCAAGTCGAAGATGAGGTAGATATGTTCAATGTGGTCTATTTCTATGTTTCCCGTTCTTAAGTTTTAGGAAAAAAACTTCCAGTTTGTACACCAGCTTCAAACAGTTGAAAATACAATATTTTGGTTTTGTGAAAATATATTTCACAGAGGTTTAGTTGGTACAATGAATACCTGCACATTGTCACATAAACTGAAATTATGCGAACTATTAGAATTTTTGTAACCAGGAAATGCTGGAGCGATTTCTGCATATTGTACCTTTTTAATTGTTCACAAACAAATGAGTGAATGTGCTAGAAGGCAAAACAGCTACCTAGCTAGCTAGTTGACTGCTGTGGCTAGCCAAAAATGACTTGTTTTAAAAGTTGGATCATCTTATCCTTTGATGCTTTAAAAGTGTTCTTACACTATTATTTTGAACATTCAAAGCAACTGGGAAACGTCCATGACAGGTATTGTTGTCACCTTAGCTTGCTACATAAATTCTGAGTGATGGGAAGCATGAGCACCACCACCAGTCAGTCTACCCCACTGTCATTACTATGACAACTAGAGTAGCCATGTCAGAAAATGACTGCTGTCTGAACACACACAATTCTGATTTGGTCACTTATAACTTGCTGTTTGGACAGTCAGTATTCCAAAATGGATTTGAAAACAAAACTGATTTGAGCATTACTGGGCATCGGGATATATAATAAACAGAGTAGCAGCAGCGTAAATTATGATTGCATGTGAGTGTGTGTGTGTGTGTATACAGTGATCCCTCGCCACTTCGCGGTTCACTTATCGCGGATTCGCTATTTCGCGGATTTTCATAATGCATTTTTTTTTTTTTTTTTGGTGCATTGTGCTCTGCATTCTGATTCGCTAAAAACTCACTCCCGCTTCTTGTATCAAAACATGCTACGAATTGTGCTATCATTTTGTCGTCTCGTGCAGTTATGTGTACTTACATAAAACAGCTTGGCAAATTTACATTAAGTTGGCCAAATTATCTTGTAATTTCGAACATCTCCTAAACCCATAATGTCGACGAAACGGCCTACACGTGAGTCACTGTATTTGTATACATGTAATAGTTGCTAATTGTAAAAAAAAAAAAAGTTTTCTATTTCGCGGATTTCACTTATCGCGGGTCATTTTCGGAACGTAACCCCCGCGATAAACGAGGGATTACTGTATATAGAGTCAGCATAAATGCGTGTGCATGTAAGGTGTGTGTTGTTGTGTCAGTGTTCGTGAGTGTGTAGAGTCCTGTAATTGTGCAAAAATCAAATACAAGGGTCAACTCAGATAGTCTATGTAGCCATTCTGTTAGCTGTTTAGCAGTCTTATTTATGGCTTCGGGATAGAAGCTGTCCAGGATCCTGTTGGTGTCAGACTTGATGCACCGGTACCGCTTGCGGTGCTGAAGCAGAGACAACAGTTGATGGCTTGGGTGGCTGGAGTCTTTACTGATTTTCCGGGCCTTCCTTTCAAACCGCCTGATATAGAGGTCCTGGATGGCAAGGAGCTCGTCCCAAGTGATGTACTGGGCTGTCCGCACCACCCTCTGTGGTGCCATGTGATCAAGGGCGGTGCTGTTGCCATACCAAGCAGTGATGTAGCGATGATGCAGTGATGAAACCCACTATCTGCATTGTGAGCGGGCAAACTGAGCTTGTAAATACTGATTGTGCACGCTGATATATAGTACCAGTCAAAAGTTTGGACACACCTACTCATTCAAGGGTTTTTCTTTATTTTTACTATTTTTACATTGTAGAATAATAATGAAGACATCGAAACTATGAAATAGCACATATGAAATCATTTAGTAACCAAAAAAGCTTCACCTGGATTGCTTTTCCAACAGTCTTGAAGGAGTTCCCACATATGCGGAGCACTTGTTGGCTGCTTTTCCTTCACTCTACTGTCCAACTCATCCCAAACCATCTCAATTGGGTTGAGGTCGGGTGATTGTGGAGGCCAGGTCATCTGATGCAGCACTCCATCACTCTCCTTCTTGGTCAAATAGCCCTTGCACAGCCTAGAGATGTGTTGGATCAAATTATAGTCCCCTAAGCGCAAACCAGATGGGATGGCGTACCGCTACAGAATGCTGTGGTAGCCATGCTGGTTAAGTGTGCCTTGAATTCTAAATAAATCCGCAACCGTGTCACCAGCAAAGCACCTCCACACCATCACACCTCCTCCTCCATGCTTCACGATGGGAACCACACATGCAGAGATCATCCGTTCAACTACTCTGCGTCTCACAAAGACACAGCGGTTGGAACCAAAAATCTCAAATTTGTACTCCTCAGACCAAAGGACAGATTTCCATGGTCTAATGTCCATTGCTCGTGTTTCTTGGCCCATGCAAGTCTCTTCTTCTTATTGGTGTCCTTTAGTAGTGGTTTCTTTGCAGCAATTTGACCATAAAGGTCTGATTCACGCAGTCTCCTCTGAACAGTTGATGTTGAGATGTGTCTGTTACTTGAACTCTGTGAAGCATTTATTTGCGCTGCAATTTCTTTCTTTTAACTTTACCCCTTTTTCTCCGCAATTTCGTGGTATCCAATTGGTAGTTACATTCTTGTCCCATCGCTGAAACTCCCGTACGAACTCGGGAGAGGCGAAGGTTGAGAGCCGTGCTAACTCCAAAACACAACCCAGCCGCACTGCTTCTTGACACAATGCCCGCTTAACCCGGAAGCCAGCCACACCAATGTGTTGGAGGAAACACCGTACACCTGGCGTCCGTGTCAGTGTTTTATGCGCCTGGCCTGCCACAGGAATCTCTAGAGCGCGAGGGGACAAGTACATCCCTGCCGGCCAAAACCTCCCCTAATCCGGACAATGCTGCTCCGCCCCATTGGTCTCCCGGTTGTGGACTGCTGGGACAGAGCCTGAAATCGAACCAGGATCTCTAGCGGCACAGCTACCTTAGACCACTGCACCACTCAGGAGGCCCTGGGCTGCAATTTCTGAGGCTGGTAACTCTAATGAACTTATCCTCTGCAGCAGAGGATGTTTTTTGCGACTGCACTTGAAAAAACTTTCAACATTCTTGAAAGTTTCTGGATTGACTGACCTTCATGTCTTAAAGTAATGAAGGACTGTCATTTCTCTTTGCTTATTTGAGCTGTTCTTGCCTATAATATGGACTTTTACCAAATAGGGCTATCTTCTGTATACCACCCCTACCTTGTCACAACACAACTGATTGGCTCAAACGCATTAAGAAGGAAAGAAATTCCTCAAATTAACTTAACAATGCACATCTGTTAATTGAAATCTATTCCAGGTGACTACCTCATGAAGCTGGTTGAGAGAATGCCAAGAGTGTGCAAATCTGTCATCAAGGCGGCTACTTTGAAGAATCTCAAATATAAAATATATATATATTTTTTTTTTCACCTTTATTTAACCAGGTAGGCCAGTTGAGAACAAGTTCTCATTTACAACTGCGACCTGGCCAAGATAAAGCAAAGCAGTGAAACACAAACAACACAGAGTTACAAGTAAGAGTACAACACAGAGTAAGCAAACGTACAGTCAATAACAAAATAGACAAGTCCATGTACAGTGTGTGCAAATTAAGTAAGATAAGGGAGGTAAGGCAATAAATAGGCCAAAGTGGCGAAATAATTACAATTTAGCAATGTAAACACTGGAGTGATAGATGTGCAGAAGATGAATGTGCAAGCAGATATACTGGGGTGCAAAGGAGCAAACAAATAAATAACAATATGGGGATGAGGTAGTTGGGTGGGCTATTTACAGATGGGCAATGTACAGGTGCAATGATCTGTAAGCTGCTCTGACAGCTGATGCTTAAAGTTAGTGAGGGAGATATGAGTCTCCAGCTTCAGTGATTTTTACAATTCGTTCCAGTCATTGGCAGCAGAGAACTGGAAGGAAAGGCGGCCAAAGTAGGAGTTAGCTTTGGGGGTGACCAGTGAAATATACCTGCTGGAGCGCGAGCTACGGGTGGGTGCTGCTATGGTGACCAGTGAGATGAGATAAGGCGGAGCTTTACCTAGCAAAGACTTATAGATGACCTGGAGCCAGTGGGTTTGGCGACGAATATGAAGCGAGGGCCAGCCAACGTGTGCATACTGGTCGCAGTGGTGGGTAGTATATGGGGCTTTGGTGACAAAACAGATGGCACTGTGATAGACTACATCCAGTTTGCTGAGTAGAGTGTTGGAGGCTATTTTGTAAATGACATTGACGAAGTAGGATAGTCAGTTTTACGAGGGTATGTTTGGCGCACATGAGTGAAGGATGCTTTGTTGCGAAATCGGAAGCCGATTCTAGATTTCATTTTGGATTGGAGATGCTTGATGTGAGTCTGGAAGGAGAGTGTACAGTCTAACCAGACACCTAGGTATTTGTAGTTGTCCACGTATTCTAAGTCAGAACCGTTCAGAGTAGTGATGCTGGACGGGCGGGCAGGTGCGGGCGGCGATCGGTTGAAGAGCATGCATTTAGTTTTACTAGCATTTAAGAGCAGTTGGACGTCACAGAAGGAGAGTTGTATGGCATTGAAGCTCGTTTGGAGGTTTGTTAACACAGTGTCCAAAGACGGGCCAGAAATATACAGAATGGTGTCGTCTGCGTAGAGGTGGTTCAGAGAATCACCAGCAGCAAGAGTGACATCATTGATGTATAGAGAGAAAAGAGTCGGCCCGAGAATTGAACCCTGTGGCACACCCATAGAGACTGACAGAAGTCCGGACAAAAGGCACTCCGATTTGACACACTGAACTCTGTCTGAGAAGTAGTTGGTGAACCAGGTGAGGCAGTCATTTGAGAAACCAAAATCATTTTTATTTCTTTAACCATTTTTTGGTTACTACATGATTCCATATGTGTTATTTCATAGTTTTGATGTCTTCACTATTATTCTACAATGTAGAAAATAGTAAAAATAAAGAAAAACCCTGGAAAGAGTAGGTGTGTCCAAACTTTTGACTGGTACTGTACCTATCTATGAGAAGTAGATTGTACAAATTCTAACTTAAGAACATTGACACAGAACACTTGTGACACCGATATGAAGCAAGACACAGGAGAAGTTGCTGTTACACTTTTTTATCTAATGGAATAACTATGTCATGGTGGCATTTATAATTATAGACCCTGGCCCTTTGCGTCACACAAAGACTGACGTACTGGAGAGAGCATGGTCATAGTAGAGACAGAGGACAATCGTAAGCATGAATACACACAGGCTTCATCAGCCCCAGACCTCGATATAGGCCTCCTTGTGAAGTGGCCCACTTCGGCTGAAATGTCTTCAGGGATCGGATTGAAACGGATAAGGCCAATGATGATGTAGGTAGGGGCCTGGTGTGGTATGGTTCCCCCGTCATACAAGGGGAATCAAATCAAATTTGATTAGTCACATGTGCCAAATACAACAGGTGTAGACCTTACAGTGAAATGCTTTTTTACAAGCCCCTAACCAACAATGCAGTTTAAAAAATATGAATGAGAATAAGAAATAAAAGGAACAAGTATTTAAAGAGCAGCAGTAAAATAACAATAGTGAGACTATATACAGAGGATACCAGTAGAGAGTCAATGTGCGTGGGCACTGGCTAGTCGAGGTAATTGAGGTAATATGTGCATGTAGGTAGAGTTAATAAAGTGATTATGCATAGATAATAACAGAGTAGCAGCGGCGTAAAAGAGGGGTGGGGTGGGGAGGTGGCTATGCAAATAGTCTGGGTAGCCCTTTGATTAGCTGTTCAGGAGTCTTATGGCTTGGGGGTAGAAGCTGTTTATAAGCCACTTGGACATAGACTTGGTGCTCCGATACCGCTTGCAGTGCGGTAGCAGAGAGAGCAGTCTATGACTAGGGTGGCTGGAGTCTTTGACCAGTTTTAGGGCCTTCCTCTGACACCGCCTGGTATAGAGGTCCTATATGTACTATCTTCTGTAGTGCCTTGCGGCCGGAGGCCGAGCAGTTTCCATGATGCAACCAGTCAGGATGCTCTTGATGGTGCAGCTGTAGAACCTTTTGAGGATCTGAGGACCCATGCCAAATATTTTCAGTCTGCCCTCTTCACAACTGTCTTCGTGTTAGTTTGTTGGTGATGTGGACACCAAGGAACTTGAACCTCTCAACCTGCTCCACTAAAGCTCCATCGATGAGAATGGGTGCGTGCTCGGTCCTCCTTTTCTTGTAGTCCACAATCATCTCCTTAGTCTTGGTTACGTTGAGGGATAGGTTGTTATTCTGGCACCACACGGACAGGTCTCTGACCTCCTCCCTATAGGCTGTCTCGTTGTTGATCAGGCCTACCACCTTTGTGTCATCGGCAAACTTGATGGTGTTGGAGTCGTGCCTGGCTGTGCAGTCGTGAGTGTACAGGGAGTACAGGGGGACTGAGCACGCACCCCTGAGGGGCTGCTGTATTGAGGATCAGTGTGGCAGGTGTGTTGTTACCTACCCTCACCTCCTGGGGGCAGCCCGTCAGGAAGTCCAGGATCTAGTTGCAGAGGGAGGTGTTTAGTCCCATGGTCCATAGCTTAGTGATGAGCTTTGAGGGTACTATGGTGTTGAACACTGAGCTGTAGTCAATGAATAGCATTCTCACATAGGTATTCCTTTTGTTCAGGTGGAAAAGGGCAGTGTGGAGTGCAATAGAGATTGCATCGTCTGTGGAACTGTTGGTGCGGTATGCAAATTGGAGTGGGTCTAGGGTTTCTGGGATAATGGTGTTGATGTGAGCCATGACCAGGCTTTCAAAGCACCTCATGACTACAGACGAGAGTGCTACGAGTCAGTAGTCATTTAGGCAGGTTACCTTAGTGTTCTTGGCACAGGGACTATGGTGGTCTGCTTAAAACATGTTGGTTTTACAGACTCGGACAGGGAGAGGTTGAATGTCAGTGAAGACACTTGCCAGCTGGTCAGCGCATGCTCACACGAGCGGTAGAGATACTCTTAATGATCGGCTATGAAAAGCCAACTGACATTTACTCCTGGGGTGCTGACTTGCTACACCCTCGATAACTACTGTGATTATTATTATTTGACCATGCTGGTCATTTATGAACATTTGAACATCTTGGCCATGTTCTGTTATAATCTCCACCCGGCACGGCCAGAAGAGGACTGGCCACCCCTCATAGCCTGGTTCCTCTAGGTTTTGGCCTTTCTAGGGAGTTTTTCCTAGCCACTGTGCTTCTACACCTGCATTGCTTGCGGTTTGGGGTTTTAGGCTGGGTTTCTGTACAGCACTTCGAGATATTAGCTGATGTACGAAGGGCTATATAAAATAAACTTGATTTGATTTGATCACACATCCTAGTAATCCGTCTGGCCCTGCGGCCTTGTGAATGTTGACCTGTTTAAAGATCTTACTCACATCGGCTGCGGAGAGCGTGACCACAGTCATCCGGAATAGCTGGTGCTCTCATGCATGTTTCAATGTTATTTGCCTCGAAGCGAGCGTAGAAGTAGTTTAATTCGTCCGGTCGGCTCATGTCACTGGGCAGCTCTAGGCTGTGCTTACCTTTGCAGTCTGTAATGGTTTGCAAGCCTTGCCACTTCTGACGAGTGTCAGAGCCGGTGTAGTACGATTCGATCTTAGTCCTGTATTGATGCTTTGCCTGTTTGATGGTTCGTCGGAGGGCATAGCGGGATTTCTTATAATCTTCCGGGTTAGAGAACCTCTCCTTGAAAGCGGCAGTGCTAGCCATTAGCTCAGTGCGGATGTTGCCTGTAATCCATGGCTTCTGGTTGGGGTACGTACGTACGGTCACTGTGGGGATGACGTCATCCCTTGTGTGTGCCTGCGGTTGGGTGGTGTGTGTATATGTGTGTCTGTCTGTCTGCACAAATGTGTGTGTGGGCCATTCTCTTAAGGGATAACTTTGTCTGTTTGAATACACAGGCTTTCCCAAGGTTCCCCCACTGCCTATGTGCTGCCACTGTGGCAGACGCTAATCCATTCTTAACCCCAGCAGGACGACAACTACGTCATTGTCAGGGTTGGGTAGGTTACTTTTAAAATGTAAGCCGTTACAGTTCTACACTTATCTCCCTCTCTAACTTCAAGCATCAGCTGTCAGAGCAGCTTACCGATCACTGTACCTGTACACAGCCAATCTGTAAATAGCACACCCGACTACCTCATCTCCATATTATTACTTACCATCTTGCTCTTTTGCACCCCAGTATCTCTACTTGCACATCATCATCTGCACATCTATCACTCCAGTGTTAATGCTAAATTGTAATTATTTCACCTCTATGGCCTATTTATTGCCTACCTCCCTACTCTTCTTCATTTGCACACACTGTACATAGATTTTTCTATTGTGTTATGGACTGTACATTTGTTTATGTGTAACTCTGTGTTGTTGTTTTTGCCGCACTGCTTTGCTTTATCTTGGCCAGTTCGCAGTTGTAAATGAGAACTAGTTCTCAACTGGCCTACCTGGTTAAATAAAGGTGAAATACATTTAAAAAGTTACTTGTTACCTGTACCATTTTGGATTACCCAAACCCTGCAACGTAATATGACTACTTTCAGTTACTTTCCCCTTAAGACGCATTAGAAGAAGACAAAAAATTATATTACCAATTGAATGACATCTATTGCAAGATAAATCAATGTTAGAGTTTAAATAGCTGACCTTAAATGGATGTTTCATTTTATGGGTTACGAAGGCATCTAACCCATTGCTTTCTACTTCAATACAGATAGTAAAACGAGTAGGCAATATATTTACATTAAAAACCAAAATCTGTCAGATTTCCAATGATTTCAATTAATTAAATACCCTGTGATTTTTGAGAAAAGGACTTGGAAATATGGATTTTTCAAATTGTTTTACCTGAACATAACCCAAATACAAAGGACTTATTAGCCTACTCTGTTTATGTTTTTGTCATGGAGGGCTCGTTGCTTCAAAACATTTAAAAATAATAAATGCTGCTATCATGGAATGGCATTCTTCTGAGTACTGCTGAAAATTGCTAATTGCATGACATATGAAAAATGTAATGCCATTTGTTGCATTTGCTTTAAGCCAATTTTTTTTTAATTTTTTTGGGGCGAACCCATAGAATTACGAATTAGAAATCTTAATTTATTTAATAGAATCTCTATGGGTGACACTTTGATATCTCGATAATTTGTAGATGTTGAAGTCTATCCCACTCGCAGATTACAGTTACAGTTTCTTTTGTAATCCGTTACTCCCCATCCCTGGTTATTGTAGTTTGAGTAACCGTTACTTAACTGTCACTGGTGTAGAGAGGAGTAGGCAGAAGACAGTCGCAGGTTTAGAACTACTGAATTTATTTAAGCAACGTAGATCAAAGCTGGACGAAACCCAAACGCTGTGGTGCTCAAATATATCTTCATAAACAAAAAGGCACAGGGCGAACCCAAGGTGCAAAATATAAATTAATCAGGAAATAGGAGCGATTCCTCTCAGGAAAACAAGTAACATTTACAAAGACAATTGGCAGGGAGTATATATACAGTGATAGAGTGGGGATTGGAACCAGGTGTGTGTAATGATGACGAGACAAATCCGGGGTTGATGAGTGAAGGGAGTTTGCCAGCAGTTGGTTCGGGAGCAGCTAGAAAGCAGGCGATGCCAAACGCCTGAGCTGGACAGGAGGGGGAGCCAAAGCGAAGGCTGGTGTGACAGCAATTCACCCGTGTTTGTGTGTCAGGAAATTGTACACCTATTATAGACTCTATTCTCCTATAGTCAGTATCCTGACCCATGTTGCGTATTATCACACTTTAGTTCTACAGAGGCTATAATCAGGTTGTTCAATATGTAACTTTTACCTCTGGGTAAATTGTAAACATTTCTCCAAAAATATTTTCCATAAATAAAACATTTAAAAGGGGCACACCAAATGAGCAAAACCATGTATTCTCAGCTTAAAACGAAAGATTGTGAATGTGAACACCTCTCCTCTAACCTTCCATCTCTGTCTCTCACTTCGTAGGTTCGACGTGGATAATGGCTCGTCGCCAGGGCGCATCCCGCTGGACCCCATGGTCAGCCCGGGGTCAGGGCTCTTCCTGCAGGCCAACATTGTCCACAGCCAGCGGAGAGAGTCCTTCCTCTACCGGTCCGACTCGGACTACGACCTTTCACCCAGGTCCATGTCCAGGAACTCCTCCATCAACAGTGACATGTGAGAGCAAATCCTACACATCTCTTGTATTTCATCTCTTCTGTGTCCCCCTCTGTAATAATACAAATTATGGATGTAGAATCTTCATTTGATCACCCTGTTGCAGGAAATTTAAAACATGTAGTGTATTTGAGGTTCTGAAATGTGTCATTTCCACTATGAAATGTCAGACTTGATTTTGCCTTACCAAAAATGTATCAACCCCTACAGAAATGTTCATTAATTATAATCCATATAATAATTCCCAATCCCCGTTGCTGTAGGATTATTATTCTGCTGTAGCAAACTGGCTCAAATTAAGATCCTACATCTGTACAACTGAGTTTAGTTGGGTAATTTATTATGTCAGGCTAACCAGCTAAACGGTTGACCATTAACATGCCTAAGCTGTACCATTGTTCCAAAGATGTTAAAACAAGCATGTGTTCCCATCAGAAGAGGCATTTAGTTATGTTACGGGAAGTCAAATAGTGGTCTTTCACAGTGATTTAAATTATATGACTGAGGTGCCCCCCAAACATGACTCAAATGTTACGTTCCATTTTGTCTCCCAGGGAGTTTGTTGAGGTCAGGTCGGGCCGAAAGTGAAGTTAGGATAGGGCCCCTAGGAAAAAATCCAGTACTAAACTGCCCTGCAGTAATCAGTGGGCCCCTGTTATTCAGCTGCTGCAATTGTAAATCACTCATCGGCCTGCCAATATGTACCCTGCCGCTGAATTTAATTAAAATGCCTCCCAACGAATCCCTCCCAAGTTTCAAATATTTGCATCAAGCTAGTATTAAATCGATAAAAATAATGCTACTTGAAATGGGACTTTTTTTGTCCTGGAATCTGGGCTAGTGACTGTCATCTCAAGTATCTCAAGTAGTAAATCAAGTAGTAAATCTTATGCCAGTCTTTTTTCCCCTGCTACAAATGTTTGACTCTTTTCCCAGGAAAATATCATGAGTCTGTTCGCACTAGTCATCAAGGTATTTAAACAGACATTACAGACCAGGGCACCAGGCCCTCTATCTTTTACACAGCATGACGCCGCACTTCATCAGTTATTGCAATAAACAGCCCTGCGCACGCCTTCTGGAGTCATCGTATACTTTTGACTCAGTCACTCATCTGGGCCTACTTCAATAAGAGGACTTCTGATGGAGCCCCTAGAGCAGGAGTTATACACTTTATTCAAAACCTTTTTTTTCTGCTTTAGACTTAGAGACCAGATTGGTCAAATGTTGCCAATTAATCAATCAATGAATCAATTAGCTCAGTTGGTAGGTAATTAGTAGAGACAGGTCTGGTGCCTGGTTGGAGCTCAACCCTCCAGTACCTAAGGCACTCAGGACCAGGGTTGCCTACCCCTGTCATTCTATCGCTCCGGATACAATGGAATCCTCCATTCCATCTCTTCCTCCTGCTCGTCATCCTCTCTCTCGCTCTCTCTCTCTCTCTCTCTCTATCCATCTGCCCTATCTTTAATGCACTATAGTTACATACCAGACCACTGTCATCAATGTTTTCCTATCTCTGTTTTGAGATCCTCACAACAGGAGGATCAAACAGGGACTGAAGTCATCCTTGCTTGTGTCTAGATATACTGTATGTATCCTACATGTTTGTCTTAACCTTCCACAAATCAAATCAAACTTTATTTGCCACATGCGCCGCATACTGCAAGTATAGACTTTACCGCGGAATGCTTACTTACAAGGCCTTAACCAACAGTGCAGTTCAAGAAGAAGAAAATATTTACCAAGTAGGCTGACATTAAAAGTAAAAATAAAAAGTAACAGCACAGTCCTGCTTTCAATGTTGCCTTCTGTTTCCCAGTTCATTCCACATGAGGATGCACATTGGCTATTTATGTAACTGCATTCTCTTTGAACAAGGTAACAGTACAAGCTAGGCTCCGTCTACCTGACTCCTGTGTTGCACTGAGGTCTAACTGGTTTTTAACTGACCTTATTTAAGACCATCTGAATGGAAAGTAATTCATCTGCCAGTGTACAAAACTGGAGAAAAGTGGGTGAAATGATGCCAGTGTGTGGTTGTAATGATGCATGCCAGAAACCCTGAATGACAACTACACTACAAAAGCGACTTGCTCAGTGCCCTTCATTTTGTGTCTGGTGATAAGGGTAATTGGTGGCACTCCGAAAACCGTAGCGACTACGGCTCAGTGTCCTCCATTTTGTGCCTTATCGATAGGAATAAACACCTGTAGAGGCCAGGCCTGACCTCGCGACGGTCTGAGCCCATCATTAGTGGAAAGTAAGTGGCAGCCCTGCTGATGAAGTCCAGTCGGTTACACTTAGGCTCACACCTCCTTCATGATGGCCAATGCACTGCCATGGTTATGAAACAAACAGTACCATGTTCACCTGACTACTACACAATCTGTTGTTTAAGCAAGCTAGTTACCTAGTTAGCAAGTGCTATAGTGCTCGCCAGCTTGTACAGTAGTCCTAAAAAACGGAAATTATCCTCTGGTTCGTTCAGCCATTCCTACGGGGGAAATTAATGAGGAAAGAATGGGGTTTGGTTAGCATGACCTTTCTGAATTATGAAGCCTTTATGTGTTTTATGTTTGTTTTGATTACATACATTATCAAAAAATTCACAAAAAGTGAAGCTCGCTGATGAAGATTATCTCATAGAACAAAACATACAGTGCCTTCGGAAAGTACTCAGACCCCTTGACTTTTTCCACATTTTGTTACATTACAGCCTTATTATAAAATTGATTAAATTGTTTTCCCGCCTCATCAATATACACACAATAACCCATAATGACAGACATTTTCTTCTTGCAAATGTATTTCAAAAATAAATGAAATATCACATTTACATGAATTTTCAGACCCTTTTTTACTCAGTACTTTGATGAAGCTCCTTTGGCAGCGATTACAGCATTGAGTCTTTGTGGGTATGACGCTACAAACTTGGCACACCTGTATTTGGAGAGTTTCTCCCATTCTTCTCTGTAGATCCTCTCAAGCTCTGTCAGGTTAGATGGGAAGCGTTGCTGCACGGCTATTTTCAGGTTTCTCCAGAGATGTTTGATCGGGTTCAAGTCTGGACTCTGGCTGGGCCACTCAAGGACATTCAGAGACTTGTCCTGAAGCCACTCCTGCGTTATCTTGGCTGTGTGCTTAGGGTCGTTGTCCTGTTGGAAGGTGAACCTTCGCCCCAGTCTGAGGTCCTGAGAGCTCTGAAGCAGGTTTTCATCAAGGATCTCTCTGTACTTTGCTCCTTTCATCTTTGCCTCCATCCTGATTAGTCCCACAGTCCCTCCCGTTGAAAAACACACCCACAGCATGATGCTTGGTTACATGGTTACATCAGACCACAGAATCTTGTTTCTCATGGTCTGAGAGTCCTTTACGTGCCTTTTAGCAAACACCAAGCAGGCTGTCATGTACCTTTTACTGAGGAGTGGCTTCCTTCTGGCCACTACCATAATGGCCTGATTGGTGGAATGGTGCAGAGATGGTTGTCCATCTGCAAGGTTCTCCCATCTCCACAGAGGAACTCTAGAGCTCTATCAGAGTGACCATCGGGTTCTTGCTCTCCTCCCTGACCAAGGCCCTTCTCCCCCGATTTTTCAGTTTGGCCTCGCGGCCAGCTCTAGAAAGAGTATTGGTGGTTTCAAACATCTTCCATTTAAGAATGATGGAGGCCACTGTTCTTGGGGACCTTCAATGCTGCAGACATTTTTTGCTACCCTTCCCCAGATCTGTGCCTTGACCCAATCCTGTCTCGAAGCTCTACGGATTATTCCTTCGACATCATGGCTTGGTTCTTGCTCTCACAGTTGACATGCACTGTCAACTGTGGGACCTTATATAGACAGGTGTGTGCCTTTCAAAATCATGTCCAATCAATTGAATTTACCACAGGTGGACTCCAATAAAGTTGTAGAAATATCTCAAGGATGATCAATGGAAACAAGATACACCTGATCTCAATTTTGAGTCTCATACCAAAGGGTCTGAATACTTATGTAAATAAGGTATTTCTTTTTTCCCCCTTCTTTTTTAAAGCTGTTTTTCTTTGTTATTTTGGGGTATTGTGTGTAGTTTACTGAGAGTCTAAACCCCCCAAATCCTCCAGTGGTGCACCTTTCCAAGGCATGAATGTCACGCCCTGGCCATAGAGAAGCTTT
Source organism: Salvelinus alpinus (assembly GCF_045679555.1). NCBI lineage: Eukaryota > Metazoa > Chordata > Actinopteri > Salmoniformes > Salmonidae > Salvelinus > Salvelinus alpinus. The sequence continues at coordinate 3,233,415 of NC_092109.1, forward strand.
TATTCTCTATTTTGGTTAGGCCAGGGTGTGACTAGGGTGAGCATTCTAGTTTCTTTATTTCTATGTTTTGTATTTCTATGTTTTGGCCGGGTATGGTTCTCAATCAGGGACAGCTGTCTATCGTTGTCTCTGATTGGGAATCATACTTAGCCAGCCGTTTTTCCTTTGGTGTTTGTGGGTAGTTGACTTTGTTAGTGGCACTATAGCCCTAGTAAGCTTCACGGTCGTTTCTTTGTTTCTTGTTTTGTTGGCAACATTTTAAATAAAAGGAAAATGTACGCTTACCACGCTGCACCTTGGTCCCGTCATTTCCACCTTGACGACGGCCGTGACAATGAAGGGATGGATCAAAGTCTGGTTTACGGGTTTAGACTCGAGATCAGTACTGTAATCTGGGCCTCATATTTGCTCAGAAGACTGCATGGCATGTATAGAAGTAGTTTTAGAAACTCCATCCTGATTATTTTATTACCTCCTTTCCATATATTCATTTGAACAGAATTGGAGTCATTCCAATATTAGGCGTTTGGATGCTGTGGTCCAGTGCGCGTTAGGGTGCGTTCCTCTTCTAAGTAGTAGCGAAGCTAGCGATAATGCCCTGGACCAGAGCTAGGCATTTTGATGTTTTTGTACACTGGTCATTCATTCAATCAGAATTCTCACATGAAAATGCAAGATATCTACAGATGTTAAACACAATTTTGTTTCGACAAACATCCACCGAATTGGAATATGTAGCCATCAGTCTGTCAGCAGATGGGGCTACATATTGTCAGCAGATGGGGCTACATATTGTCAGCAGATGGGGCTACATATTGTCAGCAGATGGCACTACATATTGTCAGCAGATGGGGATACATATTGTCAGCAGATGGGGTTTGTTACGCTCGTTGATGGAAGGATCGTGCAGCGTGGTAGGCGTACATCTTTCTTTTTATTGATGACACCGAAAAAACAACAAATACAAAACGAAACCCACAGTTCTGTAGGGCTGGAAAGCAACAGTACAAAAACAAGATCCCACAAACTAAGGTGGAAAAAAGGCTGCCTAAGTATGATCCCCAATCAGAGACAATGATAGACAGCTGCCTCTGATTGGGGACCATACCCGGCCAACAAAGAAATAGAAAACATAGATTGCCCACCCTAGTCACACCCTGACCTAACCAAACCAAAACACCCTGACCTAACCTAAGGTCAAGGCGTGACAGGGCTACATATTGTCAGCAGATGGGGCTACATATTGTCAGCAGATGGGGCTACATATTACGCTAAATCTAAAGCCATTACATTATCAGAACCAAAACTACATTAAAACATATACAATATTGTGCTATGCACAAATTCATTTGAGAAGGCGACTGTGGCATTTCGACAAAATGAACAACAGTGTTCAATGTTTGTTTTATTTGGCTCAGATGAGGCTCGTTTGCTCAGTCGTGGTAAGTCAAAACCCTGTGTGCAACATGTAAAGGCCCATGGGAGCTCTGTAATCCTGTCCGATATGCGAAAAGGTAATTAGGAGCACTATCAGGTAATGACATGTAACTGATATGTCTCCAGCGGCCTGAAGGAGTTGAGGACGGACGACCTTAAGCCATGTTGCACTTTCAACCTAGCCTGGGTGCCAGTGTATTATTGCTTCATAGCCATTGTTGGAAATCATGCAACCTTGTTGATTGCTCAAACAGTCTGGCTACTACATCCAGGCTACGTTCAACTTATTTTGCAATACGTACGGACAATTCCTGTTTAAAAGGGGAATGAACATACTTCTATGACTATGCTCAATGAACACTTTGATAGTGATATTTCATATCCTTTGGGATGGACCTTCTGAGGCAGGGTTCGTCAAACCTGGTCCTTGGGCTCTCCAGGGCATGTTTTTTTTTGTTTTAACCTAACACTGTTGAATCAGGTGTATTAGTGCTGAGCTAGAACAAAAGCCTGCATACGCTGTCTGGATCTCTGTGACCAGGACTGAACGACACTGAATCTCTCTGTCTTCCCTTACCCAACCCTGCATCTACATGCACTAATGCCCACATAAAAGCACTCCTTCCTGGGGTGGCTATCGAGAAGCTGCCACCCGATTCCTCCAGTGTGTGTGGTTCCTCTGAGTACACACATCCATGTTTGGGACAGTTTCTGTGTGTTAGTAAGGGAATGCATGCATGCTGTGTTATGGGAATCCACCCATTCATGGCAGCCTAACATGCTAAACTGAACAAGCGCTTGGCCAACCATTCATTTGTCACTTAAGGATTGATACAATTTACACACGTTTATTTGTTGTGGTTTTTCTGTTTGTAGTTTCAGTTTGTAAGTAGAGCGGATTCTATGATATGCGCTGAAAAACAACTGACAAAACAAAATGAATTGTCTGTCCCTGAAAAGAACAAAGTGAGAAGTTGAGAAACGTGTGGCAAGGGAAGATATTGTGGTCATCATTCTCTGTAATATCTGCATGAAAAAGACTTCAAGAAAAAAAATATTACACTGTACGAACGATTGGACCAAAGCCAAAGAACTCGCCAAGAAACACGCCAGGGTTGTTTCTCTCTCAAAACATATCCTTCCCTCCCACTTATAGATCATGAGTTAGACTTCGATTTAGAGGAGTTGATACACATCACACTCCTATTATGGCTTAAGCCAGGTCTCATTCTTTGGAACATAATCAAGTTGCCAAGTTAAACGTACCTGAAAGATTAGTGGAACCTGTGTGGGTAGCTGGACAGGTAGGATGACTGACAGTGAAGGTGAACAGGTGGTCACGTGTCAGGTGATAGAGGAATGGATGAGACTGAGGCAGGAATTCCTTTAACCATAAAGTGGTACATTTACTGGGTAGTTTGTGCTGCATAACACAGGAAACGGAATAACATGTATCCAATCAAATGCATAACAAACAAAACAGATTAACATGTATCCAATCAAATTCATAGTCACAAAGATCAAAGCATAACAATCATTCATTATTAACTTCATTAGGTAATTCAGCAATTCAGTTCAATAAGATGTCAATAGGAATCATCCTTGAGTCATTTAGGCTCGTAACTATTCATCATAATCATGAGAAGAATAATACAAATGATTAAATCAGTGATCAGTTATTCAATCTATAATCAGTTTGAAATCAGAATTGATCAGTTCAGCAAACAATGACGTTTCATATTTCACCCTTTCAAGTTTGTCTTCATATGTACATGTCATTTTATTACATATTAACCATATATCGATGGCATGATTGGCCTGTGATGATCTGTAGGGCCGTGATCATTGACCATTTACATCAGTAGGAGTAGGAGGAGGGAGCCTACACGAGCCTACCAGATGAGCTAAACTACTTATATGCTCGCTTCGAGGCAAATAACACTGAAACATGCATGAGAGCACCAGCTGTTCCGGAAGACTGTGATCACGCTCTCCGCAGCCGATGTGAGTAAGACCTTTAAAAAGGTCAGCATTCACAAGGCCGCAGGACCAGACGGATTACCAGGACGTATACTGCGAGCATGCACTGACCAACTGGTCTCCTACTGACCATTTACAAAACAAATGTTTTGACGCGTGCGCTCCAAGCCGCGCTACGCGGTAATAACTATAAACAATAACTGATGGCCGCTCTCCCGATCACAATGATAGTTCAGATGAAAAGGTAACAGATTCGGTGGACTTAGGTGGATTCATGGATGCACAGAACTTCTGGATTAGACGGAGTTAAGGAAGAGAAAGATGCGAGATCGGGTGATGGCGATTTCCTCCTTTTAATGAGTTGAGATCTGGTGGACATTTCCACCTGACCTAATTAAATCACCCCTGGCCCAGGTGAGCAAGTGCCCATGAATTAAAGGATTCTTCCACCAACTCCATGGGCCTTTTCTGCAGTACCTCTGTTTATTGGGTCAGATTGAATTGGACAAAGAATGGTTGTCTCACCCTGATCTGTTTCACCTGTCTTGTGCTTGTCTCCACCCCCACCAGGTGTCTTCCATTTCCCCCCATTATCCTCTGTGTACTTAAACCTGTGTTTTCTGTTGGTCGGTTGCCAGTTCGTCTTGTCTTGTTAGGTCTTACCAGCATGTTTTCCCATTTTCCAGTTGCTTCAGTTTCTGTTTTCTAGTCCTCCCGGTTCTGCCTGCCTGCCATTCTGTCCCTGTTTGACTCTGCCTCGGATTACTGACCTCTGCCTGCCCTTGACCTGCCGTTTGCCTAGCCCCTGTTTTGTAATGAACATCTGTCTGCCTCCTGTGTCCGCATCTGGTGCTTTCCTGAGTCTTGTCAGTATGAAATGGCCATGACTGACCCAGAAGACTTGGACCAGCTCCGCAACGCCGTCTGCTCCCAAGGAGCCACCATTGGAAGACACAAGGAGTTACTTCAAAATCTTATGGAAGGATTCCAGACCTTGGCGGAACGTCATGACCCCGCTTTCAATACATTGCTGGGGCAATTCCACAAATGATCTATTAGGCAGCCAGCCACAAACCTCGCAGCCTCTCAGTAACCCCACTGTCAGCAGCGCGTCTCCCCAGCCCACCCCGGCTCTCCGAGAACCCAGCTTACCTCCTCCGGAGAGATTCAGGAACCTGTCAGGCATTTCTCTCCCAGTGCTCCTTCATCTTCTTTTCCCTCAGCCCGCTCGAAGACAGCACACCTGATAACGCTGATGTCCGGGAGGGCTCTTGCCTGGGCTACAGTGGTGTGGGAGCAACAATACACCGTGTGCTTCAGTCTCGAGGAGTTCATGGTGGAGGTAAAAAAGGTGTTTGATTCTCCGTTGAACGGAAGAGAGGCTGCTCGGAAGCTACTCCTACTTCGCCAAGACGGTCGATTTCCGCACGTTGGCTGCCGAGACTGCCTGGAACCCAGAATCCCTGTTCGACATGTTATTTCATGGATTATCGGAGGAGGCTAAAGATGAGCTCGCCGCCCGTTAGCTGCCCATGGATCTCGACTCTCTAATTGCCTTGACCATACGGATCGTTGGGCGGCTACAGGAACGTAGGAGGGAGAGGAGATCTGATCCCAGTCACACTGATAGGACTTATGACATGGGAAATCGAGAACTACTCGCAGTGAAGATGGCGTTGGAGGAGTGGAGGCACTGGTTGGAGGAGTGGAGGCACTGGTTAGAGGGGGCGGAACATCCATTCCCAGTGTGGACTGATCATATAAACCTGTAATATCTCCGCATCGCCAAGCGCCTCAACTCTAGGCAAGCTCGATGGGCCCTGCTATTCACTCCCCACACATCTGATACTTCCGCATTCACTGGTGGAAATGGATGACTTTTAATTTACTCATGATTTGATGCTTTTTGACAGTGTCTTTTCCCCCTGCCTTGCTTTACCTTGACACACAGACAAACCCTATATTCAAATACAGAACATCTACATTGAACATTTCCAGAAAATATCATCATAAATATATCAAAACATAATTGTATATTGATTTCTTGAATGCTATCTCTGTATATGGTTAATCTGTGTTGACAAATGCATGTGATACCTTAACATGACTGAGATTTTTCCTCATTGCTACTTTTCCAATTAGAAAGGAGAGCCGTGATTGTGTATGTTTTCACATAGTAAATGAACCATCTTCCTCCTTCTCCTCTCCTTTCTCTCTTACAGCCATGGGGACAACTTGATAGTCACGCCATTTGCACAGGTCAGTGTCTTACAGTATGCTTTACATTCATGATGTTTATTAGTTATTAGACCTTTCCCACTTGGCACACACTGGTTGAATCAACATTGTTTCCACATTATTTCAATGAAATTGCATTGAACCAACTTGGAATAGACGTTGCATTGACATCTGTGCCCAGTGGGTTGTAACATTTTTGGGGACTGATATACTTCACTTGCATCATCAGTACCTCTTTCAATATATATATATATATATATATATATATATATACCAGTAAAACATTTGTACATACCTACTCATTCAAGGGTTTTTATGTCTTTTTACTATTTTCCACATTGTAGAATAAAAGTGAATACATCAAAACTAAGAAATAACACATATGGAGTCATGTAGTAACCAAAAAAGTGTTAAACAAATCAAAATATACATTAGATTCTTCTAAGTAGCCACCCTTTCCCTTGATGACAGCTTTGCACAGTCTTGGCTATTTCTCAACCAGCTTCACCTGGAATGCTTTTCCAACAGTCTTGAAGGAGTTCCCACATATAATGGGTACTTGTTGGCTGCTTTTCTTTCACTCTGCGGTCCAACTCATCCCAAACCATCTCAAATGGGTTGGGGTCGGGTGATTGTGGAGGCGAGGTTATCTGATTCAGCACTCCATCACTCTCCTTCTTGGTCAAATAGCCCTTACACAGCCTGGAGGTGTTGGTCATTGTCCTGTTGAAAAACAATTAATAGTCCCACTAAGCGCAAATTAGATGGGATGGCGCATCGCTGCAGAATGCTGTGGTAGCCATGCTGGTTAAGTGTGCCTTGAATTCTAAATAAATCACAGACAGTGTCACACACAAAGCACCCTCACACCATCACACCTCCTCCTCCATGCTTCATGGTGGGAACCACACATGCGGAGATCATCTGTTCACCTACTCTGCATCTCACAAAGACACAGCGGTTGTAATCAAAAATCTCAAATTTGGACTCCTCAGACCAAAGGACAGTTTTCCACCAGCCTAATGTCCATTGCTCGTGTTTCTTGGCCCAAGCAAGTCTCTTTTTCTTATTGGTGTCCTTTAGTATCAATCAATCAAATGTATTTATAAAGCCCTTTTTACATCAGCCGATGTCACAAAGTGCTATACAGAAACCCAGCCTAAAATCCCAAACATCAAGCAATGCAGATGTAGAAGCACGGTGCTAAGAAAAACTCCCTAGAAAGGCAGGAACCTAGGAAGAAACCTAGAGAAGAACCGGGCTCTGAGGGATGGCCAGTCCTCTTCTGGCTGTGGAGATTATAACAGAACATGGCCAACATGTTGAAACGTTCATAGATGACCAGCAGGGTCAGATGGTTGTAGAGGGTGCAACAGGTCAGCACCTCAGGAGTAAATGTCAGTTGGCTTTTTATAGCCGATCATTCAGTTCGAGACAGCAGGTGCGGTAGAGAGAGACTCCAAAACAGCAGGTCCAGAACAAGATATAACGTCCGGTGAACAGGTCAGGGTTCCATAGCCGCAGGCAGAACAGTTGAAACTGGAGCAGCAGCACAACCAGTGGTTTCTTTGCAGCAATTTGACCATGAAGGTCACGTTCATGCAGTCTCCTCTGAACAGTTGATGTTGAGATGTGTCTATTACTGGAACTGTGACGCATTGATTTGGGCTGTAATTTCTGAGGCTGGTAACTCTAATGAACTTATCCTCTACAGCAGAGGTAACTCTGGGTCTTCCTTTCCTGTGGCGGTCCTCATGAGAGCGCTTGATGGTTTTTGCGACTGCACTTTCAAGGTTCTTGACATTTTCCGTATTGACTGACCTTCATGTCTTAAAGTAATGATGGACTGTCATTTCTCTTTGCTTATTTGAGTTGTTTTTGCTATAATATGAACTTTTACCCAATTGGGTAATCTTCTTTATTCCACCCCTACCTTGTCACAACACAACTGATTGTCTCAAATGCATTAAGAAGGAATGAAATTCCACAAATAAACACAAGGCACACCTGTTAATTGAAATGCATTCCAGGTGACTACCTCATGAAGCTGGTTGAGAGAATGCCAAGAGTGTGCAAAGCTGTCAAAGGCGGCTACTTTGAAGAATCTCAAATATAAAATAGTTTGATTTGCATAACACTTTTTTGGTTACTACATGATTCCATATGTGTTATTTCATAGTTATGATGTCTTCACTATTATTCTACAATGTAGAAAATAGTAAAAAGGAAGAAAAACCCTTGAATGAGTATGTGTGCCCAAACTTTTGACTGGTACTGTATATTACAATGAGGTAAACGACAAAATGTTTGGGGTAAAGACTAAGACATTGTGTATGAACTAAGAAATTAATTTGTTTACATGTATTGCTGTTGACAATACTGTATCTCACATAGTGTCTGATGTTTGAAACTGCATCCCACCCTGTGTAGGTACTGGCTAGTTTGAGAACATTACGGAATAACTTTGCTGCACTAACCAACTTGCAGCAAGACAGAGCTTCAAACACGTGAGTAGAACTGTGAAGATAAACCGAAAATTACCAACACAGAGATTGCCTTCCTCTTATGGAAGTGAATGTCGGTACATTTTGCTGATTTTTCTACATGTTGTTCCTATAGATTGTTCTAAAACCATTATTTGGTCAACAGTAATAGCCTGTGCATTATGGCCCCACTCCGACCCGAGTTAAGTACGCTTAAATGGAATGTTATTCCCTTTTTATGCATTTTTCTCTCGGAGGGGATTCTGACCTTGAACTTAAGCACAACAATAGCATGCTATTGTAACGCCTTTCTTCCTGGGATGAAGGAGAGGACCAAAATGCAGCGCGGCTAGTGTTCAACATGATTTAATAAAGAAGAGACGATAACGTGAACACTATACAAAATAACAAATGTGAAAACCGAGACAGTCCTATCTGGTGCAGAACACAAAGACAGAAGACAACCACCCACAAATCCCCAACACAAAACAAGCCACCTATATATGATTCTCAATCAGGCACAACGATTGACAGCTGCCTCTGATTGAGAACCATATTAGGCTGAACACAGAAACAGACAAACTAGACACACAACATAGAATTCCCACCCAGCTCACGTCCTGACCAACACTAAACAAGCAAAACACATAAGAACTATGGTCAGGACGTGACAGCTATTCACCTGCTATTCGTTCTGGGTGGAGATCTAAGAAATGAAGGTGTGGTGGTGTCTACAGATATGCCATATTCTGACCTTGACTTAATTCCCTCATACTGTAATTCCACTATCTTTACGTGAGAGAAAACCATGAATAAGGTGGAGCGAACCTGCCGGGTTCCAAGTGGAAAAAGCATATACTTTATTTTTTTCGATAGAAATAACATCATTCTCCGTGCACTGTAATTTACAACTTGATAAGAGCTATTTAGAAGAGCTAGGTAAATTAGCAATCTGTTTGGATAAAGGAATTGTATATTGAAATGACACTTGTTTTAGATCTATTTTACCTTATAATCGATGGAGACGTGAAACCAGTCATTGCCAAAATCGTAATTAATATGGAGTTGGTTTCCCCTTTGCTGCTATAACAACCTCCACTCTTCTGGGAAGACTTTCCACTAGATGTTGGAACATTGCTGCAGGGACTTAGTGAGGTTGGGCACTGATGTTGGGCAATCGGGACTGGTTTGCAGTCAGTGTTCCAATTAATCCCAAACTTGTTCAATGGGGTTGAGGTCAGGGCTCTGTGCAGGCCAGTCAAGTTCTTCCACACCGATCTCGTTCAAACCATTTATGTATGGACCTCGCTTTGTGCAAATAATGGTTTTAGCATTGTCATGCTAGAACAGGAAAGGGCCTTCCCCAAACTGTTGCCACAGTTGGAAGCACAGAATCATCTAGAATGTAATTGTATGCTGTAGCGTTAAGATTTCCCTTCACTGGAACTAAGGAGCCTAGCCCGAACCATTAAAAACAGCCCCCGACCATTATTCCTCCTCCACCAAACTTTACAGTTGGTACTATGCATTAAGGCAGGTTGCGTTCTCCTGGCATCCACCAAACCCAGATTCGGCCGTCGGACTGCCAGATGGTGAAGCGTGATTCATCACTCCAGAGAACGCGTTTCCACTGCTCCAGAGCCCAATGGCTGCGAGATTTACACCATTCCAGACGATGCTTGGCATTGCGCATGGTGATCTTAGGCTTGTGTGCGGCTGCTCTGCCATGGAAACCCATTTCATGATGCTCCTGATGAACAGTTATTGTGCTGACGTTGCTTCAAGAGGCAGTTTGGAACTTGGTAGTGAGTGCTGCAACCGAGGACAGATGATTTTTACGCGCCACATGCTTCAACAAGCAGCGATCCCGTTCTGTGAGATTGTGGGGCCTACCACTTTGCGACTGAGTCGTTGTCACTCCTAGATTTTTCCACTTCACAATAACAGCACTTACAGTTGACCGGGGCAGCTCTAGCAGGGCAGAAATTTGACGAACTAACTTGTTGAAAAGGTGGCATCCTATGACGGTGCCACGTTGAATGTCACTGAGCTCTTCAGTAAGGCCCTTCAACTGCCAATGTCTGTCTACGGAGATTGCATGGCTGTGTGCTCGATTTTATACAACAGTCAGCAACGGGTTTGGCTGAAATACCCGAATCCACAAATTTGAAGGGGTGTCCACATACTCTTGTATATAGTGTATCAACTTCCCCACAGTAAAGTTTATGAAATGCTGCGTCATTTTACAGAATTTAAATTCTACAAGCTTTTAACTTGCAGGGTTGGGCACTCTTGAATGTCTTAATTATAGGCTGCCCCGATTTTCTCTGTTTCCGATTTCTAGCATATTTAGTGTTGGCCACTGCCAATATCTCATGTCAGTAGTCCTAATAACAACACATAATCAATTGCCAATTTACTGTTAGTTCAGTTGGTAAAGCCTACGTCACAGCCATTTGGTTGTTGCTGAGGATCATTAGTAACATTTGATAATATAAAAAAATAAGACATGTAGGCTGATTAAATCGTTAGGATTCAAACACACTTTCCTAACCCTGAAATTCCCTGAATAATCAACAAGATCAGAGTATTTTTAAATCTACCACTTGGTGTTGAAACAGAGACGAATACGCATATATTTAGATGGCTTTCTTTTATTGATCCCTATTTTCAGAACCCGTTCTGTTGACAAAATTCTAATTGAAGGTACACCGTATTTAAAAGGATGGCTTAAGATAAATGTACTGAAAACCCTATTGAATGAAAAAGTCCACAAGAAAATCTGTTGGCCATCAATTGGGAGGGTTTTCAGAGGTTGAATTACATTTATTCAGCGTGCGCAAGGGAACCATGCCTGCAAAGTCTGTCATGCACCTTCATAAGGTAAATCTGAATACCAACTACTGAGAAGTGCGTAGGAAAGGCGCGGTAGGAAAGGCATAAATTCCTGAGTTGGAATCGGGCCCGTGGTGACTAACATACCTTTGTGCATATTGGCCTATTCTGGCCTGGTCTGCAAATTCTCTGAAGAGCCAAAAAGAAATCCCATAACTCTGAATCATATTTTGACAGGTTGCACATCAAAATATCAATCATGCATTCCCTGGATATGTTAGATTAAATAGCTTACTGCTTGAATCATAGGCTACCCACTGGGAACAGACATCAGTTCAATGTCTAGTTTTGATTTCAATTTGGTTGAGTTGTCAACTAACGTGAATGCAATGTGAAGAAAAAACAAATTCACCATGTCATTGGATTTATGTTAAAAGTTGGGTGAAAAAATGACTAAACTCCTTTACGTTTTCCATGTTGGTTCAACGTCATCACGTAGAATTAGTTATTGAAATGACGTAGAAACAACATTGATTCAACCAGTTTCTTCCCAGAGGGTACCACTGTCCATTAAAACAATTTGGATCGTTGTATTTATTGTTATTGAGCAAAATAGTATTATTTTTTTTTACATATATTCTTTATTTCTGTTGGGAGAAGGAAAGACATTCCTGATAAAACACTTATTTCTCTGTGGTTTCCTTCACCAGGTGGTCCCCTATGTGTAACCAACAACCACCCATCATCAAGTCTTCTTTCTCAGGTAAGACCAACACACACACTTTTGAAGTATATTATCTATTAAGCTGTGCTAGAGGACGAAGCTTCAGTTGGCCTCAGTCCAGGCCTGTGCTTATTAGGGCATGCAACAGAAAACGCTTTGCAACAGAAAACAGAAATAAGCATTTCTTATTGGACCATTTTAGTTAGTCTCTCCCGGTTTAAGTCTGTTTTCTTCTGGTTTGTGCCTAATGAACACGACCCACTCTTGTTGGTGTGTCTTACATCAGGTTGCATGTCTGGCTCTGTTCAAATTTCAGTGTATTCTTCCCCAATCCCTGTCTCCATTCCTTGAATTGATTACAGATCTGGATCTGAGAGGGTTGGATTAGTTAGTCTTTCACTTATCCATGCATGCATGAATCAGTGATTACACCATGGAAGAAAAGAGAAAAGGAGGGATGTTTAAAGTGTATTGGGACTGTGGTGAATCTTGCAGTGCATTGGAGTCGCATGGTGCGTGATGGTGGTGCAACACTCGCACCAGATATGTACAGCAGAGGAAGACAAAGGGCATGTTTTACACATTGGTGCCCTGTGCTGGTTTGTTGTTGCGCGTTCCAAAGCAGGCAATTAAGATATTTCTAGATGAATGATCTTTTCAGTTAATAGTGGATATTCAAAAGATGGTATGGTCTTTAAGATTGGTTTCTTGTCTTAATTCAGCTGGTAGTTTTTCACTCCTGCATGACGGTAATATAGATTTTTAGCTTGAATACCACTTGCTATGTTAAACTAGGCCGATCATGAACAACTAAAGTGTGTCTGTATGTGTGTGTGTACATGCGTACGTGTGTTTTGCACACATATGTGTGTGTTTGGTCAGGAAGGAGCTGGAAACGGAGCCATTGGGAAAAAGAATGTCTCCATTAGAGCCCATTAACTAGAGCAATCAAGACCCAGCCTGATCCTTGGCACCTGCCAATACTAATTGATCCAACTTGATTATGAGGAGGAGGTGTTCTATATTGAGAACCGGCTAAAAATAGCCAGGGTGCAGTCCCCTTTTTTCTTTCCAAGAATAGTGGAAATATGTGGCCATGTTGCCTCGTATCAGTGATGTTGGTGTATGACCACAATACTTACTGTAAGTTTAAAGGTAGACAGCGAAATGAAGTTGACATGAGCAGCACCACAGATATTGTGATGAGCAAGATGCAAGACTTCGCTCTCACACCGTCACACACACAGTATCTGCGCATATGGGTTGGGTTCACCTCAAGCTGTTAGAGCGTGGTAGTTACTGAACCATAACAGGGGGGAAGTTTAGCCTCGCACTTCAACACTCTTAGTTGTTGCGGAAATTGACCCATTATGCTGTTTACTTTGTGCACCTAAGTCATATCGCTGAGCCTACATTCAATTAGATTCATAAAGAGAAATCTTATTCTAAGTCTGATCTCTTCATGAATTCATCAGTTGATCATACGTCGCCTCATTCCATGACCCATATCCTGTTGTCTTCCATCAAACTCGGATGAAGAAAACCTTTTTTTATGGTATTTTCAATCGAAAAACCAGTGGAATTGTTCAATTTATGAGACTCACATGCTTGTCTGCGGACCACTGCTGGTTTTGAGGGGGTGTTCCGTACTTATTTTTTCTGATTATTTAATTTCGATGTAGAAAATATTTTTTAAATGTACAAAATTATAATAACAGTTGGAAGTATAAATGGTCCTATAAGCAATTTTACATTACTTTTCACAATGTCAAATGTTGTTAATAATAATAGTCCTTTAATTTGTTACATTCACTGCTAAAATGGTCAGAATTTGACTGCCAATATATTTTATGTGTAAAGAATTCTGAGACTCCGCAAATGGTGGTGCTCAAGAGCTTTTCACAGTGATTTGGTGGTCCCCGGAATGGTAAAGGTTTGGAACCTATGGTAATGTTTCCCAAACCGCTCCTTGAGTCAACTAATCCTTGATTAGCTAAATCAGATGTGCAATAAAATAAGGGTAATTACTGGGGGTACTTAGGCAGAGATTTTGGAAAGGTAGCCCTTTAGCTAATTCTACCAAGTGACATTGTTTGGTGACGATTGCATAAGAGTCCAAATCCTCTTAATATCGGTACAGGGTTTATCGTAAGCACTTGCCGTTTCCCTGAGAAGGCAGGCCCAGTGTGTAGCACTGAGCAGGAGAAGAATGCCATCTACATCTTGTCCGCAAGGATAGAGGACCACTGCGTCAAGCTTCTGAAACGAGAGAGAGAAAAAAAACCTGGCTCCCTGTAGAGGAAAGGCTGTGCAACCACTGCAGAACCTGAGACGGAGCTGCATTTCCTGACAAAATGTAAAAAATATAAAACAATTAGTGTCATTTTCCCAAATTTGAAACCCTTATTCAAGGTTTCAAAGACCTCTGATGAGGATAGGCTACCCGTCCTGTTGGTGGAGGACGCAGAGAGCTGTGGGTTGGCAGCGCACTATATTGCTGCCTGCCATAAGTTGAGGGACAGTGTCTGACAGACCAATCAACCTGCACATGTACTCTACTGTATGCATATTGTTATTGTTGAATGTATGGTTATTTTGACCCTTGGTTATTGTTGTTACTGTTGTCCCGTTGACATTTTTGAATCTCATTTTTATTTATATTGTAAATATCCAAAGTAAGCTTTGGCAATATGTACATTGTTACATCATGCCAATAAAGCGAATTGAATTGGAGAGAGAGACTTACTTACTTACTTAGTGTAGCACCAACACCACACAAATACTATCACAATATCAGCAAAAATATACATTACCAGTCAATTTTGTAAAGCTGGTTGAGAGAAGACCAAGAGTGTGCAAAGCTGTCATCCAAGTGTCTACTTTGAAGAATCTCAAATATAAAATATATTTTGATTTGTTTAACACTTTTGGTAACTACAGGATTCCATATGTGTTATTTCATAGTTTTGATCTCTTCACTATTATTCTACAATGTAGAAAATAGGAAAATAAAGAAAAATCCTTGAATGAGTAGGCGTGTCCAAACTTTTGACTGGTACTGTACCTCAACACATAGCAGCATAACTACCTTTGCAAGCTGGTGCTGGGACACATTTTAGTAGAATGCCATTTGTCCTAAAATGTAACAGATCTACACTAGTGAATTTTTTCATACTTGAGCCACCATGGCAGGGTATTTCGGAGCCTTTTAAAAGATTATCTACACCAATTTGTGGTGTTCATTTGCTTTTGCCTCAACTCACGAGGACATCATAATACTGTTGGTAAATTACTATATTTTGTAAAGACACCCGAAAATGGTGTTTGTCACACACTCGTTCCACCACACATTTTAGATTGATCCATTTTCCAGATGTCTAGAGCATTGTCTGCCCTAATCTGGGATTAAGTAAAAACACAGGGAATATGTGGCTCAGCGGAAATGTCCCTGCATCATTTACTAATGCGGATTAATCGTGAGAAGATTCAGACTGACTCACTACCATTCATAATCCCACTGGCGGAATACTCTGAGTGTTGTGTGTGTGTCATCATGTTTTCTTTGTCTGTCTTTAATAGTCAGAACAACTAGTCAGTGGTGTGAGATTAATGATTACGTCAAGGGAGGGAGGTAGAAAGGGTGCAAATATAACGATGTGCGCTGAGAGTCGGGAAGCAAGTTCAGGGAGTGTTTTAATAAATAAACACAACATAATACAAAACAAGAAACACTAACTGCACACAGACAAGAAACAGAAACAATGACACCTGGGGAATGAACCAAAGGAAGTGACATATATAGGGAAGGTAATCAGGGACGTGATCGAGTCCAGGTGAGTCTGATGACGCGCAGGTGCGCGTAACAATGGTGACAGGTGTGCGCCATAACGAGCAGCCTGGTGACCTAGAGGCCAGAGAGGGAGCACACACGTGACAGCAAAGTCTTAGAACAGGGCATACAGTGGCTTGCGAAAGTATTCACCCCCTGTCACGCCCTGACCTTAGAGATCCTTTTATTTCTCTATTTGGTTAGGTCAGGGTGTGACTATGGTGGGCATTCTAGTTTTTAGTTTCTTGGTTGGCTTAGCATGGTTCCCAATCAGAGGCAGCTGTCTATCGTTGTCTCTGATTAGGGATCATATTTAGGCAGCCTTTTCCAGCTGTTGTGTGTGGGATCTTGTTTTTGTATTGTAGCCTTTTTGCACTACAAAGCTGCACGTTCATTTTGTTACTCTTTATTGTTTTGTTGCTGGTTCACATTAATAAACATGTCACGCCCTGGCCTTAGTATTCTTTGTTTTCCTTATTATTTTAGTTAGGTCAGGGTGTGACATGGGGAATGTTTGTGTTTTGTCTCGTCTTGGGTGGTTATATGGTAAAGGGGGTGTTGGGTTTAGTGTATGGGGTTGTGTTTAGTGAATGTGTCTAGGTATGTCTATGGTTGCCTGAGTGGTTCTCAATCAGAGACAGCTGTCTTTCATTTGTCTCTGATTGGGAGCCATATTTAAGGCAGCCATAGGCATTATGCGTTTGTGGGTAATTGTCTATGTAGAACGTTTGTAGCTTTTGTATTGCACTTACGTTTGTAGCTTCACGGTCGTTTGTTGTTGTTTTGTTTTGTTTTAAGTGTTCGTTTCGTGTTTCACTCATCTCTAATAAAGAGAATGTATTTTTCACACGCTGCGCCTTGGTCCACTCATTATCCTCAAGACGATCGTGACAAAACATGATGAATGCCTTCCACGCTGCACCTTGGTCCAATCCTTCCAACAACGATCGTTACAACCCCCCTTGGCATTTTTCCTATTTTGTTGCCTTACAACCTGGAACTAAAATAGATTTTTTGGGGGTTTGTATTATTTGATTTACACAACATGCCTACCACTTTGAAGATGCAAAATATTTTTTATTTTGAAACAAACAAGAAATAAGACAAAAAAACTGAAAACTTGAGCGTGCATAACTATTCACCCCCCAAAGTCAATACTATAGCCACCTTTTCCAGCAATTACAGCTGCAAGTCTCTTGGGGTATGTCTCTATAAGCTTGGCACATCTAGCCACTGGGATTTTTGCCCATTCTTCAAGGCAAAACTGCTCCAGCTCCTTCAAGTTGGATGGGTTTTGCTGGTGGACAGCAATATATAAGTCATACCACAGATTCTCAATTGGATTGAGGTCCGGGCTTTGACTAGGACACTCCAAGACATTTAAATGTTTCCCCTTAAACCACTCGAATGTTGCTCCAGCAGTATGCTTAGGGTCATTGTCCTGCTGGAAGGTGAACCTTCGTCCCAGTCTCAAATCTCTGGAAGAATTTCCCTGTATTTAGCGCCATCCTTCAATTCTGGCCAGTTTCTCAGTACCTGCCAATGAAAAACATCCTCACAGCATGATGCTGCCACAACCATTTCTTCACTGTGGGGATGGTGTTCTCAAGGTGATGAGAGGTGTTGGGTTTGCGCCAGACATAGTGTTTTCCTTGATGGCCAAAAAGCTCAACTTTTGTCTCATCTGACCAGAGTACCTTCTTCTATATGTTTGGGGAGTCTCCCACAGGCAGATAAAGTACAAAAGAACAGACAGTTTTTCAGTCTCACGGTACAATTTCAGTATCTGCTTTTGGCGAACACCAAACGTGTTTGCTTATTTTTTTCTTTAAGCAACAGCTTTTTTCTGGCCACTCTTCCGTAATGCCCAGCTCTGTGGAGTGTGACTTAAAGTGGTCCTATGGACAGATACTCCACTCTCCGCTGTGGAGCTTTTCAGCTCCTTCAGGGTTATCTTTAGTCTCTTTGTTGCCTCTCTGATTAATGCCCTCCTTGCCTGGTCTGTGCGTTTTGGTGGGCAGCCCTCTCTTGGCAGGTTTGTTGTGGTGCCATATTCTTTTCATTTTTAATGATGGATTTAATGGTATTCTGTGGGATGTTCAAAGTCTCTGATATTGTTTTATAATCCAACCCTGATCTGTACTTCTCCACAAATTTGTCCCTGACCTGTTTGGAGAGCTCCTTGGTCTTCATGGTGCTGCTTGCTTGGTGGTGTTGCAGACTCTGGAACCTTTCAGAACAATGGTGTATATACTGAGATCATGTGACAGATCATGTGACACTTAGATTGCACACAGGTGGACTTTATTTAAGAAATTATGTGACTTCTGAAGGTAATTGGTTACACCAGATCTTATTTAGGGGGTGAATAGCAAAGGGGGTGAATAGATATGCACGCACCACATTTCCGTAAAAAAATTTTTTTTTTTTGAAACAAGTAATTTTTTTCACTTCACCAATTTGGACTATTTTGTGTATGTCCATTACATGTAATCCAAATAAAAATACATTTCAATTACAGGTTGTAAATGCAACAAAACAGTAAAAATGCCAAAGGGGATGAATACTTTTGCAAGGCACTGTATCTGTCTGTGTTGCACCTGTGGTAAAGATCTAGGACCAGGTTACCCTAATTTTACCCCAACCTTAACCATTAGGGGGTTCAGTAGACATCTGACCCTGGTTCAGTAGTTAGAGGCAACTTCAAAAACTTTCAGATTTGAATCTGTGACTCCCGTCCAGTCCGGGTAGCCTGGTGCTCCAGACCGGCTCTTCCCGTGTGCTGAGCTGTGCTTCTCTCTCAGACCAGTGTTCTCACAGAAGCAAGCGTTTTTTCGACTCGTGCAATTTTGACTCAGCCATCCCTCCTATAGATGTGTTGCTTTAGCCACAGTCAGACCTGCTTGGATCTTTCTCTTCGTCCGTCCGTCTGTCAGAGTAGCAGTCGTCGCCAGTGTGTCATCGTTGCAGGAAGGAAAGGGGAGTTGAGACAGGAAATTAGCTCATCTGTGGCTCTGTGTGTGTGTGTACTATCAATGGGGTTCTATGTCTTTAGAGGAGGGGGATAGAGGAAGAGGTGTGTGTATGTGTGTGTTTGGAAAGGGTCTTTGTTAATAACTCCTCATCATGAGAAGCTGAGGAAGTTTTCCCATTTTTCCTTCCAGATATCCTTAGGAAGAGTGTGGATCGTGGAGTGATGTGTGACACAGATTTTCCTGCTATCCCAGATCTGGGAATCTTTTGGGCTGGATAAAGAACAACTCCGACCGGACCGTTGAAAAGATTTGTGTGTAACCACTCGTGGAGCAGGGGGGCTGCTTTACTGTGTTTTTGGAAGGCTGGACTCATTCTATTGTGACACTATGGAACTATTTCTCCCTTAGATTCTAGAACTGTGGATACTAGAACTGTATGTTGTGGATTCTAGAACCTCTCACTCCGGATTGTAGAACTGTGCATTGTGAATACTATAACTGCACTCTGTGGAACTTTCGCTCCTTGGGATTCTTAGAACTACTTCTACTACTGTAACTACTCTCAGGAGAGGGACAGATGGGTGATTGTTGACGCTTTAGGGGTTATCAAAGACACTTACCTGCAACTAGAGACCATCTCTGAGACGAGTCTTTTCCCCTTTTTAAATCTCTCTCTGTGGAGACGCTATCATCACCATTGCCAGATTTTGCCCCCTAAGCTCCCCTTACTATGAAGAGTCACCCATGCGTCCACACTGACAACCTGGGCATGGTGCTCGTCTACGGTGTCATCACCGGTGAAACACATGAGATGACATCGCACAGCCCTGTCAAGTGCCTCAAAATTGACCACCGCCACTCACCACCCCTCCCTGTCCCCCTGTCCCCTGTCTCCCTCTTTCAGAGGAGGTCTACCAGAAGCTGTCCACGGAGACGCTGGAGGAGCTGGACTGGTGCCTGGCCCAGCTGGAGACCCTGCAGACCAGACACTCTGTCAGCGAGATGGCCTCCAACAAGGTAAGACCACTATCTACTTAGTATTAGTAGTAATAATTAAGTAGTAGCTATCTTCACAACACTCACTATGTGCTTTGGTTGAAAGAGTGAGACCAACTGCCACATGGCAACGGGCATGGTGTTGGCTAGTGCATTTTGAGATAGCTCTTTACAGTAGGCCCACATGTTCTAGGTGCGTATGCTTTGGGTGAAAGAGTGTGAGCAACAGGGCAGAGGCATGACGTTCTAGTGGATTTGGTTGAGCTAGCACTTTACAGTATAGCCTGTGACCAAGTCTCAAAGCGGGATATGGGGAGAGGACACAGTGTGATCATAAGTGACCAGTCACATTCTCATGTACAAAGAACATCAGCACCATCACAAGACATACGACACAACTACAGCTTTAGGTTATATCTCAATGGTCAAAATATCTCCTGCATATAAAATCACTGCACCCAAATGCACACTACTCATTTTGTGTACCAGACACGATATATGCACTGAACATTTCACCGATGAGCAATTCTCTTTTTGTCCACAGTCACGTGACATATATGACGGTTACAGGTGGATGGATTGTTGACTATCTTGCGGAGGATGAGGTTTGTTGGAAAGAACAGTAATACTGCAGGTTGAATTCCTTATTATAGGGAGTGTTTCAGTTGAACATGCGTAGAATACTGCTGTCTCTGGTTATATCACTTCCTGCTCGCTCCTTTCCAAGTGGCTGCTTATTTGATGGCGCTGTTAGTTAACCCTTGCTCACCCTATGGGGTGTAGGCCTCCTAAGTGTAGGTAATAAATTGTCCTTTTATTCAGTCATTTACCTGTGTGTTCCCCGTGGGAGCAGCTAATAACTAGCCTAGGCAGATACACAGAGTCAGACTCGCTGCCCCACTGTTGATCAGCTGAAGTAGCAGCAGCTAGACAGGCTCTTGGATAGCACCTCACTTAGATCCAAGATGTCCGTCGCAGGGAGCCAGTCTCAGGCAGATGTTTTGTACAGAAACCTAGCACTAGACTAGTGTAGCGTCCTGCTCTGCTGTCTGCCATGGCGCCGGAGTTGTCTCCAGTCGATAACTGATGTCATCAGTACACTCGACCATGTCGAAGAGAATAGAAGGGCAGCAGAATGTGTTTCTGCCTGAGTATTTTTGTCACTGTGTATCTGCGAGGGAACTATGTTTGGGGGAGTTTGTGCATGCGTGTGTGTGCTTTGTTGCTGTTTTTGTCACAGGTTCTGGTTTGACCTCTAGCGTGCATACGACTGTTGTTATTCCAGTATGTGACACATGTAGCCCATTGCTGCAACACCTTGTATTTGTTAGACTGGAAGATATCAATTGATTATAGTAATAATCTACGGCCCAATATTTTTATGGCAGTGTGTGTGTGTGTGTGTGCACGTACATATGTGTGTGTTTGTGCGGATAATAATGTGTGTATGTAAGGGTTCATTTTTCTGACAGAGTGATTCTTTTAGTAAGTGTGTGTGTTACCGACTGATGTGTTTGTCTGTGTGTGTGTGTGTGTGTGTGTGTGTGTGTGTGTGTGTGTGTGTGTGTGTGTGTGTGTGTGTGTGTGTGTGTGTGTGTGTGTGTGTGTGTGTGTGTGTGTGTGTGTGTGTGTGTGTGTGTGTGTGTGTGTGTGTGTGTGTGTCAGTATGCTGCTGGAAAGAAGGTAATTGGGCCGATGCCCCAGATCTGACTGCCTTGGTCCTCCACAACATAGAGAGTGGATATGCATGGATGCATGTCACAATGGTCAAATTCAAACACAACTGGAGAATGTCAGAATGGTAAAAAAAATATCAATTTTCCCTAATTTTAACATTCTTTCACATTGTCTATATTAAAAAGCACTTCATTTAATTAATAACAGGCTTTTAACATGTTATTGGTGCACAATTTCTACTTCATTTATCAATGGGAAGCAAAACCCAGCTAACAATTCTGAGAGTGTAAGGACCGACGCCGGAGGTAAGAAGCAGGTACGGGGAGTCAACATTTAATAAGGAACAAGCATGAAACAAGACAGACACAGCATCAGCACATGGGCAAAACAACGACATTCGACAATCAATGCAGCAGCGGGGAACAGCGATGGGGAACTGACAAATATAGGGGAGGTAATAAACAGGTAATTGAGTCCAGGTGAGTCCAATAATAAGCTGATGCCCGTGACGGGTAAAGGCAGGTGTGCGTACTGCTGGTGGCAGGAGTGCATAATGCTGTGGAGCCTGGTACCTTCGAGCGCCAGGGAGGGGGAGCGGGAGCAGGCGTGACAGTACCCCCCCCCCCCCCCCTCTAGAGGCGCCACCCGGCGTCCCACCTGGGCGAGCCTGACGGGCTGGTTGAAGCACGGGCGCTTGACAAATCGGCTGGGTGTAAAATCCCAACAACCGGTAGGGGCATGGGAGCCTGGCGAACTGGCTGAGGCGTGACTGCCTGATGATCCCGCTGGCACGTGGGAGCCTGATGAGCCGGCTGAGGCGTAAAACCCTGGCGATCTGGCTGAGGCCTGACGTGGGATGGGCGCCTGCTGAGCCAACCGGGACAAGAAAACCTCTCGAGCCAGCGAGGGCGTGGAAACCCGATGTGCTGGCTTAGGCACCCCCGGTTCCATAGACGGCGGCCCCCGGACCCGGCGTCACTACCAATCGGAACGCCAGCAATCCCTGATGCTTCGTCAGATGGCTGCTGTAAGGGAAACATTCCATGTGTGTTAGTAAAAACCTTTTTAGAATGTTTTTTGGTTTTAAAGTTAGGAGAACATTCCCTTAATGTCAAGCAGAACTTATCTAGAACGTGGTTACCATGTTAAAATGGTTACCATGAATAAAAGACAATAATGTTCTAGATACGTTTCATGAGAACGCAACTAGAACATGAATGTGTCCAGTTTCCTGAAGGTTAGGAGAATATTCCATCAACGTCACATCAAAAATACACAGAACATGGTTGCCATTAGTGTTGTCATGATACCAGTATCTCAAAAAATAAAACATGAAGCAGACTTTACTCTATGGTCCTTTAAAACCTACATTTTACGAAAGTAACAAATGTTACTCTGGGTGACAAGGTAAGGCATTTTTTTTTTCAACATTCGGACTGTTTTCCTCAAATTGAGTCTGCTTCATGTTTTGTTTCCTTTGCTTCCTTTGCTTCAGTATCGCGATAATGGTATTGTGACAACACTAGTTGCCATGTTCTCAGAATATACAGTGCCTTTGGGAAAGTATTCAAAACCCTTGACTTATTCCACATTTTGTTGTGTTACAGCCTAAAATTCTACATTGATTAATTCTTTTTTTATTTACCACAGAATGACAAGGTGAAAATGTTTTTTATTTATTTTTGGCAGATTTATCTAATTATTCACACCCCTGAGCAAATACATGTTAGAATCACGTTTGGCAGCGATTACAGCTGTGAGTCTCTAAGGTACGTGTCAAACTCATTCCAGGGAGGGCCGAGTGTCTGCGGGTTTTCGCTCCTCCCTTGTACTTGATTGGTGAATTAAGGTCACTAATTAGTAAGGATCTCCCCTCACCTGTTTGTCTAGGTCTTAACTGAAAGGAAAACCAAACACCAGCATACACTAGGCCCTCCATGGAATGAGTTTGCACACCTGGATTGTATAATATTTGCAAATTATCCATTTTTTTTTATTCTTCAAGCTCTGTCAAATTGGTTCATCATTCAAAGACAGTAATTTTGAAGTCTTGCCAAAACTGTAACTAGGCCACTCAGGAACATTCAATGTTGTGTGGGTAAGCAACTCTAGTGTATATTTGGCCTTGTGTTTTAGGTTATTGTCCTGCTGAAAGTGTTTGTTGGAAAGCAGTCTGAACCAGGTTTTCCTCTGGGATTTTGTGTGTGCTTAGCTTTATTTGCTTTATTTTATCCCAGAAAACTCCCTAGTTCTTGCCGATGACAAGAATACCCATAACATGATGCAGCCACCACCATGCTTAAAAATATGAAGAATTGTACTCAGTGATGTGTTAGATTTGCCCTAAACATAACACTTCGTATTCAGGACATAAAGTGAATTTCTTTGCCACATGTTTTGCAGTTTTACTTTTGAGCCTTATTGCAAACTGGATGCAAGTTTTGTAATATATGTATTCTGTGCAGGCTTCCTTTTTACTCTGACATTTAGGTTAGTATTGTGGAGTAACTACAATGTTGATCCATTCTCAATTTTCTCCTATCACAACCATTAAACTCTGTAACTGTTTTAAAGTCACCATTGCCCTCATGGTGAAATCCCTGAGTGGTTTCCTTCCTCACCAGCAAATGAGTTAGGAAGGATGCCAGTTGTCTTTGTGGTGACTGTGTCTATTGATACACCATCCAAAGTGTAATTAATTACTTCACCATGCTCAAAGGGATATTCAATGCCTGTATTTAAAAAAAAAAATCTACCAATAGGTGTCCTTCTTGGTGAGGCATTGGAAATCCTCCCTGGTCTTTGTGGTTGAATCTCTGGTTGAAATACACTGCTCGGCTGAGGAACCTTACAATTATCTGTATGTGGGGGTGTACAGAGATGATGTAGTCATTCAAAAATCGTGTTCAACACTATTATTGCACACAGATTGAGTCTATGCAATTTGTGACTTGTTAAGCAAATTTGTACTCCTGCACTTATTTAGGCTTGCCATAATAAAGAGGTTGAATACTTGTTGACTCAATACATTTCAGCTTTTTATTTTTGATTAATTTGTAACCATTTATAAAAAATATAATTCCACTTTGACATTATGGGGTATTGTGTGTAGGCCAGTGATACATCTCATTTGAATATATTTTAAATTCAGGCTGTAACACATCAAAATGTGTACTTTCTCACATTTGCCATTTAAGCAATGATGATGCCGGTTATACCAAAGCAATACACAACACAGAGTTCCAAATAGACAAATTGCAACAGAATGACTTGGGACCAGTGTTGTGGGTAATAATGACTTACAGTAATATATTACAGAAATCATTTTATGAGTAAGAGTAATATAACAAGTTAGTGTCTTCAAATATTGCAATATTATTACAGTTACTTTTCTATGTAACCCGTATATTACTTTGAGAAGCATATCTGTACCGGTGTGTTATATATATTTTTAAAGCCTTGTCTCTTGCAAACGGAATTCATGTATTGGCTAAATTGATTCCATTACGCTATCGTAAAGACAAAAATCGAAGAAAAATGTCAGATGTGTTACCCCGCTTAACCTTTTCCTTGTGGAAATTGTGGTGGTTAATTTCTGTATTTTCAAATGAGGAGAGACAAACTTATCACAGTCAGAATTATACTTAAACTAAATCTTTATTCATTTATTAATAAGGAGAGCAGGAATAATGAAACCCCCTCTCCTGGAAAAGAAAGTGTCCATTTCTTTAGCATTCACTATACTAATATCTTAATCAGCAACCCAAAAGTTTTAACTACAAACAAAACATGATAATGATAAGCCCACTGTACTCCCTCAAATCGTTAATCGTTTGTTTTAATGTACCCCAACGTTTTTGTGCACTTAATTTAGCATGCAACAAGTATCTCGCCACCGAGTCTAACAATTCACTCCCATATTATATTATATGACTGGTCTCGCTTTTCCATAACAGTGTAAAATTATCCTGGTATAGTTACTAGACCAATGTCCAACAACATATGGAATAGCTGTTTCACCTTAGATTGTTCCTGTTACCGATCGAAATGTAATACTTTTTTATGTCGCATTAGATTGTTCCTGTTACCCCTCGAAATGTAATACTTTTTTACATCGCAAATGTAGTCAATTTCTCAGCTTAAGAAATCCATGATATCTGATCCCAGGCATCTAATAAAAAGTTGTTTGGGACGTGGTCTCCTATGTCTCCCTTAATTAACATGCCTACTGTATTGGACTTACATCAGTCCTGGAAGCAAGAATCCTACTCAAGACACAGATGATACAGTGTTCCATTAAGTGGAATCGACACCTTCTAAAATAAACAAACCCATATCCCCTTTCCGGTAATCTAATCATTACAACCTGTTGCATTAATTTTGTAAAAATAAAACCTGTTGTTTAACAAATCTAGAACCTTCAAAAAGTTGGTGCTTATCAGCTTAATATTCAATACTTATTTCAATCTACTTTAATTACTGG
The DNA here is from genome assembly GCF_045679555.1 of Salvelinus alpinus. Classification (NCBI taxonomy): domain Eukaryota; kingdom Metazoa; phylum Chordata; class Actinopteri; order Salmoniformes; family Salmonidae; genus Salvelinus; species Salvelinus alpinus. Next base: position 3,259,072 of record NC_092109.1, read on the forward strand.
ACACTGTTCCACGTAATGGAAACAGATTATAATTTTAGAATACATTAACTTCCTACTCAAATTCGCTGGTGTTACCTAAACAAAAAAATACGAGCAACAGTAATCAGAAACTGTTAAAGAACATTTCCGATTAAACTATTCAGACCTCTGCTGCAAGTGTCCTGCTGCGTCCCTTACCGCCTGATATAACCCAGTGAGCATGACTCGCTTTCACCCGCGGAATTAAGCATGGCATTATTAGAGTCTATCCGAAAACCACTAATAACATATTTCCATTCACATTATTAGAAGGCATTGTTTTAATTTCAGTCTACCCAAACAATACAACTCTATTTTTATTACCAACCTCTACTTCACACTTATTAAACGTCTATTATTTTAAGATAAACCTGTAATGAGCCAAAAGTATAAAATACAGCAGCCAATTCTTAAGAAAAAGACACATTTCAGTGGGCACAATACTACAGCCATTTACAACCCACAACTTTGATTATAGTTTATTTAGTTTATCATGCAATAATTAATACCCATGTTTAGTTATTAATTATGAATCATGGTTACAGCTCTATCGCCATACCTATCTGCTATTCCTAGAATGCATTAGATTTAGGTAGACAACAGGTAATAAAACAAACACTCGCTGTTGTTGACAAGCATATATACAATTCATATCCATAGTTCAATTACAATCAGAAATCCAGATTTGAGTCAAAGACTCAAAGAAATTCCGCAACACATCGGCACATAAAAATGACACAATTACCAGAAAATAGCCTTGCAAGTCCAAGTGTTTCACCACAGAGATTTTCAGCAAAATTAGCAAAATGATTCATTCACAATCATAGCAGTCAAACATCCATTGATGTAAAACCAGATCTTGCGCCTTTTAATAATAATAAGGGATTATCTTTTTAACGATGGCTGGTCGACAAACCAACTTTTAGATGATTCGTTGAGAGCCCCGAACCAAAGTATACAAAGATCTTTTATAGCAAAGATACACACCCTTAGTCTACATGACAAACAACAGATGTGTGGAATGGGTCACACGGTTAGGATTTGTATGAAATCAATTAATAATTAATAATAAGCCATATCCACCCTGGTACCTCCCAGTACACAAACACCAACTTATGCTATGGAATGCGGTCTTTAGGTTTTATCACCAAGGCATCGTAAATCCACTGTCAGCATTAAGCCCTAGAGGCCCAACTCAGAAGAACACACACAGATGAGTGTTCTAAGAACCCTATTCTATTCCATAAAACAACCATTTGATGCAATAACAGTATTATAATATACTCTTGTCATTTTTCTCTCACAAAATGCTTCCATTATTTCGAATTAATCAAGGAGAAAGAGAACAACATTTCAGTCAAATGCAAACTCTGCAGGGGCAGCATTGAACTCTTCGTCCATAAACACCACATCAAACCTGAAAAGGCACCTGGAGAGCATGCACAAAGGCACAAAGCTGGTAGCCAAAGGTCCAGAAGTGCATGAAAGAGGAGAAATCTATACACATTATAATAATAAACAAAGATGCATAAATAATATTTCCAAGTGTTCCATCGAAGTTTCCGTATAAACAATAGAAACGTCTGATAAATGCAAGTCATCAATAATGACATTACCATATATTGCTAAGAATGTGAGAGTAGGATGAGTCCCCTAGCAAGTCTCAAACCCAGGCGACCAGCACCGATGACGAACGCCCCTAATCACTGGCCCAATAAAGGATATCACTACAACATGTGCTTATTGGGCCACTATAGTTAGGCCCTGTCCAGAAGAAACCCTACCCCCTCCTCCCTAGGCACTTGTGTAGATCTGAAACAACTTGATAGGTGTAAGGCTGTAAGCAATAGGGTGAATGCACTTTGAAGTTCATCTCAGCTCTGTTAAAAGTACACTCAAGAAAAACTTCTATTGATCATAGTGATTCAGGGGTATCATTAAAACAGGTTAATGTGTCCCACCAACATTAGACAATACAGAAAGCCCTTCAATTGTTGAAATAAGTAAATCAAATCAATCATGAGAATAGTCAGATTAACTGAAACCTAACACGCACATGGTGGTGTAGCAGGAAAATCCGAAGTACTGTGAACCAAGATGTTGTGAGTTCAAATCCCAGTTGAGGACATGTTGAATAATAATGACTGTATAAATGATCATGCACAATCATGTTTAATGCGCTGTGTGTGTGATTATCCATAACATTCCCAACAGAAAAAGAGCTATGAATGGATCAGTGGTTCGCCAATAACAAGACGTGATGTGTAATGAAGTTTTCAAAACATTCATATGTTCTGAGGACATGGCAACCTGTGTATGTTTGGTGGGACGTTTATGGAATATTCTCCTAACACACAGAAAACTGAACACATTCATGTTCTTGCCATGTTCATATATAACGTGTCTAGAACAATAATATCTTATATTCTGAGAACATGGCAACCATGTCCTGTGTATGTTTGGTGGGTTGTTGATCGAATATTCTCCAAACCAACAGAAAACATGAACGCTCTTCCAATGTTCCCATGAAATGTGTCTCCAACATTCATATCTTAAATTCTGAGAACATTGTAACAACATTCTGGGAAAAGTTTTATTTGACAGTAAGGGAATGGTCTCTTGGAAGCATTCCTTGCACATCACGAGAACATTCCTATGAAAACGTTAGTTCACGACCTAATGAGACTCTTATGGGACATTTCTCTAAAGTGTGGGAACGTTTGTTGTTAGCTGGAAAGGCACTAATTTCGTGGAACAACCCATTTACCCATTAACATTCATTAGCCACTGCAAATCTCCTTGCTAAAGAGCGTGACGGTATCTCCAAAACAGCAAGGTGTCTCCTGCAATGTTTGTTTACTTTTTGACTTTTTGACTTTCCAAGCATACAAGAAACACACACTCTCAGGGTAGCCTAGTCTACATCACAACTCTAAGTAAAGTGTTAACATTGTATTTAGTATCCCTTCTTATTACCATCAGCTAATAATACTATAATAATAGATGCTATCAGCTAATAATACTATGATATACATGTCCATTTAGCAGACACTTTTATGCAAAGTGACATACATTTCAGTGAGTTCAGACATTTTTGTATGTGTATGTGATCTCCACGAGCATTGAACCCATGACCTTGCTAGCGCCAGGCTCTTATCAATTCGGCCACACAGAGCCAAATAGTCCCATGACCTTCCTTAAATATACCATTCAACCTCTGTAAGAATTCTGTCATCAACAGTTAGTGGTAGGGTTTATTGTTACGTTCCACCCCACCCCCCATATTTGCAGTTTCTCTTGCCTGCGAGATTGTGGTCTGTCTGTGTAGGCTATTTGTTGCTCTACATATAGTGTTTGGACATAGTTGTCTTTTCTTAGAGCACCTGTGGAGTCTGTCATCAACAATGAAATGTTCCTTCTTTTTTCATGCTCTCATGCTTGCAAAACAGTAGTCTGTGTGTGTATATACTGTGTGTCACGAACGTCGTCAGGGAAATGACCGGACCAAGGTGCAGCGTGGTTGGCGTACATTTTTCTTTATTAAGAATGTCGCCAACAAAACAAGAAAACCAAAAACGAACGTGAAGCTTACTAGGGCTATACAGGCCACTAACAAAGACAACTACCCACAACTAAGGTGGCAAAACAGGCTGCCTAAGTATGATTCTCAATCAGAGACAACGGTAGACAGCTGCCTCTGATTGGGAACCACACTCGGCCAAACACACAGAAATACAAAACATAGAATGCCCACCCCACATCACACCCTGACCTAACAAAATAGAGAAATAAAACGGTTCTCTAAGGTCAGGGCGTGACACTGTGTTGATATGGCCATATCTCTTTGTTCTCTCTCTCCATGTACAAGTCATCATCCCCAAAACCTCCCAAACGTGTGTTTCAGTTATCTAATCCTCATGGACCACAATCAGTCCCACTTGTCGATAAACAGGGATTTCAGCCTAAACACTGGCTTCTTTATACAGAAACACCCCCTAATCCTGAAAGCACTATTGTCCGTTCAAATCCCTGGACACCGACTACCATTCTTCCTGCATGTCATGGTAACTCTGACTCCCATTCAAGCCTTGTCTCTAAACCCCCTAGACCAAGTCTCCCAGTCTGTTTAATGACATTCTCCTCAATACACTATATCTTCTACATTGAGATGTTCAGCTTAATATAGTTTATGGCAGTTGTTTTGTTTTCATGGTCATGACATGTGGTATGAGTGAAATGACTGTTTTGGAGACAGGGATAGTCAAAATGGGCTTGTCTCAATTCTAATTGTAAATAGAAGCATTTTTCCTTCAAGCTTTCACATCTGCATGTTTTGAGTGTGAGTGAGTAGTCTTTGTTTTTGCCTGATCTAAATGGTTGAAATGACCTTCAACTCGAGTCCACATAGAATTTAAATCCTCCGAATGTGAAATGTGACTGTGTTAAATGCAATTCTCTCTCTTTCACCCTTCCTTTCACACCTTTTCCCTCTCCCTTTGTTTTCTTGCGTTTGTTTTTACAGCTGCACTGAGCAAGCCCCTGACTAACCTGCATCACTCTGCCCAGCTGCATACTGATGAAAGCACACACACACACTGTGCACAGACAGACAGGTCAAGACACGGGCCACACACACACCCCACCCCTGCTGCAGACCTGCAAGCCCTGACATCAATTCAATCCCGGCCCTGTGCTCTGGGTGAGAGCAGCAACAGGGGCCAGAGAGAGAGAGAGACAGGAGACAAGACTGTGTGTATGCGTGTGCGTCTGTCTGTCTCTTTCTTAGCAGGCAGTTGAAATATTCCTTAATGTGATTGCATTCATCACATAAGGTTACAGTTTGATTATACTACTTTATTAGAAACCATACCATAACATACACCTCTGTGCTGATCCAGTGCCCTTTTTCTCATTTGGATTCCAACTTGACTCACCTAGCATGAACTAACTCACTTTTGTACATCGCGCTGGTCCGTACAATTTACCTTATTTTAGCGCCCAAAAAAACGTAATACTTCCAGATCAACTGTAATATCAATATCAGTGTAAAGCACAATTTCTCCACTTTCCAACAAAATCAATGACGAGGTCTTCATGATGCCCATCTCTGCATGATTCAAGAAGGCAATGAGCTCAGTCGGGTCTTTTTAAAAATGGTGGGGAAGCGAAACCTATTGCGTGATAGTGAGAAGGAGAGATGTCGTGTGGGATGTCACAACTTCCGCCGAAGTTGGTCCCTCTCCTTGTTCGGGCGGCGTTCGGCGGTCGAAGTCGCCGACCTTCGAGCCATCGCTGATCCCCTTTTCATTTTCCTTTGGTTTTGTCTTGTCTTGTATCACACCTGGTTTCCCCTCATTGTCCTTGTCGGTGATTGTTTGTTTGTAAGCTATGTGCAAGATATGTTCTGGTGTGCGACGGGTTTTGTACCCACTTGTATATTTTGGTTTTCTGAGTTTTTGAGCACTTATTAAACTGCTCCGTTTTATACCAAGTTGGATCTTCTGCGCCTGACTTCCCTGCCACCAGCACACACCCTTACATGGGGAAACGTTTTTTTTCACTCGATCTTATCACCTTATCACCTCTAAAATGTAAATAAAACACTATAAAGAGTTTATATAATGTGTCATTACATACCTATTTGAAGGTTTGTGTCGAATTTGAATTGGGTTTTTAGGGCGGTGCTAATGTGATCTTCAGATGTAGACAGAGGCTTTTGAGAGTCATGATAGCGTTCACTGATGATGCAAAAAATGACTAGGTATTCCCCTTTCCCTTTCCCTGTCCCTTTCTTGTTTTTAAACGGTGATTGATGTGCTACACCTGATGGAGAGAGGCTGTAAGACAGAATTCGTTGCTTTATGTGTGCTGTAAGTTACGTCATGACAAGTCAGAATTTAACGTACAGCGTCTTTTCTCCAATACTATCGAGCCATCACCATGTCAATCAACGCCTGAATAGAAACGTAGTTCAACCCCAGATTTTGATGTCAACACAGTCGCTACAGTCCCATTAGTTTTCAACGCAGCCTCGTTTGAATGTCACGGTTGCACAAATTTGTACGGAATGGGATTAGTCACTGTTACCTGCATCACATCACATAATAGAGTTCATGAGTTCAGCTGTATTGCAGTTAAGTAAGAATGAGTACCTGGGGAGTGTCTTTGCCAAGAATGCATTTGGTAAATCCGACCACAATTCTATCCTCCTGATTCCTGCTTACAATCAAAAATGAAAGAAGGAAGCACCAGTGACTTGGTCTATAAAAAAGTGGTCAGACGAAGCAGATGCTAAACTACAGGACTGTTTTGCTATCACAGACTGATGGCATTGAGGAGTACACCACATCAGTCACTGGCTTTATCAATAAGTGCATCGAGGACATCGTCCCCACAATGACTGTACGTACATACCCCAACCAGAAGCCATGGATTACAGGCAACATCCGCACTGAGCTAAAGGCTAGTGCTTCCGCTTTCAAGGTGTGGGACTCTAACCCGGAAGCTTATAAGAAATCCTGCTATGCCCTCCGACGAACCATCAAACAGGCAAATTAAATCGTACTACACCGGCTCCGACGCTCGTCTTATGTGGCAGGGCTTGCAAACTATTACAGACTACAAAGGGAAGCACAGCCGCGAGCTGCCCAGTGACACAAGACTACCAGACAAGCTAAATCACTTCTATGCTCGCTTCGAGGCAAGCAACACTGAGGCATGCATGAGAGCATCAGCTGTTCCGGACGACTGTGTAATCACGCTCTCCGTAGCCGACGTGAGTAAGACCTTTAAACAGGTCAACATTCACAAGGCTGCGGGGCCAGACGGATTACCAGGACGTGTGCTCCGGGCATGTGCTGACCAACTGGCAGGTGTCTTCACTGACATTTTCAACATGTCCCTGATTGAGTCTGTAATACCAACATGTTTCAAGCAGACCACCATAGTCGCTGTGCCCAAGAACACAAAGGCGTGCTCAGTCCCCTCCTGTACTCCCTGTTCACCCACGACTGCATGGCCAGGCACGACTCCAACACCATCATTAAGTTTGCAGACGACACAACAGTGATCACCGACAATGACGAGACAGCCTACAGGGAGGAGGTCAGAGACCTGGCTGGGTGGTGCCAGAATAACAACCTATCCCTCAACATAACCAATTCTAAGGAGATGATTGTGGACTACAGGAAAAGGAGGACCGAGCACGCCCTCATTCTCATCGACGGGGCCAACAAACTAGAATGGTTCAAACACACCAAGACAGTCGTGAAGAGAGCACGACAAAGCCTATTCCCCATCAGGAAAATAAAAAGATTTTGGCATGGGTCCTCAGATCCTCAAAGGGTTCTACAGCTGCAACATCGAGAGCATCCTGACTGGTTGCATCACTGCCTGGTACGGCAATTGCTCGGCCTCCGTCCGCAAGGCACTACAGAGTTTAGTGTGTACGGCCCAGTACATCACTGGGACTAAGCTGCCTGCCATCCAGGACCTCTACACCTAGTAGTGTCAGAGGAAGGCCCTAAACATTGTCAAAGACCCCAGCCACCCCAGTCATGGACTGTTCTCTCTACTACCACATGGCAAGCGGTACCGAAGTGCAAAGTCTAGGACAAAAAGGCTTCTCAACAGTTTTTACCCCCAAGCCATAAGACTCCTGAAAAGGTCATCAAATGGCTACCGGACTATTTGCATTGTGTGCCCCCCCAACCCCTCTTTTACACCTCTGTTACTCTCTGTTTATCATATATGCATAGCCACTTTAACTATACATTCATGTACATACTACCTCAATTGGCCCGACCTACCAGTGCCCCCGCACATTGGCTAACCGGGCTATCTGCACTGTGTCCCGCCACCCGCCAACCCCTCTTTTACATTACTGCTACTCTCTGTTTATCATATATGCATAGTCACTTTAACCATATCTACATGTACATACTACCTCAATCAGCCCGACTAACCAATGCCTGTATGTAGCCTCGCTACTGTTATAGCCCCGTTACTGTATATAGCCTCGCTACTGTTATTTTTCACTGTCTTTTTACTGTTGTTTTTATTTCTTTACTTACCTATTGTTCACCTAATACCTTTTTTGCCCAGTTGGTTAGAGCCTGTAAGTAAGCATTTCACTGTGAGGTCTACACCTGTTGTATTCGGTGCACTTGCCAATTTGATTTAATTTGAAAGTATTCATACCCTTTCCCTTTTTCAAAATGTTATTACGTTACTGCCTTATTCTAAAATTGATGCAATTATTTTTTTCCCCTCACACAATATCCCATAATGACAAATCGAAAACGGTTTTGCAGAAATTTTTGCAAATTTATAAAGAAATTAAAACAAAAGCTTATTTACATACAGTTGAAGTCGGAAGTTTACATACACCTTAGCCAAATACATTTAAACTCAGTTTTTCACAATTCCTGACATTTAATCCTAGTAAACATTTAATCCTGTCTTAGGTCAGTTAGGATCACCACTTTATTTTAATAATATGAAATCTCAGAATAATAGTAGAGAGAATGATTTATTTCAGCTTTTATTTCTTTCATCACATTCCCAGTGGGTCAGAAGTTTACATACACTCAATTAGTATTTGGTAGCATTGCCTTTAAATTGTTTAACTTGGGTCAAATGTTTCAAGTAGCCTTCCACAAGCTCCCACAATAAGTAGGTTACATTTTGGCCCATTCCTCCTGACAGAGCTGGTGTAACTGAGTCAGGTTTGTAGGCCTCCTTGCTCACACACGCTTCTTCAGTTCTACCCACCAATTTTCTATAGGATGAGGTCAGGACTTTCTGATGGCCACTCCAATACCTTGACTTTGTTGTCCTTAAGCCATTTTGCCACAACTTTGGAAGTATGCTTGGAGTCATTGTCCATTTGGAAGACCCATTTGCGACCAAGCTTTAACTTCCTGACTGATGTCTTGAGATGTTGCTTCAATATATCCACATAATTTTCCTACCTCATGATGCCAGCTATTTTGCTAAGTGCACCAGTCCCTCCTGTAGCAAAGCACCCCCACAACATGATGCTGCCACCCCCGTGCTTCACGGTTGGGATGGTGATCTTCAGCTTGCAAGCCTCCCCTTTTTTCCTCCAAACATAACGATGGTCATTATGGCCAAACAGTTCTATTTTTGTTTCATCAGGCCTGAGGACATTTCTCCAAAAAGTACGATCTTTGTCCCCATGTGTAATTGCAAACCGTGGTCTGGCTTTTTTATGGTGGTTTTGGAGCAGAGGCTTCTTCCTTGCCGAGCGGCCTTTCAGATTATGTCGATACAGGACTCGTTTTACTGTGGATATAGATACTTTTGTACCTGTTTCCTCCAGCATCTTCACAAGGTTTATTGCTGTTGTTCTGGGATTGATTTGCACATTTCGTACCAAAGTACGTTCATCTCTAGGAGACAGAACGCATCTCCTTCCTGAGCGGTATGACAGCTGCGTGGTCCATGGTGTTTATACTTGCGTACTATTGTTTGTACAGATTAATGTGGTACCTTCAGGTGTTTGGAAATTGCTCCCAAGGATGAACCAGACTTGTGGTTGTCTACAATTTGTTTTCTGAGGTCTTGGCTGATTTCTTTTGATTTTCCAATGATGTTAAGCAAAGCGGCACTGAGTTTGAAGGTAGGCCTTGAAATACATCCACAGGTACACTTTCAATTAACTCAAATGATGTCAATTAGCCTATCAAAAGCTTCTAAAGCCATGACATAATTTTGCAGGTCATTTTGCAGGGCTCTGGCAGTGCACCTCCTTGCACAAAGGCGGAGGTAGCGGTCCTGCTGCTGGGTTGTTGCCCTCCTACGGCCTCCTCCACATCTCCTGATGTACTGGCCTGTCTCCTGGTAGCGCCTCCATGCTCTGGACACTACGCTGACAGACACAGCAAACCTTTTTGCCACAGCTCGCATTGATGTGCCATCCTGGATGAACTGCACTACCTGAGCCACTTGTGTGGGTTGTAGACTCCGTCTCATGCTACCACTAGAGTGAGAGCACCGCCAGCATTCAAAAGTGACCAAAACATCAGCCAGGAAGCATAGGAACTGAGAAGTTGTCTGTGGTCACCACCTGCAGAATCACTCCTTTTTTGGGGGTGTCTTGCTAATTGCCTATAATTTCCACCTTTTGTCTATTCCATTTGCACAACAGCATGTGAAATTTATTGTCAATCAGTGTTGCTTCCTAAGTGGACAGTTTGATTTCACAGAAGTGTGATTGACTTGGAGTTACATTGTGTTGTTTAAGTGTTCCCTTTATTTTTTTGAGCAGTGTATATAAAGTACCAGTCAAAGTTGACACCTGAAATTCATTCAAGGGTTTTTCTTAATTTTACAATTTTCTACATTGTAGAATAATAATGAGCACATCAAAGCAATGAAATAACACATATGGAATCATCTAGTAACCAAAAAAGTGTTAAACAAATCAAAATATATTTTAGATTCTTGAAAGTAGCACCCTTTGCCTTGATAACAGCTTTGCACACGCTTGGAATTCTCTCAACCAGCTTCACCTGGAATGCTTTCCAACAGTCTTGAAGGATTTCCCACATATGCTGTGCACTTGTTGGCTGCTTTTCCTTCACTCTGCGGTTCGACTCATCCCAAACCATCTCAATTTGGATGAGGTCGGGGGATTTTTGAGGCCAGGTCATCTGATGCATCACTCTCCTTCTTGGTCAAATAGCCCTTATACATCCTGGAGGTGTTGGGTCATTGTCCTGTTGAAAAATAAATTATAGGCCCACTAAGCCCAAACCAGATGGGAGGGTGTATCACTGCAGAATGCTGTGGTAGCCATGCTGGTTAAGTGTGCCTTGAATTCTACATAAATCACTGACAGTGTCACCATCAAAGCACCATCACACCACCACCTCCATGCTTCACGGTGGGAACCACACATGCGGAGATTATCCGTTCACCTACTCTGCATCTCACAAAGACACAGCGGTTGGAACCAAAAATCTCAAATTTGGACTCCTCAGACCAAAGGACAGATTTTCACCAGCCTAATGTCCATTGCTCGTGTTTCTCGGCCCAAACAAGTCTCTTATCCTTATTGGTGTCCTATCAATCAATCAAATGTATTTATAAAGCCCTTTTTACATCAGCCGATGTCACAAAGTGCTATACATAAACCCAGCCTAAAACCCCAAACAGCAAGCAATACAGATGTAGAAGCACAGTGGCTAGGAACAACTCCCTAGAAAGGGGGGACCTAGAGAGGAACCAGGCTCTGAGGGGTGGTCAGTCCTCTTCTGGCTGTGCCGGGTGGAGATTATAACAGTACATGGCAAAGATGTTCAAACGTTCATAGATGACCAGCAGGGTCAAATAATGATAATCACAATGGTTGTAGAGGGTGCAACAAGTCCGCACCTCAGGAGTAAATGTCAGTTGGAGTTAGAGACAGCAGGTGCGGTAGAGAGAGAGATTCGAAAACAGCAGGTCCGACCAGGCAGGATATAACCCCACTCACTTTGCCAAATCACAGCCTCCACACCACTAGAGGGATATATACAAACCACCAACTTACCACCCTGAGACAAGGCTGAGTATAGCCCATGAAGATCTCCCCCATGGCACGAACAAGAGGGGGGTGCCAACCCGAACAGAAAGATCACATCAGTGACTCAACCCACTCAAGTGACGCACCCCTCCTATGGATGGCATGGAAGAGCACCAGTAAGCCAGCGACTCAGCCCCCGTAATAGGGTTAGAGGCAGAAAATCCCAGTGTAGAGAGAGGAACCGTCCAGGCAGAGACAGCAAGGGCGGTTCGTCGCTTCCGTGCCTTTCCGTTTACCTTCACACCCCTGGGCCAGACCACACTCAATCATAGGACTTACTGAAGAGATGAGTCTTCAATAAAAACTTAAAGGTTAAGACCGAGTCTGCGTCTCTCACATGGATAGGCAGACCATTCCATAAAAATGGAGCTCTATAGGAGAAAGCCCTGCCTCCAGCTGTTTGCTTAGAAATTCTAGGGACAGTAAGGAGACCTGCGTCTTGTGACCGTAGCGTATGTGTAGGTATGTATGGCAGAACCAAATCAGAGAGATAGGTAGGAGCAAGCCCATGTAATGCTTTGTAGGTTAACAGTAAAACCTTGAAATCAGCCCTAGCCTTAACAGGAAGCCAGTGTAGAGAGGCTAGCACTGGAGTAATATGATCACATTTGTTGGTTCTAGTCAAGATTCTAGCAGCCGTGTTTAGCACTAACTGAAGTTTATTTTGTGCTTTATCCGAGTAGCCGGAACGTAGAGCATTGCAGTAGTTTAATCTAGAAGTGACAAAAGCAGGGATTCATTTTTTTGCATCATTTTTGGACAGAAAGTTTCAGATTTTTGCAATATTACGAAGATGTGTAAAAGCTGTCCTTGAAATATTCTTGATATGTTCGTCAAAAGAGAGATCAGTGTCCAGAGTAACGCTGAGGTCCTTCACAGATTTATTTGAGATGACTGTGAAACCATCAAGATTAATTGTCAGATCCAACAGAAGATCTCGTTGTTTCTTGGGACCTAACATCTCTATTTTGTCCGAGTTTAAAAGTAAAACATTTGCCGCCATCCACTGCCTTATGTCTGAAATACAGGCTTCCAGGGAGGGCAATTTTGGGGCTTCACCATGTTTCATCGAAATGTACAGTTGTGTGTCGTCCGCATAGCAGTGAAAGTTAACATTATGTTTCCGAACGAAATCACCATGATACAAAATATATAGTGAAAACAATAGTGGTCCTAAAACGGAATCTTAAGGAACACCAAAACGTACAATTAATTTGTCAGAGGACAAACCATCCACAGACACAAACTGATATCTTTCCGACAGATAAGATCTAAACCAATTTGGGTTTCCAATCTCTCCAAAAGAATGTGGTGATCGATGGTGTCAAAAGCAGCACTAAGGTCTAGGAGCACGAGGACAGATGCAGAGCCTTGGTCTGATGCCATTAAAAGGTAACTTACCACCTTCACGAGTGCAGTCTCAGTGATATGATGGGGTCTAAAACCAGACTGAAGCGTTTTGTGTACGTTGTTTATCTTCAGAAAGGCACTGAGTTGCTGCGCAACAGCTTTTTCTAACATTTTTGAGAGGAATGGGAGATTCGATTTAGGCCGATAGTGTTTTATATTTTCTCGGTCAAGGTTTGGCTTTTTCAAAAGAGGCTTTATTACTGCCACTTTTAGTGAGTTTGGTGCACATCCGGTGCATAGGGAGCCATTTTATTATGTTCAACATAGGAGGGCCAAGCAGAGGAAGCAGCTCTTTAAGTAGTTTAGGTGTAATAGGGTCCAGTATGCAGCTTGAAGGTTTAGAGGCCATGACTATTTTCATGAATGTGTCAAGAGATATAGGATGAAAAAACTTGAGTGTCTCCCTTGATCCTAGGTCCTGGCAGAGTTGTGCAGACTCAGGACAACTGAGCGTTGGACAAATTCGCAGATTCAAAGAGGAGTCCGTAATATGCTTTCCAATGATGGTCTTTTTGTCAAAGAAGTTGATGACTTTATCACTGCTGAAGTGAAAGCCATCCTCTCTTGGGGAATGCTGCTTTTTAGTTAGCTTTGCGAAAGTATCAAAAATACATTTTGGATTATTCTTATTCTCCTTAATTAAGTTGGAAAAATAGGATGATCGAGCAGCCGTGAGGGCTCTTCAATATTGCACAGTACTGTCTTTCCAAACTAGTCGGAAGACTTCCGGTTTGGTGGAGCGCCATTTCCGTTCAAGTTTTCTGGAAGCTTGCTTCAGGGCTCGGGTATTTTCTGTATGCCAGGGAGCTAGTTTCTTATGACAAATGTTTTTTGTTTTTAGGGGTGCGACTGCATCTAGGGTATTACGCAAGGTTAAATTGAGTTCCTCAGTTAGGTGGTTAACCGATTTTTGTGGTCTGACATCTTTGGGTAGGTGGAGGGAGTCTGGAAGGGCATCTAGGAATCTTTGCATGGCTTTTGATGATCCTTGGTTGGGGTCTAAGCAGATTATATGTTGCAATTGCAAACATAATAAAATGGTGGTCCAATTGTCCAGGATTATGAGATAAAAAATTAAGATCCACAACATTTATTCCATGGGACAAACTAGGTCCAGAGTATGACTGACAGTGAGTAGGTCCAGAGACATGTTGGAGTCGATGATGGCCCCGAAAGCCTTTTGGAGAGGGTCTGTGGACTTTATCATGTGAATATTAACGTCACCAAAAATTGGAATATTACCTGCCATGACTACAAGGTCCGATAGGAATTCAGGGAACTCGGTGAGGAACGCTGTTTATGGCCCAGGAGGCCTGTAAACAGTAGCTATAAAAAGTGATTTAGTAGGCTGCATAGATTTCATGACTACAAGCTCAAAAGACGAAAACGTAGTAATTTTTTTGGTAAATTGAAATTTGCTATCGTAAATGTTAGCAACACCTCTGCCTTTGCTGGATGCGCAGGGGATATGGTCACTACTGTAACCAAGAGGAGAGGCCTCATTTCACACAGTAAATTCATCAGGCTTAAGTCATGTTTCAGTCAGTCCAATCACATCAAGATTTTAATGCAAATTAATTACTTAAAAATCATACAATGTGATATTCTGGAATTTTAGATTCCGTCTCTCACAGTTGAAGTGTACCTATGATAAAAATTACAGACCTCTACATGCTTTGTAAGTAGGAAACCTGCAAAATCGGCAGTGTATCAAATACTTGTTCTCCCCACTATATATATATATCTTTTTAAGTGGGAGAACTTGCACAATTGGTGGCTGGCTAAATACTTTTTTGCCCCACTGTATATAACTATATATATATATTTATATATATATATATATATATATACACTGCTCAAAAAAATAAAGGGAACACTTAAACAACACAATGTAACTCCAAGTCAATGACACTTCTGTGAAATCAAACTGTCCACTTAGGAAGCAACACTGATTGACAATAAATTTCACATGCTGTTGTGCAAATGGAATAGACAACAGGTGGAAATTATAGGCAATTAGCAAGACACCCCCAATAAAGGAGTGGTTCTGCAGGTGGTGACCACAGACCACTTCTCAGTTCCTATGCTTCCTGGCTGATGTTTTGGTCACTTTTGAATGCTGGCAGTGCTTTCACTCTAGTGGTAGCATGAGACGGAGTCTACAACCCACACAAGTGGCTCAGGTAGTGCAGCTCATCCAGGATGGCACATCAATGCGAGCTGTGGCAAGAAGGTTTGCTGTGTCTGTCAGCGTAGTGTCCAGAGCATGGAGGCGCTACCAGGAGACAGGCCAGTACACCAGGAGACGTGGAGGAGGCCGTTGTTGCTGCTGGCAACAACCCAGCAGCAGGGCCGCTACCTCCGCCTTTGTGCAAGGAGGAGCAGGAGGAGCACTGCCAGAGCCCTGCAAAATGACCTCCAGCAGGCCACAAATGTGCATGTGTCTGCTTAAACGGTCAGAAACAGACTCCATGAGGGTGGTATGAGGGCCCGACGTCCACAGGTGGGGGTTGTGCTTACAGCCCAACACCGTGCAGGACGTTTGGCATTTGCCAGAGAACACCAAGATTGGCAAATTCACCACTGGCGCCCTGTGCTCTTCACAGATGAAAGCAGGTTCACACTGAGCACGTGACAGACGTGACAGAGTCTGGAGACGCCGTGGAGAACGTTCTGCTGCCTGCAACATCCTCCAGCATGACCGGTTTGGCGGTGGGTCAGTCATGGTGTGGGGTGGCATTTCTTTGGGGGGCCGCACAGCCCTCCATGTGCTCGCCAGAGGTAGCCTGACTGCCATTAGGTACCGAGATGAGATCCTCAGACCCCTTGTGAGACCATATGCTGGTGCGGTTGGCCCTGGGTTCCTCCTAATGCAAGACAATGCTAGACCTCATGTGGCTGGAGTGTGTCAGCAGTTCCTGCAAGAGGAAGGCATTGATGCTATGGACTGGCCCGCCCGTTCCCCAGACCTGAATCCAATTGAGCACATCTGGGACATCATGTCTTGCTCCATCCACCAACGCCACGTTGCACCACAGACTGTCCAGGAGTTGGCGGATGCTTTAGTCCAGGTCTGGGAGGAGATCCCTCAGGAGACCATCCGCCACCTCATCAGGAGCATGCCCAGGCGTTGTATGGAGGTCACACAGGCACGTGGAGGCCCCACACACTACTGAGCCTCATTTTGACTTGTTTTAAGGACATTACATCAAAGTTGGATCAGCCTGTAGTGTGGTTTTCCACTTTAATTTTGAGTGTGACTCCAAATCCAGACCTCCATGGGTTGATATATTTGATTTCCATTGATAATGTTTGTGTGATTTTGTTGTCAGCACATTCAACTATGTAAAGAAAAAAGTATTTAATAAGAATATTTCATTCATTCAGATCTAGGATGTGTTATTTTAGTGTTCCCTTTATTTTTTTGAGCAGTGTATATATATATATATATACAGTGGGGCAAAAAAGTATTTAGTCAGCCACCAATTGTGCAAGTTCTCCCACTTAAAAAGATGAGAGAGGCCTGTAATTTTCATCATAGGTACACTTCAACTATGACAGACAAAATGAGAAAAAAAAATCCAGAAAATCACATTGTAGGATTTTTTATGAATTTATTTGCAAATTATGGTGGAAAATAAGTATTTGGTCACCTACAAACAAGCAAGATTTCTGGCTCTCACAGACCTGTAACTTCTTCTTTAAGAGGCTCCTCTGTCCTCCACTCGTTAACCGGATTAATGGCACCTGTTTGAACTTGTTATCAGTATAAAAGACACCTGTCCACAACCTCAAACAGTCACACTCCAAACTCCACTATGGCCAAGACCAAAGAGCTGTCAAAAGACACCAGAAACAAAATTGTAGACCTGCACCAGGCTGGGAAGACTGAATCTGCAATAGGTAAGCAGCTTGGTTTGAAGAAATCAACTGTGGGAGCAATTATTAGGAAATGGAAGACATACAAGACCACTGATAATCTCCTTCGATCTGGGACTCCACGCAAGATCTCACCCCGTGGGGTCAAAATGATCACAAGAACGGTGAGCAAAAATCCCAGAACCACACGGGGGGACCTAGTAAATGACCTGCAGAGAGCTGGGACCAAAGTAACAAAGCCTACCATCAGTAACACACTACGCCGCCAGGGACTCAAATCCTGCAGTGCAAGACGTGTCCCCCTGCTTAAGCCAGTATATGTCCAGGCCCGTCTGAAGTTTGCTAGAGAGCATTTGGATGATCCAGAAGAAGATTGGGAGAATGTCATATGGTCAGATGAAACCAAAATAGAACTTTTTGGTAAAAACTCAACTCGTCGTGTTTGGAGGACAAAGAATGCTGAGTTGCATCCAAAGAACACCATACCTACTGTGAAGCATGGGGGTGGAAACATCATGCGTTGGGGCTGTTTTTCTGCAAAGGGACCAGGACGACTGATCCGTGTAAAGGAAAGAATGAATGGGGCCATGTATCGTGAGATTTTGAGTGAAAACCTCCTTCCATCAGCAAGGGCATTGAAGATGAAACGTGGCTGGGTCTTTCAGCATGACAATGATCCCAAACACACCGCCCGGGCAACGAAGGAGTGGCTTCGTAAGAAGCATTTCAAGGTCCTGGAGTGGCCTAGCCAGTCTCCAGATCTCAACCCCATAGAAAATCTTTGGAGGGAGTTGAAAGTCCGTGTTGCCCAGCAACAGCCCCAAAACATCACTGCTCTAGAGGAGATCTGCATGGAGGATTGGGCCAAAATACCAGCAACAGTGTGTGAAAACCTTGTGAAGACTTACAGAAAACGTTTGACCTCTGTCATTGCCAACAAAGGGTATATAACAAAGTATTGAGATAAACTTTTGTTATTGACCAAATACTTATTTTCCACCATAATTTGCAAATAAATTCATTAAAAATCCTACAATGTGATTTTCTGGATTTTTTTTTCTCATTTTGTCTGTCATAGTTGAAGTGTACCTATGATGAAAATTACAGGCCTCTCTCATCTTTTTAAGTGGGAGAACTTGCACAATTGGTGGCTGACTAAATACTTTTTTGCCCCACTGTATATATATATATATATATATATGTGTGTGTCCTTAATCAGTATAATGGTAGAAATGTTTCTTACTTGTTGATCAAAATCAAACCTGTAATACATCCTGATGTCTTTGCTTGCTGGTTCAGTAGGGGCCCCGAGAGACAACAGCAGGTGTTGACCGGTGGTCTTACTGTCAGCAACCATCTTCTGGTAGACACACCGCTCACCCTGTACAAGCAGGAGATGCTGCTCTTGCTTCTTCAGCTTGGCTGACTTCACAGCTTCTGGCAGATTGGCAGATCTGAAGACCTGATAGTTGTTCCTCTGGCACTGCCAGCACAGGTCTGTCCTGGGCTTAGTGCTTGAGATGTGGGGCAGATATTTTCTCCATAGATTCCTGAAAGAAGACAGCCTGACTACACAAACCTCTGGAAAACACAGAAATAATGTGAGATCAATAAAAGTAATGCCAATCATGTTGGAGGTAAATTAAATAATCCAAATGTGTTGTTTATGCTTTGCATACCAAGTGTTGTCATCGATTCCTTGTAGAGACGCCACACTGCTGCTTTTGTCACGTGAGATGGCAACAGCTTTCCACCAAAGTGTTTGTGTCCTGGGTGGCATTTTGGTAATACTATTGCATTATCCTCTGAGAACTTACTGATGAAGTTCACAACTCGCTGCAAGTCCTCATGCTTCAGCTGTAACCTGTGCTTGCTTGATCCAGCTCTCTTTTTGATGGGAGGCATTAGACCATTCTCCTTGTATGACTGGTGGAGGAAAGTCAGGCGTGTTCTACTGATGCTGAAAGACAAATTCCAGATGCAAATATTTTGGCATTATTATACAATGGATAGCCATAATCAGCGCCAGACATACCTGGATAAGTTGATGGGTCATGTAATTATCTGGTGAAGTGGAGTCTTTTGTTTAGACATGCTAGCTAAACAATGAACCATAAACCCAATCCGTTGAGTACTAGCAATACAAGCCGATTGTCATAGCTAGCTAAAGTTAACCGAATAGGTTCAATATGATAATAGCAAATGACAATGAGACATTGCACGCGCATTACCATGGAGTGGTAACGCGCGTGAAAGCAGTTGCTCCCGATGCCACTTGGGTATACTGCAGCATCCACTGAGAGGCTCTTGCTGCCAAGGGAGTGCCTGACAGCTTGAAAGACGTTTTGGACACTACAGTGAAAATGGTTAACTTTGTTAATTAAAGCAAGGCCCCTGAACTCTTGTGTATTTTCTGCATTATGCAATGATATGGGCAGCGACCTTGTAACGCTTTTACAACATACAGAAGTGCGCTGGTTATCAATGGGCAAAGTATTGACACTTTTTCTTGAATTGAGAGATGAGTTAAACATTTTTTTTACTGACCATCATTTTCCCTTGTCTGACCGCTTGCATGATGACGAGTTTCTCACACGACTGGCATATCTGGGTGATGTTTTTTCTCACCTGAATGATGTGAATCTAGGATTACAGGGACTCTCCGCAACTATATTCAATGTGTGGGACAAAATTGAGGCTATGATTAAGAAGTTGGAGCTCTTCTCTGTCTGCATTAACAAGGACAACACACAGGTCTTTCCATCATTGTATGATTATTTTTGAGTGCAAATGAACTCAAGCTTAAGGGGAATGTCAAATGTGATATAGCGAAGCACATGAGTGAGCTGGATGCGCAATGACGCAGGTGCTTTCCCGAAACGGATGACACAAACAACTGGATTCGTTATCCCTTTCATGCCCTAACTCCAGTCCACTTACCGATATCTGAACAAGAGAGCCTCATCGAAATTGCAACAAGCGGTTCTGTGAAAATTGAATTTAATCAGAAGCCACTGCCAGATTTCTTGATAGATCTGCACTCAGAGTATCCTGCCTTGGCAAATTGTGCTACCTCTTTAGGCTAGGGGGCAGTATTTTGATGTTTGGATGAAAAACGTGCCCAAAGTAAACTGCCTATTTCTCAGGCCCAGAAGCTAGAATATGCATATAATTGGCAGATTAGGATAGAAAACACTCTAAAGTTTCCAACACTGTCAAAATATTGTCTGTGAGTATAACAGAACTGATATGGCAGGCGAAAACCTGAGGAAAATCCATCCAGGAAGTGCTGTTTTTCTGAAACTACTCTTTTCCATTGCAAGCCTATCCTCCATTTAAAGGGATATCAACCAGATTCCTTTCCCCATGGCTTCCACAAGGTGTGAACAGTCTTTAGACATAGTTTCAGGCTTTTATTCTGAAAAATGAGCGAGAATGATCACATCACATCAGTGGATAGCCAGATGTCCTCAGATTTGTGCATGCGCCTGCGCCGGGAGTGCGACTTTTTCTTTCTCTCTTCTATTGAAAAGGCTACCGTACGGTTGAAATATTATCGATTATTTATTGTAAAAACAACCTGAGGATTGATTATAAAAACGTCTGACATGTTTCTACGAACTTTACGGATACTATTTGGAATTTTCGTCTGCCCGTCGTGACCGCACGAGCCTGTGGATTACTGAACAAAATGCGCCAACCAAAGTTTTTTGGATATAAAGATAATCTTTATCGAACAAAACGAACATTTATTGTGTAACTGGGAGTCTTGTGAGTGCAAACATACGAAGATCATCAAAGGTAAGTGATTAATTGTATTGCTTTTCTGACTTTCGTGACCAATCTACTTTGCTGCTAGCTGTTTGTAATGTTTTGTCTGCTGAGAGCTGTCCTCACATAATCGCATGGTTTGCTTTCACCGTAAAGCCTTTTTGAAATCTGACACGCCGGCTGGATTAACAACAAGTTAAGCTGTGTTTTGGTGTATTGCACTTGTTATTTCATGAAAATTACATATTTTTTGTAATTTAATTTGAATTTGGCGCTCTGCAATTCACCAGATGTAGACGAAAATGATCCCGCTAAAGGGATCTGAGCGGCAAGAGGTTTAACCTTAACACTGATGCCCTTTGCAACCACGTACCTATGTGAGAGTGGATTCTCGGCCCTCACTAGCATGAAAATTAAATACAGGCACAGACTGTGTGTGGAAAAGTATTTAAGACTGAGACTCTCTCCAATACAACCCAACATTGAAGAGTTATGTGCATCCTTTCAAGCACACCCGTCTCATTAACCTATGGTGAGTTATTCACAATTTCCGATGAACAAATAAAGTTTTATATGTAAGATGGCTAAATAAAGAGCAACATTTTTGATTATTATGTTATTTGTGCCATGGTCCTATAAAAGCTCTTTCACTTCCCACGAGCCGGGTTGTGACAAAAACTCACACTCATTCTTATGTTCAATAAATGTATTGTATAGTGTGTGTGGCAGGCTTACAATGATGGCAAAAAAACAACATTTGAGAGTGCGTTGACTCTGGTGCTAGAGGGGGTACACAGCTGGAGGTTGAATGTTTGAAGGGGTACGGGACTACAAAAAGTTTAGGAACCACTGATTTAGAGGATTGGAGGATTATAAATTAATATTTAAGGGGCATTTTTCATAAGGACAAATCTGGTCTGTGAGAATATCTAAGGGGCTTTTATATCATTCTACATGAATTGTTAATAATATTAATAATTATCGCTTTGTGTAAAAAATAACGATATTTTGGAGATTTCGTTTTCAAATACTAAAGTGAGCGAGGAAAATGGCCATTCTTGAACATGCGGTGAGAAATTGTTTCTAATTTGCAAATAAAGCCAGTTTGTCATTTAGAATAATTTATTTCTGTTTTTAGAGGGAGAGAAACCAAATGCCCACAGTCGCCTCATGGGTCTCCCAGTCGCAGCCGGCACGGGTGTTGAACCAGCATCTGTAGCAATGCTGTTTTCACTGCGATGCAGTGTCTTAGACCGCTCCCCCACTCGGGCAATGTACAACATAACCGGTCGGGAGTAGGCTACAGTACTACAGTAAGAGCAAAATAATCCTAACATTTCCAGACCCTAATTGTAGTCTAAATTTCTCTTAGAATAAAAACAGTTTTAGTAAGTCATTTTGAAGTCGTGCACAATTATCCGTTTCTATGTAGGTTTATGTCGCCCATTCATTGTCAGTTAGAGACACAGTAGGACCCAAAAGCATAATCAGTGCTCTAACTCCCCCTTGAGCTGTTCTGGAGCAATGAAGTAGTGCCGCAGGGTACCGCACTAAACCACAAATTACCTCTAAGTCCCGCAGCATAATCGCAAAACTTTTAGTTGCCTAACCACCGTAGTTAATTCTGCAAGATTGACCAACCGGGCTGCACTCTAGCCCATAGTTCCAACCTAATGCTTTGCTTTCACAGCCGTTGTCTTATGTGAGTGCTGTGTTTGTGCATGTATGATGATGTGTACACATAATACACTGAACACAGACTCATTCAACATACAATAGTTGTGTGTCACAATCATACCTGTCCAGATATTTCCTAGCCATTGCCTCTGGCATAAGGCCATTGCTTTAGGAAGTGACCAAACTGTCACTCCCTGATCTACATCCATTGGTCGACTAGATGCACAGGCGTTGCATTGAATCAACCAATGGTTGTGTGTGCTACGTCATCGACTGTGCAGTCGGGTACCAGATTGCTATATCATACTGTATGGTGTGATCAGATGATATGTTAAATACCTATCTAGGCGTTGTAAGATCTGGCTTTTGCTGCAATGTAGTCGGGCATGAACTCAACTGAACAATTCCCTTCGTAACGACACTCATTATGACCACGCATAATATCTACGACCATCCCCTTTTAAGAAGACACGCAACTACAGTATCATTGTGCCTCACGCCTAGATAGGCCCTCCCCTTTACGTACAGTAGAGAGCCACTACGGATCTCCTTGGATTTGTTTTTCAAATGAGCTCGTCCATGACTTGTCTGTCCCTGTGTGTCCATTCATGAAAGGCTGGGCGAGGACGAGAGCATGGGACTAGTGGGTGTTAGCTATCTCCATATAAATAGCGCTGCATTGTTTCCCTCCATTAATAACCCTTCATAAGCCACGTTCTCACAACCAGGAAGTGTTCATCAAAGACGTATCTGCTTTTGCATGATTCTCTTTTGAATTGCAAAGAGAGCTGTGTTCACATCCACTATGGTAATAGTAGAGGTTACTGACATTAAATAAGTGTAAAAATGCTTTATGTTGCATCAATTATACTGCACAGTGCATTGCGCACTAGTGTAAAATGTGTTTCTCTTCTCAACATCAATCACAAGGGTTGATTCTAAGAGTTTTGGAGGATGTGCGTCACTGATCTTCAACAGCTTGCTTTTTTTCAGTGAGCTGCAGATTTTTTAAGCTCTTGCCCTTCTCCTAAGGGACTTTATTTCCTCACCTTCGACCCATTGTGAAATATAGTAGTAGTAGCATTAGTCTACCCTGAGTGTACATTTCATTAGGAACACCTACTCTTTCCATGACACAGACTGACCAGGTGAATCCATGTGAAAGCTATGACCCCTTATTGATGTAACCTGTTAAATCCACTTCAGTCAGTGTAGATGAAGGGGAGGAGATCAGTTAAAGAATGATTTTTAAGCCTTGAGACAATAGAGACATGAATTGTGTATGTGTGCCATTTAGATGGTGAAAAATATTTAATTGCCTTTGAACGGGGTATGGTAGTCAATGCCCGGCGCACCGATTTGTGTGTGACAAGAACTGCAACGCTGCTGGATTTTTCACACTCAAAAGTTTCCTGTGTGTATCAAGAATGATCCACCACCCAAAGAACATCCAGCCAACTTGACACAAATGTGGAAAGCATTGGAGTCAACATGGACCAGCATCCCTGTGGAACAATTTCAACACCTTGTAGAGTCCATGAGGACAAAAGGGGGTGCAACTCAGTATTAGGAAGGTGTTCCTAATGTTTTGTACACTGTGTATATTTGGCTTACTCTATGGGTGTTTCTCAATATGCATACTAATGTACTCTGAGCACGCAAATTGGAGCACACACCAGTCGGAGTATGAGTCCAAATCAAAGTATCCGAAACGGAAAGTACACACTGAAATATGACTCAACAAAAATCAATGGCGGCCATTATTTGGGCTGAAGCGAGAGAAAGTCCTTCTTCAGAATGAAATGTTGCCCGTTCACATCCCATGTTTCCTGACTACAATATTGTATCTTGAAATCTGAATAAATACACACTGTGTTAATTGTTTTCATGTTTAGCTGCCTACAACACCCACTGTAGTATGCGTAGATCGCAACCCTATATTATGTCAATAGGGCCAAGAAGAATTTGTAGCTAGCTAGGCACTGTACCTTGCATAACGTTTTTGCCTGTTAAAACTAGCTGGCTGATAAGTTTGCTTATGTATATTGTGTCGTCTGTATTGCCACTAGCCTGGCTGATTGGCAGCAGATGAAGTGAATAGGCAGTAATGTTACAGGGCATAGTCGGGCTGAGGTTACTGTGAGGCACGCATATCTCTCGTCTCCCTACTCCTGCCCTCTCACTTCAAAAAAATAAAATCCAGGGATATGTTGTTGAAGGATGTTTATTTGTAATGTAGCTAGTATCAGGTTATATTGGCATGCTTGACAGAGTACTTGTAGACTGTGTAGTCACCCATGTAGCCATGGATTGTGGTGTGTGATAGCTAGCTTAGCTGACCAGCTAACTTGGGCAGCTTGCTAAATAACCATGGAGGGATAACCTATAGCTACTACCTTTTGTAGTAGGGGGAGTGTGGAGCACAGGAAGTAGTATACATATTGAGAAACAGCCTATGTCTTGTGAGTGTTCACCAAAAAGATTGCTTTAGATTACACACTTGCAAGTATGCACATCCCGCACACACACAAGGTCCGAGTAAATCCACAACCATTTAGACACCAAGATGAGGCCAATAGTTAGAGGGATGCACTGCGAGGGATTTCAGTTAGTATTCATGTCTTCCACAGTGGAATTAGAACACCAAATGAAGGCCGTTCACTTGCCTAATAGGCACATCTTGAATGCTCTTGGTTCAATTTGGACTTGACGGTAAACTGATTGGTGCAGTCATCCTCGGATGTAGCTAGCATCTTCTCCACAACCATGTTAGGTCCGCTCCAAAGAGCTAGACGAAGACGCAGCTGACTAGTGTCCTCGTAATGTAGCTACCTGTCTTACGGACCCTTCAGATGCTCTAGGTCCCATTCTATCCGGTTATTCAGCATTGGATTTTTTTGGGGGGAGGATAATACTTTATCATTGATGTTACAGCCATAACTAGATTAGTGATGTTTTGTGTGTATTCGCCTACCTTACGCCTTCTGTATTCAATCTTGTTACTATCCTCTAGGTTTATTTGCCTCAAAAGAATTTGTAGATTATGCCATCAAGGCCATGGAGACACTACTTTATGGATTATGTCATGATTGATTGTATGACAGATGTTTTGGGTCTATCTGTTTTCGATTTTACTGCATCGATGTACCACCATGACACAAAACTTCTTACGTTCTGTGTCATTGGGGTACATAAAGGTACAGTATGTTGACCTTGATGCTGATTTAGAATTCAAGCAATTTCAGGGCTAAGTTCATTAGGCACCAAATGGAAAAATACCGACTAAAACAGGGACAGGCTACCTCTTCCAATAAGAAACACTCATTTTCGTTTTCCGGAGCAAAATATTTTCAACAGATCCCAGATAGCTAAGCTTATGTTAAAGCTTGTAGGTTTGGGTTGCTGCCTTTGGATAATGTCTATTCATTCACAGTGTCATTCCAAAAACTTGAGAGAAGGGTTTACTTCACTGGTTTGTTAAGTGTTTTCATCAGTGCAGTCATTTTCATTGAGGTAAAAAAGTGAAATAATGTGACATCGTTGTGATGCTTTATGATGTATGTACGCTAAGTATGCTATTATTTACCCTTTATAGTCTACACAATGTCATATATGCACAGGAGTAATCCCCCCCTCTCTATCTCATTTTCTCTCTCTTCCCTCTCTCGGTGTCCAGTTTAAGAGGATGTTGAACAGGGAGCTGTCTCACCTGTCTCAGATGAGTCGCTCGGGGAACCAGGTCTCTGAGTTCATCTCCAGAACCTTCTTAGGTAAGACTGACTGACCTTGCTGTTCTGTTGTCAGTACTTATAACAACAAGTACAAGTCCCCAAAAGTCAAGTAAAGAGTCTCAATCACTCAGTCCACAAAAATGTTCCCTGAAACTGAAACTCCCCATAGCCAAAAAGCCTCCAAATAATTTGGGTATTGGGCAATTCCACGGTAACAGAGTTACACTGAGACTCTGATTTTTCACTTTAAAATGTATGTTAAACAAAAAACATTGCTTTTAAAGTGTAACAAACCATACAACTCTATGCACAATGACTACTTTCAACAATTTACACAGTAAAAACAAAAAACTATTACTAGAAAAACTATGCAGTTGCAAAGTTTAGTAACAGAATTATGGTAAAATATCCCTCAGTTTTAATCTGTTACCCAACTTTGTACCTGCACAGTTCTTCCTGTAAATGTGTTTTTGTTAAAAAAAAATCTGTGAAATTGTTAAGTAGTCCGTAGAGTTCTATGGTTTGTTAAACTTTGAAATCAATGTTTTTTGTTTGGTATACTTTTTGGTATACCATTCTCAGTGTAATTCCGTTACGGAAAAATGTAACCAGGTTTGTTTAGTCAACGAGGACCAATCCTAACTTGAGATCAGGGTGCGTAAATAAAGTCCCCAATTGACCTCAATGCATGATTATTGGAGAGTGCGATCTCAAGTTAGGCTTCAGCCGACGAGCATAAAATATGCAACAACAAAAAATAACTTTGTGTATTGTATAACAGTCCCTCCCTCTCGTCCTATATCTATCCCCTCCTTCCTTCACTCTTCCCCAGACAAGCAGCATGGCGCGGAGAGGCCAAGCCCCCAGATGCAGAAGGTGAAGACGGACAAGAAGAATGCCAAGCCCATGTGTCAGATGAGTGGTGTGAAGAAGCTGCAGCACAGCACTAGCCTCTCCAACTCTAATGTACCCCGCTTTGGGGTCAAGACCGGGACAGACGACAAACTGGCAACGGTGAAGGAGCATTTTGACATTATATTGACATTTTAAGTCATTTAGCAGACGCTCTTAGCTTCTCTTAGCCAGAGCGACTTACAATCAGTGTATTCAACTAAGGTAGATAAAACAATCAGATATAGGAGCAATCTTTTGGTTGCGCTTTTGTTTTACAGACTAAAGTCAACTATTTATCTGTTATGAACTTAGGAAAGAAATACTGTTGTGCCCTTGAGGAAGGAACTTAAAGATGCAGTCTGGGATCTTAAGCACTTACAAAATCCTAACATATTGTACAAATTGGAATTTGTAACATATCATACACATTTTATGTTGTTGTTACAATTTGTAACATATTGTGTGTCTCAGTTGGTAGAGAAGGGTGCTGGCAACACCAGGGTTGTGGGTTCAATTCCTACGGGGGACTAGTATGGACATGTTTGCACTCACTACTGTAAGTTGCTCTGCATAAGAGTGTCTGCAAAATGTCAAATGATTGATGTAGTACACAATTGTGCATCACTTTAACCTCTAGCTACATAATGTCATTTTGAGTTTTGGCCGGGCCTTTATCTGGACTTGTGTACTTTTCCCAAGGTGAAGTGTAGCCTGAACCGGGCCTCTTCATTGTTCGATCATTCTATTTTTATTCTAGTCATTTTCCCACTGTTCCGTTATAGTATTTTAGGGCACCATCGTAGCTAGCTAGAGATTACCACCAGAGCTAACCCATGTTCTAGTGCTTATTAAACTTCTAGCACTGATCACCACTTCAGATTTAGGCCAAAATCGATCAAGTTGCTGGTGATAGGATGCCTAAAAGGGTCACTTCTGTAATTTCCCATATAGTGATATGGACTAAATTGATTCTATTGAGATCCAGGTAATGGGATGCCTTAAAGCAGGGGTGTCAAACTCAAATACCCAGTGGGCCAAAATGTAAAACCTGAACAAAGTCGCGGGCCAACATTGAACAAATTAACCTTTTAATATGGACCCAAACAAGTTTTGCTTTAACATTGAATATGGAACAAGCATCGCTTATTACCATACAATATATAATTTAATAGTGGAGACATGCAAAATCGAATTTCAAATGAAAAAACACATCAATGGCATTCATTTATTAAATAAATAAAATGTAAATAAAAATCGTATGCCTCTTTTCTATTTGCAGCCTTCTGATTTAAATACCAAAATAAACTTTTTCCACTGGCTAATAATTTTACAAATAAAATGATAATAAATCAATCAACCATTCAAACCCATGCCTTGTAGCAAGAAAAAGTGCACAAAGAAAACGTTAGTTATTGCACACTGATCTAATCTGATGTGCCCAAGCCAGCACTTTGTGATGTGGCTTTTTTGAACATATTCTGTTGTGAAACCAAACTTATTTTCATCTCCTCTACTTTCTGGCTCCTTTGAGTCATGTCCAGGTCCTTGTATTTGTCAATGGTGTTTCGTTTCATAGTGTCGTCTAATGTTGTACTCCTTACTTACAGCCACGTGGACTCCACAAATAAGACAAACAGGTTTGTCTTTTACATATGTAAACAGATATTCTGCCTCCCACTTGTTCAGAAAGCTCCTGTTTTCTGCCTTTCTTTTCGCCATTTTTGGGAAGGGATAGCGCTCACAGTTGTAGCGTCTATGTTGCTATGACTACTGTCACAGAGGAGAGGGCGTTTCTGGGTCCTGTCCTGATTGGCGCGCGAAAACAACAGCAGAGCATTATGGGATTCGTAGTATTAGCGGTGAATGCGCTGTATAATACCGGCGGGCCAGCTCTAGTAGTAATTTGGTATTGTCTCGCGGGCCAAATATAATTACCCCGCGGGCCAAATCTGGCCCGCGGGCCAGAGTTTGACACCCATGCCTTAAAGGGTCACCTATATAATGTTACGCCACAGTGGATGCTGATTGGCATACAGGGCATGTGGTAATACGGGAGATAGGCTGGATTCAACCAAACATGCTACGTGGTGTGAATACCCAATCCAGAAAAGTAACGAAGTAGCTCTGAAGATACACCCTATATTATTAAGATGATACTGGCTTTGCGTTATTTGTGTCTTAATTGTCTGTTGTTAGACTGTGATACAGACCTTGTCTCGAAACATCTTTACTTAGAATGTGATTTTGTACAGCGCAGTACGGATAAACCTACAATGTTGTTTTGGTTAAATTCCAGACTATACCGGAGTTATGCATTTTTGTCATAGAAAATGTGTAATTGTGTATTAATGTATATCATTTCTCCTTATAATACACTAGATGGCAAAAGTATGTGGACACCCTTTCAAATTAGTGGATTCGGCTATTTCAGCCAGACCCATTGCTGACAGGTGTATAAAATCGAGCACACAGCCATACAATCTCCGTAGACATACATCGGCAGTAGAACGGCCCATACTGAAGAGCTCAGTGAGTTTCAACGTGGCGCCGTCATACGATGCCACTTTTCCAACAAGTCACTTCATCAAATTCCTGCCCTGCTAGAGCTGTACCGGTCAACTGTAAGTGCTGTTATTGTGAAGTGGAGACGTCTACGAGCAACAACTGTTCAGCCGCAAAGTGGTAGGCCACACAAGCTTACAGAACGGGATCGCCGAGTGCTGAAGGGCGTAGCGTGTAAAAATCATCTGTCCTCAGTTTCAACACTCACTACCGAGTTCCAAACTGCCTCTGGAAGCAACATCAGTACAATAACTGTTCATAGGGAGCTTCATGAAATGGGTTTCCATGGCTGAGCAGCCGCACACAAGCCTAAGATCACCATGCGCAATGCCAAGCGTCGGCTGGAGTGGTGTAAAGCTCGCCTCCATTGGACTCTGGAACAGTGGAAACGCTTCACCATCTGAATTACGCTTCACCGTCTGGAAGTCCAATGGACGAATCTGGGGTTGGCGGATGCCAGGAGAACCTTACCTGCCCCAATGCATAGTGCCAACTGTAAAGTTTGGAGGAGGAGGAATAATGGTCTGGGGCTGTTGTTCATGTTTCGGGCTAGGCCAGTTAGTTCCAGTGAAGGGAAATATTAACACTACAGCATACAATGACATTCTAGACGATTCTGTGCTTCCAACTTTGTGGCAACAGTTTGGGGCCCTTTCCTGTTTCCGCATGACAATGCCCCCGTGCACAAAGCAAGGTCCATACAGAAATGGTTTGTTGAGATCGGTGTGGAAGAACTTGATTGGCCTGCACAGAGCCTTGACCTCAACACCATCGAACACCTTTGGGATGAATTGGAACGCTGACTGCAAGCCTAATGCTTTTGTGGCTGAATGGAAGCAAGTCCCCGCAGCAATGTTCCAACATCTAGTGGAAAGCCATCCCAGAGGAGTGGAGGCTGTTATAGCAGCAAAAGGGGGGACCAACTCCATATCAATGCCCATAATTTTGGAATGAGATGTTCGACGAGCAGGTATCCAATTTCTTTTGCCCATGTAGTGTATGTTTGGAGGAAAATGGTGTGTCTAAAACGGGCCATGATGTCTGATTTCAGGAGCTTGAGGACATCAATAAATGGGGCCTTAATCTTTTCAAAGTCACCGAGCTTTCGGGGAACCGGCCTTTAACAGTAATGATGTACACAATTTTTCAGGTAAGAACGTTTATACGAATTTACTGTGTGTGTGTGTGTGTGTGTGTGTGTGTCGGTGTGTGTGTGTGTGTTGGTGTGTGTGTCGGTGTCGGTGTGTGTGTTAGTGTAGTATGTGTGAATAGCAGTCAGTTGACCCATAATTCTGACATTATTCTTGATTCGTTTTGACCGTGTCTGATGTTCTCTCATTTTCAGGAAAGACATTTATTTGAAACATTCAAAATACCATTAGACACCTTTATAACTTACCTGAAGACTCTAGAAGACTATTACCATGGCGATGTAGCCTATCACAATAACATCCATGCTGCTGATGTCACCCAATCCACTCACGTGCTTCTGTCCACGCCTGTTCTAGAGGTAGGGGAATGTACCATCTCCGTTGCTTTATGGGGGGAAACTTTGTTGGTAGGATTTGATACGGTCAATATGGCCACCTCTTTTAACTTTTTGGCTTATGTTCTGTTAAAAATGTGTTTTTAACACAGCAATTATATCTGTTTTTATATTTGTCTTGTTTAAAACTTGCTTTAAATGTAACCTGAGTTGTGTTCATTAGGGCAGGCAACAGAAAATGTTTTAAAACATTTTGCAATGGATAACAAAGATGATAGTTTCTTATTAGACAAGTCCAGGTATGTTCCAATCTGTTTTCTTCCCTTTTGAATGACCCTGGTTTTGATGGATTGAACAGTGAGTTTCATACAGTGAGATTGTGTTCATTGTTTTGTTGTGCTCATAAAGTGGTTCCACCTCTTGTCTTCGCAGGCTGTGTTCACAGACCTGGAAATCCTTGCTGCCATCTTTGCCAGTGCTATTCATGACGTAGACCACCCGGGGGTCTCCAACCAGTTTCTCATCAGTACCAGTGAGTGGTCTTTCCCATGTTTTGCAGTTATGAGCTATTCGACCTCACATGACATGCCGTTTTTGCCTTTTATCGCAGTGCTAATGTAGATGGCTGTTTTAAGATGAGCTTTTCTCTTCAAATCAATTTTTATTTTTCACATTCACATATTTAGTAGATGTTATTGTGGGTGTAGCAAAATGCTTGTGTTTGAGTGTGTAAAAGAATTGGATCCAATGCACTTCGGGGAATCCCCTTCATTAGACATGCAGACAGGAGGCGATGTCTCCATATGAGTTAATTGTGGAGGACACAACACAAAGAGACTTCTATCATTCCGTCCGTCCGTCCGTATTTATGACCGTACCATGCCTCTTGGGCTGCTAACCCAGTCAGGGAGTGTCCATACACACGGACGGACGGACGGGGGGGTGTGTGTGTGTGTGTGTGTGTGTGTGTGTGTGTGTGTGTGTGTGTGTGTGTGTGTGTGTGTGTGTGTGTGTGTGTGTGTGTGTGTGTGTGTGTGTGTGTGTGTGTGTGTGTGTGTGTGTGTGTGTGTGTGTGTGTGTGTGTGTGTGTGTGTGTGTGTGTGTGTGTGTGTGTGTGTGTGTGTGTGGACACTCCCTGACTGGGTTAGCAGCCCATCGTCTCATATGGAGACGTCCGTCCGTGTGTGTGGACACTCCCTGTGCGTGTGGACACTCCCTGACTGGGTTAGCAGCCCAAGAGGCATGGTACTCACAGTCATAAATACATACAATTGTCTGCCAATGGGCAAAACATGTAGCCTGGTCCCAGATCTGTTTGTGCTGTATAATCATCTCCTATGGACATTGACATGAACAACTTTAGCGTGACAATGACCGTATAGTTGGTAAGACAGCAAAAACAGATCTGGGACCAGGCTAGAAAATATTGCCTTGCAAGACAAATGAACTCAGTTCAAGCCAAATGGTATTGTAGATAGAATGAAGGGTACATTGATTCATATTGAAACCGGCTTCATTGTCTTAGTATAAGATTATACATTGTTGGGATTGGACTGTCTGTTCTCTAGGCTGATTGACTGGGAGCTGATTTTGATCCTCACCAGTTACGCAATCCTGATGACATAACATGTGTTAGCCTAGCCACCATGGCAACAAATTAATTGGACCCATCCTTTGGAATCCGTGTGTGCGTCCATGTGTGCTTGCGTGAACGCGCGCGTGTGTGTGTGTACGTGCCTGTGTGTGTGATTGTGTGTGTGTGTGACTGCGCGCCTGCGTATGTGCAAAAGATAGAGATATATATTTGACTTGTCTCTGTTAAATGAGGTAGGGATTACTCAGAGTAGTAGGCATTGTGTGTTGTGTCTGCGCGTGCGCACTTGTGCGTGCGTGTGTAGTAAAAGTGTCCCAATATGTTTCTTTGGCTACTTGATTCACTTTATTCAATATGCAACGTGCATGTGTGTGGCAAAGAGAGACAGTGACATACCAAATCAAATCTAAAGACACACACACTCGCAAAAAATTGACGTGCTTCTCTAGAAATACCTAATGAATATTACCCTGAAGTATGTTACTCTAATATTCAAAATGATGTCAGAAAAACTGCTTTCTAACCATGTGCTTTTATCTGTGTGGTTTCCCTCCAGACTCAGAGCTGGCCCTCATGTACAATGACTCGTCAGTCCTGGAGAACCACCACCTGGCCGTAGGCTTCAAGCTGCTGCAGGAAGACAACTGTGACATCTTCCAGAACCTAAGCAAAAAACAACGTCAGTCGCTCAGGAAAATGGTCATAGACATAGTGAGTGGGGTGGATGGGTGGTTGGGTGGATGAACCTAGCTAGTAAAGGGATGAATTAATTAATGAGTGAGTGATACAGATATGAACATTGCAAAATATTTGTCAAATGGAAGTGAGTGACTGCTTGAGTGAGTGAGTTCCAGTTTAGCACCCAATTGAACTAATCCAACATGTTGTTGTTTGTCCCCGTAGGTACTAGCTACTGACATGTCCAAGCACATGAATCTTCTGGCGGACCTGAAGACCATGGTGGAGACCAAGAAAGTCACCAGCTCTGGAGTTCTACTACTAGATAACTACAATGACAGGATACAGGTTGGCTGCTACTTCACATATCGTCACCCTGCAGGCAAAACTGGTCGAAATTACGTATTTTGTAATGTCATGGTTAGGTTGTATATTGACTGTAAAATACTAGGGCTGTCAAACGATTAAAATCATTAATCCCGGTTAATCGCCTAAAATTCTGTAGTTAATCGTAAAAAAAATGATTTGCTTAAATTTGCTCAATGAATATTTTTCCATTTAAAAAAAGGCATTATAGGTATTTAGGGACATTCTGTATCAGAATGTTTTTATTGGCATATTCACCATAAACAAAATAAGCATTACAAAAGTCCTGGAACTTACTAATGCTCCCAGTATGCCTACTCCCTCATATATTTTCTTGAAGTTCACACACACACACACACTAAGCTTCAGCCATTCCAAATGATTGTTCTCCCAATTACTGATTGGAGGGTTGGCTATAAGAAACAAATAACTGTCTCTATGGATACAAACAACAAAGAGCATAAACCTGTCCAACAATGTCATGAATTCCACAGAACATAAACCTATGACCATACACTTAAGTCGTCCTCCTATTTCTTTTTACTGAGCCAGTTGCAAAGACAAACACGCCTGTTGACATTTTTAGATGATAAAGCTGCTCTCTTCTTCTGTACCATATGTCCAGAGAGTGAAAACAACCTCTCACAAGGTACTGATGTGGCAGGCGTTGCCAGGTGCCTTCGTGCAATGCAGGCCGGTCTTGTGTGGGCCCCTGCATAATGTGACCACCAGTGTAGTGGACAGTCCTCCACTCAGAAGAACTCAACAAGAGGGCAGCTTTCTTCTTTGGTGGCTCTGACTCTGTTGCTTTAACAGGTTGCTGTGCATGCCTCTCTTCCTAGGAAGGGTTATCATCTGCTCTCTCCATTACCTGAATGAGATGGCTCAGAGCAGGCAACACCACTATGCAGGAAATTACAAATTTGAGGAGACAGAAAGTGACACATGGACAGATAGTGTCATTGAATACCGCCTTCCACACTCTTTCCTGCTTCTAGCTGATATAGGGTGTAATCATTAGTCCAACAGTTGCAAACAAGTGTTTCTATTGGACAAATTCAGGTATGTTTATCCCCGTTTTGTTCCGTTTGCTTCCATTTTTCAGATTTAAAAAAAAATAATAATTTAAACCGAATTTGTTTCAACACCCCTGATCACACGTAAACACAGTTCACTTTCATAGTAGCCACGTTGTATTCCTTCAATGCGCTCTCCTCCTCTCACCTTGTCCCTTCGCTTGTGGACTTCAATGCACAACACTTCAGCTCTGTGACCAGGTGAAAAAACCTTTCCAAGCCAAACCGCTACACACAGCCTACATCATTGTCCCCATATTAGCTAAAGTAACATCATAGTCAGCATAGCTAATAGAACTAACGCGTTTGTAAACCAGCTACAATCATGCAATAATGTTAGTGTACAGGGTACAGTGTTAGTGTAAGCAGTTTCGCCGTCGGACCCGATGGCAACAAATTTATAATACCAAAAGCTTACCTTGACTTGGAAGAGTTCCAGTGTTGTGTTGGATAGTCATAGCCAGCTAGCTAACATAGCATCCCTCTGTTTGAGCAGCGTGATTCAGTAGGCTAAACTAGCTAGCTGCATTTGATAGCTAAATAAGTGAAACTGAAAGTGAAATGACAAACTCTCTTGCTTCTCCTTCATTTTGGAAGAAATTAATTTATTCAAAATTGTTCAACTATTGTTTTTCTCTCTCTTTGAGTCAACTACTCATCACATTGCAGTGCTAGCTAGCGGTGGCTTATGCTTTCAGTACTAGATTCATTATTTGATCCTTTGATTGGGTGAACATGTCAAGTGCTCTGTGTAAGTCTATGGGAAGGGATGAGAACGATGAGCCTCCTAGGTTTTGTATTGAATAACTTTTTTAATGTTTTACAATTTACATTTTTATGAAATTCACTGGGGAGGATGGTCCTCCCCTTCCTAGTCTGAAGAGTCTCCACTGACACACACAATCATATTTTAACATTAATAGTGTGAGAAAGAAGATAACCTGCAGGGCTCCCAGTAGTGCCTCCAGGTTCTGCAGTTTCTCCAGTTCAGCTGTGGTTGGCATGGTGATGTTTGTTTTCTTTTGGGCCAGAGCATCTCTCAGTGGTTGTTGGTTTCTGTGGACATGCTTTACCATTTTCAGAGTGGAATTCCATCTTGTGACATCATGTGCGAGTGACCCATTTGCAACTTGCTGTTGTCCTAGCTCTGCATCGATTGGTGGGCTGTGTTGGAAATGCACAAATTGTTTTCTGCATTTGGCTAAGGCATTGTCGAACCCAATGCACGGACATTGTGATGGACCTTTGGAGACTGTGCACGGTGCAGGACAGGTATTCAATAGGCAGATGTCTCGCAGCTGCAATTATGTTCCGTGCACTGTCTGTGAAAAGTGTGGTAACTTTGTTTTTCAATGTTCGACTGCTTTGCTACATCCATGAAATGGTCGGCGCACTTTTCAGCATAGTACCTCTCTTCTGTCTTCAATACGGCCAGAGCGTGTGAATTCATCAATGTGGTGCGCAGTAACCCCAAGCTAGTTGTGCTTACTCATCAAAGTCCAGTGCTCTCCCATGAGAGCAACAGCTGTTGCATGTTTCAACTCCTCCGCTTTCGTAGTCCTCTCGCTTTCATACAGCTCGTGTGTTCTTGTAACGACGGTGGCTCTCGAGGGTAACTCATACGTTGAGTCGTTTGATGCGATTTGAATGATGTCCCTCAAGCCTTTGTACTCCACAATGTGGACTGGCCTGCAAACTGTAGCTATCCACTTGGCTATAGCTTGTGCTAGCTTGCTGCTCGTCGACTTGTCCATAGGCCTCCGGCGCGCACACACTTCTAGCTAAGCCTGCCATAGACGTCCTCCATTGCTACTAGTAACATTACTTGTATTGCCGGCGTCAACGGTGTGTATTGCTTCTAAATGATAATGAAGACTTGATGTACTTCGGTGATAAACAAATTCAGCCTTGTAGTAGATGCAAATTACTTTGGTTTTATCCAGAGAGCCATCTGGGAGGGATCTGAAATTGAATTTGCCATTTAAAAGCCCCTTACTAGCATTGTCCATCATTCAGTCATACAAGTAGATAGGCAGTGGTTGTCAAACGAGTGCATAAGCTGCCGGGACTTGAATTTGAACTAAGGATGGTTCAGGGGGTCAAACTAAGAACATATGTTAATTTTGTGACTACATCTTTAACTGACCCTCTCCTTCTCTCCCTTCCTCTTGGGGTCTGCAGAATGTTTTATGTGCAGTTGATAATGCGAGAGGTTTGCAGTTGATCTTTTAACCATTGTCTCTTTTGTTGTTTTATATATATGAGGACTGAAATGTGATGGTTATTAAAACCTGTTTGGGATAGGGGGCAGCATTTTCACGTTTGGATGAAAAGCGTGCCCAGAGTAAACTGCTTTCTACTCAGTCCCAGCTGCTAATATATGCATATTATTAGTAGATTTGGATAGAAAACACTCTGAAGTTTCTACAACTGTTTGAATGATGTCTGTGAGTATAACATAACTCATAATGCAGGCGAAACCCTGAGAGAAATCCAACCAGGAAGTGGGAAATCTGAGGTTTGTAGTTTTTTAACTCTTGGCCTATCGAATACACAGTGGGATATGGGTCATGTTGCACTTCCTAAGGCTTCCACTAGATGTCAACAGTCTTTAGAACCTTGTCTGATGCTTCTACTGTGAAGTGGGGCCGAATGAGAGGGGATTGAGTAAGGTCTACCATGAGCTGAACATGCGCTGACCATGCGCGTTCATGTGAGAGCGAGCTCTGTTCCATCTCACTTCTGAAGACAAAGGAATTCTCCGGTTGGAACATTATTGAAGATTTATGTTAAAAACA
This sequence comes from Salvelinus alpinus, assembly GCF_045679555.1. Lineage (NCBI taxonomy): Eukaryota > Metazoa > Chordata > Actinopteri > Salmoniformes > Salmonidae > Salvelinus > Salvelinus alpinus. The sequence goes on from NC_092109.1 coordinate 3,296,602, forward strand.
TCCTAAAGATTGATTCAATACTTAGTTTGTCATGTTTCTAGGGATTGTAATATAACTTTTTTAACTTTTTGTCCGTACTTTCCGCTGGACTTGCACGCGCGTCGTGAGTTTGGAAAGTGTACTGAACTCGAGAACAGCAAGGAGGAATTTGGACATAAATGATGGACATTATCGAACAAAACAAACATTTATTGTGGAACTGGGATTCCTGGGAGTGCATTCTGATGAAGATCATCAAAGGTAAGTGAATATTTATAATGCTATTTCTGACTAATGTTGACTCCAACATGGCAGATATTTCTTTGGCTGATTTGGTCTCTGAGATCCGTACTCAGATTATTGCATTGTGTGCTTTTTCCGTAAAGTTTTTTTTTTAAATCTGACACAGCGGTTGCATTAAGGAGAAGTCTATCTTTAATTCTGTGAATAACACTTGTATCTTTTATCAATGTTTATTATGAATATTTCTGAAAATTGATGTGGCTCTCTGCAAAATCATCGGATGTTTTGGAAGCAAAACATTACTGAACGTAACGCGCCAATGTAAACTGAGATTTTTGGATATAAATATGCACTTTATTGAACAAAACATACATGTATTGTGTAACATGATGTCCTATGAGTGTCATCTGATGAAGATCATCAAAGGTTAGTGATTCATTTTATCTTTATTTCTGCTTTTTGTGACTCCTCTCTTTGGCTGGAAAAATGGCTGTGTGTGTTTTTGTGACTTGCCTCTGACCCAACATAATCATATGTTGTGCTTTCGCTGTAAAGCTTTTTTGAAAGCGGACACGATGGGTAGATTAACAAGAAGTTTATCTTTCATTTGGTGTATTGCACTTGTTAATGTGTGAAAGTTACATATTTCTAAAAAATATTTTTGAATTTGGCGCGCTGCCTTTTCAGCGGAATGTTGTCGAGGGGTGCCGCTAGCGGAACCCCTGGCCCTAAGAAGTGTGTTTGTATAAAGGGGATTTTCTATTCTAATTCTCTCTCCAGGTACTCCAGAATATAGTGCACTGTGTAGACCTCAGTAATCCGACCAAGCCCCTGCAGCTGTACCGCCAGTGGACCGATCGCATTATGGAAGAGTTCTTCAGCCAGGGGGACAGGGAGAGGGAGAGAGGCATGGAGATCAGCCCCATGTGTGACAAACACAACGCCTCTGTACAGAAGAGCCAGGTAAATACAGTATACACATATAGTATATAAACATGTGCACAAGAGCGCCCACACACAGACACACAAAGAAAGTTAATATCTGACCTGACAATTTATTTCAGTACAAACTCAAGCTGATACACATTTTCTCTCCAGGTGGGGTTCATCGACTACATCGTCCAACCACTGTGGGAGACGTGGGCTGACCTGGTGCACCCTGACGCCCAGGACATCCTGGAGACTCTGGAGGACAACAGGGAGTGGTACCAGAGCACCATCCCCCAGAGCCCCTTGGCCACCCCAAACAAATCTGACCACAGCAGCGGCCACCTCCCTGGGGCCAAATTCCAGTTCGAGCTCACATTGGAAGAGGACAGAGAGACGGACACAGAGAAAGACAGCGGCAGTCAACCAGAGGAGGGGGAAGAGGAGGAGAATAGTTGTGACTCAAAAACGCTCTGCATGCAGGACTCGGAATCCACAGAGATCCTGTTGGACGAAGAGGAGGAAGAGGGTGAAGGCCGTGTACCGAGTATGTTGGAGTTGGTGGAGGGAAAGGGAAAGAGAAGGGCGAGGAGGAGCAGAGAGCGGCTGATCCATAGCAGCGAAACGGTGCGGGTTGCCAAACTGCGAAAGAGAGACTGTCACGTTACGACAACATCTCAAGGGATGAGGTGAATACTAGTAATTGCCATGATGTCAGTAACACTGAGTCGTCATGAGTTCCAAAGCGCACGTTGCCCTGCTCAAGCCCAGGCCTCACCTCACTACACTCCGACTAGAGGCGATATGGGGGCACAGACCCCCCCTCCTCTCCTCCCCCCAAGACTCCCTTCCTTGGAGCTCCACACTTTTGCACTCAAGAAAATTTGTCAACTTTATTGCCTACATTTTTGTTTATGTTCTTGTTTGTTCGGCCTGTCGGGAGTGAGGTGTATGTCTGTCGATGCCCGGTGGGTTTGAGTTCAAAGGCCAAACTCCACCTCCCACCTCTCCTCTAGATCCTCCCACTTCTAGTCAGTGCAGGAAGTGTTCTTTGATTCCCTGACTGAGCACATGGGCAACAAATAGGATGCTTGGAACAGTCCCAACTGTAGCATCATTGGAGGACAGACAAAGACGGGGAAAGATGGACTGCAAGGTGACCCCAGTCCACTTATACGATCTGAAAAATCTATGATGGATATTATAAGGAGAGACAAAGACATATGTTGTGAGATGATTTCAAAGATACCTTTTTTTCTGAAGTTCGTCTTCCTTGAAAACGTACTGGTAGAAAATGCAGCTAAAACGCTGTTTTTTGACCTCCTCAGTTTTGTGCGTAAAACTGGGATCTTTTTGTAGATTGTACTTTTGCTAACAGAGAGACAGAAAGAGAAAAAGCAGAGGAAGATGTTCAATTGAGAATCTTCGTCATTTATTGCAACCATTTTGAGAAGAGGTATGTCGCATCATAATCGGTGTGGTCTTTCCTGCAATGTGTGTTTGTACTGAGTAGATATGACTAAGGTCTTTACACTCACTCTGCTTTTTTGTTAGCTTTTATAACTTCTGACCCAGGTATTTCAGATAGTGGTATCTTATATGAACGTGTGGTATTCTGCTTGAGAGCTTTGGGGTTATTCGTGTAACTTTACTGCATGTTTAAATTTACCACCTGTTTTTATTTTTCAAAACAGAAAGAAGCTGGTAACTACTGACCTTAAGAATATAATAATAATAATAATAATGAATAATGTGCGTATGCCATTGAATATGAATGGCATACGAATATGATATGTCTTGTGGAAGTGTTCTTTGATTCCCTGACTCATCCTGAGTATGAGAAGAGCATGTAGCGATCAGTTCTATCCAATCAAACTTACTATACAAATAGACTATCCAATCTATCTATACATTGTTAAATATGTTTTGAAATAGGTGGTACATGTTTCTCAGCTGTTAAAGGTAGAGTCAGCGATCTGACGTATATGCAGAAAGTAAACAGCAAAGTGGGTTAATTTCCACGACAACGAAGAGTGTTGAAGAGCTGTTTTGGTCCCGTGGCTACCACGTTGTGAATGCGTGACGCGAACTCGTGCACATGCGCAGATAATGTGTGTGAGTGTGCGAGAGCGAAGTCCTGCATCTTGCTCATCGCAATATCTGTGGTGCTGCTCATGGCAATGTAATTTCGCCGACTCTATCTTTATGGTTTATGAATAACCCCCATTGACCTTCAGTAAGCATAAATATTTCTAGTTCTCAACAGTGTTGGGGAGTAGTGAACTACATTTAGTTCAACTAGTAATTTAACTACAATTTGCAGTATAACTAAATTCAAATCGAGATAGTATTTTCAGTAGTTAATTACTTTTTTGCCATGTAGCGGTGTAGCAAACTACTGGAATTACACTACTTGTTTAGCAAAAATGAAATAAAATATATTTTTCGGTATCAGACCTGCATAATTCTCACTTTTCATAGGCAAATGAACACACTATGGTAACATCAGTGTTGTGGAAGCTACTCTGAACATATAGTTTACCAAGCTACCAATTACTTCACACTGGAAGAAGTTAAGGTACGATACAGCTACCCTTAAGAAAAATATAGTTTACTTAACTAAAGTTACTTTGAAAATGTAGTTCACTACATCAAAACTACTTTGTGAAAGATGATCATATGTCAATTTAAATTGTCATAGACTACAAATTGCAAGGTCAGTTCACTTTGGGGTCATATGTTAACAAAATGTGTAATTTTGCCTATTAAACACAAACACAATGTTTAAACTGAGAATTGTGCAGATCGGATGCCGAAAAAGAAAGGAAATTGTAGTTTACATAATTTGTAAATGTTTTAAGTAGTGTGTAGCTCCAGTAGTTACGGCAAAAAAACGAATTAACTACTGAAAATACCACCTAGATTTGACCATAGTTCATCTACCACCAAGCTACTGCAAAACCTAGTGAAATTACTAGTTGAATTACATATAGTGCACTACTCTCTACAACGGGTTAACATATGACCCCAAAGTGATCTATCCTTGCAATTTGTAGTCTATGTAATTTCAGATTTACATACGTTTTCACCAAGTAGTACTTTTTCAAAGTAATTATATTTTTCTTAAGGGTAGCTTTAGTGTAGCTTAATCATTCCATTGTGAAGTAACTGTTAGCTTGGTAAACTAGCGTCACCAAGACTGGTTATCAATTATATCTGTTACACTTTAGAGTACAGTCACATGATTATATTTTTTATATTTTGTCATTTCAAAACTTAAGTACAAAGGGATTTGAGCTAATGATTTCTTTAGTGTAAAACGTAAATAATAAGCGTGTATTCATGTACACTCTTATATTTACATATACATACATACATACATACATACATACATACATACTATACAAATACATACGTACAGTGCCTTCGGAAAGTATTCAGACCCCTTGACTTTTTCCACATTTTGTTAGGTTACAGCCTTATTTTAAATTTGATTAAATAGTTTTTATCCTTAATCAACCTACACACAATAATGACAAAGCAAAAACAGGTTTTTAGACATTTTTGCTCATTTTATAAAAATGTAAAAAAGGATAAATTACATTTATATAAGTATTCAGACCCTTTACTCAGTACTTTGTTGAAGCAACCTTGGCAGCGATTACAGCCTAGTCTTCGTGGGTATGACGCTTGGCACACCTGTATTTGGGAGTTTCTCAAAAATATTAAGGGATTAGAAATCCGTGACTTAAAAACTAAGGCGTCATTGTACGCTGATGATTCATGTTTTATTTTAAAACCACAAATATAATCTCTCCACGGCCTCTTAGAGGATCTAGATACTTTTGCTATCCTCTCTGAATTAAAACCAAATTATGATAACGTATTACGTATTGGATCACAATAAAAATGCGAATTTTACATTACCGTGTAGTTTACCAATTAAATGGTCTGATGGAGATGTGGACATACTGGGTATACAAATCCCAAAAGAAAGAAATGATCTCTATCCAATACATTTTTTGAGAAAGTTAGCAAAAATAGATAAGATCTTGGTACCATGGAAAGGAAAATAACTGTCTATTTGTGGAAAAAATCACCCTGATTAACTCTTTAGTCAAATCACAGTTTGCATATTTGCTTATGGTTTTGCCTACACCTAGTGACCTGCTTTTTAAATTATATGAACAAAAAAATTAAATTTTATTTGGAATGGCAAGCCAGACAAAATTAAAAGGGCCTATTTATATAACGAATATGAATTCGGAGGGCAGAAATGATTAAATATTAAAGCATTAGACCTCTCACTAAAGGCATCAGTCATACAAAAATTATACTTAAATCCAAACTGGTTCTCTAGTAAATTGGTAGGAATGTCTCATCCTATGTTCAAGAATGGCCCTTTCGCCTTTATTCAGATTACACCTGCTCATTTTCGTTTGTTTGAAAAGGAAATAATCTCCGTAATATCTTTATTTTTTAAACAAACAAATATTGTGGTTGTACTCAAATATAGTCATTGATTAAAAAAAACTATTTTTCGAAGAAATTTAGAAAAAAGGTATAATTTTAGTGAATGATATCATAAATAGGACTGGTGGAGTTGTCACACATGCAGCTAACACAGACATATGGAAATGTCTGCTCTACCCAAAATTACAACCAACTAATTGCAGCATTACCACAAAAATGGAAGAGGCCACTGCAAAAAAGTAAGGAACTTGTATGTCGGCCCTGTATTAAAGAACATAAATGGTTAAAGAAAAGTGTGATAAATAAAAACATATACCAATTTCATTTAAGGACCAAAAAACTGACAGCTGTCCCATAAAAATTGCTAAATAGTTGGGAAGAGATTTTCGATGTACCCATTCCATGGCACATGGTTTATGCATTGATACGCAAAACAACGCCGGATTCAAAAGTTCACATTTTTCAATTTAAATGACTATACAAAATTCTTGCAACCAATAGATTGTTATGTTAATGGGGGATACAATCTTCCCAGCTCTGAAGATTTTGATGTGAGGAAGCAGAGTCATTAGATCCTTTTTTTTGGTACTGTCCATATGTAGCTCATTTTTGGTCACATGTCCAGGAATGGCTGAAGAATTGCAACATTTGACTAGAACGAACGCTGCAGATAGCAATACTGGGTGATTTGAAAAGCCATAGTCAATTGATCAATAATATAATAATTATTTTAGCAAAAAATATATTTTTTATTTACAATCTGTAGAAGCTATGAGAAAACAAAGGTTCAGTACTTTTGTCAAGCATCACAGCACAGTTGAAAAATGTATGGCAAATAGAAATCCAAAATGGATGGTGTTGAGAGATAGATGGGAGGGGTTGAATGGAGCTGAAGGGTGCGACTAATAACAAGATAACCAATGTAAAACATACGGGGTCTGTAAAATGTGTACAGGTTCGGAACTTTTGTGAAATAGCACAGTTACAAATAGAAATCAAACTGGATGGATATCAGAAATAGAGGAAGGACTAAAAACAAACAAAATATAACAATTGTAAAATAGATTGTGTCTGTAAAATGTGTATAAGATATATAAACTGAAGGTAGAAGCATAAGTGTTATTGTTTATTAGTTTACTCCAATTGAGGGAAGGGTGGTAGGGATTGCGGGGAATAATAAAGGCATATTCCCCCCAAAAGTATGTCTATACAGGTATGTGTATATGTATGCATATGTGTATGTATATGGATATATATATTTACAAAAAATATATATGGGGGATTGGAAATGATGCAGACAATTACATTGATGGAAGCAACAATGGAAGCAACAATAATCCACCCCTTAAAAAAATAAAAAATTAAGAATTGAACCTGGCTTTTAAAGTAAAACTCTTAAAATGTTATTATTGGATAATGCTAAATTTCTTTAGGATTTGAATGACGGATTCTTACTCTATCCTCCTTAATGGTGTTGCCGTATTTGGAAAAGCTTGTGTTGATGGAATGTTTTATTACTTATCCAACGTATAAATGCTCTTCTGTACAAAAATGATAAAAGTGGATGAAATGAAATGAAATGAAATGAAATGAAACCTCACCGTAGAGCTTTTTCATTGGGGCACCAGGGGAGTGAGCCAAACTATACCAGGGTTGTATTCACTAGGCATCAAATGAAATAAAACTGACTGCAACAGGGAATATAACTACTTGAACTTCTACAATAAGAAACACTTGTTTTCCAATGCAAAACATTTTGCTACGGTGTGCACTAATGAATACAACCCAGTAGAAGAATAAAAACTGAATGTCACTGGTATTTGGCCACAGGGCTGTGCGTTAAACATTGTCCTTTTTTATTTGTGTGTGTTCGTGTGTCTGTGTGTGTGTATACTTTCGTCTGCTATACCACTGCATTGCCTCAGTGGTAAGGCATACTGTAGAAAGGGCTAAGAGATTATCCTTTGCAGTGGCAATTTGAGCAGGTAAATCTTGGTGGGGCAAATGCCAGCAAAGCCACAATACATTAATTCAAATTAAATTATATTTGTTACATGTGCCGAATGTGAAATGAACAGAGAAATGCTTACTTACGTTTAAGAAAAAAAGTGTTAAGTAAAACATAGAAAATAAAAATAACAAATAATTAAACAGCAGCAGTAAAATAACAATAGCAATATGTACAAGTACTTCGAGTTAAAGTGACTATGCAAAGATAAGAAACAGAGAGTAGCTGCAACGTAAAAGAGGGGTCTGGGTTTAGCCCTTTGATTAGCTGTTCAGGAGTCTTATGGCTTGGGGGTAGAAGCTGTTAAGAAGCCTTTTGGACCTAGACTTGGCGCTCCGGTACCGCTTGCCATGCGGTAGTAGAGAGTAGAGACGAGGGTGGCTGGAGTCTTTGACAATTTGTAGGGCCTTCCTCTGACACTGCCTGGCATAGAAGTCCTGGATGGCAGGAAGCTTGGCCCCAGTGATGTACTGGGCTGTACGCACTACCCTCTGTAGTGCCTTGCGGTCGGAGGCTGCGCAGTTGCCATACCAGGCAGTGATGCCACTAGTCAGGATACTCTCGATCGGGCAGCTGTAGAACCTTTTGAGGATCTGAGGACCCAAGCCAAATATTTTCAGTCTCCTGGGGGGGAATAGGTTTTGCCATGCCCTCTTCACAACTGTCTTAGTGTGTTTGAACCATGATAGTTTGTTGGTGACGTGGACACCAAGGAACTTGAAGCTCTCAACCTGCTCCACTACAGCCCTGTCAATGAAAATGTGGGTGTGCTCGGTCCTCCTTTTCCTGTAGTCCACAATCATCTCCTTTGTCTAGATCACGTTGAAGGAGAGGTTGTTGTCCTGGCACCACACAGCTAGGTCTCTGACCTCCTCATCTTGCAGCAATTACAGCTGCAAGTCTCTTGGGGTATGTCTCTATAAGCTGGGCACATCTAGCCACTGGGATGTTTGCCCACTCTTCAAGGCAAAACTGCTCCAGCTCCTTTAAGTTGGATGGGTTCCGCTGGTGTACAGCAATCTTTAAGTCATAACACAGATTCTCAATTGGATTGAGGTCTGGGCTTTGACTAGGCCATTCCAAGACATTTAAATGTTTCCCCTTAAACCACTCGAGTGTTGCTTAGCAGTATGCTTAGGGTCATTTTCCTGCTGGAAGGTAAACCTCTGTCCCAGTCTAAAATCTCTGGAAGACTGAAACAGGTTTCCCTCATGAATTTCCCTGTATTTAGCATCATATATCATTCTTTCAATTATGACCAGTTTCCCAGTCCCTGCCGATGAAAAACATCCCCCACAGCATGATGCTGCCACCACCATGCTTCACTGTGGGGATGGTGTTTTCCGTGTGATGAGGTGTTGAGAGGTGTTGCGCCAGACATAGTGTTTTCCTTGATGTCCTAAAAGCTAAATTTTAGTCTCATCTGACCAGAGTACCTTCTTCCATATGTTTGGGGAGTCTCCCACAAGCCTTTTGGCGAGCACCAAACATGTTTGCTTATTTTTTTCTGGCCACTCTTCCGTAAACCCCAGCTCTGTGGAGTGTACGGCTTAAAGTGGTCCTATGAACAGATACTCCAAAGTCCACTGTGGAGCTTTGCAGCTCCTTCAGTGTTATCTTTGGTCTCTTTGTTGCCTCTCTGATTAATGCTCTCCATGCCTGGTCCATGAGCTTTGGTGGGCTGCCCTCTCTTGACAGGTTTGTTTTGGTGCCATATTCTTTCATTTTTTAAATAATGGATTTAAATGGTGCTCTGTGGGATGTTCAAAGTTTTTGATATTTTTTTATAACCCAACCCTGATCTGTACTTCTCCACAACTTTGTCCCTGACCTGTTTGGAGAGCTCCTTGGTCTTCATGGTGCCGCTTGCTTGGTGGTGCCCCTTGCTTAGTGGTGTTGCAGACTCTGGGGCCTTTCAGAACAGGTACAGTGGGGAGAACAAGTATTTGATACACTGCCGATTTTGCAGGTTTTCCTACTTACAAAGCATGTAGAGGTCTGTAATTTTTATCATAGGTACACTTCAACTGTGAGAGACGGAATCTAAAACAAAAATCCAGAAAATCACATTGTATGATTTTTAAATAATTAATTTGCATTTTATTGCATGACATAAGTATTTGATCACCTACCAACCAGTAAGAATTCCGGCTCTCACAGACCTGTTAGTTTTTCTTTAAGAAGCCCTCCTGTTCTCCACTCATTACCTGTATTAACTGCACCTGTTTGAACTCGTTACCTGTATAAAAGACACCTGTCCACACACTCAATCAAACAGATTCCAACCTCTCCACAATGGCCAAGACCAGAGAGCTGTGTAAGGACATCAGGGATAAAATTGTAGACCTGCACAAGGCTGGGATGGGCTACAGGACAATAGGCAAGCAGCTTGGTGAGAAGGAAACAACTGTTGGCACAATTATTAGAAAATGGAAGAAGTTCAAGATGACGGTCAATCACCCTCGGTCTGGGGCTCCATGCAAGATTTCACCTCGTGGGGCATCAATGATCATGAGGAAGGTGAGGGATCAGCCCAGAACTACACGGCAGGACCTGGTCAATGACCTGAAGAGAGCTGGGACCACAGTCTCAAAGAAAACCATTAGTAACACACTACGCCGTCATGGATTAAAATCCTGCAGCGCACGCAAGGTCCCCCTGCTTAAGCCAGTGCATGTCCAGGCCTGTCTGAAGTTTGCCAATGACCATCTGGATGATCCAGAGGAGGAATGGGAGAAGGTCATGTGGTCTGATGAGACAAAAATAGAGCTTTTTGGTCTAACTCCACTCGCCATGTTTGGAGGAAGAAGAAGTATGAGTACAACCCCAAGAACACCATCCCAACCGTGAAGCATGGAGGTGGAAACATCATTCTTTGGGGATGCTTTTCTGCAAAGGGGACAGGACGACTGCACCGTATTGAGGGGAGGATGGATGGGGCCATGTATCGCGAGATCTTGGCCAACAACCTCCTTCCCTCAGTAAGAGCATTGAAGATGGGTCGTGGCTGGGTCTTCCAGCATGACAACGACACGAAGCACACAGCCATGGCAACTAAGGAGTGGCTCCGTAAGAAGCATCTCAAGGTCCTGGAGTGGCCTAGCCAGTCTCCAGACCTGAACCCAATAGAAAATCTTTGGAGGGAGCTGAAAGTCCGTATTGCCCAGCGACAGCCCCGAAACCTGAAGGATCTGGAGAAGATCTGTAGGGAGGAGTGGGCCAAAATCCCTGCTGCAGTGTGTGCAAACCTAGTCAAGAACTACAGGAAACGTATGATCTCTGTAATTGCAAACAAAGGTTTCTATACCAAATATTAAGTTCTGCTTTTCTGATGTATCAAATACTTATGTCATGCAATAAAATGCAAATTAATTATTTAAAAATCATACAATGTGATTTTCTGGATTTTTGTTTTAGATTCCGTCTCTCACAGTTGAAGTGTACCTATGATAAAAATTACAGACCTCTACATGCTTTGTAAGTAGGAAAACCTGCAAAATCGGCAGTGTATCAAATACTTGTTCTCCCCACTGTATATATATACTGAGATCATGTGACAGATCATGTGACACTTAAATAAAGTCCACCTGTGTGCAATCTAACGAATTAAATAAAGGTAATTAAAGGTAATTGGTTGCACTAGATCTTATTTAGGGTCTTCATAGTAAAGGGGGTGATTACATATGCACGCACCACTTTTCTCAAATTTTTTTTTTGAAACAAGTAAATTTTTTTCATTTCACTTCACCAATTTGGACTATTTTGTGTATGTCCATTACATGAAATCCAAATAAAAATCAATTTAAATTACAGGTTGTAATGCAACAAAATAGGAAAAACGTCAAGGGGGATGAATACTTTTGCAAGGCACTGTACTAGCTCATGCACCCTTGGACAGTTCTCATCGCTTTTTTTGTTGTTTCATAACCCATGGCCAAGACACTGATGTGTATGTGTCAGCCTTTCCACACTGATCATGTCATTAACTTGAAGTGTTTGCAAATTCATTGCTTATTTTTTTTAATTTTGACGCTTTTGCTTCTCTCCTTCCAAAAATGGTGCTGCTACAGCAATGTTTCGCGAGAATCACATTGGCCAACCTGAATACCTCCTTTTTTTCTTTCAATACCAAGTAGACAGGTTTTTTTATTAAGACATCACTAGACATATATTTTTTCTAAAGAAACATAAAGTAACATTAAAGTAAAAACAAAAATGAGAAATAAAAATCACGACACATGAATTGCCAGTGACAACAGTTTCAAAAGTTAAAGTACCTAAAATTAATAAATCAGGAGTTACAATTATATAATCCTATGATAGAGTTAAGAATATATATATTTTTTGTTATTAACTAATTCTATAGATTTGATTAACTTATATAATATTGGATTTCAGGTAACAATATATTGCATTTGGTAACAGATTTCAAATATTTGGTTTTGTGTATGTAAAATTTACTAGAGAGAATGAAGACATTGACTAATTCAGTCGCTTTAATTTGAATAATAAATATGACATCTTTCATTGTAAATACATGGGTCTTATTAATGAAATTAAAACATTTAATTACTTTACTCGTTCCAAAATAACTTCAGAGTCACACTCGTAAAAATTGTGTATAATACTTTCCCCCGGAAAAGGCATATGTCCTCCAAATCCATGAATTTAGACACGTTATTGCAAGGGTATATTTTGTGCAAGATTTTAAAGTGAATTTATTTTTACTTTATTTGATATGCAAAATATGTGAGGGAGCAACCAATCTTTTTCTATTCAAATTCAGTAATATTTGCATTCCAGAATAATTTCCCTCTACGAGAGATCTTATCCATCAGGGGGCAACCTTCTAAGATACATTGTGCATCCATCTTGACATGTTCTCCAAAACACAAATTAGAGTTAATTAAATGATTAAGTTCTGAAGGTATTGCTCTGCATATAGAATAAAATTCTTTATAAAGTATTGGGAAGTTATATGTGCTATATGTGCAGCACCTCCTTGATGGTGGCAACGATGGTGCCTCTCCTCCGCTGTCCTAAGGCATATGCTATGCAGCATCACTCTACGCTGCTTTGCCCGGAGCAGACTGTCCCCCAAGCTGTTGGACACCTGGGACCAGACTGTATGCTTGCTGGAGAATATCCACGTACTCCAGTCTTGGGGGGAATTGAGGTGACTTGTTCCTTCCATTGTCGGCGTTGATCTGCTGTTTTATTCTCTCCGATGTTTGTCCATCTGCAAAACAATTTTAAGAAATGGTAATGACCAGGCCACAATAAAAAGAGTGCTCCAGGACCAGCCTATGGATTGTGGCCAGCAGACAGTGAGTCTTCTTAGTCTGCAGAACTTCCAAAATTACTGCACAGTGTTGAAGAGACCAGCTTCTCTCCATGGCCTTCAACGTTTTCTCAAGGCTGAAACGTGAACGTTTATGTGAAAAGGTTTAAAACCTATATTGACTAGCCCCAATACAGTGGGACAAATATGATGGAGACAACATCCTAAAAAAGCAATTTACTTCTCATGCTGAGTAGTCAACTGTGCGTACCTATCATCGGTGATTGACGGGGACATCATGTCAGACCTAGAAACTATTAAACAAATATATAAGCGCAAATATATCAGTATGAAAGCATCTCAACATAACCAGTTAGGAAGGCAAAATCCTTTTGAGTGTAGATTTGAGTGTAGAATGGATTATACATCGTGAAGTATTGCACACAGGTCAGAAGACTTCATGTAGAATAGATTAAATCAGGGGAGGAGGGGAACTCATGTTTCTGGGATATGTAGTTGAACGGGTCAGGTGACAAGAGTATAAAGTAACAGGAAGTAGATATGCAGATCCAACATAATCAAGGGCCTAATTAAATCTATTGCAGAACAAAATAAACCACACTGACAGTTGTGCTGAGTTATACATGTGCAATGCTCACAAGTTAGAGAAAAATATCTTATGAACAATGTTAGGAATTTTTCTAAAATATCAAATTGTCAGTGAAACCACAGCAAAGATTTCATCATCAAATCAGTCGAATGTATTTTATAAAGCCCTTTTTACATCAGGAGTTGTTAGAAAGCATGACAAAGTGCTTTACAGATACCCTGCCTAAAACCCCAAAGAGCGAGCAACGCAGAGGCAGAAGCACAATACAAGCAGTTCATGGTGTGCATGCTTGTCATACTGATGGACAGGATAGATAATCAGAACAGGATAGAGCACACAAAAACACTTTCAAACGTTCATAGATTACCAACAGGGTCAGGTAAAGACCATAATGGATATAGAGGGTGAAACGTTCATAGATGACCAGCAGGGTCGGGTAAAGACCATAATGGATATAGAGGGTGAAACGTTCATAGATGACCAGCAGGGTCAGGTAAAGACCATAATGGATATAGAGGGTGAAACGTTCATAGATGACCAGCAGGGTCAGGTAAAGACCATAATGGATATAGAGGGTGAAACGTTCATAGATGACCAGCAGGGTCAGGTAAAGACCATAATGGATATAGAGGGTGAAACGTTCATAGATGACCAGCAGGGTCAGGTAAAGACCATAATGGATATAGAGGGTGAAACGTTCATAGATGACCAGCAGGGTCAGGTAAAGACCATAATGGATATAGAGGGTGAAACGTTCATAGATGACCAGCAGGGTCAGGTAAAGACCATAATGGCTATAGAGGGTGAAACGTTCATAGATGACCAGCAGGGTCAGGTAAAGACCATAATGGATATAGAGGGTGAAACGTTAATAGATGACCAGCAGGGTCGGGTAAAGACCATAATGGATATAGAGGGTGAAACGTTCATAGATGACCAGCAGGGTCAGGTAAAGACCATAATGGATATAGAGGGTGAAACGTTCATAGATGACCAGCAGGGTCAGGTAAAGACCATAATGGATATAGAGGGTGAAACGTTAATAGATGACCAGCAGGGTCGGGTAAAGACCATAATGGATATAGAGGGTGAAACGTTCATAGATGACCAGCAGGGTCAGGTAAAGACAATAATGGATATAGAGGGTGAAACGTTCATAGATGACCAGCAGGGTCAGGTAAAGACCATAATGGATATAGAGGGTGAAACGTTAATAGATGACCAGCAGGGTCGGGTAAAGACCATAATGGATATAGAGGGTGAAACGTTCATAGATGACCAGCAGGGTCAGGTAAAGACCATAATGGATATAGAGGGTGAAACGTTCATAGATGACCAGCAGGGTCGGGTAAAGACCATAATGGATATAGAGGGTGAAACGTTCATAGATGACCAGCAGGGTCAGGTAAAGACCATAATGGATATAGAGGGTGAAACGTTAATAGATGACCAGCAGGGTCGGGTAAAGACCATAATGGATATAGAGGGTGAAACGTTCATAGATGACCAGCAGGGTCAGGTAAAGACCATAATGGATATAGAGGGTGAAACGTTCATAGATGACCAGCAGGGTCGGGTAAAGACCATAATGGATATAGAGGGTGAAACGTTCATAGATGACCAGCAGGGTCAGGTAAAGACCATAATGGATATAGAGGGTGAAACGTTAATAGATGACCAGCAGGGTCGGGTAAAGACCATAATGGATATAGAGGGTGAAACGTTCATAGATGACCAGCAGGGCCAGTTAAAGACTATAATGGCTATAGAGGGTGAAAACATTTCAAGACGCTAGGGTCAGATGCCTTTCATTTTTAAGGAAGTCAAGGTTTATGGGTTGGGTGGGTTGTGGGGGCTAGTACCTTTCCGTTCACCTTCCCACCCATGGGCCAGATAACACTCAAACCTAGGACTGACAGTCTAGACTTGAGACTGAGTCTGATTCTCTCACATCGGCAAACCATTCCATAAAGAGGAGCTCTGTAGGGGAAAGCGTCCAGCTACTGAAGCCCTGCTTCCAATTCATCTGATTGAATTAGCAGAAAAGGATCATTACATATTAACAATAATTATGAGCAAAACACATGGGATCTAACCTGGAATGCTGTTTAGCAGCACCACCAACTCCTCTTTTGCCTCGTTTTCCTCCTTTAGGACCTTCTGCCGACAGAGTTGTATTGCAGGTACTATAACATATGAAGGTGAACATACATTTCATAGATTGTTTAAAATACATCAGAGTTATGTTTTTGCAAGATGATCCCGAAAACAAATCTTGAACAATGTGTCTTCTCAATACTTAACTGATTTCCAGTTTTACATATATACCCTGACCCTGGCGGCGTAGTAGAGGAGGGCATCGGTGAGGGTGTCATCTCTTTTGTGATCTTCTAAAGGTAGGACCATACCCTCTCCATCTGTTCTCCGTCAGCAAGCCCACTACCAGTCACACACCTGGTACCATCAGTGACCTGAAATGTAAAGTACAATCAGAAACCATAATGAGCATTACAATGGGTGGTGATGATTAATTAAGGGACTAGGACAAATTACAACTAGCTGTTTCTTAATACTGTTAGGATAACTGTCTGCAACTACAATGAATTGTTTTTTAACAGAATACATGATACCTGTAAATGAGGCTTCAGGCTGGCATGCAATGTCAAAGTGAAGAAATGTTGTGATGTTTGGTCCCTGCATTGCTTTCAGGTCCCCCAGCAGGAACACAGCATTTGCAAACCTGAAATGACAGTTCAACATCAGTCATCGTAGCCAATGTTATATAACTAAAATACATCAGCAACACATCTGAAGCATCCATCTATCCATCCATCCACATGGATCCATCAACATACTTCTCTCCTCTCTTCAGGTTCAGGAACTTCAGCGGATGCTCGTGCCTGCACGCCATCCCAAACACACCAGTTATGTCCAGGTTTGGATCGCAGCGGATCCCCGGCTTGAAATCCCGGGCACCCCTGTAAAATGAAGTGAATAAGCATGAGTGAAAAAAGGCACATTCACTAAGCAGTTCAAGTTGAATCTAATCTGTTCAACTTCCCCCCAAAAAATGGACAGAATAGTTAAATGCTAGAGTCGCATCACCAAGGATAAATGGCTTCTCCTGATTTCAATCAAACCATTTAACTTCTCCAACATTAGTCCAGCTGTTGGTTATACACACAAACACACGTCACACATGTCACACAGAAGAGGGCTAGTGATACTAACTGATTGTGAGATACATCCAATTCTTCAAAATCCAGTATACCTCAGTTGGTGTGTTGGTGTGTCTGATGCTCCACCTACAAAGCAGTCGACTTTGTCTTGGTCACGAAATAAATAACCACCCAGCATGTTTGGGACCCTCAATGCTGGTCCCAGACAATCTTTTTTCTGGGAAGCCAAAATAGGGCATCACCTGCAATAATTTGATGACAGTTTCCTTTAAAATAATAATGCAAATAATTCATTATAAAAAATGATTAGGGATACAGGGAATGGACAATGGCAAGGGTATTACTTAAACCCTTGTGCTCTTTGGGAAACATAGGTCATTCCTGCTGTAGTTTCGTCGTGAATGCATCGGTATTATCCACTAAGCAGATGATTGGTCCACAAAGCTTTACAAGAGACCCGTTATCTAGCGTGTTGTGGATCCAGACAGGCCTTCATGGCAACCGTAGTGGCCTGGGTGGGAAAGCCACTCACAAAACTTTGCCCTGTCTGGCAGACCAGCTCCCAGCTGTGCCCTGGACACCATATGTGAATTGATTTCCCCACATCTATCATCAGAGTTCGTTCTGTTAGGTGACCTAAACTGGGATATGCTTAAGGACAACAAAGTCAAGGTATTGGAGTGGCCATCACAAAGCCCTGACCTCAATCCTATAGAGAATGTGTGGTCAGAACTGAAAAAGCATGTGCGAGCAAGGAGGCCTACAAACCTGATTCAGTTACACCAGCCCTGTCAGGGGGAATTGGCCAAAATTCACCCAACTTATTGTGGGAAGCTTGTGGAAGGCTACTCAAAATGTTTGACCCAAGTTAAACATTTGAAAGGCAATGCTACCAAATACTAATTGAGTGTACGTAAACTTCTGACCCACTGGGAATGTGATGAAAGCAATAAAAGCTGAAAGAAATAATTCTCTCTACTATTAT
This sequence comes from Salvelinus alpinus, assembly GCF_045679555.1. Taxonomy (NCBI): domain Eukaryota; kingdom Metazoa; phylum Chordata; class Actinopteri; order Salmoniformes; family Salmonidae; genus Salvelinus; species Salvelinus alpinus. Next base: position 3,314,287 of record NC_092109.1, read on the forward strand.
TCTGACATTTCACATTCTTAAAATAAAGTGGTGATCCTAAGACAGATCATTTTTACTAGGATTAAATGTTAGGAATTGTGAAAAACTGAGTTTAAATGTATTTGGCTAAGGTGTATGTAAACTTCCGACTTTAACTGTATGTATTTCACCCCAAAAATATATGGGGGATTGGAAATGATGCAGGCAATTACATTAATGGAAGCTACAATCTATCCGCAATATTAAAGCTGATCTACCCCCTAAAAAAATACATTACCTTCCATAACTCCAACTGGTGGACAAATATTTATCTGAGCCACAATCCCCACAGCTCCATAGCTCAGCCTCCTCCAAAACTCTACACACACTGCAGATGGCGTTCGGGTGGTGGACATTCCAGCTCCACTGCAGGCATGAGGAGTAGCTCCCTCAAACCCTTCCAGACCTCAACATCAGCCTTCCAGCCTTCCTTTTGTTTATGATGGTGGAGGAGGTGCGTCACTGCAGCTGGGCACAACTTCTGCTGCAGAGGGAATCGGCTCGGCTTCTCCCAGTACTCTGGGGCGGCATGTAGTCTAGTGGTTAGAGCGTTGGGCCAGTAACCGAAAGGTTGCTAGATTGAATCCCCGAGTTGACAAGGTAAAAATCTGTCCTTCTGCCCCTGAACAAGGCACTGTTCCTAGGCCGTCATTGTAAATAAGAATTTGTTCTTAACTGACTTGCCTAGTTAAAAATTAATCTTCTTTTTAATAGCCTAGAGGCCATCAAAACTCTGCTTTCTCACACAATTGCATAGCCTATACAAATGTTGCGTAACATGGGCTTATAGGAACACCTATTCTATTCCATGCTTTGAGGAGCTGGCTCTTACTGCACAACAGGTAACAATTTTTATTTGTTACAGGTACAGTGCCTTCAGAAAGTATTCACACCCCTGGACTTTTCCCACATTGTGTTGTGTTACAGCTTGTCACTGGTTTCACACAATATCCCATCATTTCAAAGTGGATTTATGAGGAACAGCAAGGAATCGCATACCATTTACTTTAGCGAATTGGTTAGGTTACTAATGTTAGTGCATCTGATGTTGTAGCTATCTGACTTTATTAGCCAGCTAATTTTCACACCATGAACTCAATTATTTGATCAGTTGGCTGATGTTGCTCAACATTTCTCTGGCTAGTTAACGGAGAATTCGATCCAGCTAGCAAGATACTTAACAATGCTAATACTTGTTCCACCACACTTTCTCCCTCACCTCAAACTTTCCAAATGCCAGTTGTTTTTTGGTTACAGCTCATGAAGTACGCTTCATCACATTCTCACCTTCGTTTCTGTGGTCAGGCTTCTCACCTACCTCTTTTATATACATACTGCCTTTCCACTCTCCCACTGTCTTTCCAGAGCGCACAGCTGATGCTGTAACTAGCAAATTGGATGTCTCTTCTCTCTTCAGTCACGTGCTGCATTCTGTTGTTTGGGGATTCTGCAACTACAGGAACTGCTATGTCCTCAGGGTCAATTTGGGGAATTTTATTTAAAATATGTTTTTATCCTTTATATGTTAAGTTCACACTACAATCACCCCAGATATTTTAACACCTCTCTATCAAGTAGTTTAGCTACTTGTAACGATGTACGCCCAGAGTCGGGAAGCAAGATCAGGGAGTGAATACATTTAATAAATAAAGAAAGAAAACAAGAAACAAACAGTGCACCGACATGAAACAGCAACAATGACGAGTGGGGAAGAAACCAAATGGAGTGACATATAAAGGGCAGGTAATCAAGGAGGTGATGGAGTCCAGGTGAGTATCATTATGCGCGTAACGCTGGCGACAGGTGTGCGCCCTAACTAGCAGCCTGGTTACCTAGAGGCCAGAGAGGGAGCACACGTGACACTACTTTCAGATGCATTTTAGACCTCAATTTCACTTCTTTTCCCTTGTCCTAGACCCAGACTTTTGAGCTTCTACTATGTTTTTCTGTGAGAAAACATTCATAATTACACATTATGTAATGTTATCTTCTAGAGAAAGAGTCAATAAAAAAAATCTGTATCAATATTTATTGTGAGTATGCCCTTTATATTGTTATTTACACAAAATATACCTGTCCTTTGGTAGTGGTGTCATTTCCACCACTGAGGCCAAATTCCTCGTTAATAAAGTTTTGTCAAGAGAATGTTAATTTAGTTACCATGGAAACGTATTGCGACACTGAAGCACGTGGCTGCAGCAGACAGTTGTTCCAGAAGTGATGTCCAGAAGTTGAAGAAAAATATAGGTAAATTTAGAGAATTGTTTGTTTAGAGAATATTTTTATTGTCAGTCATTTCCAAACAGGCTAAAATTCCTTTAATTTGTGGTGAAATTTAGATTGTTTAAATATATTTTATGTAGTTTATTTTATGTAAACTAAATGCTAGCTGTAATACTAGCCAAAGTCTGTCATTTTTCTCCAAAAACAGTAGAAGCGTCATTTCCATCACAGGTAGCCTAGTGGTTAGAGCACTGGGCCAGTTACAGAAAGGGTGCGGGATCGAATCCCCGAGCTGACAAGGTAAAACATCTGCCCCTGAACAAGGCAGTTAACCCACTGTTCCCCGGTAGGCCGTCATTGTAAATAAGAATTTGTTCTCAACTGACTTACCTAGTTAAATTAAACATTTTAATTTTTTTATAAAAATGTCCATCACAACCTTAACTGTGGAGGAAATGACAGAAGGTGGTGGAAATGACAAAAATCCATTATGTTATTACTTTTTCCTTTCAAAAAAACTTTAGGCTTATTTAATCATATTTTAAATTACTTTAACCTAGAAAATGCTCCAAGGTGTGCACAATTGGAAAACTTGAGTAGTATTTTTCTTTGTTTTTAGAAGATGCCACATAAAACAGCTCAGATGTCACAGACATAGAAACAAAATTTAAAAAATGATCCTATACGATACCAGGAACATCTGCTAAAAGACAGGGAGAGATACTGGAAGAAAAAAGAGAAGGGAGAAGTGAAATTTATCTCGGAGCATACAAAGCGAGAACAAAGATGCAAGTGATGGCAATGGAAATGCAACCAACGGAATAGAAGACAGACTTTAAAGAGAACAGTTGCAATGGAAACCTACCTATCAGGTAACACAACACCTTAGTCATCAGATGACTTGCATCCAGAACATAAGGCCATCATACCTGCCCCTAACTTAGCTGCCCCTGATGCACACCCTGATACTCCTTCCTCATTATCTGCAACAGGAATGAGAATTTTAATACTTACTGTAAGGAAAAAGGTTGGAAGAAGTCATAGAGATTTTTTTGCTTAACGGAAAACTGAGAAATACAAAAAAAAAGGTATGATCAACTGATGAAGAAAATGGTGAGACAAGATTCCCCAAAGACAAAGACAAAACAGAAAATGAAGGGAACCCCGAAGAACTTGAGAAGGATATTATTGTTTCAAAATGCCATCATTGCAGAGTTAAAGCAAAAGCATTAAAAAATGCGCAGTGCCAAGGACAAACAAGTTGCTTTAAAATTGCTCAGAGGCAACATCCTGAGAAAATATGGCCTGGTCAAAGCTGCAAACGGAGAATTTAGGATTTTCAGCAAAAGCAATGACGGCAAATGAAAACAGGCCAACAAGTCTTCAATACTCCCGGAAAAAGCAGTGTAACATAATTAGCACAGCCACAGAAGAGAGAACCACTAGATTCTATGAACGTGATAACAACAGTAGAGCGACAACAGGGGAAAAGGACACACTAACGAGGAACAAGAAGAAAAAAAAGCAGAAGCGCTTCTTGAATGGCACAATTCAGAACGTTTATCGGATTTTTAAGAGGGAATATTCAGAGATTAAAATGTCCTACAATGAATTCTGCAAAAGACGCCCTTTTTGGGTTGTCAAGCCAACCATTCAGGATAGGGACACGCCTCTGCAAAACCCACGCCAAACTCCAGTTCACGGCGGACAAACTACATTACCACAAATTGATCAGCTGCAGGAACTTATTGAGTCTTTGTGCAGTGAGAACCTGAAGAAATAGTGCATGTACACAGAGTTCTCCCTTTGCCAAGCAAAAGAGCTTAAAACATCTGACTTTGATGCTGGTGAGCAGACATGGTGGTTTGAGTGGAAAAACAAAGAGGGAAACATGGAGAAGTTCACTGTATATTTGACAGTAAAAGAAAAGATGTGGCACACTGCAGATTCTACTGGAGGACTTCTACAAAGGATTGAAAGAGTAGTTGGGGAAACACGTGTACAACATTCGACACCAATACTCCAAACTGAGAGAATTAAAAGAGAATCTGCGGAAAGAGGATATCATCGTGCATATTGACTTTGCAGAGAACTCAGGGGTGCAACTTTCACTGGGGACAGGGGGGACATGTCCTCCCCACATTCTGAAATGGCATTTTTGTCCCCCCCAGTTTTATCATTGGAATGTGATTCAAAATGAGGCAACTGTGTGCTTTAGGACCATGCAGACGCCTCCGAGCGGTCGGGTATGCTGTTTGGAGTGTTTATCCGACTGGATAAAGCAAATTATAATAATTATTTCCCCCCATTTCTAAAACCAAAGTTGTGCCCCTGAGAGAACTACCTGTGTAAATACATCAGTGAAATCCAGGCAGTTCTCACAAGCAGGTGACCCTCCACACCTGTGTTGGGTATACCACAAATTATACAGTTTCACCTTGCTCACTGAGCTCTTCTATGCGGATGACCCTTCTGCAATCTGGGCTCATCTCTCAAAAACACTGGTCTACTTCCTTGAGATCAGCCCATCGGCTACTTTTGGAATCTTACATTAAATTAATTAAATGTTTAACAATGGTTGTTGTTCAAAATGTTTTCAATAAAATATTGTTTTCATAATTTGTTTTACATAGACATAATTTCCACCACACCTTGTCATTTCCACCACACACATATTTGTTTAGGTAAATTAGTATATTATGTAGTATTTACATTGATTGATTGTTTTAGATAGGGAAATCATATGGTTGTTATCATAATCTCACAAAAAGGTTGGGTGGAAAAATCTTATCTTTTATGATAAATGTTTTCTGCTGTCACAAATGCAAGTTTATACATCCAGGCGTTGTGTTGAATTATTCATATTAGGAAAACCTTAAAAATAATTTAAAATAATATTCAATACGAGTTAATTTAATGACGTGATGTACATTTTTGTCTATGGCTGTCTGGGAAAAATGAAAAAAATAATCCTGAATTGTACGATCGCAGCCATTATCAGATATTATTTCTCGACAAATCAAATACAATTATAATACTGGTAAAATGGTGTTTCAATACATTTTAATTTCTGAAAGCTTGCAGGGCCAAAGTGCCTGAAGTTGCAGAATCACCCGGTATGTCAACGATTGGCTGAGCCTTGGATACAGCTAGCATTGCTCCAAATGCGCATCACTCATTCGCTCACAGCCAGTAGTGATTCAAAGCACCGCCCCCCAAACTTTTCTCATCAGATCTGCACAAATCACATAGGTCACCTATTTTGGATTCAAATCTGAGAATTTCGACGAAAGGTGACTAGTTTGCATCCCTGAATAATAAAAATAAATATAAATTGCAAATATTGTACAATCCAGGTGTGCAAAGCTCTTAGACTTACCCAGAAATACTGTAATCGCTGCTAAAGGTGATTCAATACTGATCAAAAATATAAATGCAACATGCAACAATTTCAAAGATTTTACTGTGTTAATTCATAGAAGGAAATCAGTCAATTGAAATAAATTCATTAGGCCCTAATCCATGGATATCACATGACTGGGAATACAGATATGCATCTGTTGGTCACAGACACCTTAAAAAAAGGTTGGGGAGTGGATCAGAAAACTGAAAAATGCACATTTTAGAGTAGCCTTTTATTGTCTCCATCACAAGTTGCACCTGTGTAATGATCATGCTGTTTAATCAGCTTCTTGGTATGCCACACCTGTCAGATGGGTGGATTATCTTGGCAAAGGAGAAATGCTCACTAACAGAGATGTAAACAAATTTGTGGATGCAATTTGAGCATATGGAACATTTCTTGGATCTTTTTTGAAACATGGGACCAACACTTTACATGTTGAGTTTATATTTTTGTTCAGTATATAAACCTGTTAACTGAGTCCATATTGCCAGGATTTTACAGCTCAATGTCAGGACAGTGGTGTAAAGTACTTAAGTAAAAATATTTGAAAGTACTACTTAGTCATTGTTTGGGGCTACTTTACTTTTTATATAAGTCATTTTTTGGGGCTACTTTACTTTTTATATTTTTGCCAACTTTAACCTGATTCCAATTCCAAAAATAAAATGTACTTTTTACTCCATACATTTTCCCTGACACCCAAAAGTACTAGTTACAATTTGAATGCTTAGCAGTACAGGAAAAAGGTCCAATTCACACACTTATCAAGACACCGTCCCTGGTCATCCGTACTGCCTCTGATCTGGTGGGATCACTAAACATAAATGCTTCGTTTGAGTGTTGGTGTGCCCTTGGCTGTCAAAAAAAGTAATAAAAAAGTTAATTGTGCCATTTGGTTTGCTAAATATAAGGAATTTGATGTATAGCATTTACTTTCTACTTTTAACTCAAGTATGAAAATTGAATAGTTTTTACACCACTGTACTTAAGCACATTTAGTAGTATTTTACTGGGTTACTTGAGTCATTTTACATTAAGGTATCTTTACTTTTACTCAAGTATGACAATTTAGTACTTTTTCCACCTCTGCCTAGTGTACTCTTCCCAATGCTCAAACACCACATTTTGTGTATAAATTCCAGTGGTTCCCAAGCTTTATTAAAACAGTTTGCTACACAAACTTACTGTATGAGTGGACAATTTCGATTGAAAATATCCCTGAGAGTCAGCGATTTGGTGTCATTTACAATTTAAAGTACTTTATTAGTTCAAATGCATCAAAGAGGCAATCACTTCATGACAAATATACAGAGGAAAATAAACAGGTAGATTAGACCAAGGGGAAGAGTAGGAAGAAGTTTGGTGAAGAAGCGTGGGCTGGGGATGTAAGCTTGTGCATTAGTATAAAATACCGTTATTCACATGCCAGGCATTGCCAATGGAAAATGTATCATTTTCCAGTGATATTTGGGTGGGGAAAGTAAGCAAGTTATCAAATTTTTTGTGCAGAGTAATGTACAGTTGCAGAGAGAGGCCTCTAGTGGCCAAAAGGCCATTTTAGCATGGACAGCCAACTTCATTGGCTGATCCCCCTCCCCCCCATGACCCTGTTGGAAATCATGTCCAACCTGGTAATCAGGAGAGATCAGCCAACCGTGAAGAAAATTGACCACTTCAAAATAGAGATCGCCTCAATGGCAGTGCCTGTGCGCTCAGACGCAATAATGGGAAATACCGTATATAGGGATGCTTTCTCTCTGTGTGTAGAGCCCAAAAACAAAATAATATTACGATCAATAATATACAGCAGGCGACTACAGTAAAGGCTCAAACGGGACACTGTGTTGCAGTACTGAGACACAGGGCAATTTGTATTATGTACTAAATGCTTATATGGCACATTTTGGTCCATGTCAGTGCTTTCGTGTTGTAACAAGTCATATGCACACAGGTTTTGGGGGTTTGTTGTTTGCTTGCTGTAGCGGTCTTGCAGTCTTCTTCCTCCACCACCAGGCCAGTGGGTGTTTATAAGAAGTAGTCGGGGGTACGGCGGGTGACATGGGGCTCCCCGCGTCGAGGTGCAGGGTCAAACTGAAGGCTGGAGGAGGACAGTAAATACAACATTAGGATGACTCCAATGAAGACCATTACAGAACTGGCACATTTAAACATGTCAGAACAATCACAATCGAGGTGATAATGGAACGTATAACTCAATTTATAATGCCAGCACTTTTACAGATCTAACAATAGGTGCCCTTCTTTGCAAGGCATTGGAAAACCTCCCTGGTCTTTGTGGTAGAATCCGTTTTTGAAATTCGCTGCTCGACAAAGGGACCTTACAGATAATTGTATGTGTGGGGTACAGAGATGAGGTAGTCCTTCGAAAATGATGTTAAACACTATTATTGCACACAGTGAGTCCGTGCAACTTAAGCAACATTTTTTTTACTCTGGAACTTATTTAGGCTTGCCATAACAAAAAGGGGTTGAATACTTATTGACTCAAGACATTTCAGCTCTTCATTTGTAATTAAATTTGTACAAATTTCAAAAAACCTAATTCCACTTTGACATTACGGGGTATTGTGTGACAATACCAGTGACAAAGAAATCTCAAATAAATCCATTCTAAATTCAGGCTGTAACAACAATATCTGGAAAAAGTCAAGGGGTGTGAATAATTTCTGAAGTGACTGTATATATGTATTTATTTATAATATAATCATTGAGAACTAAAAATCCCCAAAATAAATGCTACACAGCTGAAAAAAAATAAAATAATCAGCAGCATTGATAGTTATGTTTGTGCATCGATTGTTATGTGCATTGATAGCAAAGGAACACAGCATTCATGGAAAAATGCAAAGAACTTTGGAAAATTAGCACAAATGTTTCTCAGCCCCATAGCAGAATATGTATAATTGCAGAAAACAAGCCTGAAAACAGCCTAAAAAAACTAATTTTCCCACCAGAGGTGCATTTCAATCAAACAGACTTATTGCAGATACAGGGCTATGCATGTAGACGTACTGCATGTTGTGTCACAAATACTGTTGCATTATACAACAAATGTACCCACTCTGGTCTTGGCACGTGCGCTATAGCCAACAGCTGGCAGATACAGTGCAGGTACCTACACGAGATTATTAAGGACAATATTTATTTGTCAAACGGCAGCCATGCATTGATGAATAAACATCACCAGAATAAGAAAGGTGCATGAAGCTCATCACCGTGCATTTTCACCACTCTGTGCAGTTCATTATAACTTATTTCATCTGTAGCCTAATAAACTGCATGCTTTCCCGAGTCGTAGTGGGAGGACCAGACAACATATCAAGTTTACTTCAATATGATGGTTATTATACCAATATTTGCTCATAAAAAGGCATTTCCACCGCCATTTCTCACTTTATACATTTTACAGACACAAAAATGCCGCTCTGACGTCACTCATCCATAAATGTATATATGCTTATTCCATTCCTTACTTAGATTTGTGTGCATTAGGTATTTGTCGTGGAATTGTTAGATATTACTTGTTAGATATTGCTGCACTGTCGTTACTAGAAGCACAAGCATTGCACTACACTCGCAATAACATCTGCTAACCATGTGAATGTGACCAATAAAATTTGATTTGAAAAGATCCCACCGTGTCGAACCAACAAATTGTCTGTCGAACAGTTATACAATTGTACCAGCATTTCCTGTTTCCGTCAGTCCGGTCGTGACATTTTTTTTAAATGCATCAGGTAATTCATCTTTTTTGAAACGGTTGGATAGAAATCTGGTTATAAACACTCATCTGAGTTCACCTGTCCTTAGATCCTCAGATAACCTCAATGTCACTTACAAAGAGTATTTCAGAGTGTCGTCCAGTTCCATGATGGCAGCTTGGTTGCCACAGCGATAGCAGTAGTTTGGTGCACTGAAGATGGTGACGACGTTTCGGTCATGACACCAGTTGTAGCCCTGGAAAACAAAAATCCGCATCACTATAAAAAGTAAAGTGAAACTTAAATTGCTTATTCTAATCATTAGTTGGATCTTTCTGAGGACATATGCCACGTATGTATTTTAGGTACTTAACTTCTTGTGGGCAGGGGGCAGCATTTTCACTTTCGGATAAATAGCATGCCAAAATTCAACTGCCTACTACTCATCGCCAGAATATAAGATATGCATATTATTAGTAGATTTGGATAGAAAACACTCTGAAGTTTATAAAACTGTTTAAATCATGTCTGTGAGAATAACAGAACTTATGTAGCAGGCAAAACCCCGAGGACAAACCATTCAGATTTTTTTGTTGTTGTTGATGTCACTGTCTTTTCAATGAGATTTCTTAGAGACACCAGATTTCTAATGGACTTGCTTGCAATTCCTACCCCTTCCACTGGATGTCACCAGTCCTTGGAAATCGGTTGAGGTTATTCCTTTGTGTAATGAAGAAGTAGGGCTATCGTAAATGAGGGTCACATGAAGTACATTTTTTGAGAGGCACGTAACGAAAAAAGTTGCGTCAGTTTGTTTTCTTTTTGTATTTGAACACAGATCATCCCGTCTTCAAATTGATCGATTATTAACGTTTAAAAAATACCTAACGTTGTATTACAAAAGTAGTTTGAAATGTCTTGGTAAAGTTTACATGTAACTTTTGATATATTTTGTAGTGACATGGCGAAAGTTGGAAGCTGTGTTTTTCTGGATGAAACGGTCCAAATAAATTGACATTTTGGATATATATCGACGGAATTAATCGAACAAAAGGACCATTTGTAAGGCATGATTTATATTTTATTTCTGCGTTTTGTGTCGTGCTTGCAGTGTTGAATTATGCTACTCTCTTAGTTTACTGTTGTGCTATCATCAGATAATAGCATCTTATGCTTTCGCCGAAAAGCCTTTTTGAAATCTGACATGTTGGCTGGATTCACAGCGAGTGTAGCTTTAATTTGGTATCTTACATGTGTGATTTAATGAAAGTTTGATTTTTATATCATTTTATTTGAATTTGGCGCGCTGTATTTTCCCTGACTATTGGCAGGTGGGACGCCCAGAGAGGTTAATACAGGAAGTCGTTATATGCGTACAGTACACAGCTTCATTTTCAACTCTACATTCTGAGCCAGGTGAATTCCCAGGATGCGTCCCAAATGGCAATCTATTCCCCTCAGTGCAAATTTTAAAAGAGAGCCCTGTTCAAAAGTAGTGCACTACGTGCGGGATAGGGTGCCATTTTGGACACAAGCTGCCAGCTCCTCCATCAAAGCCGGAAGTTGATAATACTATAAATAAAAACGGCGTACACAAGACTCCTGTATTATTTATCCACGTTAAACAGCTAACATTCACACAGCAGCTTCCAGCTCTACAGAGACATGGAGGGCAAGCTAACTCAAGTGTGTGTAGGCTACATCTGCTCTTATATCTGTTCATTTTGACATCTCAAATTCAATTCCCTCGGGGCAGTCTTAACAGACCTTTAGGTTCCACGTACAGAATGGAAGTACTACAATATTTGACTTGAAACATTTGGAAAAATTGTCCTCTCTTCCATGGGGGAATTCAAATTCTAAACCATCTACAGAAGCATTTCACTCCCAGAATCACTGTATTTTCTACATGCTTTGATACTAAAACTACACCAACCAAGTATATAAAAGACACTGAGCATAAACATTAACTGCCTAAACTAAAAGCATAACTGGGGTTTACCTCCATGACAAGTTGGTGGGCACGGGACACAAGGGTAAGACCGTTGGCATGGTTGAAGGTTTCTGAGATGTCCTGCCCAAAGGTGTAGCCAGCACCTCGGGGGGAGATGCCCCAGCCCCCGCGGTCATCTGGGTCTGACCACAGCAGGTCACACATGGGCCCCTGAAACACACAAGAAAAGCAGCCCTCAATAAATTGCCGCATAGGGATTCTGACCTTATTTAGGACGGCTTGAACACAGAGATCATATTAAATATGTAATGGGCAGTAGGATTGCAAAGAAGGGAAACAGTCCTAATATTTGTCATAAGACTGCAGCCATCAATGACAATGATGCATTGGAACCTGAATAGCCTACCCCTCGAAAAGAGACCAGGGTCATGTTCATTATGGCATGACGTAGCAAAACACAGACGGAAAACAAAAAAGGAGCTTTTCTCAGTGGACGAGTCCAGTTAAGGTCTCCCTATTTCACTCCATTTGGTGCCTACTGAACACAACCTGGGGCTTGGCTCTAACACTGCGGTAGGTCAACACCACCACACCATCATGCAGTCGACCTCATACCATCTGACAGCCCCTCTCGTTGCTGACAGCTAGCTAGTATCCTACCCCCACTGTCTGTGTGGTTGACAGGGTTGACTAATTAGGTCCTCTGTCAGGCAACACTGACCTCGTGTGGAACTTCCTGCAGGCGATCCAGGGCCCGGATGTGATCCAGTGTGTCTATGGAGGGGGAGAGACCACCGTGCAGGCAGAAGATCTACAGCATAGGACGAAAGAATAGACATGATTTACCTTTACGTCACTTTGGATAAGAGGGTTGTTGCCTATATGTAAATCACAAACGTAATTAGGAAGGCTTCCTTTGAACTTACGTATAACATTCAATGTATGTCCCAAATTGCACCCTATTATGTACAGTTGAAGTCGGAAGTTTACGAACACCTTAGCCAAATACATTTAAACTCAGTTTTTCACAATTGCTGACATTTAATCCTAGTAAAAATTCCCTGTCTTAGGTCAGTTAGAATCACCACTTTATTTTAAGAATGTAAAATGTCAGAATAATAGCAGAGAGAACTGCTTATTTCTTTCATCACATTCCCAGTGGGTCAGAAGTTTACATACACTCAATTATCTTGGCCAGGACGCTCTTGAAAAAGAGATTTTAAATCTCAATGAGCCCTTCCTGGTTAAAAAAAGGTTAAATAAATAAATACAATTTAAAAAATTGTATTTGTTAGCGTTGCATTTAAATTGTTTAACATGGGTCAAACATTTTAGGTAGCCTTCCACAAGCTTCCCACAATACGTTGGGTGAATTTTGGCCCATTCCTCCTGACGGAGCTGGTGTAACTGAGTCAGGTTTGTAGGCCTCCTTGCTCGCACACGCTTTTACAGTTCAGCCAACAAATTTTCTATAGGATTGAGGTGATGGCCACTCCAATACCTTGAATTTGTTGTCATTTTGCCACAACTTTGGAAGTATGCTTGGGGTCATTGTCTATTTGGAAGACCCATTTGCGACCAAGTTTTAATTTCCTGACTGATGTCTTGAGATGTTGCTTCAATATATCCACATCATTTTCCATCCTCATGATGCCATCTATTTTGCTAAGTGCACCAGTACCTCCTGCAGCAAAGCACCCGCACAACATGATGCTGCCACCCCCATGCTTCACGGTTTGGATGGTGTTCTTTGGCTTGCAAGCCTCCCCTTTTTTCCTCCAAACATAACGATGGTCATTATGACCAAACAGTTATATTTTCGTTTCATCAGACTAGAGTACATTTCTCCAAAAAGTACGACCTTTGTCCCCATGTGCAGTTGCAAACCGTAGTCTGGCTTTTTTAATGGCGGTTTTGGAGAAGTGGCTTCTTCCTTGCTGAGCGGCCTTTCAGGTTATATCGATATAGGACTCGTTTTACTGTGGATATAGAAACTTTTGGTGTTGTTCTGGGGTTGATTTGCACTTTTCGCACCAAAGTACATTCATCTCTACGAAGACAGAACACGTCTCCTTCCTGAGCGGTATGATGGCTCCGTGGTCCCATGGTGTTTCGACTTGCGTACTATTATTTGTACAGATTAACGTGGTACATTCAGGCGTTTGGAAATTGCTCCCAAGGATGAACCAGACTTGTGGAGGTCTATTTTTTTTCCTGAGGTCTTGGCTGATTTCTTTTGATTTTCCCATGACATCAAGCAAAGAGGCACTGAGTTTGAAGGTAGGCCTTCAAATACATCCACTAGTACACCTCCAATTGACTCAAATGATGTCAGTTAGCCTATCAGAAGCTTCTAAAGCCATGACAATTTTCTGGAATTTTCCAAGCTGTTTAAAAGGCACAGTGAACTTAGTGTATGTAAACTTCTGACCCACTGGAATTGTGATACAGTGAATTATAAGTGAAATACTCTGTCTGTAAACAATTGTTGGAAAAATGACTTGTGTCATGCACAAAGTAGATGTCCTAACCGACTTGCCAAAACTATAGATTGTTAACAAGAATTTGTGGAGTGGTTGAAAAACAAGTTAATGACTCCAACCTAAGTGTATGTAAACTATAAAGGAAAAAGGGTGCCAGTTGAGATGCACACAATGACATAAAATAACACCACTTTATGCACTTGTGTTACCTGTTCGTCGACAAGGGCCGTCAGGGGGAGATAGTCGAAGAGGTCAGTGAAGTATTTCCACACATTGGCATTGCCGTACTTCCTCAAACACTCGTCGTAGAAGCCGTACACCTGGGTGATCTGTCTGCTCTCGTGGTTCCCCCGCAGTATCGTGATGCGCTTTGGGTAACGGACCTGTGGAGCGAGAGAGAGTTTAGCTCCAAAAGCTCTAGGCCTAAAAAAACTTGATTAATGAAAAATGTCTTCACAAAGAATGTGACAGCAGCACGGTGCCACCATGTGAAAACTAAACTGCATCGTATTCAAAACCATTTACAATCATGCACTTTACGCCGCATTTGGAAAAATACACTTTTTTTCAACCAGCAAAAAAAAGTTCTGAACCAGTTCGAAACCCAAAAAGTAACGGATTATAATCGTTCCTTTTAAAACGTCTGACATGTTCACATTTTGCTCGACATCAAAATTATTTCACCAATCAGTGCAGATAGAGCAGCTTGCTATGGAGTGGGCAAGCTATTTACATGCATTGAACAGACAAGTGTGTTGCGCGAGAGGGTGGAGACGGAGGCTTGGCTTGAAGTGCCGGGCATCTTATGACAGGCCCACAGAATTATACCTACGGAGGAGCAGAACTTTGAACTATGAAGGAACTTTGAATGTTTGAACTTCAGAGTTGGCTTAATGTTGGACCAGAGCTAGCTAGCTAACATGCTTGTGTGTACAGAGCGTCACCAGAATAAAAACACGTCTTACCTTTTTGTAGTTAATAAATCCAATGTGAAACATGATAACTATAGTATCCTTAACTGCCATTGAAAAGGTTAATCCATTCTTCTCCAATTAAAAACGTCTCTCCCTAATTTCTGAATCACTTTGTAACATCAGGGGAGGGGCAGGTAGCCTACACGCACTGGCAAAGATTTTTAACTGGCAGATAGCAATTTATTGAGTGACAGAGTGAGGGCTTTGTATAGGTGCTTTGTTGCGTTTTTTTGTGGGACTGAAAAAATGCCTGGAACGTAAAATAACGTTATTAAGTGGTTCCCATGCTTTTAAAATAACTCTTCTGTTCCGGAACAATCACACTTTCGCTCCCGGTTCTGTTTCGGTTCCTCAAAAAATTACGTTATTTTCCGGTTTTCGGTTCTGTTCCCTGAACTGGTTCCAACCCCTGATGGCAAGACAGACTTTATACCAGAAACTGAAATACTGTGGTTTCAGCCCACTCATCAAGTTCAGAGTTCACTTGCCTTTAGTGCGACAAGCAGCGAGACTGTTTCCACCGAGTAGTAGCCTCGGTCTACGTAGTCCCCCATGAACAGGTAGTTGGTGTCGGGCGACTTGCCCCCGATTCTGAAAAGCTCCATGAGGTCATGGAACTGGCCGTGCACATCTCCGCACACTGTGACAGGACAGCGCACCTCCTGCACGTTGGACTCCTTGGTCAGGATCTCTTTAGCCTGGAGAGGGGAACAAAAAGTGGATTACAGAAAACATCAGTGACTTGAGTATACAAATGTAAACATTTATTCAAGAGGGTGAATGAAAGGCTGCAAGACAAGTAGGCCGACAGAGAGGGTTCCCTCGCTTCTTGCTCTTAGGAAACTTTGCAGTATTTTGTTTTTTAATGTATTATTATTTCTTACATTGTTAGCCCATCATTTTTTTTGGTGTTATTACATACAGCCGGGAAGAACTACTGGATAGCAGAGTGGCGGAAACTCACCAGCACTACCAGCATCACGACCAGGAGTACGACTTTTCCGAAGCAGATCTTTTGTTCCCACCCCCCCAGAGCAATTGAACTGATTCCAGAAGCCGACCCAAAACAACGCCGGCGAAGGAGAGGTACTCGGAGTGGTCTTCTAGTCCGATTTAGGAGGCGCGCACACCACTCAACTATTCCGAGTATATTACTCGCTAATGTTCAATCTCTAGATAATAAAGCTGACAAGCTCAGAGAGCTTTCCAGACAGAGAGATCAGGGATTGTAACATACTCTGCTCCACAGAAACATGGCTCTCTTGGGTTATACGGACCGAATCGGTCCAGCCAGCTGGATTCTCAGTCCATCACGCAGACAGGAATAAATATCTCTCTGGGAATAAAAAAGGCAGGGGTGTATGTTTCATGATTAACAACTCATGGTGAAATTGTGATAACATGCAGGAACTCAAGTCCTTTTTTTCCACCTGACCTAGAATACCTCACAATCAAATGCCGACCGTATTATCTCCCAAAATAATTCTCATCAGTTATAGCCACGGCTGTGTATATCCCCCCTCAAGCTGTTACCAAGACAGCCCTCAAAAGAACTCTACTGGACTTTATGCAAACTGGAAACCACATATCCTGAGGCCACATTTATTGTACAGTAGCTAGGGATTTTAACAAAGCAAATTTGAGAAAAAGGATGCCGAAGTTCTATCAACATATCGACTGTAGTACGTGCTGCCAAAACAGCTCCAACTTCCAGGATGCCTATAAGGCCCTCTCCTGCCCTCCTTTCGGCAAATCTGACCACCACTCCATTTTGCTACTCCCTTCCTATAGGCAGAAACTCAAACAGAAAGTACCCGTGCTAAGGACTATTCAACGCTGGTCTGACAAATCGGAATCCACGCATCAAGATTGTTTTGATCACGCGGCTGGGATATGTTCCGGGTAGCTTCCGAGAATAACATTGACAAATGTGATTGAGTTTATCATAAAGTGTATAGGAGATGTTGTACCGACAGTGACTATTAAAACCTACCGTAACCAGAAAACGTGGATAGATGGCAGCATTAGCGCCAAACTGAAACCACGAACAATCACATTTATCAATGGCAAGGTGACTAGGAATATGGCAGAATGCAAAGTGTAGTTATTCCCTCCACAAGGCAATCAAAACAGGGAAAAGTCTCAATTCAACCGCTCAATATGTGGCAGGGTTTACAGACCAACCACAGACTACAAAAGGAAAACAAGCCATACCGACGTCTTACAACAAGGACACCGACATCTTGCTTCCAGACAAGCGAAAACACCTTCTTTGCCTGCTTTGAGGATAACACAGTGCCACCAACGCAGCCCGCTATCAAGGACTGTGGGCTCTCCTTCTCCGTGGTCGATGTGAGTAGGACATTTAAGTGTGTTAACCCTCGCAAAGCTGCCGGCCCAGACGGCATCCCTAGCCGCATCCTCAGAGCATGCGAACATATTCAATCTCTCCCTATCCCAGTCTGCTGTCCCCAAATGCTTCAAAATGGCCACCAATGTTCCTGTACCCAAGAAAGTAAATGACTATCGCCCCGTAGCACTTCTCTCATCATGAAGTGCTTTGAGAGACTAGTCAAGGATCATATCACCTCTACCTTACCTGTCACCCTAGACCCACTTCAATTTGCTTAATGCCCCAAAAGATCCACAGACGATGCAATCGCCATCACACTGCACACTGCCCTATCCCATCTAGACAAGAGGAATACATATGTAAGAATGTTGTTCATTGATATTCTATAGCTCAGCATTCAACACTATAGTACCCTCCGAGCTCATCATTAAGCTCGAGGCCCTGGGACTGAACCCCGCACTGTGCAACTGGGTCCCGGACTTCCTGACGGGCCGCCCTCATGTGGTGAAGGTAGGAAACAACACCTCCACTTCGTGGACCCTCAACACCGGATCAGCGAACAGTAATAGGCTTGATTAACAACAATGATGAGACAGCCTACAGGGAGGAGGTGAGGGCTCTGGGAGAGTGGTGCCAGAAAAAAAACCTCTCACTTAATGTCAACAAAACAAATGAGATGATCGTGGACTTCAGAAAACCGCAGAGGGAGCACACCCCTATCCACATCGACGGGACCGCAGTGGAGAAGGTGGAACGCTTCAAGTTCCCTGACGTACACATCACTGACAAACTGAAACGGTCCACTCACACAGACAGTGTGGGGAAGAAGGCGCAACAGCACCTCTTCAATATCAGGAGGCTGAAGAAAGGTGGCTTGTCACCTAAAACCCTCAAACTTTTACAGATTCACAAATCGAGAGGATCCTGTCGGGCTGTATCACCACTTGGTACGGCAGCCACAGGGCTCTCCAGAGGGTGGTGTGGTCCGCCCAACGCATCACCGGGGGCAAACTACTTGCCCTCCAGAACACCTAAAGCACCCTATGTCACAGGAAGGCCAAAAAGATAAATCAAGGACAACAACCACCCAAGCCACTGCCTGTTCACCCCGCTATCATCCAGAAGGCGAGGTCAGTACCGGTGTATCAAAGCTGGGACTGAGAGACTGAAAGACAGCTTCTCTCTCTCTCAAAGCCATCAGACTGTTAAATAGCCATCAATAGCACAGAGGCTGCTGCCTATATACATAGACTTGAAATCCCTGGCCACTTTAATAAAATGGAACACTAGTCACTTCAATAATGTCTACATATCTTGCATTACCCATCTCATATGTACAGTGGGGAGAACAAGTATTTGATACACTGCCGATTTTGCAGGTTTTCCTACTTACAAAGCATGTAGAGGTCTGTAATTTTTATCATAGGTACACTTCAACTGTGAGAGACGGAATCTAAAACAAAAATCCAGAAAATCACATTGTATGATTTTTAAGTAATTAATTAGCATTTTATTGCATGACATAAGTATTTGATCACCTACCAACCAGTAAGAATTCCGGCTCTCACAGACCTGTTAGTTTTTCTTTAAGAAGCCCTCCTGTTCTCCGCTCATTACCTGTATTAACTGCACCTGTTTGAACTTGTTACCTGTATAAAAGACACTTGTCCACACACTCAATCAAACAGACTCCAACCTCTCCACAATGGCCAAGACCAGAGAGCTGTGTAAGGACATCAGGGATAAAATTGTAGACCTGCACAAGGCTGGGATGGGCTACAGGACAATAGGCAAGCAGCTTGGTGAGAAGGCAACAACTATTGGCGCAATTATTAGAAAATGGAAGAAGTTCAAGATGACGGTCAATCACCCTCGGTCTGGGGCTCCATGCAAGATCTCACCTCGTGGGGCATCAATGATCATGAGGAAGGTGAGGGATCAGCCCAGAACTACACGGCAGGACCTGGTCAATGACCTGAAGAGAGCTGGGACCACAGTCTCAAAGAAAACCATTAGTAACACACTACGCCGTCATGGATTAAAATCCTGCAACGCACGCAAGGTCCCCCTGCTCAAGCCAGCGTATGTCCAGGCCCGTCTGAAGTTTGCCAATGACCATCTGGATGATCCAGAGGAGGAATGGGAGAAGGTCATTTTGGTCTGATGACACAAAAATAGAGCTTTTTGGTCTAAACTCCACTCACCGTGTTTGGAGGAAGAAGAAGGATGAATACAACCCCAAGAACACCATCCCAACCGTGAAGCATGGAGGTGGAAACATCATTCTTTGGGGATGCTTTTCTGCAAAGGGGACAGGACAACTGCACCGTAGTGAGGGGAGGATGGATGGGGCCATGTATCGCGAGATCTTGGCCAACAACCTCCTTCCCTCAGTAAGAGCATTGAAGATGGGTCGTGGCTGGGTCTTCCAGCATGACAACGATCCGAAACACACAGCCAGGGCAACTAAGGAGTGGCTCCGTAAGAAGCATCTCAAGGTCCTGAAGTGGCCTAGCCAGTCTCCAGACCTGAACCCAATAGAAAATCTTTGGAGGGAGCTGAAAGTCCGTATTGGCCAGCGACAGCCCCGAAACCTGAAGGATCTGGAGGAGGTCTGTATGGAGGAGTGGGCCAAAATCCCTGCTGCAGTGTGTGCAAACCTGGTCAAGAACTACAGGAAACGTATGATCTCTGTAATTGCAAACAAAGGTTTCTGTACCAAATATTAAGTTCTGCTTTTCTGATGTATCAAATACTTATGTCATTCAATAAAATGCAAATTAATTACTTAAAAATCATACAATGTGATTTTCTGGATTTTTGTTTTAGATTCCGTCTTTCACAATTGAAGTGTACCTATGATAAAAATTACAGACCTCTACATGCTTTGTAAGTAGGAAAACCTGCAAAATTGGCAGTGTATCAAATACTTGTTCTCCCCACTGTATATACTGTATCCTATATCTTATTCTATGCCACTCTGACATTGCTCGTCCATATATTTTTATATTCTTAATTCCATTCCTTTACGTGTGTGTATTGGGTATATGTTGTGTAATTGTTAGATATTAATCCACTGTCGGTGCTAGAAGCACAAGCATTTCTGCTAAACACGTGTATGTGACCAATAAAATTGGATTTGTATGTTGTTGTTTTTTAAAACTTTGTACACTAGATAGAAAAGCTGCCCCGCATGCTGCAAGCATGAGTTCTATGGCACTGTGTGCTCTTTTCGAAGGATGGATCCCAGTATCTTCAGGGCTATGGGATCGGGGGGGGGGGGGGGGGGGGGGGTCTGCCGGGCATTGGGATGACAACCCAACTCGGGATGAGGAGTGCTTTTAGCGGGTGGAGTAGTGGGGACCAATTGGAGGTTTACTTAGTAGCAATGCAAATATCATGGTACAGCTATATAGAATCTCAATCATCATGTTACTTTTTAATGGTACGTTTACAAACATATATTATGAGAAATAGAATTGAATAGAGTTGTGTCTCATTATGGTAAGTGGTGAAATAAGTATAGCCAGTTAAAATTGTTATGGCTTAGCAGATAAGAAAAGATGATCAGTATTTACCTGGCTAAAAGAGAAGGAATATAATATCTATTGTTTACAGGAAACTCATTCAACAATTTTAGATGAGGTTTTGTGGAAAAGGATATTTCTCCCATGGGCAAAGAAATTCAAAAGGGGTGATGGTATTAATTAACAGTAATTTTCATCCAAATGTGCAAATTGTCCAAACAGATCATCAAGGTAGATGGATTATTTTAAATATGTTAATGGACAATAAACAAATATGGCTTATTAACCTATACAATCCAAATCATGATGATCCAAGCTTCTTTGAAAATATATATAAGAATTTATCAACTTTACAAGCAACACTAGACTCTATTATTATGGTGGGAGATTTTAATACGGTCTAAAATACCTCTATGGACCGCAAAGGAAATCACACTACAAACTATCACCCTCAGGCACTTAAGGAAATCATGAATGTCATGGATATATTGGAAGTAGTGGATATATGGAGGCTTAACTTCTCTAGGATATGTGGGACGCTCCCACTTGGCCAATAGCCAGGGAAAATGTAGAGCGCCCCCCCCCCAAAAAGATATAAAATCAAACTTTCATTAAATCACACATGTAAGATACCAAATTAAAGCTACACTCGTTGTGAATCCAGCCACCGTGTCAGGTTTCAAAAAGGCTTTTCGGCGAAAGCATAAGATGCTATTATCTGATGATAGCACAACAGTAAACAAAGAGAGTGTAGCATATTTCAACACTGCAGGCACGACACAAAACACAGAAATAAAATATAAATCATGCCTTACCTTTGACGAGATTCTTTTGTTGGCACTCCAATATGTCCCATAAACATCACAAATGGTCCTTTTGTTCGATTAATTCCATCCATATATATCCAAATTGTCCATTTATTTGGCGCGGTTGATCCAGAAAAAAACAGCTTCCAATTTGCGCAAAGTCACTACAAAATATCTCAAAACTTACCTCTAAACTTAGCCAAAACATTTCAAACAACTTTTGCAATACAACTTAAGGTATTTGTAAACGTTAATAATCGATCAAATTGAAGACGGGTCTATCTGTTTTCAATACAGGAGATCAACAAACTAACGCTACTTTTCTAGCCTTGCGCAACTCTCAAACAGTACACATCCAGTGGAAGCGGTAGGAACTGAAAACAGGGTGATTAGAAATCCAGTATTCCAATAAACTCATTGAACAGACAGTGACTTAAAAAAATAAATAAAATGAATGGTTAGTCCTCTGGGTTTTGCCTGCTACATAAGTTCTGTTATACTTTACAGACATGATTCAAACAGTTTTAGAAACTTCAGAGTGTTTTCTATCCAAATCTACTAATAATATGCATATCTTATATTCTGGGGATGAGTAGAAGGAAGTTGAAATTGTGCACGCTATTTATCCAATAGTGAATTTGCTGCCCCCTATCCTAGAGAAGTTAAATACCCTGACCTGGTGAGATATGCATGACGGAGGCTTAATCAAGTTAGTCCTCTTGATTACTTTCTTATGTCATTCTCTCTGGCACCAAAAGTTTAAAAAGTGTTGATAGGGGACAGAATGCGGTCGGATCATCACATAATTGGCATATATATTACTCTTACAGGATTTCCACGTGGGCGAGGATATTGGACATTTAATCAAAGCCTACTAGATAAATTGTTTAGAACTAGGATAGAAGAATTTATAAATTAATTTTTCAGACATAACATAGGTACAGCAGATCCCCTTATTGTATGGGACACTTTTAAATGTGCCTTTAGAGGCCATGCAATTCAGTACTCATCTATAAAACAAAAGCAATTTAGATCAAAAGAGTCCATATTAACAAAGGAAATTGAAGGACTAACAGTACAGTTAGATAGCAATAGAAACTGTACCATAGAGGCACAGAATAAGTTAGAGGAAAAACAAAAAGAAATGGAGGAACTTATTCAAGAAAGATCCAGTGTAATATATTAGAAAAATAATGCGAACTGGATGGAATATGGGGGAAAAAAAATCACCAAATTATTTTTCAATCTTCGGTATAGAAATGCTACCAACATTATTTTATTTTTTTTTCAACTTGTTACAAAATGGAGTCATGCATTATTCACCGAATGATATTTTGAAAGAGGAAGTAAAGTACTTTAACCTCTCTTGGGTACGTGAGACGGTAGCGTCCCACCTCTTCAACAGCCAGTGAAACTGTTGGGCGCCAAATTCAAATACAGAAATACTCATTATAAATATTCAGAAAACAAAACATATTTTACATATGTTTAAAGATTAACTTCTTGTGAATCCAACCATGGTGTCAGATTTTTTAAATGCTTTACGGCGAAAGCATACCTTACGATTATTTGAGAACATAGCCCACTAGACAAAACATTAAACTGTAACCAGCCAAGTAGAACAGTTACACAATTTAGAAAGAGATAAAATTAATCCCTTACCTTTGATGATCTTCATATGGTTGCACTCAGCAGACGTCTCTTCATATCTAAAAACCTCCGTTTTGTTCGCGCGTTGTCTTCAGTAATCCATAGGCTCAAACGCAGTCAAAACAGGGAGACAAAAAAATCCAATTGTATCCGTAAAGTTCATAGAAACATGTCAAACGATGTTTATATTCAATCCTCAGGTTGTTTTTAGCCTAAATAATCGATAATATTTCAACCGGACAATAACGTTGTCAATTTAAAAGGTAAACAAGAAACGCACTCTCTCTGTCTCGCGCATGAAAAAGCTCTGTGACACTTTAGGCTCCACTCATTCAGACTGCTCTTACTTCCTAATTTTTCAGGATACAAGCCTGAAACTATTTCTAAAGACTGTTGACATCTAGTAGATGACGTAATGACGCCATGAAAAATACAGCGCTACACAGAACAAAAGCAGTCAAGTAGTCATTTGAAAAAAAAATAAAAAATGTGCCCTACCGGAGTTACACATTTTTATTGAAAAGCACATCCATGAGCTACTTGCTATGAGCGTCACTGCTATTAGCTTCACGACTGACATTTGGACCATCGATGTCAGCCCCATGAGCATGCCGAGTCTGACAGTACAGTGGGTCGGGTCGACAAGGATTTCGTACTTAGGAAAACCGTATTGCATGCTCAAGAATGTGCTGGTTCTCATACCGCTGCTGCCATTTCAATGTCATTTGAGAACATGTTTGAAACATGAACACACTCCTAGCTCCATTCAAACATCTGACTTTAGAAATAAGCTTATCAACTGCACCTGCAGCAGACGTGATGCTCTGTCATGGCATTGAAACGCATGCTCAACAAAACTGCCGACACAGACCGTGGGGTTAAACTACAAAAGTACTCTACAAGAGACTGTGAACAAGCGATTAGGTGGCATTCTCTCTGAGCCTCCACTGTGTCACCACCATGCTTGATGCTAGGTACAAGGACTGCTACTTTGATGCAGACAAGAAAGGGTTTACGTGAAATGTTAGACACAGCTGGACAAGATGGAAACGGGCACAGTGACAGTGCGCACGGATGAAGAGAGGCCACGGACAGACAGAGCTGAAACTTCACTGATTGACATGTATGATGAAATCCTGGTTGAGACTGAACAAATTAACAACGAAACAACACAGCAAGTAAGTGAAAGAAATAGGTTTTGATTATGTTTTACTGTTAATGGGGACATACGTAGATGGCAACAAAATAACTTTTTGGTCAGTGTGTGTTTCAACTATTTAACTGTACTATAATACTTAAAAGGCCACACATTTTTAAATATCGGTTATCCGTATTGTTTTTTTGGCAAGGAAAATATTGGATATCGGTATCAGCCAAAAATGACATATCGGTGCATCCCTAGTAAATACGTGTACTTCTTCGATCCAAATTCAGCCAATGTGACAGAAATGACAAAGTCAGGCTTTTTATCAGAAAACTGCAAGAGAATTTCCCCAAACTACTTCAACTACGATGATAACATTTGACGGTAGGCTACTGTGAAAGCAGTAAATGCCCCAAAAAAGTGGGGGATAAAAATATGGTGTCTGACTCCTTGACTGGCTACTGCCTTGCTTTCAGTGTCCACAGATCAGGGGGATGAAGCAACAGAGCTTGGCTTAGCCTTAGTTGTCATGGAGCTCATGCGGGGCTCTCTCTTGTCACATCACCAGGTCTATGATGACATCTTATTTTCACCCATACCTCTGGTGAGAGATCTTCTTGACACGAACACATACTATTGTGGCACAGTAAGGCACAATAGGAAGAATTCCCAAGGCCATTATGGAGGGCAAGTTCCACAGAGGTCAGATTCTAAAATGGCCTGTGGCTAATGTTATAGTGTGCTGCTGGAGGGACAAATGAGGTGTACTTTCTATGTTCTAATAGCTCAGAGAATGACACCCTAAAACCAGTATCAAAATACAGGAACAATGTTCCGTTCTGTGTTCCAGAGCTGGTCCTGGATTACAACAAGAAAAAAATGTTTGGGGTTGACCATCGACCAGTTCAGGAGATACTATAATGCTGGATGCACAGCCAGGAAATAGTGGAAGTATGTGTTTTGGGGGATGCTCAAAATTGCTATCATCATGGTTACATTGTGTGGCGGACCCGGCAAAGGCCCCTTTCCAGAAACCACAGGCATCCCTGAAGGCATTCAAAATGCAACTTGTGCATTCGCTTTGTGGTGGATATAGTGGCAGGAAGCGGGAAGCCAAGAATGTGGCACCAGGGGGTGTAGACCGAGTTGTAACTCATCATTTGAAAGGAGGCCACTCCCTGGTGAAGTTTAAACGGCGCAAGAGAGGGTGTGCCGTCTGCATCCGGAATGGAAGCAGGGCCAAAAAGTGGGAGATGTGTAGAAACCTCCTGTGGGTGCTCTACGTGTTCTGGGCCACTTTGCAGGACGGGGCCGTGCTTCCAGAAGTTCCATGACATGTTGTAGGCTAAATGCAAACACTAAAGTGACAGTGTGAAATATGAATTTGTCCTATAAATCGTAGGCAAAAAAAAGTCAATCTAGCCTAACAGGGGAGGCAGGTAGCCTGGCTGGTAGGAGCATTGGGCCAGTAACCGAAAGGCTGCTGGATCAAATCCATGAGCTGACAAGGTAAAAATCTGTTGTTCTGCCCCTGAGCAACACGCTTCAGCAACTTCCATGACATGTTGTTGACTAAATGCAAACACTTGCGTGACATTCATTTTTACTACAAATCGTATCAGCAAATGTGTATGTTTTAAATTAGTCTCTGAACAGTTGTGTTTATCTAATACTTGTTGCATTCTCTAAAGTGTTGTCAAAGTACTATTTCTACATTTTGTGTCAGGCCTGGTCTCTACTAAACTGTATTGGGAGAGGTTATCTATATTTTGAAATTGTCTGAATAGTAATTTGCATTTTTACATTGTAACAGAAGTAAGAATCTTTGCCAATCCAATAGCCTACTTTGTGTGGGTTTTGAAATAATTTCTGAATATTGTCCTCTGGTCAATGTTTTGATACATTTTAGAATATTCACAGTACCAGTCAAAAGTTTGGACACACCTACTCATTCAAGTTTTTTAGTTTAAAAAAACCTAAAATATTTTTTACATTGTTGAATAGTGAAGACATCAAAACTACGAAAATAACATATGGAATCATGCAACCCCCAAAAAGTGTTGAACAAATCAAAATATATTTCATATTCTTCAAAGTAGCCACCCTTTGCCAATACTGTGCAAAGCTGTCAAGGCATTCTCTCAACCAGCTTCATGAGGTAGTCACCTGGAATCCATTTCAATTAACAGGTGTGCCTTGTTAAAAGTTAATTTGTGGAATTTATTTCCTTCTTAATGCATTGGAGTCAATCAGTTATTTTGTGAAAATGTAGTGATGGTATACAGAAAACAGGCCTATTTGGTAAAAGACCAAGTCCATATTATGGCAAGAACAGCTCAAATAAGCAAAGAGAAACAACAGTCCATCATTACTTTAAGACATGCAGGTCAGTCAATGTGGAAAATTTCAAGAACTTGTGCCCCAAAAATGTATTCATGTTGGATACACTGTTCCATGAATGTCCCACAAAATCATCTTGTTATCCCACATTTGGGTATTTTAAATGTGGTCACCCTATTTGTACTGCGTGAGGAGGCACCTCGGGCAACTTGCCATCTTAGCTGCCGCACATCTAGCATTTCACAGCATCTTTGCAGGAACTAGTTGTTTTATGTAACACAGACACGTGTAGAAGTAGACGACAGTGCCACACGGCTCGCCCAAAACAAAGATCTGCACAACATGGAAGATGCATTTCTCACTCGAACCTATACAAAATATGGATTTAATATAGGAGTTCTATCTGTTTTTTGTAGAATCACCTACAACTGGACACGGACGTTTCTAAGATACATTTTTCCCCCAAATCGAGAATATAGACAGATTATTAAACTAACCTGCTCTGGGCGATACTATGTTGGCGTTTTGGATAGCTAAACTAACCTGTAACGCCCAGTGATGGAAACATAGGGTGCGTTCGTAAATTCACTCTGGCTATGTAGGCTGTATCTCGGTCGTGATTGGTCCCATAGGGCAGCGCACAATTGGCCCAGTGTCGTCAAGGTTTGGCCGGGGTAAGAATAAGAATTTGTTTTAACGGACTTGCCTAGGAAAATAAAATATATAATGTTTTTAAGTACTTTGATTTCAGAGCGCTCTCGTCTGAGTGTGCCAGAGCGCAGAGTAACTGATGAATTTACAAACGCCCAGAGCGCACTCTGGCACTTCAGATTGAATTTACGAACACACCCGTAGTTATCAAATAAAATTTGTCACATGCGCCAAATACAACATGAAAAGGTAAGGTCTACAGAACTTACAGGCCCTTAACTCGTTCTTGAACTGCATTGTTGGTTAACTTCTCTAGGGTAGGGGGCAGTATTTTCACGTCCGGATGAAAAGCGTGCCCAGAGTAAACTGCCTGCTACTCAGGCCCAGATGCTAGGATGTGCATATTATTAGTAGATTTTGATAGAAAACACTGAAGTTTCTCAAACTGTTTGAATGATGTCTGTGAGTATAACAGAACTCATATGGCAGGCAAAAACCTGAGAAAGAATCCAACCAGGAAGTGGGAAATCTGAGGTTTGTAGTTTTTCAACTCTTTGCTTATCCAATATACAGTGGAAATGGGGTCATATTGCACTTCCTAATGCCTCCACTAGATGTCAACAGTCTTTAGAACCTTGTTTGAGGCTTCTACTGTGAGGTGGGGGCGAATGAGAGGGGATTGAGTCAGAGGTCTGCCAGAGAGCCATGAGCTGACCATGCGCGTTCACGTGATAGTTAGCTTGCGTTCCATTGCATTTCCGAAGACAAAGGAATTCTCCGGTTGGAACATTATTGAGGATTTATGTTAAAAACATCCTACAGATTGATTCTATACATCGTTTGACATGTTTCTACGGTCTGTAACGGAACCTCTTGACTTTGTCAGCACCTAGTAATCGCGCGTCATGAATTTTGATTACTGGGCTAAACGCGCAAACAAAAAGGAGGTATTTGTACTTCATCGAACAAAACAAACATTTATTGTGGAACTGGGATTCCTGGGAGTGCATTCTGATGAAGATCAAAGGTAAGTGACTATTTATAATGCTATTTCTGACTTCTGTTGACTACACAACATGGCAGATATCAGTTTGGGTTGTGTTGGTCTCTGAGCAAGGTACTCAGATTATTGCATGGTGTGCTTTATCCGCAAAGTTTTTTTGAAATCTGACACAGCGGTTGCATTAAGGAGATGTGGATCTAAAAAACCATGCATAACAGTTGTATCTTTTAGCAATGTTTAATATGAGTATTTCTGTAAATTGATGTGGCTCTCTGCAAAATCACCGGATGTTTTGGAGGCAAAACATTACTGAACGTAATGCGCCAATGTAAACTCAGATTGTTTGATATAAATATGAACTTTACCGAACAAAACATGCATGTATTGTGTAACATGAAGCCCTATGAGTGTCATCTGATGAAGATCAAAGGTTAGTGATTCATTTTATCTCTATTTCTGCTTTTTGTGACTCCTCTCTGGCTGGAAAAAATGGCTGTGTTTTTCTGTGACTTGGCTCTGACTTAACATAATCGTTTGGTGTGCTTTCGTCGTAAAGCCTTTTTGAAATCGGACACTGTGGCTGGATTTACAACAAGTGTATCTTTAAAATGGTGTAAAATACTTGTATGTTTGAGGAATTTTAATTATGGGATTTCTGTTGTTTTGAATTTGGCGGCCTGCAGTTTCACTGGCTGTTGACGAGGTGAGACGAGGTGAGATTCTATGTAACACAAAATAATAATAATAATGAGGCTATATACAGGGGGTACCAGTACCGAGTCAATGTGCGGGGGTACAGGTTAGTAGGTAGGGGTAGAGTGACTATGCTTATATAATATAACCCCCAGGGCTCTGTTCTAGGCCCTCTCCTATTCTCGCTATACACCAAGTCACTTGGCTCTGTCATATCCTCACATGGTCTCTCCTATCATTGCTATGCAGACGACACACAATTAATCTTCTCCTTTCCCCCTTCTGATAACCAGGTGGTGAATCGCATCTCTGCATGTCTGGCAGACATATCAGTGTGGATGACGGATCACCACCTCAAGCTGAACCTCGGCAAGACGGAGCTGCTCTTCCTCCCGGGGAAGGACTGCCCGTTCCATGATCTCGCCATCACGGTTGACAACTCCATTGTGTCCTCCTCCCAGAGTGCTAAGAACCTTGGCGTGATCCTGGACAACACCCTGTCGTTCTCAACTAACATCAAGGCGGTGACCCGTTCCTGTAGGTTCATGCTCTACAACATTCGCAGAGTACGACCCTGCCTCACGCAGGAAGCGGCGCAGGTCCTAATCCAGGCACTTGTCATCTCCCGTCTGGATTACTGCAACTCGCTGTTGGCTGGGCTCCCTGCCTGTGCCATTAAACCCCTACAACTCATCCAGAACGCCGCAGCCCGTCTGGTGTTCAACTTTCCCAAGTTCTCTCACGTCACCCCGCTCCTCCGCTCTCTCCACTGGCTTCCAGTTGAAGCTCGCATCCGCTACAAGACCATGGTGCTTGCCTACGGAGCTGTGAGGGGAACGGCACCTCCGTACCTTCAGGCTCTGATCAGGCCCTACACCCAAACAAGGGCACTGCGTTCATCCACCTCTGGCCTGCTCGCCTCCCTACCTCTGAGGAAGTACAGTTCCCGCTCAGCCCAGTCAAAACTGTTCGCTGCTCTGGCACCCCAATGGTGGAACAAACTCCCTCACGACGCCAGGTCAGCGGAGTCAATCACCACCTTCCGGAGACACCTGAAACCCCACCTCTTTAAGGAATACCTAGGATAGGATAAAGTAATCCTTCTAACCCCCCCCCCCCCCCCCCCTTAAAAGAGTTAGATGCACTATTGTAAAGTGGTTGTTCCACTGGATATCATAAGGTGAATGCACCAATTTGTAAGTCGCTCTGGATAAGAGCGTCTGCTAAATGACTTAAATGTAAATAATAAACAGCGAGTAGCAGCAGGGAATTATTATTATTTATTTTTTTAAATAACGTACGCACTGCCCTCTGTAGCGTCTTAAGGTCGGATACCGAGCAGATCAAATCAAATTTATTAGTCACATACACTCGCATTAACATCTGCTAACCATGTGTAGCGAAATGCTTGTGCTTCTAGTTCCGACAATGCAGTAATAACAACAAGTAATCTAACCTAACAATTCCGCAACTACTACCTTATACACGCAAGTGTAAAGGGATAAAGAATATGTACATAAAGATATATGAATGAGTGATGGTACAGACGGCATAGGCAAGGTGCAGTAGATGGTATAGAGTACGGTATATACCTATGAGATGAGTACTGTAGGGTATGTAAACATAAAGTGGCATAGTTTAAAGTGGCTAGTGGTCCATGTATTACATAAGATGGCAAGATGCAGTAGATGATATAGAGTACAGTATATACATATACATAAGAGATGTGTAATGTAGGGTATGTAAACATTATATTAGGTGGCATTGTTTAAAGTGGCTGGTGGTACATTTTTACATAATTTCCATCAATTCCCATTTTTAAGGTGGCTGGAGCTGAGTCAGTTTGTTGGCAGCGGCCGCTAAATGTTAGTGGTGGCTGTTTAACAGTCTGATGGCCTTGAGATAGAAGCTGTTTTTCAGTCTCTCGGTCCCTGCTTGGATGCACCTGTACTGACCTCGCCTTCTGGATGATAGCGGGGTGAACAGGCAGTGGCTTGGGTGGTTGTTGTCCTTGATGATCTTTATGGCCTTCCTGTGACATCGGGTGGTGTAGGTGTCCTGGAGGGCAGGTAGTTTGCCCCGGGTGATGCGTTCTGCCGACCTCACTACCCTCTGGAGAGCCTTACGGTTGTGTGCGGAGCAGTTGCCGTACCAGGCGGTGATACAGCCCGACAGGATGCTCTCGATTGTGCATCTGTAGAAGTTTGTGAGTGCTTTTGGTGACAAGCCGAATTTCTTCAGCCTCCTGAGGTTGAAGAGGCGCTGCTGCGCCTTCTTCACAACGCTGTCTGTGTGGGTGGACCAATTCAGTTTGTCCGTGATGTGTACACCGAGGAACTTAAAACTTTCCACCTTCTCCACTACTGACCCGTCGATGTGGATAGGGGGGAGCTCCCTCTGCTGTTTCCTGAAGTCCACAATCATCTCCTTTGTTTTGTTGACGTTGAGTGTGAGGTTATTTTCCTGACACCACACTCCGAGGGCCCTCACCTCCTCCCTGTAGGCCGCCTCGTCGTTGTTGGTAATCAAGCCTACCACTGTAGTGTCGTCCGCAAACTTGATGATTGAGTTGGAGGCGTGCATGGCCACGCAGTCGTGGGTGAACAGGGAGTACAGGAGAGGGCTCAGAACGCACCCTTGTGGGGCCCCAGTGTTGAGGATCAGCGGGGTGGAGATGTTGTTACCTACCCTCACCACCTGGGGGCGGCCCGTCAGGAAGTCCAGGACCCAGTTGCACAGGGCGGGGTCGAGGCCCAGGGTCTCGAGCTTGATGACGAGTTTGGAGGGTACTATGGTGTTGAATGCTGAGCTGTAGTCGATGAACAGCATTCTCACATAGGTATTCCTCTTGTCCAGATGGGTTAGGGCAGTGTGCAGTGTGGTTGCGATTGCGTCGTCTGTGGACCTATTGGGTCGGTAAGCAAATTGGAGTGGGTCTAGGGTGTTCGGTAGGGTGGAGGTGATATGGTCCTTGACTAGTCTCTCAAAGCACTTCATGATGACGGAAGTGAGTGCTACGGGGCGGTAGTCGTTTAGCTCAGTTACCTTAGCTTTCTTGGGAACAGGAACAATGGTGGCCCTCTTGAAGCATGTGGGAACAGCAGACTGGGCTAAGGATTGATTGAATATGTCCGTAAACACACCAGCCAGCTGGTCTGCGCATGCTCTGAGGACGCGGCTGGGAATGCCGTCTGGGCCTGCAGCCTTGCGAGGGTTAACACGTTTAAATGTTTTACTCACCTCGGCTGCAGTGAAGGAGAGCCCGCAGGTTTTGGTAGTGGGCCGTGTCAGTGGCACTGTATTATCCTCAAAGCGGGCAAAAAAGGTATTTAGCCTGTCTGGGAGCAAGACATCCTGATCCGCGACGGGGCTGCTTTTCTTTTTGTAATCCGTGATAGACTGTAGACCCTGCCACATACCCCTTGTGTCTGAGCTGTTGAATTGCGATTCAATTTTGTCTCTGTACTGGGACTTAGCCTGTTTGATAGCCTTGCGGAGAGAATAGCTACACTGTGTGTATTCGGTCATGTTTCCGGTCACCTTGCCCTGGTTAAAAGCAGTGGTTCGCGCTTTCAGTTTCACGCGAATGCTGCCGTTAATCCACGGTTTCTGGTTTGGGAATGTTTTAATCGTTGCTCTGGGTACGACATCGTCAATGCACTTCCTAATGAACTCGCTCACCGAATCTGCATATTCATCATTGTTGTTGTTGGACGCCGTGCGGAACATATTCCAATCCGCGTGATCAAAGCAGTCTTGAAGCGTGGATTCAGATTGGTCGGACCAGCGTTGAACAGACCTGAGCGCGGGAGCTTGTAGTTTTAATTTCTGTTTGTAGGCTGGAATCAACAAAATGGAGTCGTGGTCAGCTTTTCCGAAAGGAGGGCGGGGGAGGGCCTTATATGCGTCGCGGAAGTTAGTATAACAATGGTCCAGAGTTCTGCCAGCCCTGGTCGGACAATCGATGTGCTGATAGAATTTAGGGAGTTTTGTTTTTAGATTAGCCTTGTTAAAATCCCCAGCTACGATGAATGCAGCCTCAGGGTGTGTGGTTTCCAGTTTACAGAGAGTCAGATAGAGTTCGTTCAGGGCCATCGATGTGTCTGCTTGGGGGGGAATATATACGGCTGTGATTATGACCGAAGTGAATTCCCTTGGTAGATAATGCGGTCTACATTTGATTGTGAGGAGTTCTAGATCAGGTGAACAGAATGACTTTAGTTCCTGAGTGTTGTTATGATGGTCACACCACGTCTCGTTAATCATGAGGCATACCCCCCCGCCCCTCTTCTTACCAGAAAGATGTATGTTTCTGTCTGCGCGATGCGTGAAGAAACCAGCTGGCTGCACCGACTCCGTTAGCGTCTTTTCAGTTAGCCATGTTTCCGTGAAGCAGAGCACGTTGCAATCCCTGATGTCTCTCTCGAATGTTACCCGTGCTCGGATTTCATCGACCTTATTCTCAAGAGACTGGACATTGGCGAGTAGTATGCTAGGGAGTGGAGCGCGATGTGCTCGTCTCCGAAGCCTGACCAGGAGACCGCTACGTTTGCCCCTTTTTCGGCGTCGTGTAGCTTCGCCGGCTGGGATCAGGTCCATTGTATTGGGTGGAAGGCAAGACACTGGATCCGTTTCGGGAAAGTCATATTCCTGGTAGGAAGGGTGGTTAGTTGACGTTAATCGTATATTCAGTAGTTCCTCCCGGCTGTATGTAATGAAACTTAAGATCACCCGGGGTACCAATGTAAGAAATAACACATAGAAAAACAAAATACTGCATATTTTCCAAGGAACGCGAAGCGAGGCAGCCATCCTGTTCGGCGCCGGAAGTTAAGAGTTAAGAAGTTAAGATGCCAAACCAGGCGGTGAGGATGCTCTCGGCGGTGCCGCTGTAGAACTTTTTAGGATCTGGGGACCCATGCCAAATCTTTTCAGTCTCCTGAGGGGGGAAAGATGTTGTCGTGCCCTCTTCACAACTGTCTTGGTGTTTTTGGACCATGATAGTTTGTTGGTGATGTGGACACCAAGGAGCTTGAAACTCTCGACCCGCTCCACTACAGCCCCGTTGATGTTAATGGGGGCGTGTTAAGCCCTCCTTTTCCTGTAGTCCAGCTCCTTTGTCTTGTTCACGTTGAGGGAGAGGTTGTTGTCCTGTCACCACACTGCCAGGTCTCTGACTTCCTTCCTATAGGCTGTCACATCGTTGTCGATGATCAGGCCTACCTGTGTTGTCAACAAACTTGGTGTTCGAGTCGTGCTTGGCCACGCAGTCTTGGGTACAGTACAGGAGGGAACTAAGCACGCACCCCCGCATTGAGGATCAGCGTGGCAGATGTGGTTGCCAACTCTTACCATGTGGGGGCGGCCCGTCAGGAAGTCCAGGATCCAGTTGCAGAGGGAGGTATTTAGTCCCAGGGTCCTTAGCTTAGTGATGAGCTTTGTGGGCACTATGGTGTCGAACGCTGAGCTGTAGTCAATGAATCCCTGCACATTGACTTGGTACCGGTACCCCCTGTATATAGCCTCGTTATTGTTATTTTATTGTTACTTTTTTAGATTTTTTTTTTACTTTCGTTTAATTGGCAAATATTTTTGGTAACTCTTTCTTGAACTGCGCTGTTGGTTAAGGGCTTGTAAGTAAGCATTTCACACATGTTGTATTTGGTGCATGTGACAAAGTTTGGTTTGAACAGCATTCTAGGGGGGGGACATGGAAATTGGAGTGGGTCTAGGGTTTGCGGGATGATGGTGTTGATGTGAGCCATGACCAGCCTTTCAAAGAACTTCTTTGCTAACGACGTGAGGGCTAGGGGCGGAAGTCATTTATTTAAAAAATATATATTTCACCTTTATTTAACCAGGTAGGCTAGTTGAGAACAAGTTCTCTTATACAACTGTAACATGGCCAAGATAAAGCAAAGCAGTGCGACACAACCAAGAGAGAGTTACACATGGAATAAACAAACATAGTCAATAACACAATAGAAAAAAAGTCTATGTACAGTGTGTGCAAATGAGGTAAGATAAGGGAGGTAAGGCAATAAATAGGCCAAAGTGGCGAAATAATTACAATTTAGCAATGTAAACACTGGAGTGATAGATGTGCAGAAGATGAATGTGCAAGCAGATATACTGGGGTGCAAAGGAGAAAAAATTTAAATAACAGTATGGGGATGAGGTAGTTGGATGGGCTATTTACAGATGGGCTATGTATAGGTGCAGTGATCTGTGAGCTGCTCTGACAGCTGGTGCTTAAAGTTAGTGAGGGAGATATGAGTCTCCAGCTTCAGTGATTTTTGGAATTCGTTCCAGTCATTGGCAGCAGAGAACTGGAAGGAAAGGCGGCCAAAGGAGGAATTGGCTTTGGGGGTGACCAGTGAAGTATACCTGCTAGAGCGTGTGCTACGGGTGGGTGCTGCTATGGTGACCAGTGAGCTGAGATAAGGCGGGGCTTTACCTAGCAAAGACTTGAAGATGACCTGGAGCCAGAGGGTTTGGCGACGAATATGAAGCGAGGGCCAGCCAACGTGAGCATACAGGTCACAGTGATGGGTAGTATATGGAGCTTTGGTGACAAAACGGATGGCACTGTGATAGCAAATTGGATGCAGTCTGAGTAGAGTGTTGGAGGCTATTTTGTAAATGACATCGCCGAAGTCAAAGATCAGCAGGATAGTCAGTTTTACGAGGGTATGTTTGTCAGCATGAGTGAAGGAAGCTTTGTTGCGAAATAGGACACCGATTCTAGATTTAATTTTGGATTGGAGATGCTTAATATGAGTCTGGAAGGAGAGTTTACAGTCTAACCAGACACCTAGGTATTTGTAGTTGTCCACATATTCTAAGTCAGTACCGTCCAAAGTAGTGATGCTGGACGGGTGGGAAGGTGCGGGCAGTGATCAGTTGAAGAGCATGCATTTAGTTTTACTTGCGTTTAAGAGCAGTTGGAGGCCACGGAAGGAGAGTTTTATGGCATTGAAGCTCATTTGGAGGTTAGTTAACACAGTGTCCAAAGAAGGGCCAGAAGTATACCGAATGGTGTCGTCTGCGTAGAGGTGGATCAGAGAATCACCAGCAACAAGAGTGACATCATTGATGTACACAGAGAAAAGAGTCGGCCCGAGAATTGAACCCTGTGGCACCCTCATAGAGACTGCCAGAGGTCCGGACAACAGGCCCTCCGATTTGACACACTGAGCTCTATCTGAGAAGTAGTTGGTGAACCAGGCGAGGCAGTCATTTGAGAAACCAAGACTGTTGAGTCTGCCGATAAGAATGTGGTGATTGACAGAGTCAAAAGCCTTGGCCAGGTCGATGAATACAGCTGCACAGTATTGTCTCTTATCGATGGCGGTTATGATATCGTTTAGGACCTTGAGCGTGGCTGAGGTGCACCCATGACCAGCTCGGAAACCAGATTGCATAGCGGAGAAGGTACGGTGGGATTCGAAATGGTCAGTGATCTGTTAACGTGGCTTTTGAAGACCTCAGAAAGGCAGGGAAGGATAGATATAGGTCTGTAGCAGTTTGGGTCTAGAGTGTCTCCACCTTTGAAGAGGGGGATGACCGCGGCAGCTTTCCAATCTTTGGGGATCTCAGACGATACGAAAGAGAGGTTGAACAGGCTAGTAATAGGGGTTGCAACAATTTCGGCAGATAATTTTAGAAAGAGAGGGAGGTTAGGCAGGTTACCTTCGCTTTCTTGAGCACAGGGACTATTGTGGTCTGCTTGAAACATGTAGATATTACACTCGGGCTGCGGTTCAAACTCATAAAAGACATACCCTCGTCCACTTACCCTTGACTTATTCCCTTGGGGGAATCCCCATCACCATCTTGGAGGGCGGTACAAATGATTAGCCATGCAAGGGAAGTTTGCAACGTAAGCTCCACCACCCTCGTTTTAGGTGAGTTTGCGAGTGTACAATTACAATTATGTTCACTCCGGGGCCTGAAACTCCCCATAATACAATGTGACAATTGCACAACCGCTAAGAAAAGCCTGACAAAACTTAAAAGCAAATACTTGTTGCATGGAGAAGTCTACATACAATTGAAAGTAAAAACAAATGCAAATAATTAGAAATTGTGCTACTAACGCACATGACGACAAAAACACATCTCGTAAAAAGTAAATATGTTTTTTTGGATATCTTTTGGAAATTGTAGAAATAAAACATTTTCCTTCTGAAGTTCCAGCTAGGCAGGCTAACTTTAGTTAGCTAATTAATTTGCTAGCTATCATACAGTAGGCATATATTAATGATATAGTTAATATAAGTAGACATGCAATCATAATTGACTGTAGCGCATATAAAGCACCTACGGTGGCTGAAAACAATCTTTTTTTATTTTTATAATAATTAATTAACAAACAAACGAGGAATAGTCACATGTAAACAGGATTACATTAACTATTTACATTGCCAGGAATCCTAAACAAACAAATCATATTCATTAATAATACAACAAGTTTTAATTGCCTTTTTGTTTTTAATTTTAGTTAAAGTAGTGCCATATTGTTTACATTCATTTATAAAGTGAAAAACGTTATGTTTCAAATTAGACCATTTGCATTTGTGAATATGAAATTTGCCTAGTATTATTAGCAGTTGAATTAAATATACTACATCTTTATCCATGTCAGAATTTCTGAAATAAATCATTATATCAAAACAATTAAATAGTATAAATCGGTCCTATTTATTTGTAACAAAATTCTGTATGTCAATCCAAAACATTCTACTATAAATACAGGCAAAAATCAAATGCAAAATGGTCTCCTTCTCCATTCCACAGAAATCACAGATATAGTCAATATTTAGCTTGAATCTTTCCAAAACATGTTTCACAGGATAAATTCTGTGTAATATTTTAAATGAAACTTCCTTTACTTTGTTACTGATACAATATTTGTTAGCAATTTGCCATGCTTTCCCCCATTTGTATATCACCATAGATATCTGACCAAAAGAATCTTGCTTAGGGAATTGTAGTATCACAAACAATATTCCTAATCTGTTTATTACTACATTTATCTTTGATGTTAATATTGCCAATGAATATATTTTCATGTAAATCTATGTTACTTACATCAACCACAGAGGAATTTAAAAGAAATTACAACCCCCCTTGGAATCGCATCAAAAACAATTGCATACTCTTTTGGGGTTATTGGCATTTTAAACTTATCAAGAAATTCCCCATATGAGTAGATATCCATATCCACACAATCATCGCGGGATGAACAAGTGACACATTTCTGGGCAAGGGCGGTGCATTTAAAAATCATTCCTTTCTCCCTCGCCCTGCAAGTGTATATTCGTCAGACGTCATGATACGTCATCAGAAGTGTCCACTTAATTTGAGGGCTGAGGGGATAGGGTGTGTCTTTTAGTGTTTGGACTGCAAACTCGGTCAGGGAGAGGTAGCTAGCTATCTGACATACAAATTGTACACGTCCGCTAGTTATCCGTGAGAAGCTAGCGTTGAAGAAACGCACTCAGTTGGATGTGCTTACCTTTTCGCAGAGCGTTCTCACTTGATTCTCCGACAGTTGCTTGCATTCATTCAGTTGCTCGACCCATTGGTCTAATTCTTTTGTAAAGACTTTATCGTCCATTTTGAAAACTGATCAGATAGGCTGTTTTTAGCTAACTGGTGGATATGGTGAAGTAATGAAATAACCGTTAATTCGCCCCAACTTCGACGGAACTATGGATGGCGTTGTAGCTAACTTAGAACGATGCGCAGCTCTCTATCTATCATCAACGAGCTAATCAGTGATTATTATCGGTACCGATATCCTCAATACAAAGTTAGCTAATGTAAGAAAAACTTTGATGCTCATATATGCTTGAAGCCAAGATAAGCCTTTATATCTATGCATTAGCCTTTAGTAACAAAAGGCAAAGCAAATGAACATTATATTACAAGTGTGTTTGCAGTATGTTGCACAACCTGCTTCTGGCATGCCATACTAATGTTTCCACATACAGCCAAGAAAACAGGAACTGGGTCAACCGCAGAGGTCTAAGGGACTTCATCTTGTGATGACATATCTGCTGATGCCTGGAAGACACACAGACACCCACACCCCACCCACGCACATTCACACTCAAACACAGAGAACCACACACACCGCATTAATACCTAATAGAGCTTCTAGGGATCCTAAGCTTATCAACATTGTGCACATGCAAGCTGTTTGGCAATTCAAAACAGACATTAAGCAAGGGATATTCAGGAACATGGCAACAACAACCTTGGGCCAATAAGCGGGGACTACGCCCGGACCAGGACCAATCCCAAGACCAGGACTCCTAGAATCAACCTACTTTTTGTATTGTATAAAACATGTATGCTACCTGTTTTATGGGCTCTCTTTTCTGACTCCCTCAGAGTTCTAAGAACAGAGCCCGTATATACGCTGTACCAAATACTTTTACTCTGAATAAACTGCTGATTGTTAAAACTTTAACTCCTAGTCTGAGTTGATCCTTAACCGGTTCGTTCACCTATGCACCTCACCTTTTATCAACAGAACTTTGGTAGCAGAGGATGGTTTCTTAAGACCCATAAAACGTGAGAGTGCGGGAGCGAATTGGTGTAAGGACGACTCAAGGAGACAGACGAGCCAATTCGGGGGAGGACAAAACTCTGCTCAACTCGGGGAACTGATCTCAGGTCGACCACTAAAAAGGTAAGCAAAACCTGTTAAAACGAATTTTGCACATTGTCGAATAGTTCAATACCAAATTTAAGATCAGTAGTACCGAGTGTGAGTATGAATTTTGTGTAAATTTATTACTAAATTCCACCAAGCAGTGAAGTAAACGTATGTGTTGCAATACAATGTTAGAGGTATTGACTTAATTTCTATTGTTTGTGAAGTTAAGATGAAATAGGCTTAATTTCTATTGTTTGTGAAGTTAAGATGAAATAGGCTTAATTTCTATTGTTTGTGAAGTTAAGATGAAATAGGCTTAATTTCTATTGTTTGTGAAGTTAAGATGAAATAGGCTTAATTTCTATTGTTTGTGAAGTTAAGATGAAATAGGCTTAATTTCTATTGTTTGTGAAGTTAAGATGAAATAGGCTTAATTTCTATTGTTTGTGAAGTTAAGATGAAATAGGCTTAATTTCTATTGTTTGTGAAGTTAAGATGAAATAGGCTTAATTTCTATTTGTTTGTGAAGTTAGGATGAAATAGGCTTAATTTCTTGTAAATGTTAAAGATGCCTAGGGTGAAATAGACTTAGAAGAGATACTATTCAGACAGTTCGGTAGCGTCCCGATGAGGAATAGATCTAAATGTTAAAGATGCCTAGGGTGAAATAGACTTAGAAGAGATACTATTCAGACAGTTCGGTAGCGTCCCGATGAGGAATAGATCTATGTGTTGAATATGACCAATAGTTCGGTTGATACAAGTACAAGGTGATTTACATACCATAACTTAGCTCATGACTGGTTAAATGCGTTGTAGAGTTGCTACCTGTGCATGAAGTATACGAATGAGGCATATTGTTAATTGACTAGTAAACCAATAGACCGGCTGTGACCGGTGAGGTTTTAACTGTACACAGCGTCTCACAAGGGTTTAATTGGGTTACATGTCTCGACAAAACTCTGGGTATACGACGGAGGAGCTCTGAGATAAGACAGAGTACGAGTAATTGTTTCTCCAAGAATACATCGCTGCCTCAAGGCAGTGACGGGCTAAGTATATTCAGATAGTCAAAACAAAAAGCCATGGCAGCTTCACAAACTCCAAAACTGAAATTTAACGAGTATTTAGATCAGCGGTTGCAGGAAAGAGCAGGGGGAAAAATACAATGGAAAGAATGTAAGAAAGTGTGGGAAGGGTTAAAATTGAAATGGGTACAAGGAGGATATTTGACTGGAGCAGGAGCAACACCCACAGGGTGCCAGTTAAATACCATGGAAGGAGAGCTAAGAGAGGGAAAGCAAAGTGCAAGAAACAGTGAAGTAGAGTTGAATAAACAGCATGTATTCAGAAAGGAAGGAACTAAGCAGAGAGAGAGAGCAGAGGCTGAGTTGAAAATAGGCACTTGGGCTATCGAGGAGATCCGAAGATACCAAATGACAAAAAAAGCGGAAGTAATGGCAGTAGTCACTGACATAAAAGAGGGAGGGGACCTTACCACCCCACCAGCCAACCCAGACAAAGGACAATCACCCAACCAGCGCCTCTATCCAAATCTACCAGAAGAGTACAGACCCCCACCCTACTCTCCTCCCACAGGTTCATCACCAGCTGTCATACAGGCTCCTGTGCTCACCCTGAGGGGGGGAATAGTAAAGGGGGAAGTGGCAGTGCGCCTGACGGAGGGAACAATCGATGTTGTGGATCTGGAGCCCCCTGGCGTTCTCTACTCCATGGACACTGGGAATTTGGGTTCCCCTGGAGGACGATCAACAAGCAACCCATTTATTTTTTCTGAGGAGCCAAGACTGCTGTCACGGCTCACTCCGAACCCCAGGACACAGGAAGAACCACTGGGGAACAATGACTTTCAGATATCGGGATCTTTTTCACATCAAAGAACTACAGCTCTCAGCAGGATCATATGAACACTCAGTTTGGGGACAGAGGGGAGCCACAAAAGGGATGGATGACCTCTGGCGTTCCCATGATGGAAGACTGGTGGCACCAGCGAATCTGTGCCCAGAACTCATCAGAGAAGCCCAT
The DNA here is from genome assembly GCF_045679555.1 of Salvelinus alpinus. Lineage (NCBI taxonomy): Eukaryota > Metazoa > Chordata > Actinopteri > Salmoniformes > Salmonidae > Salvelinus > Salvelinus alpinus. The sequence goes on from NC_092109.1 coordinate 3,355,949, forward strand.
GGTCTGACACATGAAGGAAAACTGAGAACACTACAAAAAGTTTCCTATGTATGGTGGCATCCATATATGAAGGAAATGACTGACCTGTTTTGTGACAGTTGCACTATCTGTGGAAATTACAACCCAAAGAAACCATACCAAACACCAATGGGTCATTACCCGGTACCCAATGCCTGTTTTCAAGACATCAGCATAGATTACACAGACATGGGAGCAGAGCAAGTGAAAGGGGGAAAGAGGTATTTGCTAGTAATGGTAGACAGATTCTCCAAATGGGTAGAAGCAATCCCAACAGCCAAAGAGGATGCGAAGTCTGTCATTAAGTGGCTACAAACGGAACTCATACCTAGGTATGGGGTCCCGCGACAAATCAGATCCGACAATGGGTCCCACTTCTCCAATCAACACCTGAGACAGGTTGAGGAGAGGTTTGGTATAACACACAAATTCGGTTCGGTGTATAAGCCGCAATCGCAGGGACTTGTGGAACGCTGTAACCAAACTTTGAAAGCTAAGATAGCTAAGGTTTGTGCAGGGACAAAATTGACGTGGGTGGAAGCCCTGCCCCTGGCACTGATGGCCATGAGGTCCTCACCAGGTGCAGGGACACATCTTTCACCCCATGAAATAATGACAGGCCGAGTGATGCCTGGGCCGCCAAGAGAGGGAGGTCATATGCCCCCTCTTGATGTCCACCAGATAGGAATGTCTGACTATGTAAAAAAACTGACCGAATTATCTGCAGCTCTCTCCATACAGATACACCGTGTCGCAGAGGGGGAGCTGACGGATGACCAGGGACAACCAAGGGTAAAGGTTGGAGACTGGGTAAGGATCAAGGTCCACAAAAGAAAGTGGGCAGATCCCAGGTGGACTGGACCGTACGAAGTGAAGGAAGTTACTTCACACTCAGTCCAGGTCAAAGGTAAATCGGGCGCACCTTGGCACCACCTGACTCACTGTACACCAGCACCAGCACCTGACAGAACACTGACTGAAGTCAGAAGCGACTTGATCGCATCTAATTCGGCTACAAATTCTGTACGCCCTGACAACTGAAGAATGTGGAGACGACTCCACTCCTCAGGTGCCAGGGAGGGCCACCCATGGTCTAGGCGACAGAGAACGCCATGGATGTTCTCTTCCAATGTTTGTACTGTTTATGATAACCTCGGGTTGCATAGTAGGAATAATGCTTTGGGCTTTTGAACACATGGCTAATAATGCAGCCAAGACATCTGAAGGTGCCAACTCTACATCCAACGATACTAAGCCGAGTTTTAACTTTAGTATGCCCAGGCACATAGTACGCAAAAGACACACTGAACCTAGTCAACCCACATGTGCCCCAGCACAGGTTAGGAGCACTACTTTATGCGTGCCAGCCAATATTACAATTTCCACTGATTTAATTTGGGAAACATTGGGAAGTTCACACGTGATTAAAAAAAAGGGGGTACCTGGCCAGCGCTTACAGCCATAACGATTGGTATATGACGGTAGGCGATTCCCACAGAGAATGGTCGTGGAAAAAACCTCGTGTCCGAGACAGGGACTGACTGGTCTGACTATACCACCTCTAAGCTAGGAACATCGTGGAGAAGGTCGTTGAAACTGGTTAGGATTGAAAAAGGTCTCAGGTTGGTCATCCGTAATAGTTCACATACCGGGTGCCAGGGTTTTATGTTCCCATTATTGGGCCCAGAGGATGTTTATGACGACCTAGGGACGGAAGCAGAGTTCATAAGTATGGACTGTGCTGTTGACTGATTGGTCACGTCTCTGAAGAGACGTGAAGAGAGGGACTAATCAAAACTTTTCTCTGAAAAGTTTCTTTCCAGACAGTTGGTCACGTCTAGGAAGACGTGAAGAGAGGGATTTGTAAGAAAAACTTTGATGCTCATATATGCTTGAAGCCAAGATAAGCCTTTATATCTATGCATTAGCCTTTAGTAACAAAAGGCAAAGCAAATGAACATTATATTACAAGTGTGTTTGCAGTATGTTGCACAACCTGCTTCTGGCATGCCATACTAATGTTTCCACATACAGCCAAGAAAACAGGAACTGGGTCAACCGCAGAGGTCTAAGGGACTTCATCTTGTGATGACATATCTGCTGATGCCTGGAAGACACACAGACACCCACACCCCACCCACGCACATTCACACTCAAACACAGAGAACCACACACACCGCATTAATACCTAATAGAGCTTCTAGGGATCCTAAGCTTATCAACATTGTGCACATGCAAGCTGTTTGGCAATTCAAAACAGACATTAAGCAAGGGATATTCAGGAACATGGCAACAACAACCTTGGGCCAATAAGCGGGGACTACGCCCGGACCAGGACCAATCCCAAGACCAGGACTCCTAGAATCAACCTACTTTTTGTATTGTATAAAACATGTATGCTACCTGTTTTATGGGCTCTCTTTTCTGACTCCCTCAGAGTTCTAAGAACAGAGCCCGTATATACGCTGTACCAAATACTTTTACTCTGAATAAACTGCTGATTGTTAAACTTTAACTCCTCGTCTGAGCCGATCCTTGACCGACTCGCTCACCTGAACACCTCACCTTTTATCAACACTAATCTTCCTGGTATTTGTATGTCCCACGTATACACCGTGTGGCGCGGCAGGGACGTCCCTGTTTTCTCGGCACTGTTAGTTCCCTGTCGCCCCCCTACAAAGGAAACTCGCTGTATAATGGCCGCTCTGATCGACGTCTTCTTCATCGATGAGGTTTAACGGCAGTTGGCATCCAATAAATGTTGCATTACCGCCATCTACTAGACTGGAGTATAACTCCCTTAGTTGTACAAAATAATATAATACAACAAATACCCTACCATATAACACTACACTCACACATTTTTTTTAAATAATATAATAATAATAAATACCCTACTCCACAATTTAAATGTATTTAGTCCTACTTCAGGCCAACAGCCTGAAAGGATGGGACATCACTGCTAAACACACTGTAAACGCTTCCTTCTAATGTCAAGTCTCGCACACCCAAATACCTCTCTGCAGCTGCCAGCACAACCTTTATTTTCTGCGACTTACGTTCCATCCATGGAGTATAGTTAATAATCATTGCTGTTAATGCAAAAAATCCAATCTTACTGAAACATATATCACTTGTTGGGAGTGGCGTATTTAGACATAGGCAACATGGGCAGCCACCCAGGGCGGTATCTTGCCAGGGGCGGCATGGGGCGCCCGCACAACAACAAAAAATATATAAATTCCAGAATGGTGACATTTGTGCGATCGGTTTTATATCGCTCATTTGCATGTCACCGTGTGGGACTGTGGGTCAATTAACCTTTTCGGAGAGAGGGCGCCCTGATTCAAATCAAAGTTTATTTGTCACATGCGCCGAATACAACAGATGTAGACCTTACAGTGAAATGCTGAATACAGGCTCTAACCAATAGTGCAAAAAAAGGTAAGTAAAGAAATAAAAACAACAGTAAAAAGACTGTGAAAAACAGTAGCGAAGATATAATAGTAGCGAGGCTACATACAGACCCCGGTTAGTCAGGCAGATTGAGGTGGTATGTACATGTAGATATGGTTAAAGTGACTATGCATATATGATGAACAGAGAGTAGCAGTAGCGTAAAGAGGGGTTGGCAAGTGGTGGGACATAATGCAGATAGCCCGGTTAGCCAATGTGTGGGAGCACTGGTTGGTCGGGCCAATTGAGGTAATATGTACATGAATGTATAGTTAAAGTAAATGTGCATATATGATAAACAGAGAGTAGCAGCAGCATAAAAGAAGGGTTGGGAGGGCACACAATACAAATAGTCTGGGTAGCCATTTGATTACCTGTTCAGGAGTCTTATGGCTTGGGGGTAAAAACTGTTGAGAATACTTTTTGTCCTAGACTTGGCACTCCCGTAACACTTGCCATGCGGTAGTAGAGAGAACAGTTTATGACTGGGGTGGCTGGGGTCTTTGACAATTTTTAGGGCCTTCCTCTGACATCGCCTGGTGTAGAGGTCCTAGGTGGCAGGCAGCTTAGCCCCAGTGATGTACTGGGCCGTACGCACTACCCTCTGTAGAGCCTTGCGGTCAGAGGCCGAACAATTGCCATACCAGGCAGTGATGCAACCAGTCAGGATGCTCTCGGCGTTGCAGCTGTAGAACTTTTTGAGGATCTCAGGACCCATGCCAAATCTTTTTAGTTTCCTGAGGGGGAATAGGCTTTGTCGTGCCCTCTTCACAACTGTCTTGGTGTGTTTGGAACATTCTAGTTTGTTGTTGATGTGGACACCAAGGAACTTGAAGCTCTCAATCTGCTCCACTACAGCCCCGTCGATGAGAATGGTGCCGTGATCTGTCCTCCTTTTCCTGTAGTCCACAATCATCTCCTTAGTCTTGGTTACGTTGAGGGATAGGTTGTTATTCTGGCACCACTCGGCCAGGTCTCTGACCTCCTCCCTGTAGGCTGTCATGTTGTTGTTGGTGATCAGGCCTACCACTGTTGTGTCGTCTGCAAACTTAATGATGGTGTTGGAGTCGTGCCTGGCCATGCAGTCGTGGGTGAACAGGGAGTACAGGAGGGGACTGAGCACTCACCCCTGGAAAGCTACAGTATTGAGGATCAGCGTGGCACATGTGTTGCTACCTACCCTCACCACCTGGGGGCGGCCCGTCAGGAAGTCCAGGATCCAGTTGCAGAGGGAGGTGTTTAGTCCCAGGATCCTAAGCTTAGTGATGAGCTTTGAGGGTACTATGGTGTTGAACGCTGAGCTGTAGTCAATGAATAGCATTCTCACATAAGTTTTCCTTTTGTCCAGGTGGGAAAGGGCAGTGTGGAGTGCAATAGAGATTGCATCATCTGTGGATCTGTTTGGGCGGTAAGCAAATTGGAGTGGGTCTAGGGTTTCTGGGCTAATGGTGTTGACGTGAGCCATTACCAGCCTTTCAAAGCACTTCATGGCTATGGACGTGAGTGCTACTGGTCTGTAGTCATTTAGGCAGGTTGCCTTTGTGTTCTTGGACACAGGGACTATGGTTGTCTGCTTGAAACATGTTGGTATTACAGACTCAATCAGGGACATGTTGAAAATGTCAGTGAAAACACCTGCCAGTTGGTCAGCACATGCCCGGAGCACACGTCCTGGTAATCCGTCTGGCCCCGCAGCCTTGTGTATGTTGACCTGTTTAAAGGTCTTACTCACATCGGCTACGGAGAGCGTGATCACACAGTTGTCCGGAACAGCTGATGCTCTCATGCATGCCTCAGTGTTGCTTGCCTCGAAGCAAGCATAGAAGTGATTTAGCTCATCTGGTAGGCTCGTGTCACTGGGCAGCTCGCGGCTGTGCTTCCCTTTGTAGTCTGTAATAGTTTGCAAGCCCTGCCACATAAGACGAGCGTCGGAGCCGGTGTAGTATGATTCAATCTTAGCCCTGTATTGACGCCCCGCCTGTTTGATGGTTCGTTGCAGTGCATAGCGGATTTCCTATAAGCTTCCAGGTTAGAGTCCCGCTCCTGAAAGCGGCAGCTCTACCCTTTAGCTCAGTGCGAATGTTGCTTGTAATCCATGGCTTCTGCTTGGGGTATTACGTACAGTCACTGTGGGGACGACGTCCTCAATGCACTTATTGATATAGCCAGTGACTGATATGGTGTACTCCTCAATGTCATTGGAAGAATCCCGGAACATGTTCCAGTCTGTGATAGCAAAACAGTCCTGTAGTTTAGCATCCGCTTCATCTGACCACTTTTTTATAGCCCGAGTCACTGGTGCTTCCTGCTTTAATTTTTGCTTGTAAGCAGGAATCAGGAGGATAGAGTTGTGGTCGAATTTACCAAATGGAGGACGAGGGAGAGCTTTGTACGCCTCTCTGTGTGTGAAGTACAGGTGATCTATATTTTTTTCCCCCTCTGGTTGCACATTTAACATGTTGATAGAAATTTGGTAGAACTGATTTAAGTTTCCCTGCATTAAAGTCTCTGGCCACTAGGAGCGCCGCCTCTGGTTGAGTGGTTTCCTGTTTGCTTATTTCCTTATACAGCTGACTGAGTGCAGTCTTAGAGCCAGCATCTGTCTGTGGTGGTAAATAAACAGCCACGAAAAGTATAGCTGAAAACTCTCTAGTGTGGCCTGCAATTTATCACAATATACTCTACTTCAGGCGAGCAAAATATAGAGACTTCCTTAGATTTCGTGCACCAGCTGTTGTTTACAAATATGCACAGACCCCCCCCCCCCCCCCCCGTCTTACCGGAGTGTGCTGTTCTATCTTGCCGGTGCAGCGTATATCCTGCTAGTTGAATATCCATGTCGTCATTCAGCCACGATTCTGTGAAACATAGGATATTACAGTTTTTGATGTCCCTTTGGTAGGATATTCGTGATCGCACCTCGTCTAATTTGTTGTCCAATGATTGCACGTTGGCGAGTAGTATTGATGGTAATGGCAGCTTTCCCACTCGCCTTCTGCGGATCCTGACGAGGCATCCGGTTCTTTGTCCTCTGTACCTGCATCGCTTCATCTTGCAAATAACGGGGATGTCGGCCCTGCCGGGTGTTTGGAGAATGTCCTGTGCATCTTGCTTGTTGTAGAAAAAATCTTTGTCTAATCCGAGGTGAGTGATCGCTGTCCTGATATCCAGAAGCTCTTTTCTGCCGTAAGATACGGTTGCAGAAACATTATGTACAAAATAAGTTACAAATAACGCAAAAGAAGACACATAATTCTTGGGTGTATGGCTAGACGGTGCACTGTCCTTCTCTCAGGACATATCAAAGCTGAAGGCTAAAGTTAAATCTAGACTTGGTTTCCTCTATTGTAATCGCCCCTCTTTCACCCCAGCTGCCAAACTAACCCTGATTCAGATGACCATCCTACCCATGCTAGATTACGGAGACATAATTTATAGATCGGCAGGTTCTTTACCATTCGGCCATCAGATTTGCCACCAATGCTCCATGTAGGACACATCACTGCACTCTATACTCCTCTGTAAACTGGTCATCTCTGTATACCTGTCGCAAGACCCACTGGTTGATGCTTATTTATAAAACCCTCTTAGGCCTCACTCCCTCCTATCTGAGATATTTATTGCAGCCCTCATCCTCCACATACAACACCCATTCTGCCAGTCACATTCTGTTAAAGCTCACCAAAGCGCACACATCCCTGGGTCACTCCTCTTTTCAGTTCGCTGCAGCTAGCGACTGGAACGAGCTGCAACAAACACTCAAACTGGACAGTTTTATCTGAATCCCTTCATTCAAAGACTCAATCATGAACACTCTTACTGACAGTTGTGGCTGCTTTGTGTGATGTATTGTTGTTTCTACCTTCTTGACCTTTGTGCTGTTGACAGTGCCCAATAATGTTTGTACCATGTTTTGTGCTGCTACCATGTTGTGTTGCTACCATGTTGTTGTCATGTTGTGTTGCTACCATGCTGTGTTGCTACCATGCAGTGTTGTCATGTGTTGCTGCGTTGCTATGTTGTCGTCTTAGGTCTCTCTTTATGTAGTGTTGTGTTGTCTCTCTTGTTGTGATGTGTGTTTTGTCCTATATTTATATTGTATTTATTTATTTATTTTTATCCCAGGCCCCCGTCCCCGCAGGAGGCCTTTTGGTAGGCCGTCATTGTAAATAATAATTTGTACTTAACTGACATGCCTAGTTAAATACAGGTTAAATAAAAAATGTAATAAAAGGCACAAACCAGATGGGATCGCTGCAGAATGCTGTGGTATCCATGCTAGTTAAGTGTTCCTTGAATTCTAAATAAATCACCGACAGTGTCACCAGCAAAGCACCCCCACACCAACACCCCTCCTCCTCCATGCTTCATACGTTCACCTACTCTACATCTCACAAAGAAATGGCGGTTAGAACCAAAAATCTAAAATTTGGACTCCAGACCTGAACCCAATAGAAAATCTTTGGAGGGAGCTGAAAGTCCGTATTGCCCAGCGACAGCCCCGAAACCTGAAGGATCTGGAGAAGGTCTGTATGGAGGAGTGGGACAAAATCCCTGCTGCAGTGTGTGCAAACCTGGTCAAGAACTACAGGAAACGTATGATCTCTGTAATTGCAAACAAAGGTTTCTGTACCAAATATTAAGTTCTGCTTTTCTGATGTATCAAATACTTATGTCATGCAATAAAATGTAAATGAATTACTTAAAAATCATACAATGTGATTTTCTGGATTTTTGTTTTAGATTCCGTCTCTCACAGTTGAAGTGTACCTATGATAAAAAATTACAGACCTCTACATTTATTTATTTATTTTTTATTTAACCTTTATTTAACCAGGAAGGGCTCATTGAGATTTAAAATCTCTTTTTCAAGAGCGTCCTGGCCAAGATAGGCAGCACCAAGTCATTACAAAAAATTACAGACAGACAACATGAAAAACTACAAGTACAAAGTACAAAACTACAAGTTTTACATGCTTTGTAAGTAGGAAAACCTGCAAAATCGGCAGTGTATCAAATACTTGTTCTCCCCACTGTACAAAGCAAGGAAAGTGAACTTCAAAACGTGATGTAGTTTTATTGGAATTTGCAGTTGGTAATGGTAAGTAATGAATCTGCTAGCTTCTGACATGAAAAGAGAGCAGTTGATGGGTTACTAAAACAGCTCATTCTATTGATTGGTACCAGCTATTCCTAATCCTTTTTTTCACCTAAAGTAGATGATTTGTGTCTAAAGTTGAATGGAAGTTGGAAGTGATGATGTCACAATGGGGAGCTTTAGAATGCTGAGGAAATCCCATAGAAGGGGAAGGAGGACAAAAAGGACAAAAAGTTGTATATTTAAAAAAGTATAAAACATATTTAAAAAGTTGTATACAAGCAACTCAAGTGAGACAATTCTGCACGTTTTAAAGTTTGAATAGCGTTTCTAGCTTAAGCAGTGTAGGAGGATTAGCGCGCTAAAGAATAACTAGATTGTAACTTTACAAGTGAAGTTGTGGGGCTTGCTAAAACTCTTTAAAATTATTTTTGTGGTAGTGGAAGTTTAAAAAGTTGTACTTTATTTATATTATTTGAATAGTGAAATAATTTCAAATGCCCATCCCTTCTCAGTAGTTGTGTGGTAAGTAGTTGTGGTCAGTAGTTGTGTGGTTGTGGTTAGTAGTTGTGGTCAGTCGTTTTGGTCAGTAGTTGTGTGGTTGGGGTCAATAGTAAGTCGCTCTGGATAAGAGCGTCTGCTAAATGACTTAAATGTAATGTAAATGTAATAGTTTTAATCGGTAGTTGTGTGGTTGTGGCCGGTAGATTTGGTCAGTCGCTATGTGGTTGTGGTCAGTAGTTGTGTGGTTGTGGCCAGTAGGTTAGGTCAGTAGTTGTGTGGTCAGTAGTTGTGTGGTTGTGATCAGTAGTTTTGGTTAGTAGTTGTGATCACTAGTGGTAAGTAGTTTTGTGGTCAGTAGTTGTGGTCAGAGGTTGTGTGGTTATGGTCAGTTGTTGTGTTTGGGTCAGTAGTTGTGTGGCCAGTAGTTGTGTGGTTGTGGTCAGTAGTTATGGTCAGTAGTTGTGTGGTTGTGTGGTCAGTAGATATGTTCACAAGTTGTGGTCAGTAGTTTTGTGTTTGTGGTCAGTATATGTTGTCAGTAGTGGTCAGTCGTTTTAGTAAGTAGGTGTTTGGTTCAGTAGTTGTGCTCAGTAGTTGTGTGGTTGTGGTCAGTAGGTTAGGTCAGTAGTTGTGTGGTCAGTAGTTGGGTGGTTGCGATCAGTAGTTGTGGTCAGTAGTTTTGTTCAGTGGTTGTGGTCAGTCGTTGTGTGGTTATGGTCAGTAATTGTGGTCACTTCAACCTCGTCATAATTTTTTGTCCTCTGAGTCTGAGTATCCATAGCAACGGCTCAGTTTGGGCTGCTCAATGATAAACATAGAGAGCTGTTAGCTGACGTTAGCGAGCCACTTTTTGTCACCCTAAACTCAGACAAACAGCTTTAAGCCATTGGTAGAAACTATTCCTAATCTGCTTTATCCAATCAGAGGGGTACAGTCCGCCCTTCTCTTTAGACAATTTAGTTATGTAGAGCACAGAGGATGATCCTGAGTAGAAGGACAAAGCTAGTGATCATTAGAAATCTTCTCTTTATCATTCCAGGTCATCCTATTGATTGGTACAAGCTATTCCTAATCCGTTATTGGAGACGAAGGTTTCATGTCCTTGTATGACTTGCTGGGGGAATGTTCAAAACGGCAGTTGTTCGCAAAAAAAGTTACCGAAAATGTTGTTGCGGTTACTAAAACAGCTGTTTTGTTTGATATTTCTGTTATTTTTACAGATTTGGGTCACTTTTTGTCTAAGTTGTTAGAAAAGTGGTCAACGTACAGTAGCTGATTCGTGTCTAAAGTTGTATTGTTGAATTGACAGTAAATGGAAGTTGGAAGTGATGATGTCACAATGTTGAGGAAATCCCATACAGGGGGATGGAGGACAAAAATATAAATAGTTAAATGTTTTTTAAGATGTCAAAAAGTTGTATACAAGCAACTCAAGCGTGACCATTCTAAACGTTTTAAAATGTGCGTTTCTAGCTGAAACGGTGTTAGAGGGGTAGCGTGCTTAAGAATAAGAAGAAAATAAGAAGTATGTCGAAGATTGAAGCTGGGGCTTTTGCTTCGCAAACCCCACAGTAATAAGAAGAAGAGGTATGTTGAAGATTTATGTAGGGGCTTTTGCCTTGTAATTCTGTACATGTTTCTATACAGCTGACACATTTGGTTTCAACTGAATCTACAATCAATTGCTCTTTAATAGTTTTCAAATAGTTTGAATAGTTTGCTAACGGTTATCTTACTGTATAATGAATCATGGAAAGGGTACTGATCGGAGGGATAAAAACCTGCACTGCTGGTATGCTCATTACCACAGCTTTAATGACAAACAACTACAGATGTCTCTTTATAGTGTGACCGGGGCAGCAGGTAGCCTAGTGGTTAGAGTGTTGGGCCAGTAACCGAAAGGTTGCTGGACTGAATCCCTGACCTGACAAGGTAAACATCTGTCGTTCTGCCCCTGAGCAAGGCAGCACTGTTTCCCGGTCGCTGAAGACGTGGATGTCGATTAAGGCAGCCCCCCTCTGATTCAGAGGGTTGAGTTAAATGCAGAAGACACATTTCAGTGTAACGCATTCAGTTGTACAGCTATCCCCCTTTCTGTGTGTTTACATGGTAGTTTATAGGCAGTACCTGTACATATAATTAGTGTGGATAGGTACACATTATGGTGGGTACTAGGTAGACACACCTATGTAAACACATGTATGTCAACAACTGCGGCATCTTCCAATGAGCAGACAGACATGGCAAGCTACCTTTGGCTGCTGCACACTGACTGCTATCGGCACAGAATACCACCGTAGTCCTGCACTGAAGCTGGTACAGAACTGGTCAAGATGGTTAAGCTGGTCAAGCTGGATCTTCCAGCAGGGTATGTATTAGGGACACTTATTCTAAAGTGGTACCAAACTTAACATTGAGATAGCGCACAGGAAACTTCACAACTGCATTAATCTGGTCAAACTTTTATTGAAAAATAAAATAAAAAGAATGATGGTTAATACAACTGTAAAACTACCACATTTTCATGTTTACCCCTCAAAGCAATACATCATGTTTACCCTTCAAAGCAATATCTGATCCCATGACAATCGTTTCCCAAGAGCGCATCACAACCTTTTGAAGACTGCATTATCTTTAGCTTTGCCCTCTCCAAACCGTGCTACATGTAAAAGCTGTTCAAAGACATAAACATTTGAATCAAAAGCATAAACAAATACATAATTAGATTGTCTATAGATCTTTTGGTGCATAATCACAAAGGGAGCGTAACAGTAAATTGGCATCACTGATGCAATCCCTATTTCCTTTACCGAAAGTATCAGCCACCTTGGGACTGACTGCCTCCAAAGCTGCAGGAGATACAGGTCTCTATCTGTCTCCCGTCTGTCTAACTGTCTGTCTGTAGGGATGTGTTTTGTTGATAGCAAAACATCATTTGATCAATGCTGTAGTGATGACAGACTCTCCCTGGGGCCAGTGCAAACTGGTGGCCAAGTGTTGGTAGTAAATGTCTTGATAGGTGATGAGGCTTCCATTGACAGTATTTACAGTTACACTATACCATTTGTGTTCTGGGAGGACATCTTGTGAGTCATTTGATGACTGCACAACATGTATAAACATGACATTTCCTCTTTGCATGCATGCATCTGGGGTCCATATAAGCACCTTCATATGTTATAGCACCATTTTATTTGTTCATTTTTTACCGTTTTCAGTTTAGGAGCCAGCTGTTGGCATGCATACACTTGGGTTTTTTCAGATTGGTTTTCTAAACATTGCAACCTTTTACAAACATTACAAGGCATTGAATGCATATTCATACAGTACCATACATGTAGAACATGAAATAATACAGTACACATGTTAAAGAAAGTTCTAGAATACAGAACAATTGCTTTCTTGTTTTGAGTCATCTAATATTCTACGGAACTACAGGACACGCTAATGTTTTAACATTACATTTATCCAAAGATACACTAAACTTTTCTGCTTCACCATTTCATTTTTTTTATATCATTACCATAGACATTTAGTTTTAAATTCTACTGCAAAAATGGCATGATAAACACAAAAATAAACAAAACCAACAAAGCTTCTTCAATACCCATACTTCTCACAGCACACTACATACACCAACTATAAATTAGTAACATATTTAAAAGATGTTCTCACATTTCCGAAGTGAAGCCTGAACTCCTTTTTTTTCTTCTTCTTTTAGTTGACACTACTGCAGTTAGGTGGTTAGTAGTGTTTTGTGGAGCTTGAGTGCTAAGTAGCCTATGCTTCGGAAACTATAATCTCCTAAAGACGCTTGAACATCCTTGGTGTTTCATGCAATAGAAATCTGTTGCAATAAACATCTCCCTCATATTTCTTTCACCAGACTGACAGGTCATCGTTTCCATTTTCCAAACATACCTTTGTTCTAAAAACTAAGAAAAATTATCATCCAAGTAAAACAATACAATCAAATTGTAAAGAAGTTCCAAGGCTTAAAGGTTAGAAACCTTTTGTTTAGATGATAACAGTCCAAATTCGACCACTAGGCTACATACCACCCGCCAAAAAGCTCAAGTTTATTCACTTAAATTGTGAAAAAAAGAAAAGAATTTAGGGTAGATATCAACTCCATTTGACATTGCTAGCTGCCATTATTACTACAACAAAACAATCCAAGTGGACAAAACAATAGCATCGGAAAGCCATAACACTGTAAGATTTTGACCTTATTTCAAAAGTGTCACAGTGGTTCAGGTAAAACAAAACGTAAAGATGAAGGGTAGGCTATTGACTTCAGGGCCACTATCTGGGTCAGCTTATCTCAAGGTGCAGCTCTTTTGAGGTTCAAATGGATGATATCAACATCTAGGCGAAGATTAGCTTCATGGTGTGGCAATTTAAGAGCACGATTGTCACTTCAAAGTTTAAACCAATGCATGGATCATGTGGTCGCTCCATGTGAATTGAGTAAGAAGCAGCAGAGTAAAGTGCTGTTTTTTTAAAGTGCTTTCTTAAAGGAGGCTTGTGTTTCGAAGAGCACATGAGCTGTGCATCCCCCTTCATATTCTCTCTCCATCTCCAAGAGAGGAAAAAAGCCTTTGTTTTTAGAGATATACATGATGCAGGCAAGATTTGCCCCAAAGGTTCTGTGATCATCATTAAAGCCTTAATCTCAAACACAAAATCACTGGGCAATCTAAAATATTGATATAAATTAAAGCATGTGGGAACAAACTAATTTTCAAGGAAAGTTGTGCTTTGAATGATTTTTCTATAATGAGCTGTTGAACTTTTCCCGTTAGAATAAATTAAATCATTCAAATGGAATTTCCATACCACACATTAGATCATTCAAATAAAACACACTGAAAAACCAGAATATTCTTGTGCTTTTCATGTACTTCTTTTTTATGCCTCTCCCTAATGTCAATATGCCTTGTCTATTGCTGTTTTGGTTAGTAATTTTTGTCTTAATTCACTGTAGAGCCTCCAGCCCTTATGTTACACCCCCCCCACACACGGTCACTGCACCTGCCTTAAATGGTGCCTCTAGAGACAAAACCTCTCTCATCATCACTCAATGCCTAGGCTTACCTCCACTGTACTCACATCCTACCGTACCCTTGTCTGTACATTATGCCTTGAATCTATTCTTCCGCGCCCAGAAACCTGCTCCTTTTACTCTGTTCCAAAATCACTAGAGGACCAGTTCTTTTAGCCTGTAGCCGTACTCTTACCCTACTCCTCCTTTGTCCTCTGGTTATGTAGAGGTTAACCCAGGCCCTGCAGCCCCCAGCATCACTCCCATTCCCCAGGCGCTCTCATTTGTTGACTTCTGTAACCGTAAAAGCATTGGTTTCATGCATGTTAACATTAGAAGCCTCCTCCCTAAGTTTGTTTTATTCACTGCTTTAGCACACTCCGCCAATCCGGATGTCCTACCCCTGTCTGAATAGTGGTTTAGGAAGGCCACCAAAAATCCCAAAATTTTAATCCCCAACTATTACGTTTTCCGACAAGATAGAACTGCCAAAGGGGGTGGAGTTGCAATCTACTGCAGAGATAGCCTGCAGAGTTCTGCCTTACTTTCCAGGTCTATGCCCAAACAGTTTGAGCTTCTAATTTTAAAAATGAATCTCTCCAGAAATAAGTCTCTCACCGTTGCCGCTTCTTATAAAAATGTAGAACTAAGAACAGATATAGCCCTTGGTTCACCCCATACTTGACTGCCCTTGACCAGCACAAAAACATCCTGTGGCGTTCTGCATTAGCATCGAATAGCCGCCGCGACATGCAACTTTTCAGGGAAGTCAGGAACCAATATACTCAATCAGTTAGGAAAGCTAAGGCTAGCTTTTTCAAACAGAAATTTGCTTCCTGTAGCACTAATTCCAAAAGGTTTTGGGACACTGTAAAGTCCATGGAGAATAAGAGCACCTCCTCCCAGCTGCCCACTGCACTGAGGATAGGAAACACTGTCACCACCGATAAATCTACAATAATCGATCATTTCAATAAGCATTTTTCCACGGTTGGCCATGCTTTCCACCTGGCTACCTGTACCCTGGCCAATATCTAAGCACCCCCTGCAGCAACTAAGTGCATGCTCTTCAACTGATTGCTGCCCGTACCCTCCCACCCGACTAGCATCACTACTCTGGACGGTTCTGACCTAGAATATGTGGACAACTACAAATACCTAGGTGTCTGGTTAGAGTGTAAACTCTCCTTCCAGACTCACATTAAGAATCTCCAATCCAAAATTAAATCTAGAATTGGCCTCCTATTTCGCAACAAAGCCTCCTTCACTCATGCCGCCAAACTCACCCTCGTAAAACTGACTACCCTACCGATCCTTGACTTTGGCGATGTCATTTACAAAATAGCCCCCAACACGCTACTCAGCAAACTGGATGTAGTCTATCACAGTGCCATCCGTTTTATCACCAAAGCCCCATATACTACCCACCACTGCAACCTGTATGCTCTCGTTGGCTGGCCCTCACTACATATCCTTCGCCAAACCCACTGGCTCCAGGTCATCTATAAGTCTATGCTAGGTAAAGCCACGCCTTATCTCAGCTCACTGGTCACCATAGCAGCACCCACCCGTAGCACACGCTCCAGCAGGTATATTGCACTGGTCATCCCCAAAGCCAACACTTACTTTGGCCGCCATTCCTTCCAGTTCTCTGCTGCCAATGACTGGAACGAATTGCAAAAATCTCTAAAGCTGGAGTCTTACATCTCCCTCTCTAACTTTAAGCATCAGCTGTCTGAGCAGCTTACCGATCACTGTACCTGTACACAGCCAATCTGTAAATAGCACACCCGACTACCTCATCCCCATATTATTACTTATCCTCTTGCTCTTTTGCACCCCAGTATCTCTATTTACACATCATCATCTGCACATCTATCACTCCAGTATTAATGCTTAATTCTAATTATTTTCGCCTCTAGGGCCTATTTATTGCCTACCTCCCTACATTTGCACACACTGTACATAGATTTTTCTATTTTTCTTTTCTTTTGTGTTATTGACCGTACATTTGTTTATATGTAACTCTGTGGCCAGGTCGCAGTTGTAAATGAGAACAGTTCTCAACTGGCCTACCTGGTTAAATAAAGGTGCTTTTTAAAAATATAAATAAAAAAGTTGGGATTGCCACCTCTAAGAATACAAAATAAAACAAACACCGGTCTTTAAGATAGAAAAAAAATCATAATCAAGTTTAACCCCTTCTTTTTTTGTCATTGACTCTTTTTTCATTATATACACAGTACCTCATCCCTTGAGATTCGAAATTCAGTCAACTGCATTCATGAGGAAACTACTATATGTCTTTAAGATGTCAAACATCATAATATCAAGTTTGTTTTAGAGGCAATGATTTTTAACCTTGCCTTTTTTGTTATTGACCCATCCTTTTTTTTAATCATATACACAGTACCTCTTCCCTTGAGATTCAGTCAACTGCATTCTTGTGGAAACTACTATATGTCTTAACACAGAAAGTAGCATGAGTATGATGCATTCTGACTGTTCTATTTGGTTCATCTCTCCTCAATAGATCTTCCATGCGGAACAAACATATGGCGAGCTAAATGTACAGCAAATTAAATTGGTAAATTTCCGCTCTGCAGAAGAACCGCTGTTTTATAGGCCCTGTAACGCAAGGGGCACAGTTGCTAGGGAGTTGTAGCCAAAAAGAAAACTAAGAAAAATGAACACTGTCAGACTATTTCATACATCCTTTGTCACCAGATGCAAGGGAAAGGTCAAATTTGAGGTTCGGCACAGAACGTTGGTTAAAACTAGAACAAACCATTTGAATTGAAGCCCTGTTTAAGCAAGATGTTAAGCCCTTACTAGTACTGCAAGATCGTTTGTCTGGCACTCAGACATATGAAGAGATGTTTAGACTAATAAGGTGTATGGATTAGGTCATCAGCATAGGACATTTTATGTCACTGAACATATCAGCCCCATCACCTTATCTGGCAATAAGTCTATGGTGCCGTTTCCTGGACACAGCCCCTAAATGATAAAAAATGGTCTAATAAAGCTCCAGGGGTCTAAAATGTGGCGGCAAATTAGATGTGGAGGAAGTTTGTAACAGAATATCGCCTGTCTTTTTCAAAGACCTCATTTGGGCATGTGACAAGGGCACATTTTTCAACTGTCTGCTGTCTAACCAGCCTCTACATGTGTTGAGACTATTACAAAGTAGGCAACAAAGCCTATATCAATAAAGATTATCTGTGTTGGGAGCGATGCTCCTTTCTAATGCACCACAAGTGTCAGCATGACTTGAAACTAAAAATATAGTATGGCAGATAATCAAAAATCCATGTGAGGAGAAATTATGTCTTCACTTAAAGTAATGTGTTAATGTGTAGTGCTGAGCGATTAGTGCTTTTTGAGGTCGGTTCGGTTTCGGTTCGATTATTAAAAAATAATCATGGTTTTCGATTTTGATAATGTTTTTAGACATTAAATGCACTATGCAATATGTGGGTTGAATGCTGTAACACATAAATCTTTTTTTTAAGTCCCCATGATGGTAGTGACTGCCCATTACTGCGTATCACCTATTAACCATAATTTAATCACATTACTTTACTTTAATAAAATATTAGAATGAAATAAAAGTAATCAAATAATACTAAGTCCTCAAATAGAGCTGCTGCATATGATGTCTGACAAACTCACTACTTTAGTAGTTCTTCAAAGTAAATAAGGCCTACTTTTATTACTGCTGAATACCAACTATCAATCACTTAGATCATGTATTTTCAGGCTCACTAAGCAACTGCTTTCTATACCTCTTGAAGGCATGTTCTCTCTTCTCTCAATCTCTGTGTCTTGCTCCGCACAGACCGGACAGGTTTAAGTGGGCGCCCAATGGATTATGGTCATTGTAGTTAATTACCATGTTTCCTGCTCTAAACTATGTAGAATATTGGCCCGTTGGAAATTACAACTCCCTACCACATCGCACAATTCAGGCTTGATCTGATTTATCTCTACAGAAACTGCACATCAAGCTAAAATTGTCTGTGATGAGATTTGAACTCACAACCTTTGGGTTGCTAGACGTTTGTCTTATTCGCCTACCCATTCAATCTCGGCCTCCGAGATTGAAAACACTGAATTTACAAATGAACATGACAAAGCTCTGGATTTACGATCGCCCAGAGCTAACTCTGAGCGCTCTCTGGCACTCCATATTGAATTTACGAACACACCCGAAATCGTAAAATGTCTAGCTAGTCATGTGTTATGCTAACAAGCGAGAAAGAGGTTGCATAGCAACAGCATCAACTTCCAGTAGACAGGTAAAGCGCTAGTACACTCAACTGAAAGGCTACTGTTTGTTTACAGTATACTAAAATGAACTAATAGTATATAATCATTAAGTATGTAGTATACAGTATGTCAGTATGGGTATTCGATCACAGCACCGGTTTTATATCCTTGTCCTGCCATTTGTTCCTAGGCCATCATTGAAAATAAGAATTTGTTCTTAACTGACTTGCCTAGTTAAATAAAGGTTAAAAAAAAATAAAAAATAAAAAAGTTTGCTACATTTGTGTCAAAAGTGGGATGGCGGCTGTGCGATGGCTCAGACATGCTAGGGGGCTGAGTAGTCAAAGCACAGGGATGTGCCTTCGAGTAAGTTGTAGCAAATCTTGCTATATGTGCCACGTTACAATTCCAAGCAAGTGGGTTAACCCTATTGACACGATGCATAGGGTGTTTGTCTGTCACGCCAGGTATTTGAGTTCTATTCCCTGCCCCACTGTTCACTACAATCCCAAAAGGCTCAACTATCACGGTGAGGTCGCTAGGTGTTGTAGCCTACAAAGGTCGTTTAGTATTATTACATGGGGTACAAATTTAATTTAATCTTTCAATTATGTTATTATTTTTATTGCTGGCTCTGTTATACAGTTAATTACATGTGTATGGCTTTAGGGAAAATAAAATGATCCTACCTAAACTAGCCTACAACACCGCAATGCAATTCATATTTGTATTATTATTTTCAAGTAAGCACAAGTAATAATGTAATTTAAATAAATGCTCAAAAGCAGATAATTGAACGTTTCATTCCATTTGGATAAATTGTGGGTCAGGCTGTATTTTAATTTCTGATACTGATGCGCTGTCTGTTGCTGATCATCATTCTCCTGAGTCGTTTTAAATAGTGTAGCCACATAGGCCTATGCTTCTAGCAGGCCCAGTTATTCAGGAAAGCTTACTCTGCGTTCTGCCTCCTTTCTGATCCGAGTGGCGATTCCTCGACCTAGAACCTAACGCTTCAATATAGCCAAAATATTTGTAATTTTACTTTTAAAATGTATTACCTTTTATGTGTGCAATAAACACAACCAGTCACAATGTTTTAATCCGATTAGGCTACTTCAAAAGTATCCTGTAGGCTACCTGCGCACGTTCATCCACTCCACTAATACAATTCCAGCATCCAAACTGCGCATTGGCCATTCCATGAATGGAAAGAATCAGTTAGAAAATAGCAAAAAGTTAAATGACATTCAGAGATTGTCAAGCCAAGCCATCGATACTGAGTAGGGAAAGATGTATTCCCTGTTTGTCCCGGATTGACATACTCTAATTGAATGGGGTGTTGAAAACGCAAACCATGATGATGTGCTCGAAGTCGATATTCGGTATGCAGTTATGAATTGCTTATTGGTTGTGTGTAGTGCTTTGGCACATAAAATCCTTGCATATATTTGATATAATTATAAATATAGCATCAAAATGTTGAAAATCTGATTTCCTGATAGCTGATAATTGTCTGCAGCCGGCTCTGATTATAGTGTAATGACATAGGCAGGGAGTTTGAGCTCGTCCGTGATGGTCGGCGAACCGTCAACCAAACTGTCCCTTATTCTATAAAACGAAATCATGAAATGCTACCTACACAAATTATTATTGCTGTTTAAACAACAATATCATGTCTTGCATTCAGCAGTATATCTTACATTAACCCCCTACCAATGTTTGTGGGGGACAGGACGTGTACACTTTCATGTCTCACCTTTTTTTCCTCAATCAGACAATCACATGCGCACACGTACTTTCATTCACACACTCAGTCAACCACAATGAAGAAGAAAAAAAAGATTTGATTCACATAAATGACCTACATCATCATTTAGCCTTTTGAATATCATTTTTCATTTTTCAATAGGCAACACGTCCTGCTGCACCAATTTCAAAACGGATGCCATAATCGAAATGTATGATTGAAACAGGAACGACCACGAACAAAGCAAAAGTGCTAGTTGACATACAAGAGACATATGCCTAATAGAGATACATTAAGAATACTTTTTCATATGTTCTAGGATATTGTCATGTTTAGCTTTTTCCATCCCTGTTTTAACCCACCATCACTAGAAACCTCTTACAGCCATATAATGCCATTGTCAATCCTCTTGTTCTCCAATGTCCTCGCGAGTCTCTGTCCTCTTCTCCTTGTGACAGGTGACAATTCGCTGCATTTCCTCCTCATACCTAATGAAATTATCTCCAAATCTGGCCCAGGCTTTCATGGGAACCGTTATGGTGTTCCTGTATGGCTGTTTTACCTCGCTAATCTTTAAAAAGACACCATACCGATTGGAACCAACGTCGAAATAAAACCTCTTATTGTCCACTCGGAATGATGCTGCCTCGGGAAACTCGGTGCATTCTTCATGGTTCCCATTGCCTCTTCTAAACTCATCCGTGGCATCATCGTCGCCGTAGTCTTCAATCAGCTGCGACAGTGCATCTCTGAATTCGATTAGCCCTTGAGCCGGCAACACTATGGTTTGATCGATGCCCTGGCCGTAGTAACCGATGGCCCCATGCCCTCTGCTGACAGTCTGTCTGATGCGGAGGAACCTGCCTCGCTGGTTCTCTTTCAGGTCCAGATAGTACTTTCTATTGTCTCTCTCAATGAATTCACTCTTCAGGACGCGATGAGTATGCTCCTCCGACACCGCAGAGCCAGTGGGAGACACGGATGCGGCGTGGTGATCCTGCGGTCTTCTGCGGGAGTCGTGCGGGCGGCCCTGGCCATTGCTCTGCTCTTCTGGCCGTGGTACCAGGCCACCTCTCAACCCAATATGAGCGTAATAATCAATGAAGTCCCCCAGGCAATAACGTAGATCGGGTGCCATTGACATGGACAGCGTTAATTTGCTCTTTCTGATGTTATCATGACGTTCTCTTCCAATCCAAACCTCTGCAATTTTTAGGAATCGTCCCCGTGCACTTTGTTTAACATCCAAATAAAACCGTTTCTTCTGGATGTCGACACGTTTAGAGGCAAGCTCCTGAATGTCTATGCCCTGCTGTTGACTGCCAGGGTGAACATACTGTTGAGGATATGCGCCTCTCGCCATAGAATCTGATGTAATCCTTCCTCTGTCTCTTTCCATCCCTCTTGAATATGTTGTATCAGACATCATTATTTCGTTTCCAACACAGTTAAGCACACGACAAATTGCCTGGCATTACCAGCCAACATGCTGTCTTTCATGTAACCTTATTAGTTTCGCTAGACAGACAGTTTATTGCTATAGTAGGCTAAATTTGAAAGATACCTGGATTGACCTGAAATGGCCGCTACCTGACAGGAGTATTCAGCTGATCGAGTTTCTGCGTCCGGATTTAAAGGTCAAGCGTTAGTAACGTTTGGTCCCATTTTCATCGTAACCCTTGGCAAGACGGGTTACTTAGCTACCCCCTTTCCTGCATCTGACAGTTCTCCCGGACAGTCTCTTTAGAGGGCGCTGCTTCGGTGGTTTCCACTAGTTACTACAGCCACAAAGTCAAAATTGGTTTTATCGTTAAAAAATAATAATTAAAAAATAGCTTTTGGGTCTTAATTTAAGGTTAGGGTTAGGCATACGGTTATTCGTATGGTTAAGGATTAAAATCGCATTTTAAGAATATAAATGTTAGAAATAGGCGGGGTTTATGATGTTGTAGCTTTGTTAACTAGTGACGACCCGCTTCGTTAGCGGTAGATTGATGAATCCAATGAACCCATCCAACTCTCTCCCCCTTCCATTTCCAGCAGCGAAATCCCACAGTTTAAAGAGACAACGTAATCCTAGTTTGAGCAGTACAGTTCAATTTGACACAGCAAGCGAATTTACTGCAAAGAACTGCCTTTATAAAGTAGACAGCTGCAATAACGTTGTCGCCGTGGACAAAGATGCTGTCAAGGAAAATATAAAGCCTTACCTGCCAATCTTTTCAACATTAACAAATTAGAGGAAGGCACATGGTAATTGATTGACAAAATATAGAGCAGTGTGCTGACCACCGGTATAGTCCCAGTCGGTATTTGATAAAATGTGTGGGGAACAAATTGTGGTTACCATTGGCTCACAGCAAAAATGTTATAAAAAATTAAAACGTAATTTTCTTGTTACCTGCTTGTTTTAGTCAATTACAAAACTACATTTAAGAAAAGAAAAGTACAACATGTTTAATGATTACTTTTCAACATTGCCTGCTCCCTAGCATTCTCACGTAATAGAGCTTCCTTCATGCCGCTTTTCATGACGGTGCTAGCAGCCACATGAGTGAGTGGGTGCTAGTTAGCTAGCTACCAACCAACCACAACATTAAAGCTACAATATGTAATTTTTTGGCCAAGCCGACCAAATTCACATAGACTTGAGTTGTGAGTTATAGAGTTTTCATTATCATTGAAAGCAAGTCAAAGAAGCGCTAGGTCTGTACTATGTGCACTATTTCTATGCTTCCCGTTCTTTTACATTCGGATTTGTACACCAGCTTCAAACAGCTGAAAATACAATATTTTGTGTTATGGAAAATATATTTCACAGTGGTTTAGATGGTACAATGATTCTCTAAACTATACTTGCTTATTTTGTCACAGAAACTGAAATTAGATGAACTATTAGAATTTTAGCAACCAGGAAATGGCAAAGTGATTTTTGCATAGTGCATCTTTAAGCTAACCAATTTTATAAATCCCTCAAACTTGTGAAACTAAAAAAAATTGAAAAATGATTAGAAGTCATGTCTCTGATAGTCTGTTAATGTCTCATTGCCTTGTCACATATTAATGATGTCCTGAATTATTATTTTGTTTTGGGGGGAGGGGGTGGTCGCCTGGTGTTCTATTATTAAAATGTTTTCATTGTTTCCACGTGTAATACTGTTATTATTGCAATAAAAAATATATATATCTTTAAGCTACCCAAGACCAACAACTATACGGCTACAAGTTATGAGTGGAGTTACAAACGGACTATACTAAACAAGTAACATTTACATTTAAGTCATTTAGCAGACGCTCTTATCCAGAGCGACTTACAAATTGGAAAGTTCATACATATTCATCCTGGTCCCCCCGTGGGGAATGAACCCACAACCCTGGCGTTGCAAGCACCATGCTCTACCAACTGAGCCACACGGGACCTGTGATGAAATGTGTTCCACACACATAGCTATGTGTAGCCTACTTGGAGACCGGGTCCCCACATTTCCCATGCCGAATACACACCAGCTGTGTAACATGTTTTTTTACATTTCTGTTAGCTTTTTTACAATGGGGGTCAATTGGAAATAACTTTTTTCCCTCCAATTTGTGTGTGTTGTTGAGGGAAATTCCTTATTATTACGTGAATATCGACTCGGAGTATAGTCATATTGTTTTAGTGCGCTATATGCAAATTATTCTATAGATTCAATCAAGTTTTTTTCTCCACTGCTGGGGGGGGGGGGGGGGGGACGACGCTGCATTCAATAACGCAACAGTCTATGTATGATATGTGACTCATTTCAGGAAAGTAGGCGTATGTCGCGGGTCATTACTTCACAGGAGAGCCATTTGAACATAAACTTTCTTATTTATCAAAATGCTTTTTTGGGGGGCAGAAAAGCCATCTGGAACATATGGACTTTCATGTGTCTTCATAACAAACTTGTATGCCATCTGTAAATACAAATACAATTGTTATATTACGAGCCTACTGTAGTTGGTTTGGTCAAAGAAAAGCCAGCAACCTTCCCGCTAGCCATGATTGGGTGAGATAATGAGTGGGATGGACATACTGAGAGATGAGTTTGGATTGGTCTGCCATATAGCTCGCTTCTGTCTGTTTGAGCTGGTCAGTATGTGTAGGTAATCCTGTCTAACGCGGCCTTTAAAAAAAATATATTGTGTAGTAGAACTGCATAAATGTTGCTCTCCACTTTAAATCAATGGAATTAGAGTATGATAGCGAAAGAAATGGAGAAAACACCTGTCTCCGGATTACATCTTCAAACTAAGGGAAACCATGGCATCTGTGACAGGGAGAAAAGTCCATCCATGATGTATACAGGTAAGATAGTCTACATTTTCAGATATTACATGTTTCTAATTTTGACAAAGTCGTTTTCATTTAAAGTTAAAGTGTACTGTTAGCTAGCTACCTAACGTTAGCTGGCTGGCTTGCTAGCTAACGTTATGTGTATGATCTTATCATTCGTATCTCAGAGCCATTTTCTTTGCTAGTTATAGCCTAATGTTAGCTAACATTGAACCTGGTTGGTTAGCTACCTGCAGATTCATGCAGGGTAGTAACGTCATGAGTTGGGATTATGGTTAATTGTTTTGCTAGCTAGCTAGCCACATGTCTTAACAAAAGACTCCACTATGCAAGTAACAATTTCAATAGAATGTCACTGCGACAACTGTTGATAGACGTAGCTAGACACAGAATAACTGATGAATTTACGAACGCTCAACACCCGTTGAATATGGCCGGTGTCAGTAAATGTTGGCAAAAAAATAGTAAATTGTTGCCAGCAGCACAGTTGCAGTCACCAACGCTCTGGATAACATAAAAACAGCTTAACCAGCTCTGCTTGGGCGAGTGAAATGGTCAGTGAGCTCTTCTCCCATTTCTGTCTGGAAGTAGCTAGCATGCTAGCCAACGTTAGCCAGTTAGCTTGGGTGCTTCACTGCTGTTGTTAGGACAGAACCCTCAGATCAACCATTAAAGAGATGGGTGGGGATAAAGCTTAAGAGGGTGTGAACAAGGCTGAATGGGTGTAGACAAATAAGAGCTCTCCAGTAGGTACCAAAACATTTAAACATGAAACTTTCTCAATAAAGCAGTGAATTGGGAGCTTCAACAGAGTGTGGGCCTTCTTGTTCTTAACTTCTTGTGAATAGGGGGGCGCTGTTTTCACTTTGGAAAAAATCGTGCCCAAATTAAAAGGCCTCATACTCTGTTCCAGATCATACAATATGCATATTATTATTACTATTGGATAGAAAACACTCTGAAGTTTCTAAAACTGTTTGAATTATATCTGTGAGTAAAACAGAACTCATTTGGCAGCAAACTTCCATACAGGAAGTGAAAAATCTGAAAATGAGGCTCTGTCAGGGCTTGCCTATTCAATTGGCTTTTATTTATCGATATGTATGCACTTCATACGCCTTCTACTAGATGTCAACAGGCAGTGGAAGGTTGAATGGGGTG
This sequence comes from Salvelinus alpinus, assembly GCF_045679555.1. Taxonomy (NCBI): domain Eukaryota; kingdom Metazoa; phylum Chordata; class Actinopteri; order Salmoniformes; family Salmonidae; genus Salvelinus; species Salvelinus alpinus. Next base: position 3,381,567 of record NC_092109.1, read on the forward strand.
TCTAGCTTGATCTGAGGCCGAATAAGAGCTTTTGGAGTGGCAGGTCCGGTATTTTGTCAGTTTTCAACGGCGCGCGGGGGAACTCGACATTGGCTTCTGAAAAGCGTTCGGTATACACGGCGAATTGCTCCGGCTCTGATTTTATTTGATACATATGAGAAAAACATCATAAAGTAGGATTTTTCAACCAAGTTTGATCAGTTTATTCAACGTTTATTGAGAATTTTGGAATTTTTCGTTCCATGCGTCAAGAGATGATGGCTAGCCAAAGTTGCTAATTCGACATAAGAAATGGACATTCTAAAACCAAACAACGATTTATTCTGGACCTAGGACTCCTTGCACAACATTCTGATGGAAGAACAGCAAAAGTAAGACAACATTTATGATGTTATTTCGTATTCCTGTGTAATATGTTGACTCCAACACCGCGGAGAATAGGTGAGCGCTGTCTCACAATAACGCATGCTGTATGTTGTGGTAAAGTTATTTTTAAAAATCTAACACAGCGGTTGCATTAAGAACCAGTGTATCTTTCATTTGCTGTACAACATGTATTTTTTAGTAAAGTTTATGATGAGTTCTTTGATTAGATTAGGTGACTGTCCAAAATATCTCCGGAGATTTTGGTGAATTGTTGCTACGTATTCACAATGTATAACCACGATTTGCAGCTCTAAATATGCAAATTTTCGAACAAAACATAAATGTATTGTATAACATGATGTTATAAGACTGTCATCTGATGAAGTTGTTCAAGGTTAGTGATTCATTTTATCTCTATTTTGTCGGTTTTGTGAAAGCTATTTTGGCGGGGAGTAAATGGCGTTATGTGTTTGACTATTGTAGTGAGCTAATATAATTCTATATTGTGTTTTCGCTGTAAAACATTTTAAAAATCGGAAATGATGGCTGGATTCACAAAATGTTTATCTTTCATTTGCTGTATTGGACTTGTGATTTCATGAAATTATATTATATGATATTAGGCTATGCTAGTCAGCTTTTTTGATGAGGAGGATCCCGGATCCGGGAAAGAGAAGCTGTAGAGGTTTTAACTGATAAAACTGACAGGTTAGCTTACTAAGGAATAAAAGCTGTTTGAAACTGTATTTGTAAGAAGAACATGTGGGAAGTAAGGATATGGACTCATGTCACTGTGTTCTTACAGGAATTTACCTGAGCGGATGTTGAAGAGAAACTACTGAAAAAATATGAACTTAAACAGGTAATTAAAGACTAAACAGTACTCACATGTATGGTCCAAGATTGTTAACAAAAAATGTTTTTTTAACAGATGGTAATATCACAGAGACAGTATGTCGACTTCTCCAGTAGTACAGGTCTACGGGCCTCCACATGCTTTCCAATGGCTGTCTGAGTTTGGCTATGAAGGTGTGGTTAATTTTCAATTCAGTGAGGCTCTCGAATGTGCTTATGTTTACCTATCCACCTGAGCTGTGCAGGGTCATAATTAAATAAAACCATCGCACTGTTTCTCTCAACCCATTTCAATATTCAGTGTTATGAGTGCATGCAATATTTATTTTAACCACCACTGTTAACTGGTTGTATTTGTAATATTATCAATACTATCTGAGTTTAATTAAAGCGGTTCATAGGTACACCATGTGTTGCTGTATAGAGGTTTATTAGATGAGTCCTTACATATGGTTCAGACTGTAACTCTTCTATCATTTGCATAGGTGATGTATGTACTGGAAATGTACATTTATGTACAAGCAGCAGGAACAGGTGCACAATGACGGACTTTCGTGAATGGTATTTTATTTGCATATTTTCTTCAACACAGTAAACGTGATTATGCCCAGTTCTGTGGAAAAACACAAGGCTGATAATGAAACATTCTCCCATGTGTTGAAAATGACGGGTAATATAGTCTACCCGCCTATGTGGGTTATAAGTAACTTTTTTTCTCTTTAACAGGTTTAAACAGGACTCTAAAATAATGTTCTAGAGGATGACCTACCTTATCTGGAGTTCACTGGCATAGTCATATTCAGCTAGGAGAAAAATGACTGCTCGTTTCTGTCTGTGGATTGAAGGTAATCAAGACTCTCACTAGTCTACCTGTACATTCAATGTACATGGAATTAACATGTAGTCAATCATTGCAAGTCGTTTGTACAGTGGTAAGCAGTTAGGACTAGCATGTGGATACAAGGGTTTAGCATGCCTTTATTTACATAAAAATTGTTGTTCTACTAGTGTGTAGCCCCCAATATATTTACCAGCCCTTTAACATACCTGTTTTCAAATATCATTTCCTGTCACTGAAGGAATATCTATAATTTGAAACAGTCTTAATGCGTACATTTTCCATTTATTTAAAATGACGCCAACAAAACAATAAACCATACAAATGACCGTGAAGCTTCAGGGCTATAGTGCCACAAACAAAGACAACTACCCACACTGAACGGAGGGGAAAAGGGCTACCTAAGTATGGTTCCCAATCAGAGACAACGATAGACAGCTGTCCCTGATTGAGAACCACACCCGGCCAAAACATAGAAACACAAAATCATAGAAAACAAAACATAGAATGCCCACCCCAAATCACACCCTGACCAAACCAAATAGAGACATAAAAAGGCTCTAAGGTCAGGGCGTGACACCGTGTTAGCCACTGTAAAATAAATGTCTGATTCCAACTTTTGGGGCAAACAAATGTGTACCAACTAGGGTTGCAAAGGGTCAGAATCTTTCCGGTATATTTTCCATGGGAAGTTAATCCCGGGGAATTTTTTGAATTTTGCTTCAATTTATAAACAAAGTTAGCTTATAACAGAGTACCTTTTAGTGGGATACACAAGGCAATTCTAGGCCTTGTGTCATATTTCAACTATCCCCAATTCAATGGAATTGCAACCCTCTGCATGCACAGTGCACTGTTCCATCACATGTGCAGCTGATTCACTAATGAGATGCTATTGAGCCCACACTACTAATAAAATGTATTTATAAAGCTCTTCTTACATCAGCTGATGTCACAAAGTGCTGTACAGAAACCCAGCCTAAAACCCTAAACAGCAAGCAATGCAGGTGTAGAAGCACGGTGGCTAAGAAAAACTCCCTAGAAAAGCCAGAACCTAGGAATAAACCTAGAGAGGAACCAGGCTATGAGGGGTGGCCAGTCCTCTTCTGACTGTGCCGGTTGGAGGTTATAACAGAACATGGCCAAGATTTTCAAATGTTCATAGATGACCAGCAGGGTCAAGTAATAATAATCACAGTGGTTGTAGAGGGTGCAACAGGTCAGCACCTCAAGAGTAAATGTCAGTTGGCTTTTCATAGCCGATCATTCAGAGTACCTCTACTGCACCTGCTGTCTCTAGAGAGTTGAAAACAGCATGCCTGGGACAGGTAGCACGTCCGGTGAACAAGTCAGGGTTCCATAGCCGCAGGCAGAACAGTTGACACTGGAGCAGCAGCACGACCAGGTGAACTGGGGACAGCAAAGAGTCATCAGGCCAGGTAGTCCTGAGGCATGGACCTCGGGCTCAGGTCCTCAGAGAGAGAAAGAAAGAAATAGAGAGAGAAAGAGAGAGAAAAAGAGAGAATTAGAGCATACTTAAATTCACACAGGATAAGACAGGAGAAATACTCCAGATAACATACTGACCCTAGCCCCCCGACACAAACTATTGCAGCATAAATACTGGAGGCTGAGACAGGATGGGTCGGGAAACACTGTCTGAGCCAAGGACTCCATGCTTTTTGGTAAAGTTTGATTACAATACTGGCTGGGGTGAATATATTTTATATGACATACATTATTTTTTGTTAACTAGTAAATAGTAGCTTACAGCAAAGTGTGTGTAAATCATTTCTAACTTGTTAACAATTTCTGCTAGTTAGTTTTTGCTACCATGTGGGTTTTAGCTTGCTTGAGCCTGCTAAGTGAGGAGTGTTAATTCACCTGTTTCCATACATGTTTCATTTTAAAACATGTATCTTACAAAGATGTTGTTTAATATAACTGCTTAACTATTTATCTGTACATGGAATTGTATTATTATTATTTTTTTGACAATTTTCTTTCCTAATCTTTACACGAAAATGCCATGGGCACTATCTGATGTGTGGAGACATGTCACTGCAGCTAATGTAGAAGGAAAGGCTGTGTACATTTGCAAATACTGTGCCAATCATATGTGAAGAATGCAACAAAGATGGAGAATCATCTGGCCAAGTGCATAAAGTTCCCTCAGTGCTCACAACAAGCAACCTCTGACAAAAGTCGCTCTACTTCTATTCGAGGTGAAAATAATGAATCAGACACCTTTTCGATAGCAACAGCTCATGGTCCTCCTGGACTCAAAAGTTTTTTTGACTCAATTCTAGGAACGTAGTCAGAGAAATGCTGATGAATGTCTTGCTCTAGCTGTGTATGCAACTGGTTCATCTCTGATGCTCACAGGCAATGTGTATTGGAAGACATTTCCGAATGTTCTTCGCCCAGCATACACCACTCCAACCAAAAATCCTTTATCTACTAATTTGCTGGATGCAGAGTTCAAGTGAAGGTCAAGCAAATCATAGAGAAAGCAGACTGTTGCAATCATCTCTGATGAGTGGTCAAATGTTCGTGGGCAAGGAATAATTGTATAAAGAATTATATGCATATCATTTCTGATACGTTGCTGCTTCCTGCAGATTGTCAGTATAGCGACACATCAGAAACATATGTTTAGACCTATTCTGCACTGGTTTTCTGTATTGCATATCTGACTTCTTGCAGGATTTCAAACTGGCTTGAAGATTTCTCTGGAGGATGAGACCATCCGAAAAGTTGGCGTGGGCATCAGAGACACGAAGGACAGTTTGATTGCTATAAAGCCACAAACAGTAACATTTTCTCACTGACAAGAATTCCTTGTAATTTGAGTGGAGTGTGGATGGGCTCGTCAAGCTCCTGTTCAAGAAGAGGCTGTTCAAAACAAATGTAATTTGTCACATGCGCAGAATACAACAGGTGTAGACCTTACCGTGAAATGCTTACTTACAAGCCCTAACCAACAATGCAGTTCAAGAAATAGTACAAAATAAAAATAAATAAAATCTAAAGTAAAATAAAAAAATCTGAATCTAAAAGTAACACAAGAAATGACATACCAATAAAGAGGCTATATACAGGGGGTACTGGTACTGAGTCAATGTGCGAGGGTACAGGTTAGTCGAGGTCATTTGTGAAGTGACTATTGTCACGAACCGGCTCAAAGCCCGTAACAAAAGGGAGACCACATGGAGATAAGGAATAACAAACTATATTTATTAACTAAGGTAAAGTAAATACAATTAACAATGGTGTGTGTGTAGTCAGTAGTGTAGGTGAGTGGTTGCGTGTATACATGTGATAAGTTGGGGTGTTGAAGGGTGTCAACACAAAGAAAACAAATAACCACGACCAGGCCACAACCAAAATCTGTCTGTGTCTGACTGGAGAGAGTCTCTTCCATGAATGGGGAAGTGGTGTATTTATCCTGGGAGACACCGGGCCCAGGTGTTTCCCATGTAGCTGACGACCCTCCCAACTCCGCCCACCGGCATCCTAATAAGGAAACAAGAACAAAGAGAGAATACTGCAGACAGAGTGGGAGGGTCGTCACACTATGCAGAGATAATAAACAGCGAGAGCAGCAGTGTAAAAAGATAGGGGGGGGGTCAATGTAAATAGTCTGGGTGGCCATTTGATTAATTGTTAAGGTTCCTGAACCCGTGGAAGATGCCATTAAACCCACAGACTTTCAAAGAGACTACCATGTCCCTGGATATCTCAAGAGTATGAGCTTCAAATGCTGGAGAGGCAAGCCAGGCAGGAGGATCTGGAGGAACAGTCCATTCTGGAGTTCCAGGTGCAGATCCCAGACCTGTTTGTGCTGTAAAATGGCACATCTGGATTTACAAACTACAGGCCACTAAATACCCTGGTTTAAATGAAGATATGGATTTCTCACCCTTCCTGTAGGGTTGTGATAGGTCCATTTGCTGTCATCTAGTGGACATTTTGCTCAATTGCCCTCAGCTATGTTTAGACTGTTGTTGTTCATGTTTTGCTGTGTTCTAGTGTACTATGGAATATATTGCTGTCTTATTCTTGACACTTCTCCCAGTCATATTTAAGGTTAGAACTACCTTTCTAAGTGTCCTGAAACTTCTAGCTTGGAGTTGTATTTTTATGATAATATAGCTTCAGTATTTCATTTTTTAATGTGTATAGTATTGCTTACTAGGTGTGTCCAATCAATTTTGTAACCACTCCCTCTTCTAATTAGGGCTAATTGGAAAAGCTGTTCAAAAGCGGTCTTGAAGGCGTCTCTTTGTCCGTCCAATGCACTTCAATCTTTTTGTCTTGCCCATTCAAACTCTGAATGGCACTCATACACAATCCATGTCTTAATGGTTGTCTCGAGGATAAAAGATCCTGTCTTCTCCCCTTCATCTACACTGATAAAAGTGGATTTAACAAGTGACATCAAGGGATCATAGACTGGAATCCAGGAATCCAAGCTATGTCATGTTTTGTACACTCAATCCTGTTCAAGATTAATATATACATGATCTATTTTGCATGCAATTTAAACGGAATTGATGGAAAGAAAGACAGAACGTGCTCGCGTGCGCACTGATTTATAGCAACAACATTCAAGCTGTTTTAAAACTCTGCAGCTGCATAAAATGATTATATACACACACACACACACATATATATATATACAGTGGCTTGCTTAAGTATTCACCCCCCTGGCATTTTTCCTATTTTGTTGAAGATGATTTTTATTATTATTGTGAAACAGACAAGAAAACTTGAGCGTGCATAACTATATCACCCCCCAAGTCAATACTTTGTAGAGCCACCTTTTCCAGCAATTACAGCTGCAAGTCTCTTGGGGTGTGTCTCTATAAGCTTGGCACATCTAGCCCCTGGGATTGTTGCACACACTTCAAGGAAAAACTGCTCCAGCTCCTTCAAGTTGGATGGGTTCTGCTGGTGTACAGCAATCTTTAAGTCATAACTCAGATTCTCAATTGGATTGAGGTCTGGGCTTTGACTAGGCCATTCCATAACATTTAAATGTTTCCCCTTAAACCACTCAAGTGTTGCTTTAGCAGTATGCTTAGAGTCATTGTCCTCCTGGAAGGTGAACCTCTGTCCCAGTCTCAAATCTCCGGATGACTGAAACAAGTTCCCTCAAGAATTTCCCTGTATTTAGCGCCATCCATCATTCCTTCAATTCTGACCAGTTTTCCAGTCCCTGCCGATGAAAAACATCCCCACAGCATGATGCTGCCACCACCATGCTTCACTGTGGGATGGTGTTCTTGGGGTGATGAGGTGTTGAGAGGTGTTGGGTTTGCGCCAGACATAACATTTTCCTTGATGGACAAAAAGCTACATTCTAATCTCATCTGACCAGAGTACCTTCTTCCACATGTTTGGGGAGTCTCCCACATGCCTTTTGGCAAACACGTTTGCTTATTTTTTCTTTAAGCAATGGCTTTTTTCTGATCACTCTTCCGTAAAGCCCAGCTCTGTGGAGTGTGCGGCTTAAAGTGGTCCTATGGACAGATACTCCAATCTCCGCTGTGGAGCTTTGCAGCTCCTTCAGGGTTAGCTTTGGTCTCTGTTGCCTCTGATTAATGCCCTCCTTGCCTGGTCATTGAGTTTTGGTGTGCGGCTCTCTCTTGGCAGGTTTGTTGTGGTGCCATATTCTTTCAATTTTTTTAATGATGGATTTTATAAATGGTGCTCCGTTCAAAGTTTTTTATAACCAAACCCTGATCTGTACTTCCCCACAACTTTGTCTCTGACCTGTTTGGAGAGCTCCTTGCTCTTCATGGTGCCGCTTCCTTGGTGGTGCCCTCTTGCTTAGTGGTGTTGCAGACTCTGGGGCCTTTCAGAACAGGTGTATATATATATTGAGATCATGTGACAGATCATGTGACACTTAGATAGCACACAGGTGGACTTTGACTTCTGAAGGTTGCACCAGATCTTAATTAGGGGCTTTATACCAAAGGGGGTGATTACATATGCACGCACCACTTTTTCATTCCTTTATTTCATTTCACTTCACCAATTTGGACTATTTTGTGTATGTCCATTACATGAAATCCAAGTAAAAATAAATTTAATGATAGGCTGTAATGCAACAAAGAAAAACGCCAAGCGGAATGAATACTTTCGCAAGGCACTCACATATACATATATATATATATATATGCACACACACAATAAAAACATGAGGTGAACCCCGATATCCAAATGGAGATGTGTACATTAGATGTGCTTTCATTTATACTAGTCCTAATTTTACTGTAGTATAGGCTATTCTGCAGCAAATGTACTTGTCACAAAAAAAAGTTACCAGCTGATGAGATGATACATGCATTGTGAACTGCGCTCCATTTGAGATTTGCTGTCTGTCCCCACCCTGAGTGTTGATAATTGATCATGCATATATCAGAGAATGCCGTAGAAAATATCTCTCTCTCTCAACATGATGTATTGTTGTTTTGCATTTCTCTGCACTGTCTGTAAAATCGGGTCATGGCACTTTGACCCATGTATTTTTACATAGCCTGATGATGGGTTGTTTGAGTCTGTCTTGAAAGATAGAGGTGTTCCTGGCTTCATCTCATGTAGGTTAATCTCAGATCTTGTATTAACTGTAGTTGCACTCTAGATGGCAGTGTTGCCAGTCTATGAGCGACAACGACGTGAACAAAATCAAGTTTTCCTCTATATACGCTGCTGCATCTCTGCTACATAAGTCTTCTGCTACTGTATACCACAACAATTACTATAGATATCAAACGGCTTATACATTGTCTTCCAATCAGAAAACCTCTGTAGCCTCCTCTCTGCTCGACCTGGACAGATTACAGCCCAGCATTGTGGTTATAAAATAGGCCCTTTGTGTCCTCAACAACCAAAACATGACTGATCTGTGGCAGAGGAGAGATAGATAAAACCAATGGAACAATATGGCTGCTTCCTAAATGGCACCCTATTACCTATATATCCTAATGCACTAATACAGTTGAAGTCGGAAGTTTACATTCACTTCGGTTGGAGTCATTAAAACTTGTTTTTCAACCACTCCACAAATGTCTTGTTAACAAACTATAGTTTTGGCAAGTCAGTTAGGACATCTACTTTGTGCATGGCACAAGTCATTTTTCCAACAAGATTATTTCACTGTATCACAATTCCAGTGGGTCAGAAGTTTACATACACTAAGTTGACTGTGCCTTAAAACAGCTTGGACAATTCTAGAAAATGATGACATGGCTTTAGAAGCTTCTGATAGGCTAATTGACATCATTTGAGTCAATTGGAGGTGTACCAGTGGATGTATTTCAAGGCCTACCTTCAAACTCAGTGCCTCTTTGCTTGACATCATGGGAAAATCAAAAGAAATCAGCCAAGACCTCAGCAAAACAATTGTAGACCTCCACAAGTCTGGATCATCCTTGGGAGCGATTTCCAAATGCCTGAAGGTACCACGTTGTACAAACAATAGTGCGCTACTATAAACACCATGGGACCGCGCAGCCGTCATACCGCTCAGGAAGGAGACGTCTTCTGTCTACTAGAGATGAACGGACGTTGGTGCGAAAAGTGCAAATCAATCCCAGAACAACAGCACCTTGTGAAGATGCTGGAGGAAACCGGTACAAAAGTATCTATATCCACAGTAAAAGGAGTGCTATATCGACATAACCTGAAAGGTCGCTTAGCAAGGAAGAAGCCACTGCTCCAAAACCGCCATAAAAAAGCCAGAATACGGTTTGCAACTGCACATGGGGACAAAGATCGTACTTTTTGGAGAAATGTACTCTGGTCTGATGAAACAAAAATAGAACTGTTTGGCCATAATGTCCATTGTTATGTTTGGAGGGAAAAGGGGGAGGCTTGCAAGCCGAAGAACACCAACCCAACCGTGAAGCACGGGGGTGGCAGCATCATGTTGTGGGGGTGCGTTGCTGCAGGAGGGACTGGTGCACTTCACAAAATAGATGGCATCATGAGGATGGAAAATGATGTGGATATATTGAAGCAACATCTCAAGACATCAGTGAGGATGCTAAAGCTTGATCGCAAATGGGTCTTGACCCCAAATGGACAATGACCCCAAGCATACTTCCAAAGTTGTGGCAAAATGGCTTAAGGACAACAAAGTCAAGGTATTGGAGTGGCCATCACAAAGCCCTGACCTCAATCCTATTGACAATTTGTGTGCAAAACTGAAAAAGAGTAAGTGAGCAAGGAGGCCTACAAACCTGGCCAGAATTCACCCAACTTATTGTGGGAAGCTTGTGGAAGGCTACCAAATACTAACTGAGTGTATGTCAACTTCTGACCTCCTGGGAATGTGATGAAAGAAATGAAAGCTGAAATAAATCATTCTCTCTACTATTATTCTGACATTTCACGTTCTTAAAAATAAAGTGGTGATCCTAACTGACCTAAGACAGGGATTTTTTACTAGGATTAAATGTCAGGAATTGTGAAAACTGAGTTTAAATGCATTTGGCTAAGGTGTATGTAAACTTCGGACTTCAACTGTATGTCTGGTTCCCCACTCTGTTCCCTGCTTCAGCATTGACTGTCGTATGTCCTTGTTTACCCGTGTGCCGACGCTGTGCCTGTCTTGTTACCTGTTTGTTCCTGATTAAATGTTGACTCGCCGTACCTGCTTTAAGTCTCCAGCTCATTTACTGCCTTTTAATAAAACATATCTGATATGGATGACTTGCTTAAACAAATGTGGTTTCTACTGACAATTGAGATGTACAAACTATGACATAAGGGGACGACAAGTGGATACGAGGCAATCAGTAATTTCGATTAAGACATTAATGAGCGAGCTAGGACGGACATTTACATTTACATTTAAGTCATTTAGCAGACGCTCTTATCCAGAGCGACTTACAAATTGGAAAGTTCATACATATTCACCCTGGTCCCCCCGTGGGGAATGAACCCACAACCCTGGCGTTGCAAGCGCCATGCTCTACCAACTGAGCCACACGGGACCACACGGGACATAGTCAATATAACTATTTGTTCAGCACTTGTGAAATGTACAGCGATAGAATATGGGCCATTCTTAGTGTTCTCCCTGTACACCAAGTCAGAACCGTAGGATAAATAAAGGGGTTATAAGCAGACAATGAAAGCTCTTACAATATTCAATGATTACATTTATCTAAAACAGGTTATAGGCTACATGTGCACCACCAAGTCAGAACAGTAGGCGAAATTAAGAGGGGAAAATAGACCAAATTAGGGTGAGGCGCATGGGCTACTAACAGTTTACTACACAACATATACTGTAAGTAAGAAAGTAATACTAAGTGTACATATCTGCCTGGCATATTATATAATTTATGCAGCAGTGTACATTACGTTTTTAACTCACCTTGTTGTGCTGTGCTCACCTGAACAGGAAGGTGGCGCGTCTTCCTGGGGCAAATTTTGTCATCAAAGTCTGGTATTCTCTGGATTTATGGTGCTTTCAAGACAACTGGGAACTCTGAAAAAGAGAAGGTCGAATCATGATGACGGTGATCTTCAGGACATAACTCTAGAAAGAGGCCAGTGTTCCCGACTTACAATTCCGAGTTGGATAACGGTTCAAAATGTATTTTCCCAGTCGGAGCTCGTTTTTTCCCCAATTGTCTCAGATTTCCCATTTCCGAGTTAAGTTGTTTTGAGCGTGGCAGAAATTATGCTGGATTGTCAGCATCTGCATTTTGGGCTGCCTTAATTAAGAAAGCAAAAAAAAGAGACTATGTTTGTATGCAGCTTTATTAACTCAATTATTTTTTACATTGTTTGCAAACTGATGTAACATGTATTAATGCCAAAATAACGTGCAAAACAGACAACAAAACAAGTGTGTTAGTGAGACCAGAGGGAGGGCTGACATGCTGACTTTTCCCCCTGGCTGAAAACCTGAGAAGGCGCCGGGCAAAAAATGTGGGGCACAGATGACCTGGCCTCCAAAATCCCCCGACCTGAAACAAATTTAAATGGTCTGGGATGAGTCTGACCGCAGTGTGAAGGAAAAGCAGCCAACAAGTACTCAGCATATGTAGGAACTCCTTCAAGAAAAGCATTTCAAGTTAAAGCTAGTTGAGAGAATGGCAAGAGTGTGCAAAGCTGTCATCAAGGCAAAGGGTGGCTACTTTGAAGAATCTCAAATATAAAATATATTTTAATTTGTTTAACACTTTTTTGATTACTACATGACTCCATATATGTTATTTCATAGTTTTGATGTCTTCACTATTATTCTACAATGTTGAAAATACAGAAAAAACCCTTGAGTGAGTAGGTGTTCTAAAACTTTTGGCCGGTAGTGTGTCTCAGCCCAGACCTACAGTGGCAAGTGGCAGAGAAACGCTGCTGACAGTGGGATTTCTTTTTAATCCCTCGACTCCTGCTGTGTCAAGACATCCCTCCCCAAACAAAAAAAACCCCGAATGAATGAGTGTAAAATTGGTAAATAGTCACTGATATTTCAGTCAGATGTCTAGCCAGCCAGGTAGCTCAAGGGATCTGGCTGTTAGCCAGGTAGCTAGCTATAACTAGCTGGCTAGAAGTATGAAGCTAGAAGCTAACGTTGGACGGAGCCTGACCTCAACAGGAGCAGTTGACTGAAATTAAGCTAGCTATAAACAAAAGATGGACTACTATAAGTTCTCATGACAAAATACTTTTTCTTTACAGAGAGTAGTGAGACCGACAGTGGTCAGGCTGTAATGATGGAGACAAATGAGATACACAGAGACCGGAAGCGTTGAAGCAAGCAAGGAGAGAGGTTAGTAGTACAGTGGTTCCCAAACTGGGCATCGGGACCCCTCAGAATTTTAATAGGGTCCCCTGAGAGAATCTTTAATCTTATCAAACAAATGAATAACTTATATTCTATACCCATTTGAAGAGAAACAACATTAGAAGTTATTCATGCGTTTGATAATATTTTTAAGGATAGCCCCCTTTTTTCCCCAAATTTCACCTAAAATGACATACCCAAATCTAACTGCCTGTAGCTCAGGACCTGAAGCAAGGATATGCATATTCTTGGTACCATTTGAAAGGTAACACTGAATTTGTCGAAATGTAATAGAATGTAGGAGAATATAACACATTAGATCTGGTAGAAGAAAATACAAAGAAAAAATAATTGGTTTCCCTTTTTTTTTTTCTACCACCATCTTTTAAATGCAACAGAAAGGTCCCACATCTAGCCATCACTCAGGTTGTAATTCAGATGGTGTCCACAAGATGGCAGCAGTGTCTGTGCAAAGCTTCAGACGGATAACTTGAAGTATGAGCAAACTACATGGCATTTAGTGTGAAGTCATCCAGGTACATTTGGGCAAATCGTGACGGAGACATTTACATTCACATTACATTTTTCTGCAAGAATATCGTCAAATCTGTATACTTGGACTTTGATTGAGCTTTTCCAGTATTAGTAGCCATATTATAAGTTAAACTTTTGCAAAACACCCAGTTTTCATAACTCTCCATATTCTTATAGTTTTTGTCCAAAAAATAAGAGGCTTGCTGTAGCACAAGGTTAGCAGCTACATTTCCCGATACTCCCGTAAAGCCCAGCTAATTGGCTATCTAGCTAGCTTTGTTTGACCCCGATTGGTGCTTATTTGACAAAGTTACAGTCGATCAAGTGAAGACGGCCCATCGGCGTGCCATGAAGGCGTCGCTCTCTGACCAAATTTGGTGTCCTATAGGATATACTACACCCCTTATGATATAGTGAAGTCTGGTTACGTTCTGGGATCTCTGAGGAATACATACGAACGTGATTTGACTGCTTGGAACAACGTTTAGGGTTAAATTTTCACAGATTCCTTTCTTTTCAAATTGAATGAGTGGAAATACAAAATCGATCGTGCATGCTATATGGACCTTTTTAGGATATGAAAAAGGATTTTATCTAACAAAACTTCATGTTATCTCTGGGACCCTTTGGATGATAAATCAGAGCAAGATTTCAGAATGTAAGTACACATTTCACCTTCAGAGGTGAATTTATCAAACCTATTGCGGTGAAAAAAGTGTTTTGTTTTTAGGATCTCTCCTCAAACAATAGCATGGCATTTTTGCAGTAATAGCTACTGTAAATTGGATAGTGCAGTTATATTAACAAGAATGTAAGCTTTCAGCCGATATAAGACACATATGTACCGACATTTGTTGTTTCTCTAAAATCTGCAATCTTGACACAAGGCTCTGCGTGATTTACAACTGTCCTGTTGACAGGACGCCTATCCCTAAGAAGATTTATTAACCTATGTTCACCCTTTGTGTTAGCTAGCCAACCCTCTGCCTTCACGGCACTGTTTCGCTTGTGCATTTTCTCTGAAAGCTAACTCGTTCACTTAGTTTCCTTCAGCCAGCACTGAACTAGCCATGGCACACCTTCACCACAAGGTAGCTGCTAGCTAGCTAACACCCCACTAGACTCGTGGCTATAGCTTTATATTGTGCTTAATATTGATAGCTGTTAGCCGCAGGTCTCCTAACTAGCTAGCTTGGTGAGCCGTTTACACAAGCTTCTCTTTTGCTAGCCACCAGCCGCAGGACTTCTAACTAGCTAGCTTACGCCATCTGTATGCTGTTCTTACAACAGCCGTTTCTCGGTCCCCTTAGTAAGCCGTGTACCTCGCAATGTCCACTGCTATCCCATTCTAGGACAAACCTAGCCCAGCACTCGAACCCCCACGTTCTTGTGCTTGCAGCTCCATGATAGCGGGGAAAGATTCCCACTATTAATTGCTTGGGTAGGGAACATGTTCAGGAGGAGCTCGAGGACCCCGGGTTCTGTGAACACTGCATACTAGAACAGGTCTGAAGAGGCCAAAATTTGCCAAAATCTCCCTAGCCCCCCTTGCGGAGGATCAGCTCACCGCGAACGAGCCGAGTTGGGGCGAGGTCATGTATAGCCTCGACTCCCTTCCCTCACTGTCGTCAGGCGAATTTGGGGATGTCGATGGATCGAGAGGACTCACGACCCCATTCTCCCATCCTCTCAGGTCCACAGAGTTCTGTCTCCTTCATGTCTGCAAGTGGGCCACTGCCAGACTTGATGTCAAGTGGCTATCTTCTGTAGGGGATCAGGGCCAGTCAAGGGACCTGTATGACAGGAAAAGACTCCAGTCCCACACAACCTTGTTAAAGGAACTGCTCCCCAGATTTTTTCTAAGGGTACCCCAAGCCTGGACATGCACAATGATGGAATCCGGGTTTGGCAACCCTCCCGTGGTGGAGCCGTCACTGGCTCACCACCTCAGCCCCTCGCGCCATGTCACCAGCGCTTAACTCCATTGAAAGGCAGAACGCTTTACTGCTTCCATTTTTCTGAAAACGGTACAAAGCCTCACTCTGCAATTAGAGCCCTCAACCTGACCTCTTTATTGTTGGCTTACCAGGCTGACTTACTGGTTACTGGAGGAGGTGGGGAAGCAACTGAACTCGGAGGCCCTAGACGCTTGTTAGGAGATCTGTATGATTACAGTCCTGAGCCCCCGTTCCTCCGGTAGTGCCATCCAAGGCTGTGGTGTTACCATGAGCCTATCGGTGGTGGGAGGAAGGGCACTCTGGCTGAGCTTATCCAGCTTAACAGACAAAGAGAAAGTGGACCTTCTGGATGCCCCTGTGACACCCAAGGGGTACCCCGTTGTTTCCTGCATCTAGCCACAGCTTCACAGTTGGGAGGGAGCAACAAGCCCCCTTTTAATGGTGAGCTCAGTCCTTTAACTTCTAATTGGTCCCAATCCCGGATCCGGGAGCACCCCCCACAGTAAAAAAGCTGACTAGCATAGCCTAGCATAGCGTCACAAGTAAATACTAGCATCTAAATATCATTAAATCACAAGTCCAAGACACCAGATGAAAGATACACATCTTGTGAATCCAGCCATCATTTCAGATTTTTTAAATGTTTTACAGGGAAGACACAATATGTAAATCTATTAGCTAACCACGATAGCAAAAGACACAACTTTTTTTTCCCACCATTTTTTTCCTGCATAGGTAGCTATCACAATTTCGACCAAATAAAGATATATATAGCCACTAACCAAGAAACAACTTCATCAGATGACAGTCTGATAGCATATGTTTTTTTAGAAAAATGTGCATATTTCAGGTATAAATCACAGTTCTACATTGCAGCTGCAATCTGAAATAGTGCCGAAGCAGCCAGAATAATTACAGAGACCAACGTCAAATACCGAAATACTCATCATAAAACATTTCTGAAAAATACACAGCGTACAGCAAATGAAAGACCAACATCTTGTGAATCCAGCCAATATTTCATATTTTTTAAGTGTTTTACAGTGAAAACACAATTTAGCATTATATTAGCTTACCACAATAGCCGGAAACACAAGCCGTTTACCAGTAGCAAAGGTTAGCGATCGTAACAATCCAGCAAAATATATAATTTTTGACTAACCTTGATATACTTCATCAGATGACAGTCCTGTAACATCATATTACACAATGCATATAGGTTTTGTTCGAAAATGTGCATATTTAGCAGCACAAATCGTGGTTATACAATGTGATTAGTAGCAACATTTCAGGCAATCTGGCCGGCGCCATCTTGGAGAGGCACCTAATCTAATCGATAACTAATCGTAAACTTGACTAAAAAATACAGGTTGGACAGCAAATGAAAGACACATTAGTTCTTAATGCAACCGCTGTTAGATTTTTAAAATTAACATTACTCGACATTCAGCGTGCGTTACAGCGAGACCATGCCTAAATCAATGGCGAACTAATAATTTTACATCTTTCCACAGATATACGAATTAACATCATAAATACCTCTTACTTTTGGATGATCTTCCATCAGAATCTTGGGCAAGTGGTCCTTTGTCCAGAACAATCGTCTTTTGGTTGAAAGATGTCCTCTACTCCTGTAGAAATTAGCTGCTAACGCCGATGTACCGGAGAGGTGCCCAACTCGTGATAACGCCTGACAAAGAAACTCCAGAAAATCGCAATAAACTGCTATAAGTCGGTTTAAATTAACTACCTTATGAAGTTAAGACAAAAAACAAATTAAATCAGAGCCGGAGATAAAGAACTGCTAAACCGAAAGCTTTTGAAGACGCCATGCCGGTTTCCCTCCTGCGTCAGGCGCCTCGTCGAAAAGGCCGGTACTTCCGTTCCAAGAGGTTTTATATTCCCCCAGATGGTGCTATCCGCTCCATTCAAAGTCTCACCGCTTACTGACATCTAGGGGAAGGCGTATGCAGTGCATGTAGCCCCATAGCTTATAAAGGGAATTTATAAACCGACCCTGGAACAGAGACCTCAACTTCAGAAATCTCACTTCTTGACAGGAAGTGAGCTGCAGAATGAGTTCTGTTTCACTCAGAGAAATAATTCAAACGGTTTTAGAAACGAGAGTGTTTTCTATCCAATAGTAATAATAATATGCATATTGTACGAGCAAGAATTGAGTACGAGGCAGTTTAATCTGGGAACGAAAAATCTTCAAAGTGTAAACAGCACCCCCTATTGAGAAAAAGCTAAGACTCAGGCTCCTGAACCAGGCCAAACCTGTAGGGAAGCAGTCTTACACTATAGCCGCAGCAAGGATCCACCCTTCTATCCCTCCTAAGAGTGGTAAGAAGCGTCAGGCTAACCTAAGGCACAGCCCTGGAGGCTGAGGAGGATAGTGTGCAAGGCCTATGGCTCTCTCTTCGGATTCACCAGTTGCTACTGCTTCCCCTCTCCAAAATGTTGCAGCAGTGGAAAGGCAGGGCTGGGTTAAGACAAACTCTATTATCTGTGCAGCATCTCACTGCATGACCATGCTTACATGAGAAAATGGAGGAGACCAGGGGTGAAAGTATAATTAATTTGTACCCGGTACGCAACCTCCTATATGTGCACGTGCTTGCACCAAACACTTTTATGGAACTAATCAAATAATTACATATAAAATCCCTATTAATTCAATTCGATCTCTGGATCTAGTCGTAAAGTTTGTCATTTAACTTTAAAAATGTATTTCATTTTTATTGTGGCATAAACACAACCAGTCGTGATGTTTTCATCTGATTGTCAAACAATCAAAGGGCTCCTTTACTAGGCTATCTGTATACGTTCATCCACTCACAACATATTCCCAGCCTCCAAACAGTGGTGAATGGAAAGAGACATCTGTTAAAAAAAACACCAATAAAATGTAAGGACATTTGGTGATTGTCATTAGGCTAGAATTTATGCGTCCACTGCTATCTGCGCTCGTTTCGGTGTCGGCCACTCATCTCTGCCATGGCAAAATATCAGTGTTTTTCTTGAACCACATCTTGTTTTCAAGTGATAAGTCATTTTTAATTATAAAAAGTGGTCTAATTGTCAAGAAAACTGTAGGCTTTGTTTTAATTATTGTGATAGGCTCATGTTTTACAGGTACGGCGTACTCCCACTATTTATTTAGCTGGGTCGTACCAGACCTCGTTACTTTCACCCCTGGAGGAGACGCACCCTTTATTCCCCCCCGAATGCCTCCCTCACTCAAATCTCCTGCCAATGCCTTCTCGGGTTTTCAGCCAGGGGCAAAAGTCAGCATGTCAGCATGTCAGCCCTCCCTCGGGTCTCACCAACACACTTTTTTTTGTTTCCTGTTTTGCATTAACACGTGTCACATATCAGTTTGCAAACAATGTAAAAAAAAAAAAAGTATATTCGAGTTAATAAAGCCGCATACAAACATGGTCTCTTTTTAGCTTTTTTGAGTTCGGCAGCTCGAAAAATGCAGGTATTGCAGTGCTTTCTGTGGTGGTTCGGCAGCCTGCGCAAAATACAGATTGTAAGGGTTGGTAATGTTCTCTAATTGCGCCGCGATTGGCTCAGTGTTCTGTCACTCATGTGGACACTACGCCACTGCCAAATCTACAGGGGACCTTAAATTCAAGCCCCTTGGGTGCTGACAGATTTACATTAGAATTACCCATCCAAGAAGGCTCAAGGTCATTGGGCACAGATAAAATGACGTCAAAACACGTTATATCTACCATAGCTTTGATTGGACTGATCTTGGCAACATCATACTTTCAAAATCTCAGCTAGCAAGCAGTCATCTTCATGAATGAAGTCAACAATCTACTGGCAAATCCTTTTCAATCCTTGTCATATGGAGAGCACTTAAAGATAAAACGTATCGGTGCTCATCGGCCATCAACATAATAGCTGTTAGAAATCGCAAATTCAACAATAAGTGGTTTGGAAGGAATCAGTGGCTAACTGCAAGCGTTGCAAAGCAAATCACTAGCCTTCTAGTCAGTGGAGAGGGTGTGGTTTAAGGGTCTCTTTTCCAAGCTTAAAAGGATAAACATTCACATGCAACACCATGGACCAGAAAAGGTTGAATACCATAATGTCAATCCAGTTGAATGGTAATCCAACACGGAATTCCAAGT
The DNA here is from genome assembly GCF_045679555.1 of Salvelinus alpinus. NCBI lineage: Eukaryota > Metazoa > Chordata > Actinopteri > Salmoniformes > Salmonidae > Salvelinus > Salvelinus alpinus. The sequence continues at coordinate 3,401,079 of NC_092109.1, forward strand.
CGGGAACTCAGGCCTCTTTCTAGAGCTCCGACCTGAAAAATCACTGACATCATGACTTTATTTTTCAGAGTTCCCAGTTGTCTTGAAAGCACCATAAATCCAGAGAATACCAGACTTTGATGACAAAGTTGGATGACAGAATTAACCCACAAGAACGACCGCCGCGCCACTTTCCTGTTCAGGTGAGCACAGCACACCAAAGTGAGTCCAAAAATCTACTGCATAAATTTTGTAATATGCCAGGGAGATATGTATACTGTAGCTAAGAAAGTAATACTAAGTGTATGTTGTGTACTAAGCTATTAGTAGCCCATGTGCCTCACCCTAATAATTTGGTCCCTTTCCCCCCTCATCATTTAGCCTACTGTTCTGACTTGGTGGTGCACATGTAGCCTATAACCTGTTTTAGAGAAATGTCATCATCAAAAGTTAAGAGCTTTTATTGTCTGCTTATACAGTGCATTCAAAAAGTATTCAGACCCCTTGACTTTTTCCACCTTTTGTTTCTTTACAACCTTATTCTAAAATGGATGACATTTCCCCTCATCAAGCATCACACAATACCCCATAATGACAAAGCAAAAAAACAGGTTTTAAAATTGTTGCAAATGTATCACAAAGAAAGACTCTAGGCTTCAAGCTCTGTTGGGGAATGATGAACCTCTGAAAGCTTGCATGAAGTGGCATGATGACCTTGGTCTCATTTTTGAGGATGAGAAATGGGGAAAGCTCTTTTTAGATGCTCAGCGTCTTTCATTTAAAAAGGCACAAGTTGATGCAATTCAATATTTTACATAGGGTCTACTTTACACCAGAGAGACTGTACAAGATCTATTCCAAATTTTGCCCAAGGTGTAAAATGGGAGTGGGCACACTTATGCATTTGTTTTTGTCCTGCCCTGAACTAAGCAATTATTGGAAAGACATTATTCAGAGTTTTTCCACAGGTCACTAATATGACGGTACCACTAGATCCTTCTTGGAGATGATTCTGTTCTACCAGTTAATATTTGTAGCAAAACCAGATTCATTAAATTGGCAGTCATTGTAGCCAATAAATGCACAGCTACTATATGGAAGAGTGGCATTCCACCAAGCAAGCAGATGTGACTAAAAGAACTTCCTATATTCCACCTGAAAGAATAACACACAATTTACGTAATAAACCCTTTGAATTTACTGATGTCTGGGGGGACTTTCAGCAGTTTCTAGAGACGTCACCTTAGCTGCCTCATTACTACTTTCTTCATTAATGTATTATTATTATTATTATTTGTTTTTGTGTTGAAGCATTTATTTTCTAGCATGGAATGTGAAGGTCATTGTTTATTTTTTGTTGTAATTCAGAGAAGCTAATACCGGTAGAGGGGAGGGGGGGGGGGTGTTCCTGTGTTGGGGAGGGAAGGGTTTTGCACGATGTGCCCCAATGTAGCACGGTATAGGTGTAGGTAGAAGGAATAACGGGGCATTATCTGTGTCATATTTTGATGATTGTTAAAAAAGAAAAGAAAAAAAAAAGCAATAAATATTGTAAAAAAATGTTTTTATTACAAATAAAAAAAATACCTTTTTAACATGAGTATTCAGACCATTTGCTATGAGACTCGAAATTGAGCTCAGGTGCATGCTGTTCCATTGATCATCCTTGAGATGTTTCTACAACATGCTGTGGGGATGTATTTCAGCAGCAGGAATGAGGGAGAGATGAACGGAGCAAAGTACAGAGAGTTCCTGCTCCAGAGCGCGAAGGGACCACAGACAGGCCCGAAGGTTCACCTTCCAACAGGACAACGACCCTAAGCACACAACTAAGACAATGCAGAAGTGACTTCGGGACAAGTCTCTGAATGTCCTTGAGTGGCCTAGCCAGAGCCTGGACTTGAACCCGATCGAACATCTCTGGAGAGACCTGAAAATAGCTGTGCAGTGAAGCTCCCCTGCAAACCTTACGTAGCTTGAGCGGATCTGGAGAGAAGAATGTGAGAAACTCCCAAAATACAGGTGTGCCAAGCTTGTAGCGTCATACACAAGAATACTTGAGGCTGTAATCTCAGCCAAAGGTGCGTTAACAAAGTACTGAGTCAATGGTATGAATACTTATGTAAATGTGATTTCAGTTTTGAAAAATAAACCTGTTTTTGCTTTGTCATTATGGGCTAGTGTGTGTAGGTTGATGAGGTGGAAAAAACGATTTAATCAAATTTAGAGTAAGGCTGTAACGTAACAAAATGTGGAAGGAGTCAAGGTGTCTGAATACTTTTCAGAATTAACTGTCATTTGACATAGTGGATTGTCACATTTGACATTGGTGGTTATTACAGTTATGCCACATTTATGAACTCTTTATAAAGCATGACATACGGTTATTTAGAACACATTCATGTAGTGTTTATGAAGCCTTTATAAGCTGCATGTCATTTAAAGCAGGACCGAATACAGTCCTAAATGAGATTTCTGTATTTCATTTTCAATACATTTGCAAAAATGTCAAACATTTTCACTTTGTCATTATGGGTTAGTGTGTAGATGGGTGAGAAAAAAGATTTAATTAATGTTGAATTCAGGTTGTACAAAATGAAATAAAGTAAACCTTCAATAGTGAACATACTAGCAATATACTGGCTACTGTTGAAAGTCTGCAAAAAGAAAGCTAAAAAATGTGTCTTGATTAGCCTAGTATAGCCATGCTGATATCTCTTTTGGAACGTTTGTCTTAAAGGGGCAGCGTCCTATTTCAAATCGTCTGAAAATGACATACTTCAGAAAACAAATGAATGCAATTGATACAATGCAATTCTAAAGAATAGATTAATGACTTGCATTGCTAAATTATATTACACAGATTTTTAATACATATCATAACCAAATGTAGCCTATTAATAGCTGAATATAGAGAGAAAGCATTTTTCATTTTATTTAATTAGGCAAGTCAGTTAAGAACAAATTCTTATGTACAATGACTGCCTACCCCGGCCAAACTCGGACGATGCTGGGCCAATTGTGCCGTCCTATGGGACTCCCAATCAGGACCAGATGTGATGCAGCCTGGGTTCAACCCAGGGACTGCAATGACGCCTCTTGCACTGAGATGCAGTGTCTTACATGCTGACCAGACCGAACACGTCGCGTGCGCGAGCGTCGCAAAATAAATTTTGAAATCCTTGTTATTCAATTATTGCGCGCGCGCGCCAACGAGCGTCTGCGACGCCAAGGGCTAAAATAGAACTCATTCCTATTTCTGATGCAGATCGCGGTGCAAGTCCTGCCTCTCCCATCTCCTCATTGGTTTATAGAAGCAGGTACCCACGTGGGTGAATGAAAGACGAACTGTTTTGTCAGTAGTCGTGGTAATACAATGAAAGTTTAGATGCGATCACCATATAAGTTAAACGATGAAAAAGCCTGGAAGGAGGAGAGATGACTAAAACGATTCGGTTGGGCGTTTTATGTGTGGATTAATTGTCGGAGTAGAGGTCCTTGTGCATTTCAGGTAAAATAACTCAATGTTTATATCCCAGGACAAATTAGCTAGCAACAGCAAGCTAGCTAAATAGGACAAATTAACGTTAGCTAGCAGGTGCAAGCTAACTAGCTAAATTGCCATACATGTTTAATGCTTTGACCTGTCCCCAAATTAATGTAATTGGTTCAGAGTTTGTTTTGATATTTTAACCTGCATGTCGTGATCGCGTTTGGTGTGGGGGGGGGCAAAATAAATTGATGCACGATAGCGCACGCACGCAGCCGGTTTGGGTTCCGTGTTAGACCGCTGTGCCACTCGGGAGCTCTCTGTAACATATGGTCCCCAGATAGGGGACGTATCAGATATAAAACTAATAAGAACAGATACTACACATGCCAACATGCATGACCCCAATGCATTTAAGAACTACACCATGTCCGGGCCAATAGAAATTCTTAAGGTAATGCTGGACGCTGGCATGTTTCAAATGCAGCCACGGATGTGGCAAATAGGTTATTTTACTGTGCTTTGATTTTTTAACAGCAAGTTTGACTAGTTTATGAAAGGTTTCGAACTGACTGAATAAAGTTGATCTCATATCCTTGCCATTCATAATCATTTTTTTATTTATTTTTTATTTAACCTTTATTTAACCAGGTAGGCAAATTGAGAACACGTTCTCATTTACAATTGCGACCTGGCCAAGATAAAGCAAAGCAGTTCGACACATACAACAACACATAGTTACACATGGAGTAAAACAAACATATAGTCAATAATACAGTGAAAAAAAATAATAAGTCTATATACAATGTGAGCAAGTGAGGTGAGATAAGGGAGGTGAAGGCAAACAAATATATGTATAAATAAATAAAAATATAAAAGGCCATGGAGGCGAAGTGAGTACAACACAGCAAGTAAAATAAAAACTAAAAAAACAATGGAATGGTTGGTTTGCAGTGGAAGAAAGTGCAAAGTAGAGACAGAAATAATGGGGTGCAAAGGAGCAAAATAAATTAATAAATAAATACAGTAGGTAAAGAGGTAGTTGTTTGGGCTAAATTGTAGATGGGTTATATACAGGTGCAGTAATCTATGAGCTGCTCTGACAGCTGGTGCTTAAAGCTAGTGAGGGAGATAGGTGTTTCCAGTTTCAGAGATTTTTGTAGTTCGTTCCAGTCATTGGCAGCAGAGAACTGGAAGGAGAGGCGTCCAAAGGAAGAATTGGTTTTGGGGGTGACTAGAGAGATATACCTGCTGGAGCGCGTGCTACAGGTAGGTGCTGCTATGGTGACCAGCGAGCTGAGATAAGGGGGGACTTTACCTAGCAGGGTCTTGTAGATGACCTGAATCATACAACGTAGTTATATGTCCATAGTATCGCATTGGGACAAGTAAACTAAAGATCTCATTTGTATTTTCAATATGAAGTCCTTTAGGAATTGCCAGACAGTGACTTGTCAGTAGCCTACAAAATCGGTTAGAAAGCTGTTAACTTGGCTCCCTAATTTGCATAACTTGGCAATTTTTCTCCAGAGAAATGATGAAAACATTAGACGAAGATGGTAAATCCTCCTAACTGCAAGACCAATAGTTAGGCTAGTGGAGAGATTGGTTTTCTTGGACCAGAGTTAGGTGATTGAATTGTTTTAAAAGCCATTGGTACTTAGAGTATATGGTATTTTCAAAGATATTGATATACGGTAGGTATACTGATTTAATTAAAGTGTTGACAATGGGGTCGTCAACTGCTGATTTCTGTGTAGCAAAGCCCATGTTTAACGCCTGCTTCATTCTTACCTGTTGTAATGAATACTCAGGGAGAAAAAGGTGAGAATTCACACGCAGAGCGCAGCAGATGATTCCTGCCTTCTGCGAAGGCTTAACAAACGTGGTCACATGCAGGCAATGGTCAAACACAGGTAGGTAGTCAAAACAAACAATATCTCACAACCATACAAACAGAAAGAACTGAACTAAATAGGGAGCTGATGAGACCAGGTGAGAAACAAACACAGGTGAAATCAATGAACAAAAATTGAAAGACAGGGCTACGTTCCAGAACACAAAGAAACAGGGCTACGTTCAAGAACACAAAGAAAAAGAACACAATGTTGACTAAGAAAAGAAAAGCAGAACCTTACACCTGTTTTGCAGAGAGCTGACAAAATGCCTCTTAAAAGGAAGCTTGAAGCCTGTGGAAGTCAGCAGACTCATGCACGATTCCTAAAAGGCCAGTGCAGTCAAAATTATATATTTTTCCTGTTTTTTATCATATGTGACCCGATGTCGTATGTCGCAAGTCACGACTTCATAGGAGAGCCGTTTCAACTTAAACAATATTTTTTTATCAAAATGATTTTTTTTATAGCAGAAATGCCTTCTCGAACATGTGAACTTTCATGTGCCTTAAATATCAAACTTGTATGCCATCGGAAAATACGATAGCAAATGTTAAATTACCAGCCTAGTTTGTTAAGCCACAGAAAAAGTCAGCAACCTTCCCGCTAGCCATGATTGGCTGAGATAATGAGTGGGCTGTACATGCCGAGCAATGAGTTTGTTGTGATGGACTACTTTCTGGAGGACAATCGTGCTATGCTGAATCGCTCTGATTCCCAAAAATGAATCTGTCTGCGGTGAAGCTTTCATCCATGTATACGGATAAGAATCTAACATTGAACCTGTTTGGTTAACTTTAGCTAGCTATGACAATCGGTTTGTATTGCTAGTTAAAGCTTGCTGTTAGCTAGCCAGCTGGAGTTCGATGGCTGGCTTGCTAACGTTACTCTATGGATTGGGATTTTAGTACATTTTTTAGTTAGCTAGCTAACATTAACGTTAAATGTCTAAACAAAAGACCCCAAGTTAAAGTTTGCTGTTAGATAGTGAATGTTAGATGGCTGGCTTGCTAGCTAACATTGAACCTGTTTGGCTAACTTTAGCCAGCTATGACAATCGGTTTGTATTGCTAGTTAAAGCTTGCTGTCAGCTAGCCAGCTGGAGTTCAATGGCTGGCTTGCTAACGTTACTCTATGGATTGGGATTTTAGTTCATTTTTTAGCTAGCTAGCTAACGTTACATGTCCAAGGCGGAACAACCTCTGTCACTGACATAAGTCAGACAGATATACGTCATCAGCTCGCAACAGAACATTGTACTGTCTACACTCGGTTTGTTGTTTATATGAAAATATTTTCATTAAATAGATTTTAATCAGAACTAGTTTTGTTGCAAAGTTTTGTTGCAAAGGATTCCACGACGCGGTTAGCCTTTACGGCTGGGACTGTTTGTGTTTTTTTTCTTGCATGGTTGTTCTACAGACACTGTCGTCGTCGTGGGAAAGACTCATTGTTATCTTTTCGTAAAACAACTGGTTGCAGTAAAGAACCAACCTGGATACTAAGGAGATCCTGAGGGAAATCAGCGAGTACCAACATGTAACGACTCCTACCGAAGGTGGCTCCCCTTCTTGTTCGGGTGGCGCTCGCGGTCGTCGTCACCGGCCTACTAGCTGCTACTGACTTTTCCTCCCCCTCCTTATTTGTTTAGTGGTTACACTTGTTTGTGGTTAGGGTGATTAGTGGGGCTTTATTACCCAGCAGCCCGGCCCGCTGGGTGTGCGGGATTGTTTTGTGTACAGGTTGTACATGCTTGTGTGTCACGGTTAGTGTACGTTGTGTCTTTGGTATTTCATGTTCTCGTTTATGTGGTGGAGCATTCATTTTGGAGTGGCGTCGTGTTAACCTATTTTTGTGTGATTAAATTAGAACGCTACTCTGAACTCTCTGTCTCCTGCGTTTGACTCCTTCCTCCACTACACCCCGGGCATTACACAACAGCTTTACGCTATCGAGGAACAACATACTCCATCATGGAAAGATCCGACTACCTCACAAAATAACTATTTGTCTACAAGTTTATATACACTGCTCAAAAAAATAAAGGGAACACTTAACACTTCTGTGAAATCAAACTGTCCACTTAGGAAGCAACACTGATTGACAATAAATTTCACAAGCTGTTGTGCAAATGGAATAGACAAAAGGTGGAAATTATAGGCAATTAGCAAGACACCCCCAATAAAGGAGTGATTCTGCAGGTGGTGACCACAGACCACTTCTCAGTTCCTATGCTTCCTGGCTGATGTTTTGGTCACTTTTGAATGCTGGCGGTGCTTTCACTCTAGTGGTAGCATGAGACGGAGTCTACAACCCACACAAGTGGCTCAGGTAGTGCAGCTCATCCAGGATGGCACATCAATGCGAGCTGTGGCAAGAAGGTTTGCTGTGTCTGTCAGCGTAGTGTCCAGAGCATGTAGGCGCTACCAGGAGACAGGCCAGTACATCAGGAGACGTGGAGGAGGCCGTAGGAGGGCAACAACCCAGCAGCAGGACCGCTACCTCCGCCTTTGTGCAAGGAGGAGCACTGCCAGAGCCCTGCAAAATGACCTCCAGCAGGCCACAAATGTGCATTATTATTATTATTTATTTGGACATCACACATTATAGTCTTACTCTTAGACAGACATCGTACACACTCTCACTAAATCACATTCAATATCATACACATCAACCTACTCAGATTTACTGCACACATAATATCTTGTCTCAATTGTCTAACATCTGTGGCATTGGCTCAAAGGCAAACAGGCAAGGGAATACAACAAACATTGCTAGAACCTATTTCTTGAATTCAAAATATCAGACATTTTAAAGCTCTAATTTTGACCATCATATGGCAGTAACTTTACAAGCACAAAACTATGGTCAATTTAGACTGAGAATAGTATCTACAGTGCCTTGCAAAAGTATTCACCCCCCTTGGCATTTTTCCTATTTTGTTGCATAACAACCTGTAATTTAAATAGATTTTTATTTGGATCTCATGTAATGGACATACACAAAATAGTCCAAATTGGTGAAGTGAAATGAAAAAAATAACTTGTTTAAAACAATTCTAAAAAATTAAAAACAGAAAAGTGGTGCGTGCATATGTATTCACCCCCTTTGCTATGAAGCCCCTAAATAAGATCTGGTGCAACCAATTACCTTCAGAAGTCACATAATTAGTTAAATAATGTCCACCTGTGTGCAATCTAAGTGTCACATGATCTGTCATTTGCTGAACCTGTGTTATACTGGAAAAATTCAGTTATAGATAATTTTGTCTTAGTTAAAAATAAGTTGTCCTCCAGTAAACTTTGATAACATTTTCAATATCCCCGTCCACGTGGAAAATCTATAAGAGTTATGTGAAGGCCAATTAGATGATGATCCGATCGCATTCTGTCTCCTATTAAAACGTTTTTAACCTTTGATGCAAGAGAGAAAGAGACAAGGAAGTAGTCAAGACGACTAGCTTGATTAAGTCTTCTCCATGTATATCTCACTAGGTCGGGGTTTTTTAGTCTCCAAATATCCACTATTTCTAATGTGTCCACAATATTTGTGATTTCCTTAAGGGCATGGTGATGATCGGTTGTAGAGTGACACTGTGTTTTCATCTCCTACCATAATGATTTGATCATTGTTGCAATAAATTGGTATACATGTTCGAAGAAGTATGGATCATCCTGATTTGGACCATATAGATTAATGAGCCAAATCTCTTTTTCGTCCACTTTCATACTCAAAAAGATCATCCTTCCTTGTGAATCATTCCTGACTATTTACACATTCAGATCAAAATGTTTGTTAATTAACATCATCACACCTTTTGCGTTCCTTTGTCCATGACAGAAAATTATTTCACCACCCCATTCCCTTTTCCAAACAACTTCATCTAAGGATGTAGAGTGAATTTCCTGTAAACAGTATATGTTATATTCCTTTTCTTTTAGTTATGTAAAGACTGATCTTTTTTTATAATCTGCTAAACCCGCTACAATTATAACTGGCTATACTTACTTCACCCCTTACCATAACTACAGTGGCTTGCGAAAGTATTCACCCCCTTGGCATTTTTCTTATTTTGTTGCCTTACAACCTGGAATTAAAATAGATTTTTTGGGGGGGTTTGTATCATTTGATTTACACAACATGCCTACCACTTTGAAGATGCAAAATGTTTTTTCTTGTGACACAAACAAGAAATAAGACAAAAAACTGAACTTGAGCATGCATAACTATTCACCCCCCCAAAGTCAATACTTTGTAGAGTCACCTTTTGCAGAAATTACAGCTGAAAGTCTTTTAGGGTATGTCTCTATAAGCTTGGCACATCTAGCTACTGGGATTTTTGCCCATTCTTCAAGACAAAACTGCTCCAGCTCCTTCAAGTTGGATGGGTTCCGCTGGTCTACAGCAATCATTAAGTCATACCACAGATACTCAATTGGATTGAGGTCTGGGCTTTGACTAGGCCATTCCAAAACATTTAAATGTTTCCCCTTAAACCACTCAAGTGTTGCTTTATCAGTATGCTTAGGGTCATTGTTCTGCTGGAAGGTGAACCTCCATCCCAGTCTCAAATCTCCGGAAGACTGAAACAGGTTTCCCACAAGAATTTCCCTGTATTTAGTACCATCCATCATTCCTTCAATTCTGACCAGTTTCCCAGTCCCTGCCGATGAAAAACATCTCCACAGCATGATGGTGTTGGTGGGATGGTGTTCTCGGGGTGATGGGAGGTGTTGGGTTTGCGCCAGACATAGCATTTTCCTTGATGGCCAAAAAGCTAAATTTTTGTCTCGTCTGACCAGAGTACCTTCTTCCATATGCTTGGGGAGTCTCCCACATGCCTTTTGGTGAACACCAAACGTGTTTGCTTATTGTTTTCTTTAAGCAATGGATTTTTTTCTGGACACTCTTCCGTAAAGCCCAGCTCTGTGAAGTGTGTGGCTTAAAGTGGTCCTATGGACAGATACTTCAATCTCCACTGTGGAGCTTTGCAGCTCCTTCAGGGTTAGCTTTGGTCTCCTAGTTGCCTCTCTGATTAATGCCCTCCTTGCCTGGTCTGTGAGTTTTGGTGAGCGGCCCTCTCTTGGCAGGTTTGTTGTGGTGCCATATTCTTTCCATTTTTACTGGGTGACTTTTACTTCAGTCATTTTCTATTAAGGTATCATTACATCTGGACACTTTTTGTTTACCTGGAATTTTTCCTTATTGTTGTAACGGCCATCGTTGCATGAAGACGTGGACCAAAGCGCAGCGTGGTAAGTGTTCATGATTTATTCATAAAACTGAACACTGAATAACAAAAACAACAAAGAGAACGAACGAAACCGAAACAGTTCTGTCTGGTGCAGACACAAAACAGAAAACACCTACCCACAAAACACAGGTGGGAAAAGGCTACCTAAGTATGGTTCTCAATCAGAGACAACGATAGACAGCTGCCTCTGATTGAGAACCACACCCAGCCAAACACACACAGAAATAAAGCATTGCACCGGAAAGTAGAGCATTGCAGTAGTCTAACCTAGACGTAACAAAAACATGGATACATTTTTCTGCATCATTTTTGGACAGAAAGTTTCAGATTTTTGCAATGTTACGTAGATGGAAAGAAGCTGTCCTTGAAACAGTCTTGATATGTTCGACAAAAGAGAGATCAGGGTCCAGAGTGATGCCGAGGTCCTTCACAGTTTTATTTGAGACGACTGTACAACCATCAAGATTAATTGTCAGATTCAACAGAAGATCACTTTGTTTCTTGGGACCTAGAACAAGCATCTATGTTTTGTCGGAGTTTAAAAGTAGAAAGTTTGCAGCCATTCACTTCCTTATGTCTGAAACACAGGCTTCTAGCAAGGGCAATTTTGGGGCTTCACCATGTTTCATTGAAATGTACAGCTGTGTGTCATCTGCATAGCAGTGAAAGTTAACATTATGTTTTCGAATGACATCCCCAAGAGATAAAATATATAGTGAAAACAATAGTGGTCCTAAAACGGAACCTTGAGGAACACCAACATTTACAGTTGATTTGTCAGAGGACAAACCATTCACAGAGACAAACTGATATCTTTCCGACAGATGAGATCTAAACCAGGCCAGAACTTGTCCGTGTAGACCAATTTGGGTTTCCAATCTCTCCAAAAGAATGTGGTGATCGATGGTATCAAAAGCAACCCTATGGTCTAGGAGCACGAGGACAGATGCAGAGCCTCGGTCTGACGCCATTAAAAGGTAATTTACCACCTTCACAAGTGCAGTCTCAGTGCAATGATGGGGTCTAAAACCAGACTGAAGCATTTCGTATACATTGTTTGTCTTCAGGAAGGCAGTGACTTTCAAGGAAGGCAGTGAGTTTCAACAGCTTTTTCATTTTTTTTTTGAGAGGAATGGAAGATTCGATATAGGCGATGGTTTTTTATATTTTCTGGGTCAAGGTTTGGCTTTTTCAAGAGAGGCTTTATTACTGCCACTTTTAGTGAGTTTGGTACACATCCGGTGGATAGAGAGCCATTTATTATGTTCAACATAGGAGGGCCAAGCACAGGAAGCAGCTCTTTCAGTAGTTTAGTTGGAATAGGGTCCAGTATGCATCTTGAAGGTTTAGAGGCCATGATTATTTCTGTCATTGTGTCAAGAGATATAGTACTAAAACACTTGAGTGTCTCTCTTGATCCTAGGTCCTGGCAGAGTTGTGCAGACTCAGGACAACTGAGCTTTGGAGGAATACGCAGATTTAAGTAGGTACCAGTAGATACCGAAACAGTCAAAGGCCCTTTTTTCAAAAGTGAGTTTACAAGTGTATCAACTTTCACAGCAGAATTTCTTTCCCATTGTTCCTAAAAAATGCAGTGTATGATATATAATTTTGTAGCTCTGAGTCTCTACTTTTTACCAATATAAAAAAACGAATTTCAAATTGTGCTACATAAGACCCGAATCCAGGTGGTGAGTCACATTTTGTACAACAGCTGATGAAGCTAACACTGTAAAAGTGTGATTTAAAAAAAAAATCAATGTTATTTCCTGATAGTTGCTGGTTGAAATTACAAACTAGCATTAGAATGTACCAGAGGTCACCAAAACAGAGCTTGTTCAACAAAAATGTCTTAACCAGGAAGCATGGCTGGCTACTTTTCCTATTTGGCTGTCTACTCCATGAGTTGTGGAAAAAAACTGGGCAAAAGTATTAGCCTACTGGCCCTTCTCCCTATTAAAGTCATAACTCACAGAGCTGTTCCCCTGTTGGTCACAAGTAGCACCACTAAGAGGATTAGGCTGAAACGAGAAGCACTCAAATATGCAATTACAAAGCAACAGTATTGTTTTGTCTGAGGTGATATTTTCTTTAAGTAACGTGCTGTATGCCAAGTATCTCTTTAGACTTCCGTCTATTCTCACAGGTGTAACGTCATGAGAATGTTGTGAAGATGAAAAGTCCTCTGTCATTTTTAAGCTGTTAGGTTACCTGTGAGAATAGAGCTTTTCTCTTGAGGTTTTCAACGATTGGGAATGTTGAGAAGTTACTGTCAACACCTACACATGAAAGGAGCTCATGTTTGTCTTGTAAGAGGGCTTGAATTACTTTTCATCCATTACTTTAAAACCTCTATGGGATCGGTGTCCCTATACTAGAATGATGTTGTAAGTAACAGCAAACTTTCCAGGATATAGACATGTCTTATATGGGCAGAAAGCTTAAATTATTGTTAATCTAACTGCACTGTTCAATTTAGAGTAGCTTTTACAGTGAAAAAAACATGCTATTTTTTGAGGAGAGTGCACAACAACAACAAAAACTTTTATCACGGCAACTGGTTTGATACATTCACCTCTGAAGGTAAATAATGTACTTACATTCAGTAATCTTTCTCTGTTTGTTATCCTGAGGGTCCCAGATATAAAATGTTTTGTTTGATAAAATCCATTTTTATATTCAAATGTAGGAACTGGGTTCTACAGTTTGACCCCACTGCTGTCTCTAGCTCCACACCGACACCGCCCGGCCATCTAGATGTGTGGAAGTTAGTGTATATGCTATTGATCCATCATGTATGACATTCCTGGGAGTGTGTAAACTTACATTTTGTATTACCATATCATTTTGCATGTTCTTTATAGTTATGTACTTGAAAATGTATCAATTGACCAATTCGGCACATTGGGCAGACTTGATGCAAAATACTGTGCAGTATTGCAATGCTTCACTGGATTAATATGAAACTTTGGACACACACTAAACTGCAATATTATATTATGTCCTTTCTCTTGCATTTCAAAGATGCTAAAAAAATATATGTTTTTTATTTGTATTATCTTTTACCAGATCTAATGTGTTATATTCTCCTACTTTCATTTCACATTTCCACAAACTTCAAAGTGGTTCCTTTCAATTGGTATCAAGAATATGCATATCCTTGCTTCAGGTCCTGAGCTACAGGCAGTTAGATTTGGGTAAGTCATTTTAGGCTAAATAAAAAAAAGATTGATGAATTCCAGCTAATTTCTTATCAGTTTCAATATTTTATTTTGAAGGAAAGGTTGTGGTTTGGGATGGCCATCTGATGAAAGAGATAGTAAAAGTATAGCTGCTCCGACAAAGGAAGTTTTTCCACAGCAAACAAAAGGGAGGCCATGAATGAAAACACACACATTCACACGTGTGTGCGCACGAACACACACTGATTTAGGTGGGAAACCCTTCCCTGATAGCCTTGAGCTTTGCCGCATTAACTACTGGCAAGCTAAGTTTCTTGAATAGTAAAGTACATTAGCATCCTCAACTATATACGAGCAACTTTTTTATTAAGGCCTCGCCCCTTGACTTCTTAAAATTGGTTTAAAGAGATTGGTTGGTAAAACGTTTCTCGGGTTTTTACTGTGGATTAAGAGTTCCTGCAGGAGCTGGTTAGCTATTTGTAGAAGTGATTTTTCTACATCACTTACAATGAATCGCCTCAGAGACAATCCACTCTATCCATAGAGATTTAACCACAGGAGGTCTCACTGAGCATTTGTTCAGCAATGAGCAGAACCCAAAAATGTTTTACATTAACAATGCTTTCAACTTGCTCTGAGTGTCTAATTATCACTGTAGTGTGCATTAGACGTCGCTGAGGTGTGCAGAGTTACCTCAAGACTAAATAATTGCTTGCCTAACAATATCAAATACTTTACACCTGCTCAAATATTGACATAGTCTCAGTGCAAACTAGTGGTGTAGGTTTGAACCAATACCTCTTCATTCATGCTCGATAGGAATATGAGCTCATTGTTTGTGTATGTATTACATGATGGTGCACATAATGTAGTTAATGGTGTAAATGTGTGAATACCAACAAATCGTCGATTAAAAATATGTATCCATAAAAAAACAGTATGTGATTTGGGTTACTTTCAAAACTTGGTTCACAGATTCACTCTGGCATCGAGCAATGGTATGGCATTTTTTTTTTTAAAGATTTGGATGATGTGATGTCAAAGCTGTGGCATTGCTTTCAGGGATGATATTCTGGTTTCTTCGAACAAGGAAAGACCAACCCATACATGCACACACAACCACACAGCATTGACTGACAATGGGTTCCCAAGAGTAAACATTTTCTGTGAGACAGAAAAACCACTAACTGCCAGTCTGTGGGTGGCGAGGCGTCTTTCCTTGCATTAGCCTAATTCCTTATTAACTACTCTCATCAACAGCTGCATTGACAAACCATGACACAGGTTTTTCATTGTATTTCACCTTTATTTAACCAGGAAAGACCCTTGAGGTTAGAAATCTCTTTTTCGAGGAGGTCAGCAGGAAGTAGTCAGCGTGGACATACAATACAATGTAATACAATACGTTAAAAACAATCACAATAGTCAACAAAATGTTCCTCTGTCAGAGCTTTAAACTCAGCAAGCGATACCCTCTCCTCCAGTTTTAAAGTATTTTACAGCTCGTTCCAAGACCACGGAGCATTATAGGAGAATTATGTTTTTCCCATTTCAGTCCTGGCCTTAGAAACCGTGAAAGATAGTAGCAGCTGGGACCGGAGACTATAAGTTTGTGATGACCTTATTAGTGAGGAGCACAGATAAGTAGGCAATAGTCCAAGCATGGATTTGTACACAAAGAGATAGTAGTGTTTCAACCTTCTTGTAGGTGATGGGTGA
Organism: Salvelinus alpinus; assembly: GCF_045679555.1. Classification (NCBI taxonomy): domain Eukaryota; kingdom Metazoa; phylum Chordata; class Actinopteri; order Salmoniformes; family Salmonidae; genus Salvelinus; species Salvelinus alpinus. Next base: position 3,416,598 of record NC_092109.1, read on the forward strand.
GTGGTCTTGCGTTCGTTATAAATCTAAGCGCCCTGTGATACAGTGTCCAGCATCTAAAGGGTGCTGGCTGAGGCTTGCATGTAAACAATATCACCATAATCTAGCACAGATAGAAATGTATTGAACAAGGTCTTCCCTGACTGACATAAAGAAACACTATTTATTCCTGAAATAAAAACTCAACTTCAATTTCAGCTTTTTGGATAACATTTTAACGTGCTCATCTATCCACATACCAATACACTTATAAGAGGGCACATTTTAAATGTGTTGAACATTTACAGTTAAAATGTTCAAAGTGACTCCATTTGTCTGCTTTGAGATTGGAAAAAAACCATTAACTGTGTCTTGCTGGCATTCAGCACAAGTTTCAGGTTGGTAAAGTTGTTTCTGAATGTTGTCAAATGTTTGTAAGTTCTGAAAAGTATTGTCAGTGTTAGAGGCACAGGAATAAACTACTGTGTCATCAGCATACAAATGTTGATTTGTAGATTTTACATTACTACCAATATACAGTTGAAGTCTGAAGTTTACATACACCTTAGCCAAATACATTTAAACTCAGTTTTTCACAATTCCTGACATTTAATCCTAGTAAACATTCCCTGTCTTAGGTCAGTTAGGATCACCACTTTATTTAAGAATGTGAAATGTCAGAATAATATAATTATTTATTTCAGCTTTTATTTCTTTCATCACATTCCCAGTGGGTAAGAAGTTTACATACACTCAATTAGTATTTGGTAGCATTGCCTTTAAATTGTTTAACTTGGGTCAAATGTTTTGGGTAGCCTTCCACAAGCTTCCCACAATAAGTTGGGTGAATTTTGGCCCATTCCTCCTGACAGAGCTAGTGTAACTGAGTCAGGTTTGTAGGCCTCCTTGCTCGCACATACTTTTTCAGTTCTGCCCACACATTTTCTATAGGATTGAGGTCAGGGCTTTGTGATGGCCACTCCAATACCTAGACTTTGTTGTCCTTATGCCATTTTGCTACAACTTTGGAAGTATGCTTGGGGTCGTTGTCCATTTGGAAGACCCATTTGCGACCAAGCTTTAACTTGCTGGACGTAGTGACGTCACACCAACAAAAACATGTTTTTCTTCTCACAAAAACCTTAAGTGTCAAATAAAATGAAGTGGCTGAAGTGTTTCCATTACCCATTTAGGCAAAATGCACATCAGTCCTAATAAATTGGTGACATACATGTAGCCTATGCCCTCTCTCCTATCTGTTCCATGTCTCAAGGAGCCAGCGAAATCATATCCTAATATTTGCCATATTCTAATAATTGTCATGTGCCAATATATTGCCACGGTCCGTGTCACAGTCAGACTTGCACTCCTGTAGATCTGAAATGGAGTAATTGGATGGTGAAACATGCCAGTCAACCAGAAAAGCAAGGTGAAGCAATTCACTTATTCTTGAAAGTCAGGACAATCCTTATCCTGCAAAGAAACATTTTCTTCTAGTTCAAAAAATCTATTTAGCAAGCAGTAGGCATTTAGAATTAAGGAGCTTTAATAGTGACGTGTTGACAAAATTATTTGTCAATCGTCATTTATTTGAAAACACTTTCCATCAATATTTGTCACAATAAAGAAAGTTTGAGAAAAGACAAATCCGCCCCCGACGAACGGATAAAAATGTTGTTGATCATGTTGACAATGTATCTTATATTGTCCGTTTTCATTACACATGTGGCAATGATTTTTTGTTGTTGCGACATTGCTTTTGTCGAAAAAACCTGGGTCAATGAAAACCTACCTAGTGACAACTCAAATCGCTTTGAAAGAAAAGAGCCTTCCAATTACCCTTCTTCTTACCTAATGAAAGCTTGTAGCCGACATAACAAAACAATGTTTATTATTCAATATTGTTTAGACAATCAAATAATATAATTGAAACTTAAACAATTTCCAGAATCGAATGCAAAAATAGCCTTCATTTATTTAGTAGGCTATAGGCTACTCAAACTTTATCAGCCGCACAGGTTGAAACTTCACATGGCCTGATATAAATGAACAAAAGCCTGAAATAATGTATGCAAATAATACCATTGTTCCACAGTATCAACAAATTAAACTAAGGAATGGTTTCAAATTTCAACTGATTTCATATCATGTGAGTTATTTTAAAAGAGCACATAATAGAATTGGCTTGCTCCGATCCCTCTATGTCCTGTTTGTAGATGGAAGGCTCTGGTCATGCTCATTGAAAAATGTTTAATTCCCTTTGTGTCTGTCTCCTACAGAGGGAAAGTCTCCAAACTCCACTTCAGGAAAGCCACCATTACACACACACTCCTACACATGCGAAACCTTCAATAACTTGGGAAAAACCAGCACCATCGGTAACATGACGGTCCTCCATGATAAGACCATTCATATACAACGTTTTAACCTTAAAAATGTCATGACAACTAACTGAAGAGGTAGTATGTGAGAATGGATGTGTTGTGCTCATGGGGGCTTTGTAACTGAATTAGTGGCATTGAGGTCTCCCTCATCAGAACCAGAGTGGAAATGATGTGTGTGAGGGTTAGGGTTAATGACCTCTAAGTGGCTTCGTCCACTCCTCATAGAGCCACTTATTAAAAGGCTATGACTTCGAGGCTATGGTTGCTCTGAGGGAAAGAGCTCTTCACCTTGTGTTTTTTTCAATCAATAGTGGACAGCTGTTTTACAGTTTCTAGCCTGACTTTGCTGCTTAGTGGTAATAGACACCACTTTCCATGGCACATCCCTTACCAATCCAAGATTAAAGGGCCTTTATTGTAAGCTGTTAACGGCTTCATTACCACAGGTAAGTCTGTTTGATTTTATGACAAGTTTTACAAGTTGTGGTGTCCAGATAACTATTGCAGCATTTTATACAATTTTAAGTCATCACAAGCTGTGGATACAGGTATAAACGCTGACTGTGCAAACACTGTAACTTTCCAAAAGCACGCAGTCATATCTTTTGTTCTGCCCTGGAGCACTTATTCATTATGTGCTCTGCCTTCTCTCGCTCCGCCAGTTTGGCGGTCTCGCCAAAAAACTGTGATGTTGATCAACTTCTGACTGATAGAGAACAACCCTGGGGCCTTTAATATTGCAGACGGGTAATGCTCGGGCCCACGCTGGCTCCAAGTCTACATCCTCTCCTCTTTACTTCCGGCAATTTTGCAACATTGCAACAGTGATCAGTATGCGGCCCAGTTTAAAGCTGCCACTGAATCACTTTTTTCAATTAGCCAGTAGTACTTCTCTGAACAGCTGCCAAGGGGGAGAACAAAGCAATTTCATCCACCTCTTGTCTGAGGCATAAGCACAGCAAGGACAAGCGGCAGGAGCTCCGGGAAGCAGCCGATGCTAACACGGCTAGGCTAGCCCTGCTCAATGTGGACAGCTAGACGCCTGAATCAGCATTCAGCACTCATTGTGTCTGTCTTTATTATGTTGCTGGCAGTGGCATATGATATGATATTACTCTGGACTGCAGTATCTTGTCATGTCAGGTTTTGGAGGGACGTGTCATTCTCTACTCACATTGGGCCTACTGACACAAACAGATTTGACTGGCAGGCTAAGGGCTGGCAACACATGAGCACATCAGTGAGAACATACTGTGTCACATACTGTATCATCAGCTATTACAGGTTTTTCCAAACTGGGGTACTGGGGGTACGCGCAATGCCGTCGGGGGTAAGCCAAATAAAAATTTGATTCTCACCTGAGAAGCCTCGTTTCACTGCCAAAAATAAAATTACATCTAGTGTTCAGCGAAATAACAACACAATGTCAAATACATGTAGCCTTGTCAAATAATTAATATTAACCGTTACTCTCTCACAGGAATTCCACTAACGGTCCTTATGGAGCAAAACGTAGCTGCTGCTCATTCCGTTTGCTCGAAAATGAATGGTTAAAAAAAAGTAAGGCCCGCGTCCATAGAGACACGTACCAGCTCTACAGGTAGTACTGCTACTACCAGCAGTACTGCCCCTGTCGACGACACAAGTTGTTCTGCTTCCACGAGCACATCCAATGCTAGCATCAGTAATTCTACATTTGTTGTTAGCCCAGCTAGCATGGACACTGACAGTTGTGAATCTGATGCAGCCGAAGAGCTACTGCCCCCTTACCTGGGAAAGCAATGAACAACAGACCGGGACGTTGGACCATCGCTGAGGCGCAAATATGATGAGAACTACATTGATTTGGGGTTCATTTATATTGGGAGTAGTGCCTTTCCTCAGTACTTTAGCACATATAACACACTGTGGCTATCTCACAACTCGATGAAGCCTTCACTCTTGCGCAGACATTTAGAAACAAAACATGCCAATTTGAAAAATAAGCCACAGGAGTTTTTTGAGTGAGAATTAAGATGACTTTCGAGTAGTAAGACATGTATAAAAGCAACATATACCATTAATAAGAAAGGGCTAGAAGTGTCTTATATGGTGAGCTACTGAGCGGCTAAGACAGGCAAGCCCCCTGCTATTGTGGAGGACTTAATTCTATCTGCTGCCGCGGATATGGCTGGGACAATGCTTAAATATGACTGGGACAATGCAAAAAACTATACAGACAACGTCTTTCTCAAACAACGCTGTTTCACGACGCATCAGTGACATGGCAGGAAATGTTTTGAAACAATTACTGCTTTGAATACAAGCCAGTGAATTCTATGCATTACAGCTGGATGAGTCAACAGACGTGGCGGGCCTGGCACAGCTCCTGGTATATGTCTGTTATGTTTATGGTGGGTCAATTAAGGAAGACATCCTCTTCTGCAAACCACTGGAAACCAGGACAACAGGAGAGGATATTTCTAATGTACTCGACAGCTTTGTGACATCTAATGTACTTTGGTGGTCAAGATATGTTGTTATCTGTACTGATGGCGCATAAGCCATGGCAGGGAGACATAGTGGAGTGGTAATGCACGTGCAAGCAGTTGCTCCCGATGCCATTTGGGTACACTGCAGCATCCATCGAAAGGCTCTTGCTGCCAAGGGAATGCCTGACAGACTGAAAGACGTTTTGGACACTACAATGAAAATGCTTAACTTTGTTAAAGCAAGGCCCCTTCCCTGAACTCTTGTGTATTTTCTGCACTATGCAATGAAATGGGCAGTGACCGTGTAACGCTTTTAAAACATACAGAAGTGTGCTGGTCATCAAGGGGCAAAGTATTGACCCGTTTAAAAAAAATTGAGAGACGAGCTTAACGTTTTCTTTACTTACCAAAATGTTCACTTGTCTGACCGCTTGCATGATGACGAGTTTCTCACATGACTGGCCTATCTGGGTGATGTTTTTTCTTGCCTGAATGATCTGAATCTAGGATTACAGGGACTCTCTGCAACTATATTCAATGTGCAGGACAAAATTCAGGCTAAGATTAAGAAGTTGGGGCTCTTCTCTGTCTGCATTAACAAGGACAAAACACTGGTCTTTCCATCATCGTATGATTTTTTTGTGTGCAAATTAACTCAAGCTTACGGACAATGTCAAATGTGATATAACCAAATGTGATATAGCGAAGCACCTGAGTGAGTTGGTTGCGCAATTACGCAGGTACATTCCCGAAACGGTTGACACAAACAACTCGATTCGTTATCCCTTTCATGCCCTGCCTCCAGTCCACTTTCCAATATCAGAACAAGAGAGCCTCATCGAAATTGCAACAAGCGGTTCTGTGAAAATTGAATTTAATCAGAAGCCACTGCCAGATTTCTGGATTTGGCTGCACTCAGAGTATCCTGCCTTGGCAAATTGTGCTGTTAAGACACTGATGCCCTTTGCAACCACTTACAGTGGGGAGAACAAGTATTTGATACACTGCCGATTTTGCAGGTTTTCCTACTTACAAAGCATGTAGAGGTCTGTAATTTTTATCATAGGTACACTTCAACTGTGAGAGACGGAATCTAAAACAAAAATCCAGAAAATCACATTGTATGATTTTTAAATAATTAATTAGCATTTTATTGCATGACATAAGTATTTGATCACCTACCAACCAGTAAGAATTCCGGCTCTCACAGACCTGTTAGTTTTTCTTTAAGAAGCCCTCCTGTTCTCCACTCATTACCTGTATTAACTGCACCTGTTTGAACTCGTTACCTGTATAAAAGACACCTGTCCACACACAATCAAACAGATTCCAACCTCTCCACAATGGCCAAGACCAGAGAGCTGTGTAAGGACATCAGGGATAAAATTGTAGACCTGCACAAGGCTGGGATGGGCTACAGGACAATAGGCAAGCAGCTTGGTGAGAAGGAAACAACTGTTGGCGCAATTATTAGAAAATGGAAGAAGTTCAAGATGACGGTCAATCACCCTCGGTCTGGGGCTCCATGCAAGATTTCACCTCGTGGGGCATCAATGATCATGAGGAAGGTGAGGGATCAGCCCAGAACTACACGGCAGGACCTGGTCAATGACCTGAAGAGAGCTGGGACCACAGTCTCAAAGAAAACCATTAGTAACACACTACGCCGTCATGGATTAAAATCCTGCAGCGCACGCAAGGTCCCCCTGCTTAAGCCAGTGCATGTCCAGGCCTGTCTGAAGTTTGCCAATGACCATCTGGATGATCCAGAGGAGGAATGGGAGAAGGTCATGTGGTCTGATGAGACAAAAATAGAGCTTTTTGGTCTAACTCCACTCGCCGTGTTTGGAGGAAGAAGAAGTATGAGTACAACCCCAAGAACACCATCCCAACCGTGAAGCATGGAGGTGGAAACATCATTCTTTGGGGATGCTTTTCTGCAAAGGGGACAGGACGACTGCACCGTATTGAGGGGAGGATGGATGGGGCCATGTATCGCGAGATCTTGGCCAACAACCTCCTTCCCTCAGTAAGAGCATTGAAGATGGGTCGTGGCTGGGTCTTCCAGCATGACAACGACACGAAGCACACAGCCATGGCAACTAAGGAGTGGCTCCGTAAGAAGCATCTCAAGGTCCTGGAGTGGCCTAGCCAGTCTCCAGACCTGAACCCAATAGAAGATCTTTGGAGGGAGCTGAAAGTCCGTATTGCCCAGCGACAGCCCCGAAACCTGAAGGATCTGGAGAAGATCTGTAGGGAGGAGTGGGCCAAAATCCCTGCTGCAGTGTGTGCAAACCTAGTCAAGAACTACAGGAAACGTATGATCTCTGTAATTGCAAACAAAGGTTTCTGTACCAAATATTAAGTTCTGCTTTTCTGATGTATCAAATACTTATGTCATGCAATAAAATGCAAATTAATTACTTAAAAATCATACAATGTGATTTTCTGGATTTTTGTTTTAGATTCCGTCTCTCATAGTTGAAGTGTACCTATGATAATAATTACAGACCTCTACATGCTTTGTAAGTAGGAAAACCTGCAAAATCGGCAGTGTATCAAATACTTGTTCTCCCCACTGTACCTATGTGAGAGTGAATTCTCGGCCCTCACTAGCATGAAAACTAAATACAGGCACAGACTGTGTGTTGAAAATGATTTAAGACTGAGACTTTCCAATACAACCCAGCATTGCAGAATTATGTGCATCCTTTCAAGCACACCCTGCTCATTAACCTGTGGTGAGTTATTCAGACTTTTTGATGAACAAATAAGGCTTTATATGTAAGATGGCTAAATAAAGAGCAAAATTATTGATTATTATTATATTATTATTTGTGCCCTGGTCCTAAAAGAGCTCTTTGTCACTTCCTACGAGCTGGGTTGTGACAAACTCCCACTCATTCTTATGTTTAATAAATGTATCGTATAGTGTGTGTGTGTGTCAGGCTTACAATGATGGCAAAAAACAACATTTGAGAGTGCGCTGACCCTGGTGCTAGAGGGGGTACGAGGCTGGAGGTTGAACGTTTGAAGGGGTACGAGACTATAAAAAGTTTTGGGAACCACTGACTGAGCTGTTACATGCTTCCTCTCTGGTGGCCATTTTTCCCTTGTTGTATATACCCAAGCTCTTTACTCTGCCACAGTTCTCTTTCAGTCGACTCGGTTCGACATCGCACTATGGGACATGCCCCCTCGTGTCCTATTCGCTGAAACCCTTTCAATCACGCCTAACAGCCCATTCAGAGCTTTGTGGGCGTGAGCCTCGCGTGTAGCACCTGCAATGCTCTGGTTTCCTCATTCAACTCCTCTTCACAAATCTAGTATTTGCTTATGAAACTGTTTTAACAGGTTTCTTCAGAAAACTTAGCTCTCAATTAAATTGCTCCATTCGGTGTGGGTTACCACTCCACCATGGGGCGTTGAGTTGCTTCTTTTCTATCGACAGAAATTCTGATAACTTATGCTTCGCTTTACCAAGCGAAGTTACCTCAGTTAGCTCCCCACCATTCAGTTAGCTAGCTGAACTGCAGAGTGTCTTAACTAGCTAGCTAGTTGGCTAACAGCGCCACACACAGTTCTGGCTAGCAACCAATGGGCCAACCCCCACTCGGTTTTCTTGGCTAAACTCGAGCGGTGCTGTTTATTCAAGTGTGTTACCCCACCATGAAGCACCATTCTTTATATTCCCCTGTAAAAGATAAACCTAACTGTGCTTTTTACCTCAAGCTGCTTTGTTTACGCACTGCTTCGTTTACGAGTCATCACTTGGTACGAGTCATCACTTCGTTTACGAGTCATCACTTGGTATTAACACTCACTCGTTCAACTCGTGATCTCTAGCTCTCCTTCGGTCCCCACCGTTTAGTTAGCTAGCTGAACTGCAGAGTGTCTTAGCTAGCTAGTTGGCTAACAGCGTCACACGTGTTTTTTTTAGCTAGCAACCATTGTGCTAAAAGATAAAGCTAGCTGTGCGTTTTTTCCTAGAGTGGCTTGGTTTACACAGCGAGTTGTCACTTCGTATTAACATACGCTTGGCTAGCTATCATCACTCTTGTGATAATAGCCTGCTAGTTAGCTAGCATCCCTGTTAGCTCTACTTTCACTACCCTGAACATATGTAGCACTTATTTCCCACTCCCCTGGTAAATAAAGCTTCCTGTTTCTGATTACTTTGTTTCAAACTATCATCGAACATAAACAAAGTACATGGCAAGTATTGTCCAGGCCTCATTCTCTTTTATTGTATTTTTGTTTATAACGTTTTGGGTGGCCCATCAATTACCCCCCCTCTTTGGAGGTAAAAAATAAACCTGTTTTTTACAGCTTTGTCTTTTGTTGATGCATGTACATTCTACACACATTTTACATACATGGCTTTTTCTCATTTCACATAGCAATGATATTTTGATATACATTACATTTCGTTCTTGCTTGAGGTAGATTTAGTTTACAACAAACTCCCAGGCTTTCCCGCTGCTTGAGCGCCCGGCAAAATTATTCGCAGGGGGTGGACCTTACAGACAAATCCGGGAATTGAGGACGATGGCATGTCTCTTGCCGTATCAGGCAACGCCTTCTCTGACCAAGAGGTGGATTACACCCCTGAAGAAGAGTTGCTCTGCTCTGTTCTCCTCAACTTGTGTTGACCAGCCAAACTGCGGAGGTAGGGTAGTAGTCAATGACTGATCTCCCCTTCTTCGAGGTGATCAGACGCGCTGCCACCAAACTTGAGGTGGGGTATCCTACGCCTACTCCGCCTACCAAGAACACTAGGATGGATGGAATTACCCCTCAGGATAATTCCACAAACGTCCGACAACGTATACAAGCCTTCCCAGACTGTGTGTTGTTTAAAAAAATATATATTTCACCTTTATTTAACCAGGTAAGCTAGTTGAGAACAAGTTCTCATTTACAACTGCGACCTGGCCAAGATAAAGCAAAGCAGTGCGACACAAACAACAACACAGAGTTACACATGGAATAAACAAGCGTACAGTCAATAACACAATAGAAAAAAAAGAAAGTCTATATACAGTGTGTGCAAATGGCGTGAGGAGGTAAGGCAATAAATAGGCCATAGTAGTAATTACAATTTAGCAAATTAACACTGGAGTGATAGATGAGCAGATGGTGATGTGCAAGTAGAAATACTGGTGTGGAAAAGAGTAGAAAAGTAAATAAAAACAATATGGGGATGAGGTAGGTAGATTGGGTGGGCTATTTACAGATTGGGTGGGCTATTTACAGCTGCAGCGATCGGTCAGCTGCTCAGATAGCTGATGTTTAAAGTTATTGAGGGAAATATAAGTCTCCAGCTTCAGCGATTTTTGCAATTCTTTCCAGTCATTGGCAGCAGAGAACTGGAAGGAAAGGCGGCCAAAGGAGGTGTTGGCTTTGGGTATGACCAGTGAGATATACCTGCTGGAGCGCGTGCTATGGGTGGGTTGCTGTTATCGTGACCAGTGAGCTGAGATAAGGCGGAGCTTTACCTAGCATAGACTTATAGATAACCTGGAGCTAGTGGGTATGGCGACAAATATGTAGCGAGGGCCAGCCGACTAGAGCATACAGGTCGCAGTGGTGGGTGGTATAAGTGGCTTTGGTGACAAAACGGATGGCACTGTGATAGACTGCATCCAGTTTGCTGAGTAGAGTATTGGAAGCTATTTTGTAGATGACATCGCTGAAGTCGAGGATCGATAGGATGGTCAGTTTTATGAGAGTATGTTTGGCAGCATGAGTGAAGGATGCTTTGTTGCGAAATTGGAAGCCGGTTCTAAATTTAATTTGGGATTGGAGATGCTTAATGTGAGTCTGGAAGGAGCTTACAGTCTAGCCAGACAACTAGGTATTTGTAGTTGTCCACATATTCTAAGTCAGAACCGTCCAGAGTGGTGATGCTGGACGGGCGGGCATGTGCAGGCAGCGATCGGTTGAAGAGCATGCATTTAGTTTTACTTGCATTTAAGAGCAGTTGGAGGCCGAGGCAAGAGAGTTGTATGGCATTGAAGCTCGTCTGCAGGTTAGTTAACACAGGCCAGAAGTTTACAGAATGGTGTCGTCTGCGTAGAGGTGGATCAGAGACTCACCAGCAGCAAGAGCGACATCATTGTTATATACAGAGAAGAGAGTCGGCCCGAGAATTGAACCCTGTGGCACCACCATAGAGACTGCCAGAGGTCCGGACAACAGACCATCCGATTTGACACACTGAACTCTGTCAGAGAAGTAGTTGGTGAACCAGGCGAGGCAGTCATTTGAGATACCAAGGCTGTTGAGTCTGCCGATAAGAATGTGGTGATTGACAGAGTCGAAAGCCTTGGCCAAGTCGATGAATACGGCTGCACAGTAATGTCTCTTATCGTTGGCAGTTATGATATTGTTTAGGACCTTGAGCGTGGCTGAGATGCACCCATGACCAGCTCTGAAACCAGATTGCATAGCGGAGAAGGTACGGTGGGATTCGAAATGGTCGGTAATCTGTTAACTTGGCTTTCGAACACCTTAGAAAGGCCGGGTAGGATAGATATAGGTCTGTAGCAGTTTGGGTCTAGAGTGTCACCCCCTTTGAAGAGGGGGATGATCGCGGCAGCTTTCCAATCTTTGGGAATCTCAGACGATACAAAAGAGAGGTTGAACAGGCTAGTAATAGGGGTTGCAACAATTTCGGAAGATAATTTTAGAAAGAGAGGATCCAGATTGTCTAGCCCGGCTGATTTGTGGGGGTCCAGATTTTGTAGCTCTTTCAGAACATCAGCTATCTGGATTTGGGTGAAGGAGAAATGGGGGAGGCTTGGGTGAGTTTCTGTGGGGGGTGCAGGGCAGTTGACCGGGGTTGATAGGCAATAGTAATATAGGCAGGTTACCTTGGCGTTCTTGGGCAGGGGGACTATGTTGGTTTGCTTTAACCAAGTTCGTATAATAGACCGGGTCAGGGATATGTTGAAAATGTCAGTGAAGAGATTTGTCAGCTGGTCAGCGCATGCTTTGAGCATGCGCCTGGCCTTGCAGTCTTGTGAATTTGAACCTGTTTATAGGTCTTATTCACATCGGCTACGGAGAGCAAGATTACACAGTCGTCTTGAACAGCTGGTGCTCTCATACATGGTTCAGTGTTTCTTGCCTCGACATGAGCATAGAAGGCATTTAGCTTCTCTGGTAGGCTTGTGTTGCATGTCAACTCACGGCTGGGTTTCCCTTTGTAATCCGTGATAGTTTGCAAGCCCTGCCACATCTGTCGAGTGTCAGAGCCGGCATAGTGGGATTCGATCTTAGTCCTGTATTGATGCTTTGCCTGTTTTGATGGCTCGTCAGAGCAGGATTTCTTATAAGAGTCCGGCTAGTGTCCCGCACCTTGAAAGCAGCAACTCTAGCTTTTTGCTAAGTGAGGATGATGTCTGTAATCTATGGCTTCTGGTTGGGATATGTACTGTACGTACGGTCACTGTGGGGATGACGTCATCGTTGCACTTATTAATTAAGCAGATGATTGATGTGATAAACTCTTCAATGTTATCGGATGAATTGAGGAACATATTCCAGTCTGTGCTAGTGAAACAGTCCTGTAGTTAGCATCCACTTCACGGGAACAATTCCGTATTGAGCGCATCGCTGTACTTTCTATTTGAAGCAGGAGTATAGAGTTTTGGTATGATTTGCGAAAGGGGAGGGCCTTATATGCATTTTGTGTGTGGAGTAAAGGTTACCTAGAGTTTTGAGGCCATAGTTGCAGAGGTGACATGCGGGTAAAAATGAGGTAAAACAGATTTCAGATTTGCTGCATAAAAATCACCAGCCACAAGAAACGCCGCTTCTGGAATGTGCATTTTCTTGTTTGCCTATGACCCTATACAGCTTGTTGAGTGCAGTTTTAGTGCCAGCATCAGTGTGTGCTCATAAATAGACAGCTATATAAAATATAGATGAAAGCTCTCTTGGTAAATAGAATAGTCTGCAGTTTATCATGAGGTATTCTAACACAGGCGAGCAAAAACTCTGGACTTTAACATTAGAGATTGCACACCAGCTGTTGTTAACAAAGAAACAAACCCCTCCTCCTTTCCTCTTACCCAAGTCTGCCAGCCGGTCTTGGCAATGATTAGAAAAACCAGCGAGATGTACTCTGAGTGTACAAAACATTAGGAACACCTTGCTAATATTGAGTTGCACCCCATTTTCATCTCAGTACAGCCTCAATTCGTCAGGGCATGGACTCTACAAGGTGTCAAACGCGTTCCACAGGGATGCTAGCCAATGTTGTTGACTCCAATGCTTCCCACAGTTGTGTCAAGTTGGCTGGATGTTCTTTGGGTGGTGGACCATTCTTGATACACGTGGGAAACAGCTTAGCGTGAAAAACTCAGCAGTGTTGCAGTTCTTGACACACTCAAACCGGTGCTCCTGGTACCTACTACCATACCCCGTTCAAAGGCACTTAAATATTTTGTGTTGTCCATTCACCCTCTGAATGGCACACATTCACAATCCATGTCTGTTGTCTCAAGGCTTAAAAATCCTTCTTTAACGTTTCTCCTATTGTTCATCTCCACTGATTTTAAGTGGATTTAACAGGTGACATCAGTAAAGGATCATAGCTTTCACCTGGTCAGTATATGTCATGGAAATGCTTTGCTGCTTATCTTTTGTACACTCAGTGTATATCCATGTCTTCGTTCAGCCATTGACTCTGAGAAACATAAGATATTACAGATTTTCAATTAAGTTATATTTTCTCTCCCGATGTAGTCTCGTCAGGATGGTGCCTCGCCTGCCTCGCTTTCGCCGTTTCCTCTTTCGAGTCCCAGGGATTAGGGCCTTGTCCGGAGTTAGCAGAATGTCCAGAGCTGTCGACTCGTTGAAGTAGAAAGTTCATCCAAATCAAGGTTAGTGATCGCTGTCCTCATGTCCAGAAACAGTTTACTGTCATAGGAAATGATGGCGGAGACATTATGATCAGCGTAGAAAAAAATTGCAGAATTGGTCAGGAGCCCATAAGACGGCTGCTATCCACTGCAGCGCCATCTTCATGTACAGAATGAGAAAGAAGATGTACAGGCAGGAAGAGTAAACTGTTCTAAATTAGCAAGCCAAAGGGAATGATCCATCACGTTGCATCAGGAAACTCTAAGTACAGTACATGTTTTTTTTGCATAGACTATTTCATAAACTAACTCCTCTATTATTCTAAGCTCACCTTCACTGTATTGTTACCTGGTGATCTACATTCTGTGCAGTGTGTGTGTGTGTGTGTGTGTGTGTGTGTGTGTGTGTGTGTGTGTGTGTGTGTGTGTGTGTGTGTGTGTGTGTGTGTGTGTGTGTGTGTGTGTGTGTGTGTGTGGTAATCACAGACGGTTACCATTGTTACAAGGGTACAATAATGCCAAGAACAAATGTCAGCTGATGTCGTAAGGAACCAAATAATGCAGTCAACTAGATACTCCATGGATTGGATCAGCTAGAGCTGTCATCTCCCTTCAATGAATAAACATCGTCATATCTTCTCCTCTATTACTTCATAATGAATATGTAGGCCTTGATTCAACACTCCATTGATTTGTGGTACTTATGTCTGAGTAGTTTCCCTTCAAGGTTTTCCATTTAAGTAGCCCTTTTCTTGCAACTTGAAACCACAGGCCATCATTAGCCCGTCCATGCAGACCCTCCTCTGCATTCGCCGGGGCTTTTCATTTGTTTACCCTGAAAGGAAGTCATTTCTCAGTATTTCCTGGGACATAATGACCTGCATTAGCCAATTGTAGCTGGGAATTGACGAGGCTTGATTATAGATGTCGGCATAGCATTGGAAAGTCACACAGTATGCATAATGCATGTTGGTCATTTCCTCAAATCGTTTAGACATTGTAATCAAATCTGTCATGGTCACCAAAACATTTCATGAGATTAGGTTGTGTCATTCGAGAATTATCTGTATTCTAAGGTACAGCTTTCAAAGTTCTTGACATTTTCCATATTGATTGACCTTCATGTCTTAAAGTAATGATAGACTGACTTTTCTCTTTACTTATTTGAGCTGTTCTTTCAATAACATGGACTTGGTCATTTACCAAAAAGGGCTATCTTCCGTATAGCAACCCTACCTTGTCACAACACAACTGATTGGCTCAAACGCATTAAGAAGGAAAGAAATTCCACAGTTTAACTTTTAAGAAGGCACGCATGTTATTTGAAATGCATTCCATACCTCATGAAGCTGGTTGAGAGAATGACAAGAGTGTGCAAAGCTGTCATCAAGGCAAAGGGTGGCTACTTTGAATAATCTAATACACGATTTTGTTTACTACATGATTCCATATGTGTTATTTCATAGTTTTGATGTCTTTACTATTATTCTACAATGTAGAAAATAGTCAAAATAAAGAAAAAAAACCTTGAATGAGTAGGTGTGTCCAAACTTTTGACAGGTACTGTGTGTGTGTGTGTGTGTGTGTGTGTGTGTGTGTGTGTGTGTGTGTGTGTGTGTGTGTGTGTGTGTGTGTGTGTGTGTGTGTGTGTGTGTGTGTGTGTGTGTGTGTGTGTGTGTGTGTGTGTGTGTGTGTGTGTGTGTGTGTGTGTGTGTGTGTGTGTGTGTGTGTATAAAATAGGGAATGGGTAAAACAGTAAGTTAACATTATTAAATCGATGTACATAGGGAAGCAGCCTCTAAGGTGCAGAGTTGAGTAACTGGGTGGTAGCCATCTAGTGACAGTGACTAAGTTCAGGGTAGGTTGTTGGGTGGAGGCCAGCTAGTGATGGCTATTTAACAGTCTAATGGCCTCGAGATATATACGCTTTTTTCAGTCTCTCAGTCCCAGCTTTGATAAACCTGCACTGACCTACTGGATGATAGTGGGGTGAACAGGTCCTTGATGATCTTCCTGGCCTTCCCGTGACACCGGGTGCTGTAGATGTCCTGGAAGGCAGGCAGTGTGCTCCCGGTGATGCATTGGGTAGACTGCACCACCCTCTGGAGAGCCCTGCGGTTGTGGACGGTGCAGTTGCCGTACCAGGCTTTACACAGCCGACAGGATGCTCTCAACAGTGCATCTGTAAAAGTTGGTGAGGGTCTTAAGGGCCAAGACAAATTTCTTCAGCTTCCTGAGTTTGAAGAGGCGCTGTTGCGCCTTCTTCACCACACTGTCTGTGTGGGTGATGCATTTCAGATTATCAGTGATGTGTACGCCGTGGAACTGGTAGCTTTTCACCTTCTCCACTGCTTCCCCTTTGATGTGGATGGGGGGGCGTTTTATTCCTCACCTCCTCCCAGTAGGCTGTCTCATCGTTGTTGGTAATCAGGACTACCACTGTGTCGTCTGCAATTGAGTTGGAGGTGTGCGTGGCCATGCAGTCATGGGTGAACAGGGAGTACAGGACGAGGCTGAGCACGCACCCTTGTGGGGCCCCTGTGTTGAGGATTCGTGTAGTGGAGGTGTCGATGTCTACCTTCACCACCTGGGTGCGGCCCGTGAGGAAGTCCAGGACCCAGTTGCACAGGGCAGGGTTCAGGCCCAGGGCCCCGAGCTTAATAATGAGCTTGGAGGGTATGGTGTTGAAGGCTGAGCTGTAGTCAATGAACAGCATTCTTACATAGGTATTCCTCTTGTCCAGATGGGATAGTGAAGTGTGCGGTGCGATGGCGGTTGCGTCATCCGTGGATCTATTGGGGCGGTAGGCAAATTGCAGTGGGTCTCGGGTGTCGGGTAAGATGGAGGTGATATGATCCTCAAAGTACTTCATGATGACAGAAGTGAGTGCTTTGGGTCGATAATCATTTAGTTCAGTTACCTTCGCTTTCTTGGGTACAGGATCAATGGTGGACATCTTGAAGCATCTGGCGACAGCAGACTGTGTCACTCTGTCATGTCAGACAACATGTTGTCTGGAACATTGACATTACTGCATTGTGATAGATATACGCCCATTGTTCATAAAGAGTGTTTCCACTGCCTTTTTCACACATCTCCATTCCAGCATCGTTGACAACACTTGCTACTCTTTTAAACTCATCTCAATATGGTGAGGGATTATTGTTTCTGAGATCAGGGCATCAGAATCTAAGCTTTGCTCCGTTAATGCTACAAGACAAGTCTGGAGCACATGGACCTCCACTAACCAGATGTTGGACTGTGTGGAGAGATAGTATGTCAAATGTGACTCATTTCAGGAAACTAGGTGTATGTCGCAGATCAATACTTCACAGGAGAGCCATTTGAACGTAAACCTTTGGTAGAAGCCTACAATAAGGAACAATTCCATGTAAACAGAAAGTTGACAGATATAAATATTTTATAAATATTAGATGCTTACCCAGACACATTTGTCTAAATTGATGGGTCATGTGAAATAAATGCTTTAACCCCCAGCCACATCCAGTAGTGAAAAAAAATACTAAATTGTCATACTTGAGTAAAAGTAGAAATCATTTCAAATTCCTTATATTTAAACCAGACAGCACAATTTATGTATCTTTTGACGGATAGCCAGGGACACACTCCAACACTCAGACATAATTTAAAAACATAGCATTTGTGTTTAGTGAGTCTGCCAGATCAGATGCAGTAGGGATGTTCTCTTGATAAGTGTGTGAACTGGACAATTGTCCTGTCAAAATGTACTTTTGGGTGTCAGGGAAAATGTATAGAGTAAAAAGTATATTATTTTCTTTCAGAATGTAGTGAAGTAAAAGTAAAAGTTGCTAAAATTATAAATTGTAAAGTAATGTACAGATACCCCCAAAAATTACTTAAGTGGTATGTTAAAGTATTTTTACTTAAGTACTTTTGACCACTGCCCAAATGCCTTTACAACAGTACATTAGCATACTGTATATACACTGTTACACACACACTTATCACATAGTATTCCATACATAAGTTAATGAAAATAATTTTCACCTGTAGTGCTGGTACTGCTTGATCTATGGCAGCGGCCTGAAGTACAGAGTCAGGTGTTGTTGCCAGCCATATCTTTCCACCTGCACCATAACCATCCTCCAGTCCAACCAGCTGTGGGATGTTGACCTCTGTCACAGTGCTGTCCTTCACAACACCAGGAATCTCAGACAAAGTGTTCACTCTGGTCTTTCACTACACACACTTCATGCAAATAATGTTAGCTAGCTAGCCAGCCATCTAACATCAGCTGGTTAGCTAACAGCAAACTTTAACTAGCAATACAAACTGATTTTCATAGCTACCTAAAGTTAACCAAATAGGTTCAATGTTAGCTAGCTAACATTAGGCTATAACTAGCAATGCGAAATGGTATTCTGAGAAAACATCACTAACGTTAAACACAATTCATACATGTAAATTAATGTTAGCTAGCAAGCCAGCCATCTAACCTCAGCTAACGTTAGCTAGCTAACAGCAAGCTTTAACTTGGGTTATTTTGTTTAGACATGTCACGTTAACGTTAGCTAGATAAAAAATGAACTATAACCCCAATCCATAGAGTAACATTACTAGCAATACAAACCGATTGTCATAGCTAAATTTAACCAAATAAGTTAGGTTGAATGATAACATTAGCTAGCAAGCCAGCCATCGAACTCCAGCCGGCTAGCTACCAGCACGCCTTAACTTGCAATGGAAACAACTTTCTGACAAAATTACAAACGTATAATGTCTGAAACTGTAGGTAGATTCTTCCCTGTGTACATGGATGAAAGCTTCATGGCAACTGCAACCCCTTTCATTAGACATCCTGTGTCGTTTCCGTTTAGTTTGCACAGCTTGTTTGGCCCGTTGAGTTCCACTGACTTCAAAACTCGGTAAACTTCTTCCGTGACAACAACACTGTTGATCGCCGTTTCTTTCCCATCACCGTCATCAGACGACTCTACAATGTCTTCTTCAATGAAAATGTTTTGACCTAAATCAGGGATTTCCTCGTCGTCTGATTCATTTTCAGAGTCAGAGAGAGTCAGCATGGCACAATCATCCTCCAGAAAGTAGTCCATTACAACTTTTTCCCAAAAACGCTATATCTTTAGAAAAACTGCAGTAGAAAGGATTATCTACGCATAAAGAGCAGCTCATTTTATAGACACAAGATGCTACACCGCAAAATAATCTGAAACTCATCTCTCGGCATGTCCAGCCCACTCATTATCTCAACCAATCATGGCTAGTGGTAAGGTTCCTGTCTTTCTTTTTTTTTTTTTTTTTTTTTTGGGGGGGGGTGGATCAGCTTCATATTGCGGAAAGAATGTTTTTTCCAATGTAATTGTCTGCATCATTTCCAATCCCCCATATTTCTTTGGGTAAATATATATATCCATTCACGTATGCATACATATACACATATATACATACACATACCTACATAGACATACATACTTTTTTTTAAAGAGTATACCTTTATTATTATTCCCTGCAAACCCTACCACCGATCCCCCAATTGGAGTAAACTGATAAGCATTTCTGTTTTTACCTTCAATTTATACATCTTATACACATTTACAGACACAGTCTACTTTATAATAGTTCTCTCTTGTTTGTTCTTAGTCCTTCCTCTATTTCTGTTGTCCATCCAGTTTGATTTCCACTTGTAACTGTGCTATTTCACAATAGCTCCGCACCTATACACATTTCACAGATCCCGTATGCCCTACATTGTTTATCTTGTTATTAGTCCCACCCTTCAGCTCCACTCAACCTTTCCCATCTATCTTCCAACATCATCCATTTCGGATTTTTATTTGCCATATATTTTCCAGCTGTGCTGTGATGCTTCACAAAAGATTTGAATCTTCCTATTCTCATAGCTTCCACGGATTGTAAATTAAAAATAAACATTTTTGCTAAAATAATTATTATATTATTGATTGATTGACTATGGCTTTTCAAATCCCCCAGTATTGCTATCTGTAGCGTTAGTTCTACGCAAATGTTGCAATTCTTCAACCATTCCTGGACCTGTGACCAAAAACGAGCTACAGTGGGGAGAACAAGTATTTGATACACTGCCGATTTTGCAGGTTTTCCTACTTACAAAGCATGTAGAGGTCTGTCATTTTTATCATAGGTACACTTCAACTTGCGGACAATACCAAAATAAATGGTCTAATGACTCTGCCTCCTCACAGCAGAATCTACAGAGCTGAGAAGATTGTATCCCCCATATATATAACATTCTATTAGTTGCAAGAATTTTGTACAATAATTTAAATTGAAAAATTCGAAGTTTTGAATCCGGCGTTGTTTTGCGTATCAATTCATAAACCATGTGCCATGGAATGGGTACATCGAAAATCTCTTCCCAACTATTTTGCAATTTATATGGCACAGCTGTAAGTTTTTTGGTCCTTAAATGAAATTGGTATATGTTTTTATTTATCACACTTTTCTTTAACCATTTATGTTCTTTAATATAAGGCCGACATACAAGTTCCTTACTTTTATCCCCTTCCACCTGCCTCTTCCATTTTTGTGGTAATGCTGCAATTAATTGGTTGTAATTTTGGGTAGAGCAGACATTTCCATATGTCTGTGTTAGCTGCATGTGTGACATTACTCCACCAGTCCTATTTATGATATCATTCACAAAAATTATACCTTTTTTAAACATTTCTTCGATAAATACAGTTTTTTTATCAATTACAATATTTGAATTTAACCACAAGATTTGTTGTACTATTTGTTCCGTCCTTTCAGGTGGATTAAACTGAAATTGCAACCAACTTTCTAAGGCTTGTTTAAAAAATAAAGATATTTTGGAGATTATTTCCTTTTCAAGCAACCGAAAGTGAGCAGGTGTAATCTGAATAAAGGGAAAAAGGCCCTTCTTGAACATAGGATGAGACATTCGTACCAATCTACTAGAGAACCAGTTTGGATTTAAGTATAACTTTTGTATGACTGATGCCTTTAGTGAGAGGTCTAATGCTTTAATATTTAATAATTTCTGCCCTCCGAATTCATATTCGTTATATAAATAGGCCCTTTTAATTTTATCTGGCTTGCCGTTCCAAATAAAATTGAATATTTTTTGTTCATATAATTTAAAAAGCAGGTCACTAGGTGTAGGCAAAACCATAAGCAAATAGGTAAACTGTGATATGATTAAAGAGTTAATCAGGGTGATTTTCCCACAAATAGACAGGTATTTTCCTTTCCATGGTAGCAAGATCTTATCTATTTTTGCTAACTTTCTATAAAAATTTATTGGAGTGAGATCATTTCTTTCTTTTGGGATTTGTATACCGAGTATGTCCACATCACCGTCAGACCATTTAATTGGTAAACTACATGGCAATGTAAAATGTGTATTTTTTAGTGATCCAATACGTAATATGGTACATTTATCATAATTTGGTTTTAATCCAGAGAGGATAGCAAATGTATCTAGATCCTCTAAGAGGCCGTGGAGAGATTCTAGTTGTGGTTTTAAAAGAAAACATGAATCATCAGCGTACAATGACACCTTAGTTTTTAGGCCCTGGATTTCTAATCCCTTAATATTAATGTTTGATCTAATTTTAACAGCTAACATTTCTATGGCAATAATAAATAGATATGCCGATAGTGGACAACCTTGTTTTACTCCTCTAGATAGTTTAAAACTTTCTGAGATGTAGCCATTATTTACTATTTTACACCTAGGGTTACTATACATAATTTTTACCCATTTTATAAGAGATTCCCCAAAATTGAAATATTCTAGGCATTTATATATAAACTCCAGTCGTACTTTATCAAAAGCCTTTTCAAAATCAGCTATGAAAACCAGGCCTGGTGTCCCCGATATTTCATAGTGTTCTATTGTTTCCAGTACTTGCCTTATATTATCTCCAATGTATCGTCCATGTAAAAAACCTGTCTGATTAGGATGAATAATATCTGACAAAACTTTTTTTATTCTATGCGCCAAGCATTTTGCTAGGATTTTTGCATCACAACACTGAAGTGTAAGAGGTCTCCAATTTTTTAAATGGACTGGATCTTTATATATACCACTTGGGTCCTGTTTCAGTAATAATGATATCACACCTTCTTGTTGCGTGTCTGATAATCTATCATTTATATAGGAGTGGTTAAAACAAGCTAATAGTGGTCCTTTGAGTATATAAAAAAAATGTTTGTATACTTCCACTGGTATGCCATCCAGTCCTGGAGTTTTCCCATCCTTAAAGGCCCCAATTGCATCAAGTAGTTCCTCCTCTGTAATTAGGCCTTCACATGAGTCTTTCTGTACAGATGTTAATTTTACATTATTATTAGGGAAAAAATCCATACAATTAGTTTCAGTTAGTGGAGATGGAGGAGCCTGAAACGAAAATATATTCTTAAAGTACTTTACTTCCTCTTTCAAAATATCATTTGGTGAATCATGCGTGACTCCATCATTTGTAACAAGTTTTAATACGTTTTTTTTTGGTAGCATTTCTATATTGAAGATTGAAAAAGAATTTGGTGCATTTTTCCCCATATTCCATCCAGTTAGCTTTATTTTTGTAATATATTACACTGGATCTTTCTTGAATAAGTTCCTCCATTTCTTTTTGTTTTTCCTCTAACTTATTCTGTGCCTCTATGGTACCGTTTTTATTGTTATCTAACTGTACTGTTAGTCCTTCAATTTCCTTTGTTAATATGGACTCTTTTGATCGAAATTGCTTTTGTTTTATAGATGAGTACTGAATTGCATGGCCTCTAAAGGCACACTTAAAAGTGTCCCATACAATATCGGGATCTGCTGTACCTATGTTATGTCTAAAAAAGTCAGTTATAAATTCTTCTGTCCTAGTTCTAAACAATTTATCATCTAGTAGGCTTTGATTAAATTTCCAATATCCTCGCCCACGTGGAAATTCTGTAAGAGTAATATATATGCCAATTATGTGATGGTCCGACCGCATTCTGTCCCCTATCAAACACTTTTTAACTTTTGGTGCCAGAGAGAATGATATAAGAAAGTAGTCAAGGCGACTAGCTTGATTAAGCCTCCGCCATGTATATCTCACTAGGTCAGGGTATTTAAGTCTCCATATATCCACTAATTCCAATATATCCATGACATTCCTGATTTCCTTAAGTGCCTGAGGGTGATAGTTTGTAGTGTGATTTCCTTTCCGGTCCATAGAGGTATTTAAGACCGTATTAAAATCTCCCACTATAATAATAGAGTCTAGTGTTGCTTGTAGAGTTGATACATTCTTATATATATTGTCAAAGAAGCTTGGATCATCATTATTCGGACCGTATAGGTTAATAAGCCATATATGTTTATTGTCCAATAACATATTTAAAATAATCCATCTACCTTGAGGATCTGTTTGGACAAGTTGCACATTTGGATCAAAGTTATTATTAATTAAAACCATCACCCCTTTTGAATTTCTTTGCCCATGGGAGAAATATATTTCGCCCCCCCAGTTCTTTTTCCACAAAACTTCATCTAAAACTGTTGAATGGGTTTCCTGTAAACAGTAGATATTATAATCCTTCTCTTTTAGCCAGGTAAATACTGATCGTCTTTTCTTATTATCTGCTAAGCCATTACAATTGTAACTGGCTATACTTATTTCACCACTTACCATAATGAGACACACCTTTCAATTATTTTTATCAAAATATATGTTTGTAAACGTCCTATTAAAAAGTAACATAATGATTGAGTGTCTATATAGTTGTACCATGACATTTGCATCTCCACTAAGCAAACCTCCAATGGTCCCCACTATTCCACCCGCCAAAAGCCCCCATCTCGAGTTGGGTTGTCATCCCAATGCCCGGCAGACCACCCCCGACCCCCCGCATCGCACAGCCCCGGACCGACTGGGATCCATCCTTCGAAAAGTGCACACAGCACCATCCACCGAACCGAAGCAGATCCATTGCCAAATGCATTTCCATCCCCATCACCTCGATTTTTATTACATATTGCTGTGAATCATCCTCTATAGTCCCTAACATCTTTTACTTCTTCCTTCGCAACAGTTGTGGGATACACACATACACCCACACACATTCAGCCCTTACCCCCACACAACCATAAGCTCACCCTCTCAACAATTGCACCATCCCAGAGCCCAACTCAAGATGGGTCATTATTTACAAATGTACTTGCAGTTGCAGCTGCATGAGAAGGCCTGCAAGACCGCGCAAAAAATGAGCATAAATGTAGAGATTTATTTACCATTGTCACATCCTAGATGATGGAGGTCAAATGTACACCTTCTTCCTGAAACACCCACAATACGGTCATCCATTTTGACCATGTTCCCAAGCCTCTCCATGCAGTCCGATTGGTTTCGTGCCACCAGGGCCACAATAATATACCCCCTCTCTGAATGTCCGAGTGTGACCCCCTCCCCATGGGTTACTGCAGCTAGTGTTGCCAGCACTGCCACTGCCTGGGTGGGGGCACCCACCGGAATCCCCACCGGCTAGGTACAAGGTCATCAAGGTTCTCATTAGCAGCTTTGAGAATTTCCTTGTTTATTATGCTCTCCCTTTAGGGGGCTTTGGCTTTGCAGGACCAACCCTGCCAAGCAGGCTCAGAATCTTGAGGGGGCAGTGCTGCTCTTGGTCCCTGACCTCATTTTGGCTGCATACAGACCGCATACAGCATGCACATAAAACAGTTAGGGACTTCTCCTTAGTATCTGGGCTATTCGTGTGGGTGTCTAGGGTATAGGGCCATGGACCGTACCATTAAAATAGGATAATAAATAATTAGATATAATTTATTTTAAAAATGTAGTTCCCCATGATAGGACAATAAATAAATAAGACGTGTAATTCATTATAAAAGTATATCCATCATCTGAACAACATTGAAAGCCCTCTCATACCCGGCCCACAGCAATACACTGGCTCTGGGATATGCAACTATTTCATTACTCACTCACTCAACTTTTCAAACATAACAAATAAAAATAAACACACACCACACCATCCACACATACTGTGCCTTCTGTTTACTTAGTTTTTATCTTCACTATATAGAAATAGTGCAAGGTTCCTGTCTTTCTTTGGCTAAACCAACTAGGCTCTTAAAACTTCTTGTCAATACGGGGCGCTGTTTTCACTTTGGAAAAAATCATGCCCAAATGAAACGGCCTCGTACTCTTTTCTAGATCATACAATATGCATACTATTAATACTATTGGATAGAAAACACTCAGCAGTTTCTAAAACTGTTTGAATTATATCTGTGAGTAAAACAGAACTCATTTTGCAGTAAACCTCCATACAGGAAGTGAAAAATCTGAAAACGAGGCTCTGTTTCAGGGCCTGCCTATTCAACTGGCTTTTATTTAGGGTTAATTTAACAACTTTTTTCGTATTTACAGATGGCATAAACGTTTGTTATTAAGGGACATGAAAGTTCACATGTTCGAGAAGGCATTTCTGCCAAAAAACGCATTTTGATAAAAAACGTTTTATGTTCAAACGGCTCTCCTGTGAAGTCGTGACTTGCGACATAAGCCTGGTTTCCTGAATCGAGTCACATTTTGTAATTGTCTCTGATTTTATCCAATGTAAAAAACACAATTTCCAATTTTGCTAAATAAGACCGAATCAGTGCGGTCGGTCACAAATAAACCCACATCAGTCGCCCCAGGATAAGGCCTTTCTGCAAAGCAAACAGACAATGTCATATCAATGTCATTTAGACATTACTCCATTCATGAAAAAAACATGGACATGTCATGTTTTCATAAGCTGCTAAAAACATCTAGACATCCATGACTGTTGGCTGGTGGATATTGAGTTCATCCCATTGGCCGGGTGTGGTCAGGGGAACTTCCTGGTGACAGAATGCTAGGACCATTGTAAATGTTCCTCGGCGCGTTACGTTTGACAGGATATATAAGGTTAATCTCTTAAATGTGTAATCCATTCGATTACACTTAACAGGGCAAACTAATGTCTATGATTCAGAGTATGGTTTGAATAGGATGCTCTAGTGGGATCTCTACATAAGCACACTATTAGTCTTGTGTTTTTTCCTTGTGCCAAGTCCCTGTTCAGTGTTGTCAGAGGGGTTTGTCTGCTCTTGGGAATGTTATGTCTCTCTGCTGGTGCTCGGTTGTGCAGCATGGGAGCTGAAGAGGGAGATTGCTCCTTTAAGCCCATAGATCTAGATGGAACAAAGTCGCTTAGTAGAATGTGTTTGGCTTTCTTGCTTTGATCTATTTTCTCCATCAGTGCCTGCATATTCACCATGGGTAAGAAGGCTTTGACGCTTCACAATCCCACTAGTACTCCTCTGCATCTCATACTATGTTAATTTGTTCTGAAGAGTTATATATAGCTGCTTTTCATCCGGTTTAACTTTCATTTTAATTTCTCTTTCTCACTTTTAACGTGACTACGATCCCTTTTCTCCCATTCACACGCAATTGCGTAGTCAAAGTCGGTGAAGTTCTCTTTCTCTGCATTTCTCACTGAATCAGCAGTCTTTGTAAAATGTACACAAAGACTGAAATTAAATTGTGATTGGGTTTGTTTTGTCGCTGATGGGAGGGTTTTTCTTTGCCGCACTGAACCGCCTTCATGACAGATTGTAGAATCTTTCATCAAGAATTCCATCATCTGTGTTGGGCCACTCATTTCTCATCTGTTCAGGTGATTGTTACTTTGCTTCCGTTGCAAGATACAGTGGGGAGAACAAGTATTTGATACACTGCCGATTTTGCAGATTTTCCTACTTACAAAGCATGTAGAGGTCTGTAATTTTTATCATAGGTACACTTCAACTGTGAGAGACGGAATCTAAAACAAAAATCCCGAAAATCACATTGTATGATTTTTAAGTAATTAATTAGCATTTTATTGCATGACATAAGTATTTGATACATCAGAAAAGCAGAACTTAATATTTGGTACAGAATCCTTTGTTTGCAATTACAGAGATCATACGTTTCCTGTAGTTCTTGACCAGGTTTGCACACACTGCAGCAGGGATTTTGGCCCACTCCTCCATACAGACCTTCTCCAGATCCTTCTGGTTTCGGGGCTGTCGCTGGGCAATACGGACTTTCAGCTCCCTCCAAAGGTTTTCTATTGGGTTCAGGTCTGGAGACTGGCTAGGCCACTCCAGGACCTTGAGATACTTCTTACGGAGCCACTCCTTAGTTGCCCTGGCTATGTGTTTCGGGTCGTTGTCATGCTGGAAGACCCAGCCACGACCCATCATCAATGCTCTTACTGAGGGAAGGAGGTTGTTGGCTAAGATCTCGCAATACATGGCCCCATCCATCCTCCCCTCAATACGGTGCAGTCGTCCTGTCCCCTTTGCAGAAAAGCATCCCCAAAGAATGATGTTTCCACCTCCATGCTTCACGGTTGGGATGGTGTTCTTGGGGTTGTACTCATCCTTCTTCTTCCTCCAAACACGGCGAGTGGAGTTTAGACCAAAAAGCTCTATTTTTGAATCATCAGACCACATGACCTTCTCCCATTCCTCCTCTGGATCATCCAGATGGTCATTGGCAAACTTCAGACGGGCCTGGACATGCGCCTGCTTGAGCAGGGGGACCTTGTGTGCGCTGCAGGATTTTAATCCATGACGGCGTAGTGTGTTACTAATGGTTTTCTTTGAGACTGTGGTCCCAGCTCTCTTCAGGTCATTGACCAGGTCCTGCCGTGTAGTTCTGGGCTGATCCCTCACCTTCCTCATGATCATTGATGCCCCACGAGGTGAGATCTTGCATGGAGCCCCAGACCGACGGTGATTGACCATCATCTTGAACTTCTTCTATTTTCTTCTATTTTCTAATAATTGCACCAACAGTTGTTGCCTTCTCACCAAGCTGCTTGCCTATTGTCCTGTAGCCCATCCCAGCCTTGTGCAGGTCTACAATTTTATCCCTGATGTCCTTACACAGCTCTCTGGTCTTGGCCATTGTGGAGAGGTTGGAGTCTGTTTGATTGAGTGTGTGGACAGGTGTCTTTTATACAGGTAACGAGTTCAAACAGGTGCAGTTAATACAGGTAATGAGTGGAGAACAGGAGGGCTTCTTAAAGAAAAACTAACAGGTCTGTGAGAGCCGGAATTCTTACTGGTTGGTAGGTGATCAAATACTTATGTCATGCAATAAAATGCAAATTAATTACTTAAAAATCATACAATGTGATTTTCTGGATTTTTGTTTTAGATTCCGTCTCTCACAGTTGAAGTGTACCTATGATAAAAATTACAGACCTCTACATGCTTTGTAAGTAGGAAAACCTGCAAAATCGGCAGTGTATCAAATACTTGTTCTCCCCACTGTATATACATATAGACACAAAGAGAAAGTACATGATGAAAGCAAAGGCAGCCACTTTTATAAGGAATGCCTGCTCCGTGACACTTCAGTATGGTGAACTAACTGTCACCAACCGACTCAATTCGGTTTTATGTACCAACATTTCAAATTGTGTTATAAAGTAGAGACTCAGAGCTAGAAAATGGTATATCATACACTACAGTTGAGGGACGATGAGAAAGTAATTCTGCTCAGAAAGTTGATAAACTTGTTACCCCACTTTTGAGAAAATGGCCCTTGAATGTTTTGGTACACATACTGGAGAGCTCGTCTTTGTCTACAGGTATTCCCAAACTGGTGTACGGGCAATGTTGTCGGGGGTATGCCCAAAAAAAATGCTTTTTCAAACAATCCGTTTATATTTTCCAACGGGGCTATACATTTGGGTGAGTTTTTTCTCTCACCTGAGTAGCCACGTTTCACTGCCAAAAATAAAATTAAACCATCTTGTGTTCAGCAAAATAATAACACAATGTCAAATACCGGTAGCCTAGTCAAATAATTAACATCCATCCACATTAACCGTTACTCTCTCTCGGTAATTCCACTAACGGTCCGTATGTAGCCAAACGTAGCTGTTGCTCATTCGGTTTGCTCGAAAATTTATAAATGGTTCAAAAGTAAGGCCCGCGTCCATAGAGACACATACCAGCTCTACCGGCAGTACTGCTACTACCAGCAGTACTACACCTGCACCTGTCATGACACAAGTTGTTCTGCTTCCACGAGCACAGCCAATGCTAGCATCAGTAATTCTACATTTGTTGTTAACCCAGCTAACATGGACACTGACAGTTTTGAATCTGATGCAGCCGAAGAGCTACTGCCGCCTTACCTGGGAAAGCACCGAACAACAGACAGGGACATTGGACCATCGAAGAGGCGCAAATATGATGAGAACTACATTGATTTGGAGTTCACGTATATTGGGAGTAGTGCCTTTCCACAGCCACAGTGTGTTATATGTGCTAAAGTATTATCTCACAACTCGATGAAACCTTCACTCTTGCGCAGACATTTAGAAACAAAACATGCCAATTTGAAAAATAAGCCACAGGAGTTTTTTGAGCGAGAATTAAGCCGACTTTCATTAATAAGAAGGGGCTAGAAGAGTCTTATATGGTGAGCTACTGAGTGGCTAGGACAGGGAATTGTGGAGGACTTAATTCTTCCTGCTGCCGCAGATATGGCTGGGACAATGCGTGGGGAAAAGGCCAAAACAACAACACAGACAACATCTTTATCAAACAACACTGTTTCACAATGCATCAGTGACATGGCAGGAGATGTCTTGAAACAATTACTGCTTCGCATACAAGACAGTGAGTTCTATGCATTACAGCTGGATGAGTCAACAGACGTGGCGGGCCTGGCACAGCTCCTGGTATATGTCCGTTACGTTTATGGTGGGTCAATTAAGGAAGACATCCTCTTCTGCAAACCACTGGAAACCAGGACAACAGGAGAGGATATTTCTAAAGTACTGGACAGCTTTGTGAAATCAAATGGACTTTGGTGGTCAAGATGTGTTGGTATCTGTACTGATGGTGCAAAAGCCATGACAGGGAGACATAGTGGAGTGGTAACGCGCGTGCAAGCAGTTGCTCCCGACACCACTTGGGTACACTGCAGCATCCACGAGAGGCTCTTGCTGCCAAAGGAATGCCTGACAGCTTGAAATATGTATTGTACACTACAGTGAAAATGGTTAACTTTGTTAAAGCAAGAACCCTGAACTCTCGTGTATTTTCTGCACTATGCAAAGATATGGGCAGCGACCATGTAACGCATTTACAACATACAGAAGTGCGCTGGTTATCAATCAATCAAATGTTTTCATAAAGCCCTTCTTACATCAGCTGATGTCACAAACTGCTGTACAGAAACCCAGCCTAAAACCCCAAACAGCAAGCAATGCATATGTAGAAGCACGGTGGCTAGGAAAAACTCCCATAGAAAGGCCAGAACCTAGGAAGAAACCTAGAGAGGAACCAGGCTTTGAGGGGTGGCCAGTCCTCTTCTGGCTGGGTGGAGATTATAACAGAACATGGCCAAGATGTTCAAATGTTCATAGATGACCAGCAGGGTCAAATAATAATAATCAGATTGGTTGTAGAGGGTGCAACATGTCAGCACCTCAGGAGTAAATGTCAGTTTGGCTTTTCATAGCCGATCATTCAGAGTATGTCTATCGCTCCTGCTGTCTCTGGAGAGTTGAAAACAGCAGGTCTGGGACAGATAGGTCCGGTGAACAAGTCAGGGTTCCATAGCCGCAGGCAGAACAGTTTAAACTGGAGCAGCAGCACGACCAGGTGGATTGGGGACAGCAAGGAAACATCAGGCCAGGTAGTCCTGAGGCATGGTCCTAGGGCTCAGGTCCTCAGAGAGAGAAAGAAAGAAAGAAAGAAAGAAAGAAAGAAAGAAAGAAAGAAAGGTAGAAAGATAGAAAGATAGAACGAAAGACAGAAATAGAGAGAAAAAGAAAGAGAGAATTAGGGAGAGCAGACTTAAATTCACAGAGGACACCGGATAAGACAGGAGAATTACTCCAGATATAACAGACTGACCCTAGCCCCTCGACACAAACTATTGCAGCAGAGGGCCAAACAGGCAGGAAGATCACGTCAGTGACTCAACCCACTCAAGTGACGCACCCCTCCTAGGGATGGCATGGAAGAGCACCAGTAAGCCAGTGACTCAGCCCCTGTAATATGGTTTGAGACAGAGAATCCCAGTGGAGAGAGGGGAACCGGCCAGGCAGAGACAGCAAGGGCGGTTCGTTGCTCCAGTGCCTTTCCGTTCACCTCCTGGGCCAGACCACGCTCAATCATAGGACCTACTGAAGAGATGAATCTTCAATAAAGACTTTAAGGTTGAGACCGAGTCTGCGTCTCTCACATGGATAGGCAGACCATTCCATAAAAATGGAGCTCAATCGGAGAAAGCCCTGCCTCCAGCTGTTTGCTTTGAAATTTTTGGGATAATATGGAGGCCTGCATCTTTTGACCGTAGCGTACGTGTAGGTATGTACGGCAGGACCAAATCGGAAAGATAGGTAGGAGCAAGCCCATGTAATGCTTTGTAGGTTAGCAGTAAAACCTTGAAATCAGCCCTTGCCTTAACAGTAAGCCAGTGTAGAGAGGCTAGAGTAATATGATCACATTTTTTTGGTTCTAGTCAAGATTCTAGCAGCTGTGTTTAGCACTAACTGAAGTTTATTTAGTGCTTTATCCGGGTAGCCGGAAAGTAGAGCATTGCAGTAGTTTAACCTAGAAGAGACAAAGCATGGATACATTTTTCTGCATCATTTTTGGACAGAAAGTTTCAGATTTTTGCAATGTTATGTAGATGAAAAAAATATATCCTTGAAACAGTCTTGATATGTTCGTCAAAAGAGAGATCAGGGTCCAGAGTATCAGAGTATCCTGCCTTGGCAAATCGCGCAGTTAAGACACTGATGCCCTTTGCAACCACTTACCTATGTGAGAGTGAATTCTTGGCCCTCACTAGCATGAAAACTAAATACATAGAATATTTAATGGGCTTTTATATCATTATAATGCAGGGTTAATAATAATACTAATAATAATAAACATTGGTGTAACGATGCGCGCTGAGAGTTTGGAAGCAAGTTCAGGGAGTGAGTGATTTAATCAGTAAACGAAACACGAACAACGCACAGACATGAAACTGAAACAGAAACAATGACGCCTGGGGAAGGAACCAAAGGGAGTGGCATACATAGGGAAGGTAATCAGGGAAGTAATGGAGTCCAGGTGAGTCTGACGACGCGCAGGTGCTCGTAACGATGGTGACAGGTGTCCGCCATAATGAGTAGCCTGGTGACCTAGAGGCCAGAGCGGGAGCACACGTCACAGTTGGATAACAGATCAGCTCTCGGAACTCATTAAGAGGGGGCTTCTATCTTCAATATGCTTTAAATGCTTTATTAGCCAAATGTTTAAAGTGCGTGCTGGCGACGGAGAGAATGCATTTGACGTTTTTTAATATTATTGCTTTCAGGAAGAACAGAAAATTGCTTGTCAATTCAGAAACCATGTGCCATGGAATCGGTACATCGAAAATCTCTTCCCAACTATTTTGCAGTCTATATGGCACAGCTGTCAATTTTACGAACAGATAGTAAATTTGTGCCACAGTTTAGACTTCCGATAGATCAGCGTTATAACTCCCCCTTGTGATAGTGTGGTGCTATGACACCATCTACAACTAACTGTCGCGGCATAAGCTCAAAACTTTTAAAGGAATAACCACTGTACCTTACATAGTGGAGTCTTGTTTAGACATGTAGCTAGCTAGCTAAACAAAGAACCATAATCCCAACTCATAACGTTACTACCATGCATGAATCTGCAGGTAGCTAACCAACTAGATCCAGTGTTAGCTAACTAGCTAACATTAGGCTATAACTAGAAATGCAAATGGCTCTGAGATGCAAATAATATTACTACACAGATCATACACATAACGTTAGCTAGCAAGCCTGCCAGCTAACATTAGCTAGCTAGCTAACAGTACATTTTAACTTGATGAAAACTACTTTCTGACAAAATTTGAAAAATACCTGAAAATGTAGCTTGCCAGACTCTCTTACATACAATGATGAACGCTTCTCCCACTCTGTCACGGATGCCATGGTTTGAAGATGTAATTCGCAAAAAGGTGTTTTATACAACAGCCTTCTGTGTGTTCTCTTCTCGACATCATCCGCATATTTCAAACACCAGAATTTTCTCCGTCTCCGTTTTCTCCTTAGCTATCATTCTCTGCTTCCACTGGGCATTCCACTCATTTCAAAACTCTGTCCTCCAGAAAGTGGAGAGCAACACTTTTGCAGTTATTCATGCTATCTTTCAAAAACCTGCGTTAGAAAGGATTACCTACACATACTGAGCAGCCCTTTGTTATAGACAGAAGTGTGCTACATGTCAGACCAATCCGAACTCATCTCTCGGCATGTCCAGCCCATCCATTATCTCAGCCAATCAAGGCTAGCGGGAAGGTTCCTGTCTTTTATTTTGGCTAAACCAACTGGGCTCATAATTTAACAATTTTACTTATATTTACAGAGTAGTCACAACTGTCAGGGTGAACAGAGTAGGCCTACACATCCCTGCTATAGCATTTGTTTTCCTCTCTTTGGCTGTTGACATACTCCCGTTTGACAGACCAAGATGACCGAACGCATCCCCATTTTGAGAATGTGACAAAATGACAAAGCCACAGAGATGAACAGTATTAGCACTGTTGGCCCTGTTGTCACCAACCGTGGCTTTAGAGCAGGCATAATCACCCAGCATCTGCATGGGCTATGACTGTCCTATACTATTGGAGCACTGCTTGCTGCAGTCTCAGTCACATCAACTCCTCAAGTATCTCCCACTCAATTTGGGAAAGGGGCTCTGAACGAGAATGACTTTACTGTACCTCCCAACACTGCATAATGAATGAAATACTGCTGCTCCAGTCCTGCAGTTCTTATCTCATTTCGCAAAAGGTGACATTTGTAAGAATGGCAAACATTTTAAACAAAATTGCATTTCCTCACAGCGCAGCACAGTTTGCTCAAAGTTTGTCTTTCATGATATGAGCGTTATTGATGGCACTATTGCTTTTCACTTCCACGAAACGGCAGCTCACTCCCAAATTCTCTGTAGTCCGTTTTTTTCCAAAAGGTTTATTTCCTCTCAAACTGTATAATACAAAGTAATTCCTAGCTTGTTTCTGGGAGTAGAGATGGCTATTTCTGCAATTAATGCGTTCTGCATTAGCATCGAACAGCCCCCGTGAAATGCAACTTTTCAGGGAAGTTAGAAACCAATATACACAGGCAGTTAGAAAAGCCAAGGCTAGCTTTCTCAAGCAGAAATGTGCTTCCTGCAACACAAACTCAAAAAAGTTCTGGGACATTGTAAAGTCCATGGAGAATAAGAGCACCTCCTCCCAGCTGCCCACTGCACTGAGGATAGGAAACTCTGTCACCACCGATAAATCCCCCTTAATTGAGAATTTCAATAAGCATTTTTCTACGGCTGGCCATGCTTTCCACCTGGCAACCCCTACCCCGGTCAACAGCACTGCACCCCCCACAGCAACTCGCCCAAGCCTTCCCCATTTCTCCTTCTCCCAAATCCAGATAGCTGATGTTCTGAAAGAGCTGCAAAATCTGGACCCCCACAAATCAGCTGGGCTAGACAATCTGGACCCTTTCTTTCTAAAATGATCTGCCGAAATTTTTAAAACCCCTATTACTAGCCTGTTCAACCTCTCTTTCGTATCGATTCCCAAAGATTGGAAAGCAGCTGCGGTCATCCCCCTCTTCAAAGGGGGGACACTCTTGACCCAAACTGCTACAGACCTATATCTATCCTCCCCTGCCTTTCTAAGGTCTTCAAAATCCAAGTTAACAAACAGATCACCGACCATTTCGAAAGCCACTGTACCTTCTCCGCTATGCAATCTGGTTTCAGAGCTGGTCATGGGTGCACCTCAGCCACGCTCAAGGTCCTAAACGATATCTTAACCGCCACAGATAAGAAACAATACTGTGCAGCCGTCTTCATTGACCTGGCCAAGGCTTTCGACTCTGTCAATCACCACATCTTCATCGGCAGACTCAACAGCCTTGGTTTCTCAAATGATTGCTTCGCCTGGTTCACCAACTACTTCTCCGACAGAGTTCAGTGTGTCAAATCTGAGGGCCTGTTGTCCGGGCCTCTGGCAGTCTCTATGGGGGTGCCACAGGGTTCAATTATCGGGCTGACTCTTTTCTCTGTGTACATCAATGATGTCACTCTTGCTGCTGGTGATTCTCTGATCCACCTCTACGCAGACGACACCATTCTGTATACTTCTGGCCCTTCTTTGGACACTGTGTTAACAACCCTCCAGACGAGCTTCAATGTCATACAACTCTCCTTCCGTGGCCTCCAACTGCTCTTAAATACAAGTAAAACTAAATGCATGCTCTTCAACCGATCGCTGCCTGCACCTGCCCGCCCGTCCAGCATCACTACTCTGAACGGTTCTGACTTAGAATATGTGGACAAATACAAATACCTAGGTGTCTGATTAGACTGTAAGCTCTCCTTCCAGACTCACATAAAACATCTCCAATCCAAAGTTAAATCTAGAATTGGCTTCCTATTTCGCAACAAAGCATCCTTCACCCATGGTGCCAAACATACCCTTGTAAAACTGACCATCTTACCGATCCTCGACTTCGGCGATGTCATTTACAAAATAGCCTCCAACACCCTACTACCATCCGTTTTGTCACCAAAGCCCCATATACTGCCCACCACTGCGACCTGTATGCTCTCGTTGGCTGGCCCTCGCTTCATACTCGTCGCCAAACCCACTGGCTCCAGGTCATCTACAAGACCCTGCTAGGTAAAGTCCCGCCTTATCTCTGCTCGCTGGTCACCATAGCAGCACCCACCTGTAGCATGTGTTCCAGCAGGTATATCTCACTTCTCACCCCCAAAGCCAACTCCTCTTTGGCCGCCTCTCCTTCCAGTTCTCTGCTGCCATTGACTGGAACGAACTACAAAAATCTCTGAAACTGGAAACACTTATCTCCCTCACTAGCTTTAAACACCAGCTGTCAGAGCAGCTCACAGATCAAATCACCTGTACATAGCCCATCTATAAATAGCCCAAACAACTACCTCTTCCCCTACTGTATTTATTTATTTATTTGGCTACTTTGCACCCTCATCTACTGTCAAATCTACCATTCCAGTGTTTTAATTGCTATATTGTATTTACTTCACCACCATGGCCTATTTAATGCCTTTACCTCCCTTATCTCACCTCATTTGCTCACATTATATGTAGACTTATTTTTCTACTGTATTATTGACTGTATGTTTGTTTTACTCCATGTGTAACTCTGTGTTGTTATGTGTCGAACTGCTGTGCTTTATCTTGGCCAGGTCGCAGTTGTAAATGCTAACTTGTTCTCAACTTGCCTACCTGGTTAAA
Source organism: Salvelinus alpinus (assembly GCF_045679555.1). Classification (NCBI taxonomy): domain Eukaryota; kingdom Metazoa; phylum Chordata; class Actinopteri; order Salmoniformes; family Salmonidae; genus Salvelinus; species Salvelinus alpinus. The sequence continues at coordinate 3,452,705 of NC_092109.1, forward strand.
TAAAGGTGAAATAAAATATATATTTTTTAATTATTTTTATTTCAGAAAAATTGCAATTTAATTTGACGCGTTGCCTCTGGGTTGTCTTTTGTATTATGTATAATTTAGACGACAGTGTTTCTTCTGTCGCCACTGTAGTTCATTTGAATTCTGATGTTTGAGGATCAGAAAGAAAAACAGAGCATTTTGCTATTTTCTCACAGATCAGTCAAGAAACTGTGTAAGCGAGAGAAAAAACCTTTGTGGCTTTCGAGTATCTATCTCTTTGTTTGCTTCAGCTGTTGCTCTCAATCTACTCTCCCAGTCCTTAAGGACCACGGTAAATAATGATACGCCGTGCACGTAGCACTAATGATAATGGAGCTCCCTCCTTCTCCCTCTCCTCCATTGAATGACTGACTTCCTGCCCATAGCTCCATTACAGGCACTAGTGGGATGGGGCGGAGTGTGTGCATGTGTCAGACGGTTGCACACAGAGGTCTTTTAACTGAGAAACAAATGAGCCTTTACCACAGGCACCAGGCTGGCGGACGACAGGGGGAGGCGAGGACAGAGAGCCACGGCATTAACACACACCCAGCCTCTCCTTAATTCTTTCCCCTGTAATTGACTCAACTGCCCCTTTTTTGTCACATCAAAGCCAGGGCAAGGAGCCGAGGCTGGGACTATCCAGTGGTCATTCTTTACATTTATTAAGCCCCCTACATACAGTCGTGGCCAAAAGTTTTGAGAATGACACAAATATTAATTTCCACAAAGTTTGCTGCTTCAGTGTCTTTAGAAATTTTTGTCAGATGTTACTATGGAATACTGAAGTATAATTACAAGCATTTCATAAGTGTCAAAGGCTTTTATTGACAATTACATGAAGTTGATGCAAAGAGTCAATATTTGCCGTGTTGACCCTTCTTTTTCAAGACCTCTGCAATCCGCCCTGGCATGCTGTCAATTAACTTCTGGGTCACATCCTGACTGATGGCAGCCCATTCTTGCATAATCAATGCTTGGAGCTTGTCAGAATTTGTGGGTTTTTGTTTGTCCACCAGCCTCTTGAGGATTGACCACAAGTTCTCAATGGGATTAAGGTCTGGCCATGGACCCAAAATATCGATGTTTTGTTCCCCGAGCCACTTAGTTATCACTTTTGTCTTATGGCAAGGTGCTCCATCATGCTGGAAAAGGAATTGTTCGTCACCAAACTGTTCCTGGATGGTTGGGAGAAGTTGCTCTCAGAGGATGTGTTGGTACCATTCTTTATTCATGGCTGTGTTCTTAGGCAAAATTGTGAGTGAACCCACTCCCTTGGCTGAGAAGCAACCCCACACATGAATGGTCTCAGGATGCTTTACTGTTGCCATGACACAGGACTGATGGTAGCGCTCACCTTGTCTTTACCGGACAAGCTTTTTCCGGATGCCCCAAACAATCGGAAAGGGGATTCATCAGAGGAAATGACTTTACCCCAGTCCTCAGCAGTCCAATCCCTGTACCTTTTGCAGAATATCAGTCTGTCCCTGATGTTTTTCCTGGAGGGAAGTGGCTTCTTTGCGGCCCTTCTTGACACCAGGCCATCCTCCAAAATTCTTCACCTCACTGTGCGTTCAGATGCACTCACACCTGCCTGCTGCCATTCCTGAGCAAGCTCTGTACTGGTGGTGCCCCGATCCCGCAGCTGAATCAACTTTAAGAGACGGTCCTGGCACTTGCTGGACTTTCTCGGGCGCCCTGAAGCCTTCTTCACAACAATTGAACCGCTCTCCTTGAAGTTCTTGATGATCCAATAAATGGTTGATTTAGGTGCAATCTTACTGGCAGCAATATCCTTGCCTGTGAAGCCCTTTTTGTGCAAAGCAATGATGATAGCACGTGTTTCCTTGCAGGTAACCATAGTTGACAGAGGAAGAACAATGATTCCAAGCACCACCCTCCTTTTGAAGCTTCCAGTCTGTTATTCGAACTCAATCAGCATGACAGAGTGATCTCCAGCCTTGTCCTCGTCAACACTCACACCTGTGTTAACGAGATAATCACTGACATGATGTCAGCTGGTCCTTTTGTGCCAGGGCTGAAATGCAGTGGAAATGTTTTTTTGGGATTCAGTTCATTTGCATGGCAAAGAGGGACTTTGCAATTCATTGCAATTCATCTGATCACTCTTCATAACATTCTGGAGTATATGCAAATTGCCATCATACAAACTGAGGCAGCAGACTTTTTATATTTGTATAAAATTTATATTTGTGTCATTCTCAAAACTTTTGGCCACGACTGCATATTCCACCATTAATGACTCGACAGGGAGCTTAGCTACAGCATGCCCTAAGTGCTGTCTCATCCGTGCCAATGATACAGCTCTCTGGCAGGATTAAAATCGGCCTCTATTTCTTTAAACCTCACTAGCTATGTTTTCATTAACTTGCCCAGTGATTTTTTTTTGGTCGACATTTAGAAGGTTCGCATAGAAAATAGAAGCAACAATTGCCTGCTCAGATGCGTTTCCATTTAACTATCTTGTGTCGATTAAAAACAGGTGGACGTAATGATGTCACACCTATAAAAAACATTTTGACAAATTGCACATTAATAAATTGGTGACAACCTGTACGCCCTCCCACCTACAATTAACATACTGTATCAGGTAGCCCGTGAAAGCATTATTGACTTCTAGCCTGCCTCCTCTTAGACCTTGTCCAGTATTTGTTAATAAAAGTTATGCTTGGCTGTTTTTGCCAAGAAAGCGCCTTATCATCTCCTAATGCACTCGTAACCTTCTTCCTGCCAATAGGCAAATAATCTGTCTCACTTTAAAATCTACGGTAGGATTTTTGTAGGTCAGGTCCTATCCTCTACCATAAATAATGGATTGAACTTCCTGTAAACGACTGCATGTAAAAGGAAATAAATGTGTTTCCATTTAGCTGGAGGAATAATTACCACAACCGAGGATGTCCTTTTTCATCTAATATTACAGAGGCGCATTGCCGATTTTCAGAATGAACATCTCTTGATAGTTGTAGCAGACACAATTACTTCTTGGATGAGAATTTTGGATCCAAGCGTTAGGTAAACCTATATTAACTAGGATACTTGAAAGTTTGGTGATGAAAGATTCCACAGGGTGTTATAAATATTAAGCCTGATCAAAGATATAAATGCAACAATTTCAAAGATTTGACTAAGTTACAGTTCATATATCCGGAAATCAGTCAATTGAAATAAATAAATTAGGCCCTAATCTATGGATTTTACATCACTGGGAATACAGATATGCATCTATTGGTCACAGATACTGTACTTTAAAAAAAGGTAGGGGAGTGGATCAGAAAACCAGTCAGCATCTGGTGTGACCACCATTTGCCTCGTGCAGGGTGACACATCTTCACATAAAGTTGTCTGAGTATGCAGGCCATGGAAGAACTGTGACATTTTCAGTTTCCAGGACTTGTGTACAGATCTTTGCAACATGGGGCTGTGCATTATCATGCTGAAACATGAGGTGATGGCGGAAGATGAATGGTACGACAATGGGCCTCAGGATCTCATCACGGTATCTCTCTGCATTCAAATTGCCATCGATAAAATGCAATTGTGTTCGTTGTCCATAGATTATGCCTGCCCATGCCATAACCCCACCGGCACCATGGGGCACTCTGCTCACAACGTTGACATCAGCAAACCACTCACCCACAAGACGCCATACACGCTGTCTACCATCTGCCAGGTACAATTGAAACCGGGAGTCATCCTTGAATCCTTCTGCAGCATGCCAGTGGCCATCAAAGGTGAGCATTTGCACACTGAAGTCGGTTACGACTCCGAACTGCAGTCAGGTAAAGACCCTGGTGAGGATGATGAGCTTCCCTGAGATGTTTTCTGACAGAAATTCTAGAGTTGTGCAAACCCAAAGTTTCATCAGCTGTCCAGGTGGCTGGTCTCAGACAATCCCGTAGGTGAAGAAGCCGGATCTGGGCTGGCGTGGTCACATGCGGTCTGCGGTTGTGAGGCCGGTTAGACGTACTACCAAATTATCTAAAACGACAGTGTTCAATCAGCTTCTTGATATGCCACACCTGTCAGGTGGATGGATTATCTTGGCAAAGGATAAATGCTCACTAGCAGGGATGTGAACAAATTTGTGCACAACATTTGAGAGAAATACTCTTTTTGTGCATATGGAAAAATATTTTATTTCAGCTCACACTTTACATGTTGCGTTTAAGTTTTTGTTCAGTGTACCTTTTGGCCTTTGATCATGTTCAGAAACCACATTTTAATATTTATTACTTTCTGATCAACAGTGGATTATTAAAACATTTGTTGCCCGTAACATTGTTGGATAAGTCGACCATGACCAAACACTGTTGTACCCAATAATTTATATATACCCTAGATGACTGACAGGGGGTGCTGTTTTGAAGCCACCACGCCTCCATCTTGGCCCTCCTCCACATTGTAAAAATATATTTGGGAAACTATAGAAATGTAATAATTAATGTCTACATTTGTTTTTGCCACGTTTATTCTATTACAGACACCTTAATGCATACTTTAACTGTCACGCGGGACTAGGTGGGTGAAAGAATCAGACGCAGAGAGAGAGCCGCTTGGGAAAAAATATTCCTTTTACTATTACACAAAAATGATAAGCCCGAACATACAGGGCGCAGAGAAACACTTGCAAAAACCCAAAACACACGCACGTAACCAAAAGACAATCCCGCACAAAACAAGGGCGGGTCAAACTCCTAAATATAGGGAAGCTCATTTACGAAACCAAAAAAACCACAGGTGCAACTAATCAGACAAAACAAACAGACAAACGAAAAAGGGATCGGTGGCGGCTAGTAGGACGGTGACGACGACCGCCGAGCACCGCCTGAACAGGCAGGGGAGCCAACTTCGGCGGAAGTCGTGACATTAACATTATATTATGTAAACTAAACATACAAATAATAAATAAATAAAAATTTTCCTTAAAGTATCATTTTTTGAAAGTACTAATATTACACCCCCACTACAACTAAATACATGTAATTAAGTCCTTGAATCATTTAAATGAAATATTGTAGAATTCTATTCATTCCTATGGAGGACTGATTTATGAGGAGTGCCAATATGGCTGACTGGCGGCTTTAAAGCCTCTCATTGGCCAATACATAGCATCAGCAATCCAGGGTTTACAGCATATACAGTACATCATTGGTTGTACCTTAAGTGTAGTATCTGGCAATCCAAGCACATTTGGCAACACCCGTTTGGCTTAACCATTAGACGTTGACTAGGTTTAGGGTAACGTGAGTCCATTCAATGAATTGATTTAACCTTACTGCAACTGCTGCCAGTCTTCTCTTAGGATTCAGTATGTCAAAGTAATTTCCTGGAATTTTCGTCTCTTTAGATATTCCTGAAGTTTTACCATGTCCTCAATTTATGTGACTACAGTTCACTACTACCCTTGAAATTGTACTCGTTTGATGTCAGATAAAAAATTCTCTCCTCTGGTGTCTTTCATCTCGCACGCTTTAATGCTTGTTCAGTGTCACACACATTAGCTTCCCCCTTCCTTCCTCTATCGTATGATCTGTATCATCTTGAAAGCCATTGAGCCCCGAGACAATTTGTGGTATTAGATGACGAGGTATCCCCGCCTGCCAAATTAAATGTATTTCGTAACATCACCTGTGATATGATTCCATAGACATCCATTGGTTTGCAGAGCTGTCTCCATACCAAATATCTCTCCATTACTTGCAGTGACTCATCATGCATAATTCAAATCACTGGGCCTTTACGACATGTGTTTGCTCCAAGGCATGAGGTGCTATCAAATAAAATATACCTCATTTGATCAAACCTCTCTTTTAAATGGCATAAATGTACTGTAAAGTTTAATATCAATATAGAGACACCCAGATCCAGAGGATGAGAATAGCCACTTGACAGGAGGCCACTGTACTGACCCAAAGATACCATTACCGGTAATTCCTCTTGATGATTAAAAAGAGTCATGTGTGTGTCAATGGGAAGTGTGGCATTGGCTGGACCGTTTTGACTGTGGTCCTCCTCCTGGTTAAACCCCCTCGCTTGCTCTCTCAGACCGCAGTCTTTGGATTGTCCTCCCAGCCTATTAGCACCGGGGGAAAGAGCTTAACAGCTCACCAGGGGGATGTCTTTGTTGTGCTGCTCAGGATCGTTAGGATATTGTGCTTAAAACCAGCCATGAAAAGTGTGGATTTTGTGACCAGTAATAATCCCGGCTCCTCTTGCATTGTGGCAGATGTGATTTGAGGGCCAAAGCAAATACGCATGGGCTGTGTGACAAACAAGACAGGGATTTTCTACGGAGGTGTAGTAAATAGCAGTGGAGGCTACTGAGGGGAGGACGGCTCATAATAATGGCTGGAACGGAGCGAATGGAATGGCGTCAAACACATGGAAACCATTTGATACCGTTTCACTGATTCGGCTTGCCATTACCACGAGCCAGTCCTCCCCAATTAAAGTGCCACCAACCTCCTGTGGTAAAGAGAGCATTCATTGTGCTGTGCATTTCTGAGCTATGCTTCTGAATGATGAGAAGTTGAGCTGGTTCTGTGTCCCATGAAATAGCAAGAAATTGTACTCGCTATTACTATTCAGCCCGTCCAATACTGTTTCTTAACTTAAAGTAACGTCTATGAAGATATGGCCTTTGAATAACTTGGTGTAGTAATACATGTATGAAGTAAAGTAGTTCCCTAAAGAATAGTTTTATGGAAATTAGTTTTACCCATCTGAAGGTAAGGAGTCCCTGTGGGAAGAGACTCTTTTAGTGCTAATACATTTTGATTTAAGACTTTAAGACAGATTTAGTTCATTTATGTCCCAATCCCTTTTTTGTATTGACTTAATTGCCCAAATATCAGAAGTCTAAGCTTTTATTTCCACACAGACACGCTCAAAACATGCATATGTGTCATATTGAATTTTGAGAAAAGAAGAACATCATGCCAGCTCTGAAATTTGCCTCTTTAGTATGAACAATTAAGCATGTTAAACTATGACAAAATTGTATTGTGTTTTGATAATGAGCGACTCCCTATTTGGTTATTTTAATGGAAATATTACTTCACTGATTTTTCCTTTTATTGTCATTCACGTCAAATGAAGAACGATATCTGAGAAGAGCCATAAAACAATAGCTCAATCCCCTTGGGACGGATCATCTGTCTATTTCAATGGCTCCCACCCCTTGACAAAAAAAAAACATACCCATTTTTGTATTAGCATAATCAATGGTCTAGTCTGAGAGGTTGAGAGAGAGAGCGAGGAAGAGAGAGGCCAGAGCCGTCTGCTTGCCTGTGATTCGTTGCTATTCCTCATAATTGGATCAAGTACGAACTTGTTCAGCTGTATGCTTTGTGTTCGGACTGGGAGCAGCCTGGGAAGAGTGCGTGGACATATCAAACAGAGCGAGACCGAGTGAGTGGGAGAGAGAGAAAAAGAGAGAGAGAGGCTAAAGGGGAGAGGAGGGGTGTGGAGAGGAAGAAAAGGGGAATATCCTGACTTGGCAATCCTTCCGCATTGTGCGTCTCTCTCTCTCCACTAATGATCTGTTTCTCTGGACCTGCTGAGATGATTCATCCCCTCTCGGCTGCTGCTTGAACACCACAGACAGACAGCATGTCACTCCTGCCACCGCAGTGGCTGCTTGATCTGTCCCAGCCGCTAGAGCCGCATCCTGCCCGTAGCGTTTACACAGCAGCTGGCTCCACTCTTCAAGTCCTCAGTTGAGTGAGCGCCTACTGATTCCACCCAGCGAACTGCACTGAACTCAACTGGATCATGTCTTCTGGGCTACTTTTGTTGTGCGTCTAAGCTGAGCTGAATCTGATGCTTCTATTTCGGGACTTGTTTTGTGAACACATTTCCCATGAGAATGCTGAGAGAGTGAACCTGTGAAGATATCTTTCTCCCTGTCACGCAAGTCTTATCGGTTTATTTACCAGACGTTAACAAGGTAAACCCCGCAAGGCTCTGAAAAGCATCCTCCTTCATCTCTCACCCAACCCCCACCATGGTGATCTGATAATGGACAACACACTTTACAGTACCCGCCGCAGCCAGCTGCTGTGTGCTTTGAGTTGAGTCCAGAGATCCTTCTGTCTGAGAGAGAGAGAGGGAGGATGGCGGAGAGTGTGGAGGCGGAGGACTCCTCCGCCGGGCTGGTTGTCCCTCTCGGATCAGCGTCCCTTACCCACTCCTGCACCGATCCTAGACGAGCTCCAGAGGAGGCGCCGGAGGGGGCTGCGGCAGGTGGAGAGGGCGGGGAACAGGGCACCGAGGGAGACGGTGACAATTGCGATGGAGGTCAAGCCGGGCCTCTGGGATTATTGGGCTTGGCAGGGACCTGCTGCGTGTGCATAGAGATGGAACAGGTGCGCAGTTGCCTGCGCTCGGAGAAGATCTGCATCCTCCCCATCCTGGCCTGCCTGCTCAGCCTGGCCCTCTGCACTGCCGGCCTCAAGTGGGTCTTTGTGGACAAAATCTTTGAGTATGAGCCTCCCACCCACCTGGACCCTGATCGCATGGAACAAAACCCCTTCATCATCATTTCTGACCCCACACAGGATCTGCCAGTGTCATTTCCCCACCCCTCCCTTGTCCCCATGCCGACGGCCACCACCACAGGACAACCTGAGGTCATAGTAGAGGGGAAACCCACCGGAGGACCCTTTGTACCCCAGTCCCCCAGAGTGACTCAGTACACCCCTACTTCTGCATTGACGTACCGCACAGACCCGCCCACGCAACCTGGACCCCCTAACACCCCAAAACCAGTGAACAAGGGGACACCAAACCCCTACACCCAAACTACTGTGGAATCTAATGACGTTATTCTCCCTAAATTCTGTAAGTACGCCACACTTTGTATTTCCAATGAAACCATGTGGTATTTTAATTTCCTCTCAGTTTTAGTTTACTCTCATCTTCAGTAAATATGTTCAGTTATATTAGCCTTGGAAGTTTAGACAAGAAAGGATTCTGAAGTGTAATGTCGGATAAAGACAAACTCACAAATATTAACTAGGGTAAGCATGTTTCTTTTAAGGGAACCAGATATTGTAGTCAGATGAAGAAAATCTACTGTCAGTTGATGTTGAAATCAAACATCAGGATACTGGGTACAGATTGAATAGTATCACATGGAGATCTCCTTTCTGTGGTAGTATACAATCCTCCAGTGTACAATACACAGCCTAAAAAGGCCATTACTTCTACATGTAGTTTTTTTTTAGCTTTTACAACTTTATTTGTTTCCTATTATGCAACTCTATAATGAGAATGATAATGCCTGTTGCTGAGCACTCTGTCTGAAAGCAGACATGCTGTGACTTGCTGTGTAGCCCAAGTGGCCATGACTAAGCCTCAGAAGAATTACCAACCTACCTGGGTGTGCGCAAGAAACACAATCCCTTTCGAAACCACCACAGGCTATTACTACTACACAACCAACTATAAACTAAACAACTAGCTACTACTGCATAAACATGCCCCTTACAGTCCCACACACCACATGCGATACAGTTAATCACAAGCATGTTAATACCATGCTGTTATGTCAATTTCACCCAGCATTTCACCAAAACATGTTCTCATCTGCATATTTGAAAGCCGTGCATTATTTCCATTTCATATGAAAAATCATTAGCTGATGATGCACGACTTCCTAAAACGAAATGTTGTGGTGACGGAGAGGCTTCCTCCTGCCAGGCCGATGCTCCATTTCAATGTCAGAGCCTGCTGGAGGCTAATTGATTCACCCTCCACCTCTGAGCCACAGAGAAATACAATCCCAGTAATGCTATCTACCATGACTTTGAGAGCCGCCAGACTTAGAACTGCTGGGAAGCTGCTGAATCTACCAGCTGTCCTCTTGCAGCTTTTCCCCCCATTCCCTACGAGATTTCATATATGTTTTTCTCACCTGTCCTCATCTCAATTTGACTAGTATTGTCTCAGCAAAATAATCTTGCAGCAACAGGATTTTAACTTTTAGTCCAAAATGTGCTTAGCAACAAAAGAGTGATCAAATTAAAATCCTACATCTGTATTTGACTCTTGTGGTGTAGCTGTGAGTTTTTGTGGCTGCATGCCCTTGATGCATTTCCTCATGCAAATGAGACTTTCAGTGTAATTCATTCACACTTGACAATTGCCTGTTGGAGACGTGATGAGTAGACTATAGATCTACATCTCTTCGAAAGGCAGGACATTTGGCTAAGAACGCCTGCACTCTGATGGCTGACGTGTGTGCTTGGTTTAGTGAGCAGAGAGATGGGATGGTTTCCTTGTGTTTTTGACACACCCCTGACGAAACAAAAGCATTGGCATTGAAATCTGCCAATCATCGGCCCAGATGAACGTTTAGTACTGTGTGTGCAGGTTCGCTCAGAAACTATGAATGCCTCACATCGATTGAGGTTTTTCGTAACTCATGCATTGTTGACGTTTATATAATTTATTGGCTTGTTCCACCACAGCAGAGGCACATTTTAGAAATTGAAAGAAACAGGTGGTGTGTCTGCTTCGTATGCATTCATTAGTCAAATCGAGGGCTGCTGTGAGGCAAGACACTCACCCTTTTTTAAGCTGCACGATCAATGTTTGGGATTTAAATTGGAAATGCGATCTGCTGCTTTGGTAATCCCAGACCAAATCAATACCCAGAGAGCAGGTCAGCTGTCCAACCAGGAAGCACAGTGAACGTGATAGTGATTTGTCGCATTATTTGACACATTGAGCAAATTAGAAAATGTGAAGGAAGCTAACGAATACGCCAATACGGATGCCATATCAATCTGTGTAGGGGTATCAAAGTTGTCAGACATTCCTATGACTGCATGTGTGTATGAGACAGTTGGTGTTGTTGGCGACCGACAACACACCTGTAATTGTTCTGCAAAAAAAGATATATACAACAATAACTCAATGTTGCAAGTACATGGCATGCTCGGGCTAGTTGACTGTAACATACATTAATACAATTGGGCCACCCTCTTAATCACAAATTCCAATGCACTTCATTTTACCCTAATTGGTATTTCCTAATAGTAATCAACTTTGCATTTCATTACAGTTTGGGTTGAACTGAGAAATGTCTAATTCCATTGTCACAATTCCAGTTTACTATAGAATATTATAGTACTTACTATACAATTCTGTAATAGACTGTAGTATACTGGGAGACCTCCGGTCGGTTGATCTAAGAAGACGTGTTTGAGAGAGGTCCCCATATAAACTTTAATTTCACATGCCGCTGTTAGTTTTTATGTAGATGTATCAGTTGGTTATATTCTCTTAAATTAAAAGAACTGCTACAACCAACATATCGTTGAAGGTCGAACCAACTACTCGAATGCCGAAAATGTCTGCCGCGGCCAGTCCTGATGCAGAGTTGGAGGCCTTTACTATGACCACACTTGTAGCTGAGCTAGCTAAACAAAGAAGTAGCCTAAAAGAGGATATGGCTTGTCTCCTCAGCACTTCACTGGCACCTCTCCAAACTTCCATTGACGCCTTTCGAGAAACGGTCAACACGTTTGGACGACGCCTCACTACACTAGAAGGTTTCTCCACTGACAACACCGAGCGGATTGCTGAGCTAGAGGCAGCTGTCTCTCATATGAAAACTTCCAACACAGCTCTACTTTCCAAGGTACATTCATTGGAGAATGAAGGGAATACATCTGGATCATTGGCATCATGGAAGGAATTTAGACTGGAGTCAATTTGTCTCTGACATGCTGGTGGGTAACAGGACAAACCGCCAGAGCTCGACTGAGCGCACAGATCCCTTACCCCCAAACCCAACTCAGGGGAGCGGCCTAGGGTGATCATAGCCTACTTTTATCGTTACCAAAACAAGGAACGAGCAATGTGCTGGGCAAAGGAGCATCAACCAAAATTCTGTGGCCAAGATATACGATTCTACCCGGACCTGAGTGCCAATATCATGAAGAAAAGAGCTGAATTCAAGAACCTAAAAACCTGTCTCTAGAAGAAGGGGATAAAGTGTCAGTTCCTACACCCTGCCCATCTTCGTGTCTTTTGCAAGGGAGAGACCCTAATTTTTGACACAGTGGCCGAGGCTAAAGCATTCTATGTCCGGCGCGAAGAGTAAAGTTGATAGAAGAAGCGACCCGGCTGGCTAGCCATGGCGGGAGGGATATGTGGCTGGCTACTTTGCTAGCTGGCAATGGACTGATTTTCATGACATCCACTTGGATATTACTTTTCACGTGAAAACAATGTTTATTTTTCTTGTTCCGGGAGAAACCGATTTATTTTATTTAGTTTTATTTGACTGAGATTAGTAGCAACGTTAGCTATAATAAATCACAATCAATTTGGCTGGCTAGCGGGAGCTGGCTGGACACACTTGATTGTTTACTACCTGACTAGCTAACGCCACATTTATATTGAAATGTATTTTTACAACATAACAAGATGATTGCTTAACTCCAGGAGCACCCAGGGAAAACTTTATTACGTCTATACTTGGCTGAGAAGATTTCAGACAACAGGGACATTTGGCTGACTTGCTAGCATGCACAACAAAAACCGCACTGACTGGGTTATTTGAATGTGGCAGTGGATTTATCTGAGCACTTCTCTACCATTTCTAGTGGCTAGCTAGCTGACATATAGCTTGACATATGGACACCTAGCTAGCTACATCTAGAATCGACTGAACAAAGACCTGTATCCGTGCTAGCTGACTAGCATAGCTGGCACTAGTAACACATTAAATAGCCAACGTGGGTTTGGTATGTTTTGTTTGAACTAAGTTGGCATCTGTATAGACTATTTAGTAATGCTACAATCTCAGGGTTTGACTCGGATTCATTTCTTATTTGCATTCATGTGACTAATGCATTTGTTTGATTGAGTGGGTGTTTGGATATGTTTAGCTTTCGCCTCAACCGAGACTCACTGATGTTGGAATATTTTGGCCTTCGTGTTTGTGGACTGCGTTCCCTGCTGTAGTCTTTGTGGTCGCGCTGTGCCTGAGTATCATATTCTACTCCCTGTGGTCATGGACAGTGTGGCTGTGGGAGCGTGGCATGGAGCGCGCCCATAACACAACCCATGGGCCCGAAGTCTTGGCCAACAGAAGCACTTTATTTGGCTATTTTTGTTTGTTAAAGCCAATGGAGGATGTAACTGATCAACTATTGAGTGCCACTGTTAATATTTGAGTTCAAATTATTTAAAACTGGCGTTGTAAATAATTCTGTTAAAATCCGATCTGAATGGGAAAAGGAACTTGGTGGAGAGATCACTGGTGAAGTCTGGAATAGTGCCTCTTGTGCCCGGCTCAGCCTTATACAGGTAATATTTATGGTACATGTGACAGGTGTAAAAGCTTCTTGGCGGACTTGACCCACATGTTCTGGTCCTTTCCTCATCTGGCAGACTATTGGTTCATTATATTTAAAAGCCTTTCTGAAGCATTTGATTTAAAGTTGCAGCCTAGTGCAGAAATTACTATTTTTGGAGTTCCAAAAAACAATCATTCTCTGACCTTTGCCTCCCTGTTAGCCAGCAGAAGGATTTTAAAGGGTTGAAAATCTATCAATCCTCCCTTAGCCTCTCTTTGGCTCAAAGATCGATCTGATGCTGTTCCTAAATTTTGAAAAAATTATGTATACTATTCGAGGGTCAACCACCTAATTGTATTCCACCTGGGACTCGATGATATCCTATTTTGAACAGTTCCAAAAACTTCCTCCAGATTCATATTCTTGGCCCCACCCCCACCCCTTGAGGTTACTGCAATATAGGCCTATAAGATCACCTAATCACCTGAAATTGTTAGGCTATTACATTTTGCCTTGTATTGAAGTAACATTGTTGTATACTTTTGTTTAGTTTTCTGACATGTAACTCAATGACGTTCCCTTTTTAAATGTGTTTGGAGGCATTATGAGGGGGGACGGGAGGAAGGAGGTCGAAGGGCAACAAAAAGGGGAAAAATTTACAGTCTCTTTTTATCTTTAATTCATTGTGAATATAAAATTATATATACAAAAAAAGACTGTAGAATACTATACTACACACTGTAGTATCCCTCGAGCATGTGTTGTACCTACTATAGAATGTTGTAGTATACTGTAGAATACTATGTCTGCAAAAAACACTACAGGTCCGCAAAAACACGACACTTTTTTAACTATGGTAAATACTACAGTATCAAATTTGCATATACCCTGCCCATTCCCCTCCTCCATATGGGTGGCACAAATTGGGATAAGTGAGAAACCTACATTCCAAGTATAGACCATAGTGTTCCCATACAGGTTAGAGAAAACAGCAGAAGTTCTGAACTATCCGGTCAGACCCCAGTCCTACAGTACCTACAGGTTCTGGAAAATGTGCTCTTTTAGTATTTCTCCAGTAGGTTTCCTGAAGGAGAAGGCCTCCCCTTCTATGTCAAAGATACCATAGTAGCACCATAGTATACTATAGCATTTTGTTCATGTGGGTAGCCACATTAAGTTGAATTAACTTCTTCACTCGAGTTCTGTATCATTTAGAGTTCGATATTCCTATTAAATATTACCTTGTCTCAGCAAAACTGGGCTTTGGAGTGTATTCACAGAACAGAGGGACCTCTGCCTCAGTTTGACAGATAGCACACACACACACACACCCAATGGTCTTTCCCTGTTCTGTTTATAAAGCCATTACTTGGGTAAATAACCCCTTCAGCTATCTTCTCAACACATTCTCTTCAAGGAAACAGCGCATTTACAGCGGCACAGTAGAAAATGAATTTCAAGCCAAGCTAATGAGCTATTCCCCATAAAGGCCAGAACTCAATAAAGGCAGTGGGTATAGGAAGCCATCTTGTTGTGATAGAGCCAAATATGGACATTTGCGGTAAGAATTTTCTGTTCCCATTTACACACATTAATCCCTGTGGCTCATAGAAAATACCTGATATAGCACAATGCGCCCTTCCATGATCACAATGCCTAGAGATTAACAGGCTTCTATAGTGTTCACCCAGCAAACATGCCCACATTGGCACGATGTGGACTCAATGTGGGCTAAAATATTGGCCCCATGTAGGCTGCCCACATTGGGCCAATGCACCTTTCCGCAGATTTTCATTACAATGCATAAATTGTATCACTTTAAGCTTGAAAGATATTCAGTGAATGTGTTATATTGTATCAGAAAGACAGCCAAGTTGTTGCTATCATACATACAGTATATTTTTTGAAAATAAACTGTTCAGTTTTTCATATGTCACATGCACTTGTTTAAGACTTCCTCATTGGCAAGATTCAAGAGTCAAAAGAATTGGCATCACACAACAGAACACTTAGGGCTCGATTCAATCAGATCCGCTTTAGCTAACATCCGAGTAGTTGTTGTTTTGGCGGTGTCGAAAGTGGAACTGTGTTAGAGCTGGCAAATCCACAAGAGACTCCCGGCATAAGGCAGACATTGCCATTGGCAATGTGGGAGTCGCATTAACAGAAATTCCACACAGCCTTGTTTACAAGTTTGAACACTGGAATGTGAGATGCAATCTACACCTCAGTTAGGATTATAGAAAGCCTCATTATTTAGTTGAATTATTTTTCATTGTGAGCGTAATTATTTATATTTAGCCTACACTTTCTCGTTTTGAACATATAACACCAGTGGAGCTTCATGACAATGCTGCTCACCTTAGTTCCACCTCCGACACTGTCAAAATATCCGCTATGCGGGTGTCTGCTATCACAGGTTATGCTTGATCTGATTCAATCTATGCCTTAAATTGGAATGACACTTCTCAGTAACGTTTGCACAAAAGCGAGATGAGCAAACCCAAATTATTTTAATGAATTGCCGCCTCTACATTATGTAATAGCTGGGCTTGGTGTGGGCTAGCCCGTGTTGGGCTTGGTGTGGACTTTGTTCGGCTGGCTTGGGTTTGCCCGTGTTGGGCTGGTGTAGACTAGTCTGTGTTGGGTTGATGTGGGCTAGCCCGTATTGGGCTGTTGTAGGCTAGCCCGTGTTGGGCTGATGTGGGCTTGGTGTGGGCTAGCCTGTGCTGGGCTCGCCCGTGTTGGGCCGGTGTGGGCTAGCCCCTGCCCACCTTGCCCACAGAATACTCACATTGTGCCAGTTTGTAACTCATGATTGCTGGGCAGTTTTATATACACACTGTCCTTTGGGTTGTATCCCACTGATGCTAAAAGGCATGGTTACATTAACATTAATAATACAACATATTGTAATGACAAGAAGCAGTAGTTGCTGAAGTGAAAGAACTGGAAGAGGGAAGGCTGAGAAGTGGGTCTAATAAAATCACCACTGTGACATGGGATTTATTCTCCTTCAGTGAACTTTCCCTGACAATGCACCAGGGCATTAGTTTGTTTCAACTGAGCTAGTTCATAAGTTGGCATAAGCCTAACTCTATAACAAGAAAGAAGCTTCATAACTTCACTTAAAAATGATTTTGACTGCATTGGAAATTTGACCTAGATCAAGTTTCTCTCGATTTAAAATGTAAAATAATTGTGTTCTCTATGACGCTGAGATATGATTGTTTGTCTTGAATTGGTAGTATTCTTCTTCTTTAATCTAGGCTGTGAATTAATTATACCTTCCCCTTGACTTAAAATTGGATATCAATAGCAAAACTTAGTTGAATAATTTCTCTCACATTGTCTTGTAAAGATCAGTAATAAACCAGTCAAGGTGACGTAGCTACCACCTGACAGCACCATAAATCAGTGCACACATATTTGCCTTTGTGGTTTCATTTTGCGTAAGTATACAGCTTCACCAAATAATGCAGCATTTCCCAAACTCGGTCCTTGGGAACCCAAGGGATGCACGTTCTGGTTTTTGGCTTTAACAGGAGTATGATGATGGTGCCGCAGGGCTCTGAACCAACTATGCTATTTTGTTTGTTTTTTCATATTTTTTGTAACTCATTTTGTACATAATGCTGCTGCTACCGTCTCTTATGACCGAAAAGAGCTTCTGGATATCAGAACAGCGATTACTCACCTGGAACTGGATAAATCATTTTTCTTTAATGAGTCAGACGAGAGGGATTTACCCCAGACACCCGAACAGGCCTCCATCCCCGTCATTCGCAGGAGAAAGAGACGGAGGTTTCACGGACGGAGTTAGGGGTGCCTTGTGAGGATCCAGCGACGAGTGGCTAATCTGCCTTTGCCATCGCTACTATTGGCCAACGTACAATCGCTCGATAATAAACTACAAGCACGTATATCCTACCAACGGAACATTAAAAACGGTAATATCTTATGTTTCAACGAGTTGTGGCTGAACGACGACATTAATTTTTTATTTTTTTATTTCACCTTTATTTAACCAGGTAGGCAAGTTGAGAACAAGTTCTCATTTACAATTGCGACCTGGCCAAGATAAAGCAAAGCAGTTCGACACATACAACAACACAGAGTTACACATGGAGTAAAACAAACAATCAATAATACAGTAGAAAAATAAGTCTACATATAATGTGAGCAAATGAGGTGAGATAAGGGAGGTTGTCACGTTCCTGACCTATTTCTGTTAGTTTGTTGTATGTGTTAGTTGGTCAGGACGTGAGTTTGGGTGGGCATTCTATGTTGTCTGTTTCTATGTTGGTTTAAGGGTTGCCTGGTATGGCTCTCAATTAGAGGCAGGTGTTTGGCGTTCCTCTAATTGAGAGTCATATTTAGGTAGGTTGTTTCACAGTGTTCGTTGTGGGTGGTTGTCTCCTGTGTCTGTATGTATGTTCGTGCCACACGGGACTGTAGCGGTTGTTTGTAGTCGTGTACCTGTTCGTGAGTTCTGCGTTTTATGTAAGTTCGCATGTCCAGGTTTGTCTACTCCGTTTTGTTGTTTTGTTAGTTTATAGTCAAGTTCGTGTTTTCGTCTTTTCTGTAAATAAATATGTCATCACAACCCGCTGCGCCTTGGTTCAATCACTACTCCTCCTCTTCGGTTGAAGAGGAGGAGGACTACCGTTACAGAACCACCCACCAAATAACCAGAACCAAGCAGCGGTGTAACGGGAGGAACGGACAGCGCACGAAGCAGGATTTATGGTCATTGGGAGGGGGATACAGAAGCGGGGAGTGACTATGGTGGTGTGGGGACAGCGTCCGGAGCCTGAGCCACCACCGTGGTCAGATGCCCACCCAGACCCTCCCCTAGACTTTGTGCTGGTGCGCCCGGAGTTCGCACCTTAAGGGGGGGGTTATGTCACGTTCCTGACCTATTTCTGTTAGTTTGTTGTATGTGTTAGTTGGTCAGGACGTGAGTTTGGGTGGGCATTCTATGTTGTCTGTTTCTATGTTGGTTTAAGGGTTGCCTGGTATGGCTCTCAATTAGAGGCAGGTGTTTGGCGTTCCTCTAATTGAGAGTCATATTTAGGTAGGTTGTTTCACAGTGTTCGTTGTGGGTGGTTGTCTCCTGTGTCTGTATGTATGTTCGTGCCACACGGGACTGTAGCGGTTGTTTGTAGTCGTGTACCTGTTCGTGAGTTCTGCGTTTTATGTAAGTTCGCATGTCCAGGTTTGTCTACTCCGTTTTGTTGTTTTGTTAGTTTATAGTCAAGTTCGTGTTTTCGTCTTTTCTGTAAATAAATATGTCATCACAACCCGCTGCGCCTTGGTTCAATCACTACTCCTCCTCTTCGGTTGAAGAGGAGGAGGACTACCGTTACAGAGGTAAAGGCAATAAATAGGCCGATGGTGGGCAAGGAAATACAATATAGCAATTAAAACACTGGAATGGTAGATTTGACAGTAGATGAGTGTGCAAAGTAGAAATAGAAATAATGGGGTGCAAAGGAGTGTGATAAACCCTCCCATGTCATAACCTTTCTGGGACCTGAGGCAGTATTGAGTCGTTTGGATGAATGAGGTGCCCAATGTAAACTGCCTGTTACTCAGAAGCTAGGATATGCATATAATTGGTAGATTTGGATAGAAAACTCTAAAGTTTCCAAAACTGTTAAAATATGTCTGTGAGTATAACAGAACTGATATGGCAGGCGAAAACCTGAGGAAAATCCATCCAGGAAGTGACATTATTTTGAAATGGGTGTTTTTCCATTGAAAGCCTATCCACCATATAAAGGGATACGACCTAGATTGCATTCCCTATGGCTTCCACTGGATGTGAACATTCTTTAGACATTGTTTCTGGCTTTTATTCTGAAAAATGAGAGAGAATGACCACTTTGAGTGAGTGGACAGTGGAAAGTCCCAGAGCTGTTTGGTGCTCGCGACCTAGAGCCTTTCGTTGTTTTTCATTTATATTGACAACGCTATTGTCCGGTTGAAATATTATTGATTATTTAGACAAAAAACTACCTGAGGGTTGATTATAAACATTGTTTGACATGTTTCTACGAACTTTACTGGTACTATTTGGATTTTTCGTCTGCCTGTTGTGACCGCCTTTGAGCCAATGGATTACTGAACAAAACGCGCCAACAAAACTGAGGTTTTTGGACATAAATATGGACTTTATCGAACAAAATAAACATTTATTGTGTAACATGGAGTCTTGTGAGTGCAACCATATGAAGATCATCAAAGGTAAGGGATTAATTTGTTCGCTATTTCTGACTTTTGTGACTCCTCTACTTGGCTGGAAAATGTTTGTATGGTTGTGTGTGCTGGGCGCTGTCCTCAGATAATCGCATGGTTTGCTTTCGCCGTAAAGCCTTTTTGAAATCCCACACATTGGCTGGATTAACAAGAAGTTAACCTTTATTTTGATGTATTACACTTGTTATTTTATGAAAGTTAAATATTTATAATACTGTAATTTGAATTTCGCGCTCTGCAATTTCACCGGATGTTGTCGGGGTGTCTCGCTAGCGGCACGCCTTTCCCAAACAGGTTTTAAGTGTGCTTTCACCCCCCCTGACGAATAGCCTCGCCACCAATACAAAGTAATCCCTTTGACTATGCAACTTGCGATAATAGCCAACAAGCGGATTAAGACATCACTGGTTTACTTTGACTCAATCAGCTGGGTTTTAATCTATTGTGTTTGATGGTCCAGTGGTTGATTTTGACAAACGTTCCGAGACCGTAGGCCATCATTTAATTTGGAAATCAATTAAGGAAGTTTTATTTTAATGAAACAAGGACCATAATGTTTACATTTCAACCGGTTAGCGATAAGGAGCATTTGAATGGGGCCAAAGGGTTCATTATCATTAAGACGAAAGGCCAGCTGAGGCGATAGTCTCTAATTTAATTAGGCTAAAATGTTTTGCCATTGATTAAGGTACCACCACTATTCTGTAATGGCTCTGTGTGCGTTCCTTTGTCCCCATTTAGTGACTCAGCAAATTCAAAAACAGTATGTCTTCCAAGTCCTCATTGAAAAGCCTCACCTATTCTGTGTCTGGCCATTTAGAGACCTTCAGGTTTGGCTGACGTCGGTACAAATCAAATGAGCACTCCCATTTCTGAATTACAGAATTCTACTTCAGAAAATGTGTAGATTATTTTTTACCTAACCTATTTAAGATCATTCATATGTGAACAGATGCCAGAGTACAGTGCAGAATTTGAGAATGATCCACTTAAAACATTGGTTCCTTTTGGTGATTAATACACTTAATTGCTGATGAAAGTGCATCAATTGTGCTGTTTATCAAACAAGGTCCATTACCTAATGATGAGCCATCAGGTTGGCCCCAGCGCTGAACCCTAGGTAACCCCATAAATACATATCCTCAACCCTGAGTGACTTTTTAGCTCACAGATAAAAAAGGCTTTCTCGCTCTGAGGTGTTGTCTCCGGTTTGAAAAACATGCGGTGTCTCCCCTAAATAAATAATACAGAGAACAGCTAGAAGAGGATTTAAAACCAAATGTGTCTGGCAGGAAGAGATTGTATTTAGGACAGATCTGTTCAAAGTTCTCCCCTGGATATTTTTAGGGTTCACCTGTCATGTATCTGTACAGATTAGCTTCTGGGCTTTCACCAAACCTTTTTTTCTCTCTGAGGTGAAGTTCATGATAAAGAAGTTGTTAAAGCTAATTAAATGGGTAAGAATTTGAGGTCCTTAGCCAATCCTTACTACTTATCTCACCTGTCAATCATTATATGAACCAATGGTAAAACAAGGGCTTGGATCGGCATCCTAAATCAATTGTCTTCCAATGTGCTCAAAGTCATAGCTTCTGAAGGAATTTTGATTGTCACAGAGTGGAACACGGTCCTGATATGTAACACCAAAGCCTTGGCCAGAAGATATAGGCTCTATCGGCGACTCAACAAGACAGAAATGGAAAAGCTACATCACTGTACCTTTGTCATAACCTTTCATAACCTTTGATTCAGACTACAATACTTGTATTTCCACCTTCAGTGTTGCCAGTAAGAGACAATGGCTCAGTTGTGGAGTGCCACCATAAGAGATGGATTGAAATTGACAGAAAGGGTACCTGGAGGGTCATGCTTTTTCAATTTCAGTCAAGGGGAGGGTTTAGTATTTGTTGATGTAGTCCAGGGGAGTGTCATGTAATTTGTAATTGATGAAATGGCAATATTTCTCAGTGTTTTAGAATTAGTTGCTTATTAGGCTATATATCGATGTGTGCCCGACGCCGCCCCTCATCTCTGAGAGGCTACAAAGTGCAAGCACAAGTCATATTTCTACGAAAATGTACTTCCTAGTGTTTTGCGCTGCTGGGATGGTGTAAATAAAACTGGGCTGCAGTACATCAAATCCAATCAAATCTTATTAGTCACATGCGCCGAATACAATAGGTGTAGACCTTACAGTGAAATACTTACTAACGAGCCCCTAACCGACAGTATTCCAAAAAATATAATATCTTGCGCAACGACTAGTCTATAGCCTATGTTCTGTTCAGTTTGAAGAGGAGAGCGGGATGATGAGGAGGACAGAGGTCAACTTTGATAGCTTGCTACTACTGTAATTGATTATAATAAAACAATGTTTCTTGCCCATGACGTATTGAGTTATTAACATCACAATAATTCAGATAAGTAATTTACATTGTGGTGCTGAAACTTGAAGCAATCAAAAAATTGACAGTTCATGGTGCTGAAATGGACAGTTCATGGTGCCAATTTGAGTAGGCATAATTCATTTCAACCGTAGACTTTACTAATACTAACACTTTGTGTTGGAACCTATTTCTTCCTATTTAAGAAATAAGAGGTAAACCTACCTGTTTGACAGACGAAATCTGGCTATAGGCTGCTATATCCATAGATTTGTCGGCCAATTCCTCTACCCACCACTCTTTAAATAGCCTACCTCCGTGTTAGTGAAGGGCTGTTAAGTTAAAACCAGGACTAGAATTTAACAGGTATGAGAGGGTATGCCATAGGACTACCGTCCACATATTCTAAGTCAGAACCGTCCAGAGTAGTGATGCTAGACAGGCGGGCAGGTGCGGGCAGCGAGCGGTTGAAAAGCATGCATTTAGTTTGACTTGCATTTAGAGCAGTTGGAGACCACGGAAGGAGAGTTGTATGGCATTGAAGCTCGTTTGGAGGTTAGTTAACACAGTGTCCAAAGAAGGGCCAGAATGGTGTGGTCGGCATAGAGGTGGATCAGAGAATCACCAGCAGCAAGAGCGACATCATTAATATATACAGAGAAAAGAGTCAGCCCGAGAATTGAACCCTGTGGCACCCCCATAGAGACTGCCAGAGTTCCGGACAACAGGCCCTCCGATTTGACACACTGAACTCCGTCCGAGAAGTAGTTGGTGAACCAGGCGAGGCAGTCTTTTGAGAAACCATGGCTGTTGAGTCTGCCGATAAGAATGTGGTGATTGACAGAGTCGAAAGCCCTGGCCAGGTCGATGAATACGGCTGCACAGTATTGTCTTTTATCAATGGCGGTTTATAAACAGCGCTTTGGTCAATGATGTGTTATGCTCAAAACACGAAGTAAAACACCGGGGAAAGATGTGACTCCGATGCATAGTGGTATATAATTGTTTAGTTTCTTTGACATTCATAGGCTGAGCTACAACCTTCTATAGTCGATTATACAAAGAATGGAGTTTGCGTGGGAACTAATCTAATTCTGTCACTATCAGTTCATTAAGTTCATTAATCCTTGAGGGAAATACTTGTGACCTTCCATCATTGGGTTAAGCCATGGAAGAAGAGAAGCCAGGAGTTAAAGCTCACCTTTTTCAGGCGTCAGTGGGCCTACTCTCTGTCTGGGGTGGAAAGGTAGGTCTAACTTCTGAAAGTGCCATGCTCAGATTCCTAATGACGGCTCAGATTGAATTACTTGTTAACAGGGACAGTTTCGTTGCAAACAACAAAACACTGGTTTGGCATCGGAGAAATATGATAAGATGAACACAGGCCTATGTCTCTGTCCAGTCCTAGCCTGTAATTTAGGTAATTTGTGTGGTATTAAAAAATATTCTGCTAATATGTAAAATGACGTAGAATTGCATGACATTTTATCTGGACCTGCAAATACGATGATAGATTCATGCAAGGATTTTAATATAAAGGAGATGTTTCCAACCATATTCTTGTCCACGGTGGTCTGTGAACCCGGCGGCAGGTAGCCTAGTTGTTAGAGCGTTGGGGCTTGTAACCGAAAGGTTGCTAGATCGAATCCCCGAGCTGACAAGGTAAAAATCTGCAGTTCTGCTCCTGAACAAGGAACTGTCACTGTTCCTAGGCTGTCATTGTAAACAAGGATGTGTTCTTAACTGACTTGCCTAGTTAAATAAAGGTAAAAAAACAACCTTCTATCCCGCAGCCCTGTGTGCTATCAAAAGTCCTGCGTTGCCATGCCATTTTTACAGGACAAAGAACAGTTTTTAAAACGGCATATCTGTCCAAGAAGTGAGGGTAAATGGTAAGCATGTTCTCTGCTTTCCACTCTGTTTTAATAATTATTTTGGGTATATGGGAGGGTCACTTGTTTTTTTCAAGTGTTCAGGGTGGGTTTAGGTTACATATATTTTGCTGAAGGGAGGGCCATCCATTTTCAATTCAGAGGTCTGATTTTGTCCATGTAACCCTTATTATAAATAGTGTGGCCAACAGCCATCATGTCAGTTTCATTCCCACATAGTCCCCCTGCACATCCCGTACCTTGATACAGTTCTTACATGACTGCTGTACTACTCCACACAATATTGCAGTGTTTTGGCAATCATAAAACAGCCAGCTAGGGAATAGACTTATATATTATACGGTACCATAAAGTCTCACCGAGAGCCAGTATGAAATGCCCTCTCTGACAAAAAGATGCCCAAATATCGATGTGTTTTCATCCGCTGCAGTGCCATAATAAAGAATAAGACATTAAAATGTCGATAAATGTGGTCGACCATGAGGAATAACATTATCAGTGATTATAGTGGGACGGTAAAAACCACTAGGGTAGTCGATTATGGAAACTCCATCAATTAAAACATCTCTATCACACACACATCTTTCACACGCTTTCTCCACTCTCTCTCCCCCCATCTATCCCCCTATCAGAGAAGCTGAGTGGGTGAATTATTATTATTATTACGCCTTTATTTAACTAGGCAAGTCAGTTAAGAACAAATTCTTATTTACAATGACAGCATACCGAACCTGGACGACACTGGGCCAATTGTGCGACGCCCTATGGGACTCCCAATCACGGCCGGATGTGATACAGCCTGGATTTGAACCAGGGACTGTAGTGACGCCTCTTGCACTGAGATGCAGCACCACTCGCGAGCCTGAATTGTTGTTTGAATCTGCTTGTTTGAAACGCAGATTCAAGGTTTATAATTGCGATTTAAATTTAAACTATCATTATATACGCTTGGCAGAACCTGTCGAGAAGTGAGGTTTCTCCGGCAATTCTGACACACCTGTAAGTGGCATTCAACAACAGGCCCTTTCTGTGTAATAGCCCCCTGCTCACCATAATGGCTGGTGTGTCCTCTTATTTGTCATTACAGGATAGCTGTGTAGACAGAGCAGGACAAACAATCAAGGTTAATATCGTGTGTGACGCCCAGTCTTCCCACTTCTACTGTGTTCTGCTAGGCTCTTTCCCACCTTGTTGATTAGCCCCTCGCTAATTCCCCATACGAGTCGCCTCTGTGCCCACAACAACTGTGGAGAAGACACTGCAATTAAAAGTCTCCCCGATGCCATTAGTAACCATCGGAACACTCCTCTGGAGGACTCTCTCTATTCTCTTTGTTTACAGGCTTCCAGTTGACTCATTCATCCCCCTCCTCTCCCCTGTAACTATTCCCCAGGTCATTACTGGAAATGAGAATGTGTTCTCAGTCAACTTACCTGGTAAAATAAAAATTTAAAAATAAAAAAGGCACACGTTTCTTCTTAACTCTTCAAAGATCCTTGAAGTCCTTGTTTTGAAGTGTGGATGCCATTTCCACTGAGTGTACAAAACTAATATTC
Organism: Salvelinus alpinus; assembly: GCF_045679555.1. NCBI lineage: Eukaryota > Metazoa > Chordata > Actinopteri > Salmoniformes > Salmonidae > Salvelinus > Salvelinus alpinus. The sequence continues at coordinate 3,478,162 of NC_092109.1, forward strand.
AGTTGCAACCCCCTTTGCCCTCAGAACAGCCTCAATTCGTCTGGGGGAAGGACTCTACAAGGTGTCCGAAGCGTTCCATAGGGATGCTGGCCCATGTAGAGTCCAATGCTTCCCACAGTTGTGTCAAGTTGGCTGGTAGTGTATCTTTTTTCCGACTAGCTCGTTCCATCTCATTGCACAGAAGCTCAATTGGATTGAGATCTGGTGACTAGGCAGGCCACTGCAGTAAACTGAGTTCACTGTCATGCTCGTGGAACCATTCCTGGGCAATCCTAGCCTTGTGGCATGGGACATTATCCTGTTGGAAAAATCAATTCTCAGATGAATACACTTTATCAAGGAGCCCGGTGTGTGCCATGTAAACACACCCCACATCATCACACCACCACAACCAGCCTGCAATGTTGACAAGCGACATTACGGATGCATGTACTCATGTGGTTTTCTCCATACCCATCAGTGTGAAACAGCAGGAACCGGGACTCATCAGACCAGGCAATGTTTTACCAATTCTCCAGTGTCCAGAGTTTTCGTTCCTTAGCCCACTGCAATCGCAGTTTTTTGCTGAAGTGGATCTCTGCATGCAAATCATGGCTTTCTGTCATACCTTGTCCATAGACTGCTTACAGGGTTTTGTAATTTGGGTGAACTATCCCTTTAACCAAGTCATTAAACTGGGGTGCTGACTGGAATAGGATTCTCATTATTCTACATGAGGAAATAGCAAGAGCAGTTGTTAAATTAGTATGGTTGTGTTTTTACAATTTCTCCATATACTTCATTCAAATCAAATAATATCTAATTTTATTGGTCACATACTCAGCAGAAGTTATTCCGGGTGTAGCGGATAGAGTGCAGTAGTGTCTAACAATTCACAACAGTAGTATCTAGCAATTCACAACAGTATTATCTAGCAATTCACAACAGTAGTATCTAGCAATTCACAACAGTAGTATCTAGCAATTCACAACAGTAGTATCTAGCAATTCACAACAGTAGTATCTAACAATTCACAACAATACACACAATCAAAAAGTAGAAAAATGGAAGTAAGAAATATTTAAATATTAGCATGAGCAATGTCAGAGTGACATTGACTAAAATACAGTAGAATAGAATACAGTATATACATATGAAATGAGTAAAGCAGTATGCAAACATTATTAAAGTGACTAGTGTTCCATTATTAAAGTGACCAGTGATTCCATATCTATGTATATAGGACAGCAGCCTCTAAGGTGCAGAGTTGATAGAGGTGGTAGCCGGCTAGTGATGAATATTTAACAGTCTGATGGCCTTGAGAAAGAAGCTGTTTTTCAGTCTCCCGGTCCCAGCTTTGATGCACCTAGACTTATCTCGCCTTCTGGATTGTAGGGGGGTGAACATGCCGAGGCCTGGTTGGTTGATGTCCTTGATGATTTTGTTTGGCCTTCCTGTGATATCGGGTGCTGTAGGTGACCTGGAGTGCAGGCAGTGTGCCCCCGGTGATGCGTTGGGCAGACTGCACCACCCTCTGGAGAGCTCTGCGGTTGCGGGCTGTGCAGTTGCCATACCAGGCAGTGATACAACCCGACAGGATGCTCTTAATTGTGCATCTGTAAAAATTTGTGAGGGTCTTAGGGGCCAAGCTGAATTTCTTCAGCCTCCTGAGGTTGAAGAGTCACTGTTGCGCCTTCTTCACAACACCGTCTGTGTGGGTGGACCATTTCAGATTGTCAGTGATGTGTACGCCAAGGAACTTGAAGCTTTTCACCTTCTCCACTGCGGTCCCATCGATGTGGATAGGGAAGTCCACGATCAGCTCCTTCATTTTGTTGGCACTACTCTGCCAGGGCCTTCACCTCCTCCCTGTAGGCTCTCTCCTCATTGTTGGTATGTAATCATCCCCTATACATTTCCTGATGAACTCAGTCACTGTGTCCGTGTATACGTCAATTTTCTTCTCAGAGGCTACATGGAACATATCCTAGCATGATCAAAACAATCTTGAAGCATGGATTCCGATTGGTCAGATCAGTGTTTAATAGACCTTAGCACGGGTACTTCCTGTTTGAGTTTCTGCCTATAGGAAGGGAGGAGTAAAATATAGTCATGATCTGATTTGCCGAAGTGAAGGCGGAGGGCCTTGTAGGCATCCTGGAAAGGGGAGTAACAGTGGTCAAGCATTTTTGCAGTGCGAGTACTTTATTCAATGTGTCGATAGAACTTTGGTAGAATTTTCCTCAAATTTGCTTTCTTAAAATCCCCAGCTACAATAAATGCGGCCTCAGGATATGTGGTTTCTTGAGGGTCGTGTGACTATAACCGAAGAGAATTCTCTTGGGAGGTAATACGTTCGGCATTTGATTGTGAGGTATTCTAGGTCGGGTGAAGAAAAGGACTTGAGTTTCTGTACGTTATCACAATCACACCATGAGTAGTTAATCATGAAACATACACCACCGCCCTTCTTCTTTCCGGAGAGTTCTTTACTCCTATCTAAGCGATGTACTGAGAACCCAGCTGGCTGTATGGACAGGGACAGTATATCCCAAAAGAGGCATGATTCCATGAAACAGAGTATGTTCCAGCCCCTGATGCCTCTCTGGAAGGAAATCCTCGCCCTGAGCTCATCTACTTTATTGTCCAGAGACTGGTCATTGGCTAAGAGAAATTGATGATAAAATGATTATGGGGGCTGTGTTGTAGACTTCAGTGCAGCTTTTGACATTATCGATCATAGTCCGCTGCTGGAAAAACGTATGTGTTATGGCTTTCCACCTCCTGCTATAATGTGGATAAAGAGTTACTTGTCTAAAAGAACACAGAGGGTGTTCTAAATGGAAGCCTCTCAAACATTATCCAGGTAGAAGCAGGAATTCCACAGGGTAGCTGTTTCGGCCCCTTGCTTTTTTCAATCTTTACTAACGACATGCCACCGGCTTTGAGGAAGGCCACTGTGTCTATGTATGCGGATGACTCAACACTATACACGTCAGCTACTACAGCGACTGAAATGACTGGAACACTTAACAAAGAGCTGCTGTTAGTTTCAGAATGGGTAGAAAGGAATAAGTTAGTCCTAAATATTTCTAAAACTAAAAGCATTGTATTTGTGACAAATCATTCACCAAACCCTAAACCTCAACTACATCTCGTAACTAATAATGTAGAAATTGAGCAAGTTGAGGTGACTAAACTGCTTGGAGTAATCCTGGATTGTAAACTGTCATGGTCAAAACATTGATACAACAGTAGCTAAGATGGGGAGAAGTTTGTCCATAACAAAGTGCTGCTCTGCCTTCTTAACAACACTATCAACAAGGCAGGTCCCACGGGCCCTGGTTTTGTCACACCTGGACCACTGTTCGTGTGGTCAGGTGCCACAAAGAGGAACTTGAGAAATTGTAGTTGGCTCAGAACAGAGCAGCACAGCTGGCCCTTAAAAGTACACGGAGAGCTAACATTAATGACATACATGTCAATCTCTCATGGCTCAAAGTGGAAGAGAGATTGACTTCCTCATTACTTGTTTTTGTAAGAGGTGTTGACAAGCTGAAGGTACTAGCACACAGCTCGGACACCCATGCATACCCCACAAGACATGCCACCAGAGGTCTCCTCACAGTCCCCAAGTCCAGAACAGACTATGGGAGGTGCACAGTGCTACATAGAGCCATGACTACATAGAACTCTATTCCACATTAGGTAACGGATGCAAGCAGTAGACTCAGATTTAAAAAGCAGGTAAATAATACACCCTATGCACCTAGCGGGACTGTGAAGTAACACAATAACACAAACATAGGCACAGACACATGCATACACACACATGATAACATACGCACTATACACACACACGTACACATGGATTTTGCGTTGTAGATATATGGTAGTGGAGTATGGGCCTGAGGGCACACACTTAGTGTGTTGTGAATTCTGTAATGAATGTATTGTAATGTTTTTAAAATTGTATGACTCTCTTAATTGCCGGCGCTCTGATATCCAAAAGTTCTTTCCGGCTGTATGTAATAAGAAAAAAAACATTCTGGGCTAATAATGTAAGAAATAACACACACAGAAAAATGTATACTGCAAAGTTGCATAGGAACTAGAAGCAGAGCTGCCATGTCTGTTTGCGTCATCTAGTCATTAAGTTGCTATTACGAACGGGTAAGGGAACTGTACAAAGGTAAGAAGAGTAATCTTTAACTTGATCACCTGAAACGAAAGTATGAATATCGCTTTTAGTTTTCTAGGAGAATAATAATATATATATATTTTTTTATTTAACCTTTATTTAACCTCTCTAGGGTATGTGGGACGGTAGCGTCTCACCTCGTCAACAGCCAGTGAAACTGCAGGGCGCCAAATTCAAAACAACAGAAATCCCATAATTAATATTCCTCAAACATACATGTATTTTACACCATTTTAGAGATACACTTGTTGTAAATCCAGCCACAGTGTCCGATTTCAAAAAGGCTTTACAACGAAAGCAAATCAAACGATTAAGTTAGGTCAGAGCCAAGTCACAGAAAAACACTTTTCCAGCCAAAGAGTCACAAAAAGCCGAAATATAGATAAAATGAATCACTAACCTTTGATGATCTTCATCAGATGACACTCATAGGACTTCATGTTACACAATACATGTACAGTATGTTTTGTTCGGTAAAGTTCATATTTATATCCAAAAATCTGAGTTTACATTGGTGTGTTATGTTCAGTAGTTCCAAAACATCCGGTGATTTTGCAGAGAGCCACATCAATTTACAGAAATAGTCATCATAAATGTTGATGAAAATACAAGTGTTATACATGGAATTTTAGATCCACGTCTCCTTAATGCAACCGCTGTGTCAGATTTCAAAAACACTTTACGGAAAAAGCAAACCATGCAATAATCTGAGTGTGGCGCTCAGACGACAAATCAACCCAAAGAGATATCTGCCATGTTGGAGTCAACAGAAGTCAGAAATAGCATTATAAATATTCACTTACCTTTGATGATCTTCATCGGAATGCACTCCCAGGAATCCCAGTTCCACAATAAATGTTTGATTTGTTCGATAATGTCCATCATTTATGTCCAAATTCCTCCTTGTTGTTCGCGCGTTCAGTACACAATCTAAACTCACGAAGCGCGGGCAGGTCAAGGCAAAAGTTCAGACAAAAAGTCATATTACAGTCCGTAGAAACATGTCAAATGAAGTATAGAATCAATCTTTAGGATGTTAACATAAATCTTCAATAATGTTCCAACCGGAGAATTCCTTTGTCTTCAGAAATGCGATGGAACTCAAGCTAACTCTCACATGAACGCGCATAGTCAGCGCATGGTCAGCTCATGGCAGACCTTACTCAATCCCCTCTAATTTGCCCCCACTTCACAGTAGAAGCATCATACAAGGTTCTAAAGACTGTTGACATCTAGTGGAAGCCTTAGGAAGTGCAACATGACCCTATTTCCACTGTATCTTGGATAAGCAAAGAGTTGAAAAACAAAAAACCTCAGATTTCCCACTTCCTGGTTGGATTTTTTCTCAGGTTTTTACATTTACATTACATTTAAGTCATTTAGCAGACGCTCTTATCCAGAGCGACTTACAAATTGGTGCATTCACCTTATGATATCCAGTGGAACAACCACTTTACAATAGTGCATCTAACTCTTTTAAGGGGGGGGGGTTAGAAGGATTACTTTATCCTATCCTAGGTATTCCTTAAAGAGGTGGGGTTTCAGGTGTCTCCGGAAGGTGGTGATTGACTCCGCTGACCTGGCGTCGTGAGGGAGTTTGTTCCACCATTGGGGTGCCAGAGCAGCGAACAGTTTTGACTGGGCTGAGCGGGAACTGTACTTCCTCAGAGGTAGGGAGGCGAGCAGGCCAGAGGTGGATGAACGCAGTGCCCTTGTTTGGGTGTAGGGCCTGATCAGAGCCTGAAGGTACGGAGGATGATTTTTGCCTGCCATATGAGTTCTGTTATACTCACAGACATCATTCAAACTATTTTAGAAACTGCAGAGTGTCCTCTATCCAAATCTACTAATAATATGCCTATTCTAGCTTTTATGTCTTTGTAGCAGGCCGTTTACTCTGGGCATGCTTTTCATCCGGACGTGAAAATACTGCCATCTACCCCAAAGAAGTTTTAACATCTGCTAACCATGTGTATGTGACCAATACAATTTTATTTTATTTGTCTTTTAACAGGACGTTTTTTGATCACCAGGTGAGGCAAAAGTACAATGTTTCTAAGGTGTGGGAGAAAACAAACACATTTCTAGTCAACAGCTGTGATATAAGGCGCCTCATCTCCGTGCACAAAACCCTGACCTGAACATTAACAGAAGACACCATGAGAGTAATTAGCTGATCATATGACACAGCTGACTAAAACAGATGCTCCCTATGTCTGGTAGCCCTAGGAACTGTTAACCTATAGCCTGGAGTAGCCTCGCACACACAGGAGGTGGTCAGAGACAATGGGCTTCCTCTCTACTCTTTAACAGATCATTTGGTGTTCAGGCCCCCAAGGGATGTGGGTTGTGGATAGGATACTCTATCTGCAAGCATGTCAGTGTTTTCTGGATGTTGTTGCGATGTTGGCTTGAGATGAAATAGTTATCACATAACCTCCTAGCTGCTGCTAGCGACACTGGTTTATTCATTCAAACCAGCGTTTTTGACTCTCAGGTCCCAGACAAATGAACAGGCTATATTAACTCCTGAGCCTGCTATTGTTTTACAATTTAAGTGGGATACATGGTGTTTGTCTCTATAATGCCCAGTTATCTATCATAAAGCTATGACGATAAGTTTATCAGATGACAATAACATACACTTACCGTTACCTCTTCACATGCACTCGTCTAATTAATTATACCTGCCATTACCACTAGTGTGAAATATGGCACAGCAGTGTTTTAATGTACTGTACCTTTACAGACATTGGCATGTGGTGTCACACACAGTTAATATAGTTATCATACATTTACTATTTCTGAATTAAATCAAAACAAATATATAGAGGAACTAATATGGTTGGCTACTCTGCCCAAAAGGATACCTCATTTAGCTGGTGAAAGTTGAAGAAAAGTCTATAAACTCGTAAGTTATTCACTAAAATGTTTTACTCAAGCTGTATTCTCCCCCCGTTAATTGGGCCCTCTGAAGAGGAGCCCTTGAAAGTCTTTATCGAATAGGAGGAGACGTCTGCTCAAAAAAAAAATCGTCCCAAACACGGCATCTCCATGGTGTGTATTAGATTATCCATTGGTTCAAGTTGTGGCCCTAGAAGCAGACAGTAAAGCCAACCAAAGGGGATGAGGGGGGTGGTTATGATTATAACCCGCTCCATTGGTTGGAGAAATCCAATTGGGCTCTTGACTAAACAGACACCAGGTGGTCGGAAGCAGTCTGTCAACAACCATTGGAATGGGGAAAGAAACACTTTCAGGTTTTTTTCCCTTTCACTATCATTAGTTATGGTGCGAAATGGAAAGCATGGGTGTAGTTTATCTAAAAAAAAAACATATTTTTTTGCTTAATTAGAATGTTGCCCCTAACTGCACAGTTACTGGAATTCAAGTGACTGTAATTTACAATTACATTAACAATGCAAGCCAGCCCAGCGATTTAAACACGCTTAGTAGTATTTCATTGAAATGGAAGATGTTCGCCCAACCCCCGACAGGAAGCGTTTCCTTATAAGAATATGAATCTACCCTCCCCATCAACAAGCCAATGTGGTGCCCTCAGCTCAGTTACGAGGTGATCTTTTATTCCTGCAGTCACTGCACATATGTATGCCATTTAGCAGATGCTTTAATCCCAAGTGACTTACAGTAGTGAGTGCATACGGGTGTCCCCAACGGGAATCAAACCCATGATCCTGATATTTCTAACGCCATGCTCTACCAGCTGAGCCACACAAGACCACATCCATGTTGGTTCTGGTGATGTTTAGGTTGTAGAGTAGCATCGATCATCGTCAGTGATGTAGAGGTAAAAGAATAAGTGGAAAAACTATAAACACCAGTAGGCGATCGAAGTATAAGACGAACTATCACCGATATAAACCAAAACATATCACATTTTTGGAACTGTATTGTGTGATTGCATTTCCAGGTAGTTAAAAATGACAGAAAACGCACATCAGGTCATGCCTCCCAAAATAGTTCATTTGGACTGGACACTAGAAATGTCCAGAAAAATAGGATGTGGAGATGTTTATATTGAAATGTGTTATCTTTTTAATCACATTCATGTTCTTATTATCTCATGTAAGCTGTACTGAAGTATTGTAAACTGCAAAAGTGCACCAGTGTTAAATGCTCTTAGTTGACTCTAAAATGTTTGATAAAATTACAGATTCTCTCAGGGGACCCCGTTTAATAAACAGATCACTGACCATTTCGAATCCCACCATACCTTCTCCGCTGTGCAATCCGGCTTTCGAGCTGGTCACGGGTGCACCTCAGCCACGCTCAAGGTACTAAACGATATCATAACCGCCATTGATAAAAGACAGTACTGTGCAGCCATCTTCATCGTCCTGGCCAAGGCTTTCGACTCTGTCAATCACCGTTTTCTTATCGGCAGACTCAAAAGCTTTGGTTTCTCAAATGACTGCCTCGCCTGGTTCACCAACTACTTCTCAGACAGAGTTCAGTGTGTCAAATCGGAGGGCCTGTTGTCCGGACTTCTGGCAATCTCTATGGGGATGCCACAGGGTTCAAATCTCGGGCCGACTCTCTTCTCTGTATATATCAACGATGTCGCTCTTGCTGCGGGTGATTCCCTGATCCACCTCCACGCAGACCACACCATTCTGTATACATCTGGCCCTTCTTTGGACACTGTGTCAATTAACTAACCTCCAAACGAGCTTCAATGCCATACAACACTCCTTCCGTGGCCTCCAACTGCTCTTAAACGCTAGTAAAACCAAATGCATGCTTTTCAACCGTTCGCTGCCCGCACCCACCTGACTAGCATCACTACTCTGGATGGTTCTGACTTAGAATATGTGGACAACTACAAATACCTAGGTGTCTGGTTAGACTGTAAACTCTCCTTCCAGACTCATATTAAACATCTACAATCCAAAATTAAATCTAGAATCGGCTTCCTATTTCGCGACAAAGCCTCCTTCACTCACTCCGCCAAACATACCCTCGTAAAACTGACTATCCTATCGATCCTTGACTTCGGCAATGTCATTTACAAAACAGCTTACAATACTCTACTCAGCAAACTGGATGCAATCTATCACAGTGCCATGCGTTTTGTCACCAAAGCCCCTTATACCACCCACCACTGCGACCCACCACTGCGACCTGTATGCAAGGGCCAGCCGACCTGTAGTCTACATATTTGTCGCCAGACCCACTGGCTCCAGGTCATCTATAAGTCTATGCTAGGTAAATCTCCGCCTTATCTCAACTCACTGGTCACGATAACAACACCCACCCGTAGCACGCACTCCAGCAGGTATATCTCACTGGTCATCCCCAAAGCCAACACCTCCTTTGGCCACCTTTCCTTCCAGTTCTCTGCTGCCAATGACTGGAACGAATTGCAAAAATCGCTGAAGCTGGAGACTTATATTTCCCTCTAACTTTAAACTTCAGCTATCCGAGCAGCTAACTGATCTCTGCAGCTGTACACAGCCCATCCAATCTACCTACCTCATCCCCATATTGTTTTTATTTACTTTTCTGCTCTTTTGCACACCATTATTTCTACGTGCACATCACCGTCTGCTCATCTATCACTCCAGTGTTAATTTGCTAAATTGTAACTACTACTATGGCCTATTTATTGCCTTACCTCCTCACGCCGTTTGCACACACTGTATATAGACTTTCTTTTTTTCTATTGTGTTATTGACTGTACGCTTGTTTATTCCATGTGTAACTTTGTGTCGCACTGCTTTGCTTTATCTTGGCCAGGTCGCAGTTGTAAATGAGAACTTGTTCTCAACTAGCCTACCTGGTAAAATAAAGGTTAACTTTAAAAAAAATTCAACTGGTTGTGCAATGACTGCAATCAAATGCTTCCTGTAGTTGTTGATCAGTCTCTCACATCGCTGTGGGGGATTTTTGGCCCACTCTTGCATGCAGAACTGCTTTAACTCAGCGACATTTGTGGGTTTTAAAGCATGAACTGCCGGTTTCAAGTCCTGCCACACCATCTCAATTGGGATTAGGTCTGGACTAGGCCAGAGAACAATCTATGACTAGGGTGGCTGGAGTCTTTGACAATTTTTAGGGCCTTCTTCTGACACCGCCTCGTATAGAGGTCCTCGATGCTAGGAAGCTTGGGCCCAGTGATGTACTGGGCCATGCGCACTACCCTCTGTGGTGCCTTGCGGTCGGAGGCCGAGCAATTGCCATACCAGGCAGTGATGCAACCAACCGGTCAGGATGCTCTCGATGTTGCAGCTGTAGAACTTTTTGAAGATCTGAGGACCCATGCCAAATCTTTTCAGTCTCCTGAGGGGGAATAGGCTTTGTATTGCTCTCTTCACGACTGTCTTGGTGTGTTTCGACCATGATAGTTTGTTGGTGATGTCGACACCAAGGAACTTGAAGCTTTCAACCAGCCCCGTTGATAAGAATGGGGGCATGCTCGGTCCTCCTTTTCCTGTAGTCCACAATCATCTCCTTTGTCTTCATCATGTTGAGGGACAGGTTGTTATCCTGGCACCACACGGCCAGGTCTCTGACCTCCTCCCTACGAGGCTGTCTCATCGTTGTTGGTGATCAGGCCTACTACTGTTGTGTCGTCTGCAAACTTAATGGTGTTGGAGTCATGCCTGGCCTTGCAGTCATGAGTGAATAGGGAGTACAGACTGAGCACGCACCCCTGAGGGGCCCCAGTGTTGAGGATCAGCCTGGCAGATGTGTTGTTACCTACCCTTGCCACCTGGGGTGGGCCGTTAGGAAGTCCAGGATCCAGTTGCAGAGGGAGGTGTTTAGTCCCACGGTCCTTAGCTTAGTGATGAGCTTTGAGGGCACTATGGTGTTGAACGCTGAGCTGTAGTCAATGAATAGCATTCTATTCAGGCATTTGGAAATTGCTCCCAAGGATGAACCAGACTTGTGGAGGTCTACAATTCTTTTTCTGAGGTCTTTGCGGATTTCTTTTGATTTTCCCATGATGTCAAGCACAGATGCAATGAGTTTGAAGGTAGGCCTTGAAATACATCTCCAGGTACACCTCCAATTGACTCAAATTATGTCAATTAGCCTATCAGAAGCTTCCATGACATCATTTTCTGGAATTTTACAAGCCGTTTAAAGGCACAGTCAACTTAGTGCCTGTAAACTTCTGACCCACTGGAATTATGATACAGTTAATTATAAGTGAAATAATCTGTCAACAGTCTGTCAAGAAATAGTCTGTCAACAATTGTTTGAAAAAGGACTTGTGTCATGCACAAAGTAGATGTCCTATCCGACTTGCCAAAACTATAGTTTGTTAACAAGAAATTTGTGGAGTGGTTGAAAAACAAGTTTTTATGACTCCAACGTAAGTGTATGTAAACTTCTGACTTCAACTGTACATATAGTGTATATGCGTGAACTGTTTTGACTGGGAAGGATACGGTAAGCTGCAATGGGTTGTTGGGTCGGCAAAAATCCACCACCAGCCCACCATTGGTTCAAGGAGCTGATGCAGGAGAAGGACGAGACACTCCATCAAGCAGTGTCGCCGCTCCCCAGTTTTGGGTTTCTTATTCACCACCCACATTTTTTGTTGTTGATTGAACTGTATCTTTCTCTTCCACTGCATGATTCCATCAAACACGGTGGGTAAAAATGTGCAGCTTAAGCTCTGCAGCATTGTTAAATATAGCCCTCATGACCCTCTCTCTTCTCTCATTAAGCCTCTGCTGTAAAACGAACAATATTTCAAGCCATATTTCTCACTGTTTTGATACTGGATTAAGAACTAGACTGTACAAGGAAGTAAGGTGTGTAGTGACTGATCTGGTACTGATCGTTTACCAGTTCTAATGCATACAGTATGTGCTGATGCATTTCAGATGACAATGCGGACTTTTGCTGATTGAATCAATGTCAGTAATAGGGTTTGTATCAATAGCTGGTTGACATTTTGAAAGGTCCCAAACAAAAGCTGAAAACGTCAGTAATGGCAATCAGATGTTGTTTTTTTTTTTTCTCACTGGGCAATTACCCTTATCTAACAGAGCAATCTTAGGTAGGCCAGTTTCCTGTCTTGTAGTTGCAGTGCTGAAAAGGCTCACTATTTCTAATAGATTAACCGCCCTGCAATTTAGCCCCTGAAAGTTGGTGGATTTGAAAAAAGTGAAGAAGGCTGTCTGAGGGTCATATCGTTGGAATGGTTGGTATTCATGATTTGTTGAGTGTGTCATTACTTAAACTTGTTGCTTAAGCCCTAATGTAATTGCATTGGTGTCTGTGAGGAGAGATTATTTCCCATATATTAGCTACAGTCTATCTGTATGCAGAGGAGAGCATACATTTGTTTTTTTAGAATGAAGAGTAGGATGCAGACTTGATTGATTTAATGGTGGCATAGCAAGTAATTCGATTTGGGGGAGATAAGCAATCTGTTGCATTGTCAATTAGTGTTGGCTGTTTACTGGGAAACAACAGTATGGCCCCTAGAGATTGAATTGCATTTAGTCAAAAGGTAATGTCTCTCAGTACAAAATGTAACCTGACGGTGTCTGTGACCTATGAAATCATTGCGTCATCTCAACAATAATCTATGAGTTAACTCGATTGTCTGTCAGGAAAGAGACACAGGCACGGGCACTACGTCGGAATCGAACGGAATCGTCAATGAGGCCTTAACCAGTCACATTGGCATCCGGGTCACGATCCTCTTACCATTGCAAATGGGGAATGAGGGGGTAAAAGACATCATGGTGGGGGGTGTAGGTTTTTAAAAAGGAGGAAGAGATGCAACAATGCTCACCTCGTCCGGCTGGAATTAGCCAGGACCAAAATGTGGTCTTAAGCCCAAATGTTGTATGTGAAAGTATATTCCTCCTGCCCTTGTGGTGCTCTGAGCCTGAGATGGCCCGGTGGGTGGTTCACGGCCCAAGACGGGATGTTTTTTTGCCCTAATCACTGTCAAACCGACTAGAGCGTTCATCTATGCCTGGAAGTATGCCTGTTTGATACAAACACAATCTCGCTCTGGCAGGTGTCTTGATTACTCTTTGCATATTTGTTTTGCAAGATAACTCATTCAACCCCCTAGTCATCGAGCTCTGAAGTCTTTTCGGCTGGCAGTTTGCATCCATTGTATTTCCGATGCGCAAAGACTTCTGATGCCAGAAGTGACGTCCGGATGAGATAGAGGGTTAGGGGTGGAAAAGTGCTTATTTAAAATGTTTATGGGCTTTCACACAGTGCAGACTGGGGAGGACAGGCTTTGGGGAGAGGCTGTAGAGACCTCCAGCAGACAGAGTGCTTAGAGCTCCAGCCTATTGATTCACTGGAAGGCACTGGCCTGAGCTGCTCCAAAGGAGCAGAAAAGGAGAAATGCGTCTCTACGTCTTGAGATTGGTCCAATGCTGCATTGGACATCACTGGTCCAATGCTGGTTCATTGAAGATAAGAGAACCATTCTGAATTGATTTGAGGTTTGAAGTAATTCTTTAGACAGTAAGTAGTTGTACATGTTTTATTAATATTTGAGTTATAACACTGCTCTTAATGTCTCTCCGTGCTGTTTTATTGTAGCATTTTTCTATTTTAAAGGAAGTGTAGGCTAGTAGGAGGGAATGTCTTTCATCATTGTTTCAGGACTTCTCTCACACAATTGGGCTCTGGAATAGCACATTCATATTTGAGTTGTTGAAATGATCGCTCTACCGCAAGAGGTGTCTTTTCTTTCTTGTAAATATGTATGTACATCTTTATGTTGTAAAGGCGTATGTGCGATAAAGCATTTTATTGATATATTTACTGTCAAGGATAGCAGTAATCAATAAGCAAATCCTTGCTTGGTGGGTTTGGTTTACTATATCTCTTGCCATTCATTGTGTGTTCCACTGTAACAAAGGGCACGGGTATAAATCATGGATGTACACTGAGCGCACAGAGAGGCCACAGTAGCTTTCTCTAAGCACTAGCGTTCAGCTGAACACTCCCCCAGGGGCCAATGGGATGACTGGATCCATTTCCTGCATTTAGTGCTAATCCCTGGTATCTTCCTGCAGCTGCCACCAGCACCACCGCTGTGGTGAAGACCTCCAGCCACATGACGCGCTGTCGTGACAGCCAGAAAAACTACTGCGTAAATGGAGGGGAGTGCTTCACCCTGGACATCACCCCTGGCAGGTCCAAGTTCCTCTGCAGGTAGGACATGATGAAACACAACACCATCCACACCACATACTGGATACTATGCAAACTATGGTTTGACTTGATGTTTAATACAGTTCCTGATGGCTTATGACTGCTATTTCTAAATATTTAATTGTGCTCCCACATGATGTATCATTATAGAATTTTGCCAGTGCCGGACTTCAGAACACTACTTTGCTATTTTGTACATGTCAAAAGGTAGCACATGCTGATACAGTAGATGCAGTCATAACATTTACTATCTATCACGTCTGAAGTCATGATCTTTTAGAATGCTGTATTGTCTCGACCCATTCATGCCTGCTGAATTAGGCACCAGAGCTTTTTAAGCCCAAACTGTGCCAAGTTTAGAGGAAAGTGCAAAGTCTTTTTACAGTAAAGCAAAGGTGTCAGCTGAATTTTTGGGGGAGTAAATCGTTAAACAATCCAAAGACCTGAGCAGAGATTTAAAGAAAGAATGCACAAGACATCATAGCGGTGTACAAATGTACTGCCTCTGCACTGTGAAACGTCTTTTTGGGCAGCCGTAGGGGAGCTGGATGGATGTTCTAATGGATGCTGTGCATGACACTAACTGGGCTAAGAAACAGGGAGAGCATGCAGAGCGGAGCAGGTGGAGGTCCCTATCCACATGCTCCTCTGCCCTCCTACATTATTAATGCCGGCTCCTTTCATCGCCACAGCCCAACCGCTGCGCTCCATTTCAGAAAAACAAACCCCAAATCTGGGGCGATGTTGTATTTATGAGATTTTTCTTTCTGTCTTCTTACCCATTTCATTGTTTACTTTGGAACCTTAGAGCTGGGTCATGTTCATTAGGCACCAAATGTGACTAAACAGACTGTAATAGGGAGGGACTACCTGGACTTCAAAACGGTCATTTCAGTTTGTTGTTGCGAAACGTTTCAAATTGTTTTCCGTCACATGCCCTACTGAACATGACATTGTGCTGGTGTCAGGATCAGCCGTGTTCTTACAGCAGGACATTGATTTATGCTCCAGCATCGCACTCTGTTGTCAAGAGTGTTCAGCCCTGATCCAAGCGATAGAGCCGATGAGAGACCGAGGCAGGACGGGGCTTGATGTGCTTTCCCAGTGCCCCCTGTGGCTTGAAACTCTGTGACTTTCCTTCTCTGAGAGTTTGCGTTCTCAGCTCAAGGCACATGAGTAGCGAATCATCCCCAGCAGCAAACAAGCTGGCATGCACTTCACACGCTTCGTATGAGAAGCAACAGCATACATCGCTGACATCTGTATTTGACAAGATAATCACCTCTGCGGTCCTGTCCCCATTCTCCATCATTGTCATTCACATAAAATCCATCTGAGGTAAAATCATGTATTATCCAGACCAATTGACCACTAAGGCATTGAAGTACACTGTGGTCTGTATAGCAAAGTGGATTGACCCTTTAGAAACATTCAGAGGTTGTAAACTCTGCCTAATTATCTACAGCATCTCCCAATTTGTATATTACATCATTACATCTGTGGTTAGAACATCCAGTAGTTTTCAAAAGACATGGTGAGGTGGTGATACCTCATGGTATTATTGCTTCCATTGCAGCAGCAAATGCATGACAAGAAAGATCACTGCAGCTCACTGCAGCCCCTCCCTCTTTGTGCCTGACAACAAGGCTTGACATTGCCAAGGATACACTTTGGGTCTGGGCCATCCAATACATACATAAGACAGACTCTTACTGTCCACCGACAGATTGAGTTTCGTATTAGATACTTCAGTGACTAAGCGCAAAAATGCTGCTGTCTCCGGGAAATTTTGTTTCGTTTCAGTAAATGATGCAGCATGCCGTCACTGGAAGGGAGGGAGGGGAGAAAAATAACCTGTCGGTCTCCCTCAGAAATAACTCTATCTACAAAAATAACCTGTCTGCCAGGGGTCCCTGTGGAGCCCGATTCACTGAAGCCTGAACAGTCGGAGCACGGATTCTGTAACAGGCACACAGAACATCATGGAAGCAACGCTTTACATCCTGACCCCCTCAATTTATTTATAGCAAATTATGTTTTATTTCATTTATTTATTTTCTTTAATCTTTATTTAACTATTCATATTTACATTTAAATATTCATAGCCAATATAAATGTCTTTCTTTAGCCATGCGGTTATTTGAAACGGCAGTACATTCGAATTACGTCCTACTGTATTGTACTTGACAATGGTCACTGACCTGTGGGTAAACCAGCATAAATACCAGCAACACCTACACCTATCAGTTTCCTGCTATTTTCAATCCCACTCCCACGTTCCCCTCTCTCTATCCCCCTTTTCTTTCTCTGCCTCAGAGAATGGGCTTGCCCAGCAGACCCTGTCAGAACTGAATCACAACTGGACTGGCTTGTTGGATTCTTTCTCTGCATCTCACTCCACAATCTCTTCCTTAGCAAGGCTCCTGCTTTGTCATCAGACACCAGATGACCTGTCAGTCTTCGCCCCTAACCCACACGTTAATTCCCGCTTCAGTACACAAACAACTTACAAACGAAGAAACGTTTAAAAAAAGGCAGATTTTTCAAAAAAACTGAGAATTGGTCAGTAGGTTTCCCTTTTTTAATTAGCCTCTAGTCATTTAGATTTTAATGAAGGGCTTAATTTGTTAATGTGCCGCTACTTGGTAGACTGGCAGATGTTACATCAGGCCCCCCCAGGTGCTTAGCGGAATACATTGGGAATCCATGTCAAGCCACTGTGGCTGTGAGAGTCATAAACCCCAAATATTTGTGCATTCAAGTGAACCCAGCCATTAGTGTCCTCTGGTATTTCATACCTGTTCAAAGTTCCAATCACGCTCTCTCCCAGAGCCAGACGGCCAATACATCCAGACAATTTGTTGTGTGTGTGTATGGAGTGGAGTAGAACGGCATACAAATTACTAATAGACACACATACACACTCATCCTGACTCATTTCCTTTCTCGATAGATCAAAAGAGGTTGATAATCAGACAACTATTCAGGCATGGTGTCCACAGCTAAGGCGTCCCGCTAGCGGGACAACTTCCGGGGACACTGGAGGGAGCACAATTCAAATAAATAATTGTAACAATTATGGATATTAAACATTTAGGTACATACAAGTGTCTAATATCGGTTGAAAGCTTAAATTCTTGTTAATCTAACTGCACTGTCCGATTTACAGTAGCCATTACAGCGAAAGCATGCCATGGGATTGTTTGAGGACGGCGCTCCACATCAAATTATTTTTCCACCGCCACAAGTTTCACAAATTCACAAATAGCGATTAAATATTCACTTACTTTTTGAAAATCTTCCTCTGATTTGTCCTCCAAAGTGTCCCAGCTATAACATGTAGTGTCGTTTTGTTAGATTAAATCCTTCTTTATATCCCCAAAAAGTCTGTTTAGTTGGCGCCATTGATTTCAGTAATCCACTCGTTCAACATGCAGAGATAGGAATCTGAAAATCTACCCCTAAACTTTGTTTCAACAAGTCAAAATACGTTTCTATTGACTCCTCAGATACCCTAAAATGTAATCAAACTATAATATTTCATACGGAAAAAAGTATGTTCAATAGGAAACCAATTTTAGCAGGTGAGTTCTGTCTTTATCTTGCGTGCATACACACATTTCCAAGACTGTGTCCCTGTACTAAAACTGTTATTTCTCATTCGTTTTGGAAGTTACAAGCCTGAAACCTTGAACATAGACTGTTGACACCCTGTGGAAGCCATAGAAATTGCATCCTGGGAGCTAGAATTCATTATGCCCCTATACTTTCCATTGTAAGAGCACGGGCTCTCAAAAAAACAAAATTCTGGTTGGTTTTTCTTTGGATTTTCTCATACCATATCTATTGTGTTATAGTCTCCTACATTATTTTTAACATTTCTACAAACGTCAACGTGTTTTCTTTCCAATGGTACCAATTATATGCATATCCTGGCTTCAGGGCCTGAGTAACAGGCAGTTTACTTTGGACACGTCAGTCAGACGGAAATTTAGAAAAAAGGACCCTAGCCCTAAGAAGTTTTAATTAAATCTACCTGGAATCAGAATGCATGAGCCAAACATTTGCTGAAATTCGAGGCCTGTTGAATAAGACATTGATTGAGACTTCTCTCAAGTACATATGTTTTCGCAAACAGAACTGGCACTGGTTGCAAGACATATCAGTCTCCTTGACAACACCAGCGATGCATGTGGGTCTTCTGTAGATCTGGTGTAAACTCATCTTATCTTCTTCCTTGTCTTCTGTTTGTGACTTTTTTGTTTCCCTCTCAGGTGTCCAAATGAATTTACTGGTGATCGCTGTCAAAACTACGTAATGGCCAGCTTCTACAGTACGTCTATTTTCTCTTCCTGTCTGTGCTTGTGATTGGAGCATGCTCAATCAGCGCTACTTCCTGTTGCTTCATTTTTTAAATGTTGTATCCCATAACGGTAGCTAACGCACTTTTGTACGTTGCAAGGTTCCATACATTTGACCTTAATTTACGCCCCAAAAACATAATACTTCCAGGTCAACTATAATATGAATACATTTTACATTTACATTTTAGTCATTTAGCAGACGCTCTTATCCAGAGCGACTTACAGTAGAGTGCATACATTTTATTACATTTTTTACATACAAGGATATCCCTACCGGCCAAGAGCAGACGCTCTTATCCAGAGCGACTTACAGTAGAGTGCATACATTTTATTATAATTTTTTTTTTTTTTTTTTTTTTTTTTTTTTTTACATACTGAGACAAGGATATCCCTATCGGCCAAACCCTCCCTACCGGCCAAACCCTCCCTACCGGCCAAACCCTCCCTAACCCGGACGACGCTATGCCAATTGTGCGTCGCCCCACGGATCTCCCGGTTGCGGCCGGCTGCGACAGAGCCTGGGCCTGGGCGCGAACCCAGAGACTCTGGTGGCGCAGCTAGCACTGCGATGCAGTGCCCTAGACCACTGCGCCACCCGGGACCCTTGTTGTAAAGCACAATTTCTCCCCTTTCCAGCAAAATGGTGGGTGGGGAAGCAAAAGCTACTGCGTCATAGTGAAAGGGGAGATATGTTGTGTGGGGAAATGGCATTTTTAACCCGATTTGTCCAACTTATCAACTCTAAAATGTAAATTTAACACTATAAAGAGTTTATATAATGTGTCATTACATACCTATTTAAAGGTTTGTGTCGATTTTGAATATGGTTTTTAAGGCGGCGCTAAATTTATTTTCACAATTAAACTGTGGCTGTCACGGTTTTTTAGAGTCATGATGGCTCGCAGTGATTACGCAAAAATGAACAATTGATTGAATTAACTATTGATGAACTCACGAGTAATTCACTTTACACTCACCATTGATCATTTCTTGTTTTTAAATCTGTGAGAGAAGCGCTACACATGGTGGGAAAAGGCTGTGCGGCACAGAATATGTTGAATAATGCGTGCAGTACGTTACGTTGTGACACGTCACACTTTAAAGTACAGCGTCAGCGGGGTCAGTTTTTTTCAACTTTTCTCCAGTACTATGGGCCCATTACCATGTCAATTGACACTGAATCGAGGCTTAGTTCACACCCCGGACTTTGATGCCAACGCAGTCGCTACAGTCCCATTAGTTTTCATTGCAGCCTCATTTAAATGCTGCAGTAGCGCAAATGTGTACGGAACGGGGTTAGTCACCGTTACCTGGTTCTCGCATGTACATTTTTTTTTGCCTTGTTTTGTTGAGTTGGATGAAATTTAAAGCAGTTCATTATAGTTTACTGATATTGTGTTAGTTATGTCACGATTGAATGGAACAATAATAGAAGAAAGATGGGGGAAATGAACACTCAAACTTATGTACACTGCTCAAAAAAATAAAGGGAACACTTAAACAACATAATGTAACTCCAAGTCAATCACACTTCTGTGAAATCAAACTGTCCACTTAGGAAGCAACACTGATTGACAATAAATTTCACATGCTGTTGTGCAAATGGAATAGACAACAGGTGGAAATTATAGGCAATTAGCAAGACACCCCTAATAAAGGAGTGGATCTGCAGGTGGTGACCACAGACCACTTCTCAGTTCCTATGCTTCCTGGCTGATGTTTTGGTCACTTTTGAATGCTGGCGGTGCTTTCACTCTAGTGGTAGCATGAGACGGAGTCTACAACCCACACAAGTGGCTCAGGTAGTGCGGCTCATCCAGGATGGCACATCAATGCGAGCTGTGGCAAGAAGGTTTGCTGTGTCTGTCAGCGTAGTGTCCAGAGCATGGAGGCGCTACCAGGAGACAGGCCAGTACATCAGGAGACGTGGAGGAGGCCGTAGGAGGGCAACAACCCAGCAGCAGGACCACTACCTCCGCCTTTGTGCAAGAAGGAGCAGGAGGAGCACTGCCAGAGCCCTGCAAAATTACCTCCAGCAGGCCACAAATGTGCATGTGTCTGCTCAAACGGTCAGAAACAGACTCCATGAGGGTGGTATGAGGGCCCGACGTCCACAGGTGGGGGTTGTGCTTACAGCCCAAAACCGTGCAGGACGTTTGGCATTTGCCAGAGAACACCAAGATTGGCAAATTCGCCACTGGCGCCCTGTGCTCTTCACAGATGAAAGCAAGTTCACACTGAGCACGTGACAGACGTGACAGAGTCTGGAGACGCAGTGGAGAACGTTCTGCTGCCTGCAACATCCTCCAGCATGACCGGTTTGGCGGTGGGTCAGTCATGGTGTGGGGTGGCATTTCTTTGGGGGGGCCGCACAGCCCTCCATGTGCTCGCCAGAGGTAGCCTGACTGCCATTAGGTACAAAGATGAGATCCTCAGACCCCTTGTGAGAACATATGCTGGTGCGGTTGGCCCTGGGTTCCTCCTAATGCAAGACAATGCTAGACCTCATGTGGCTGGAGTGTGTCAGCAGTTCCTGCAAGAGGAAGGCATTGATGCTATGGACTGGCCCGCCCGTTCCCCAGACCTGAATCCAATTGAGCACATCTGGGACATCATGTCTCGCTCCATCCACCAACGCCACGTTGCACCACAGACTGTCCAGGAGTTGGCGGATGCTTTAGTCCAGGTCTGGGAGGAGATCCCTCAGGAGACCATCCGCCACCTCATCAGGAGCATGCCCAGGCGTTGTAGGGAGGTCATACAGGCACGTGGAGGCCACACACACTACTGAGCCTCATTTTGACTTGTTTTAAGGACATTACATCAAAGTTGGATCAGCACGTAGTGTGGTTTTCCACTTTAATTTTGAGTGTGACTCCAAATCCAGACCTCCATGGGTTGATAAATTTGATTTCCATTGATAATTTGTGTGATTTTGTTGTCAGCACATTCAACTATGTAAAGAAAAAAGTATTTAATAAGAATATATCATTCATTCAGATCTAGGATGTGTTATTTTAGTGTTCCCTTTATTTTTTGGAGCAGTGTATATTCAACTTTCCAAACTTGAACCTTCAAATAGGATGCAGGGGACAGTGTAGTTTGTAGTACTAAAAAAGCTCTATATCGCTACTTACTGCCTTTGAAAGGAAACAACCTAAGCCTGCAATGCATTTTATAATCTGAAGAGCAATAACACTTATGGAAGGTGGGTGGGGGTCATTGTGGATCATGGAGGCACTGTAAAAACCTGAACAGAGACCTCTTTGATGTCATGGAAAGGCAAGAGCGCGAGAGAGGCAGCCGCCCAGGCAACGGGCCCCAGTGCACTTTATCACTATGACTTACCCACTCACCTTACAGTCCAATTACCATAGGTTACCTGGCAACAGTTGCGGTGCGTGGGTAAAATCACTGAGGAAGCCAAGCCAAGCCAGTTAAAAAGCCATATTGCAACCTGTGTTTTGATAATTTAATTGTTTGCTCTATAAAGGGTGATTTATACTTCGTAAATTGACATGTCTGTAGACAGTTGGCGCAGTGACCTCATGAACATTCTATTGTCGTCCGACATTATGAAAAAGTATAAACACAAAAACGACAGGCTGCATGACATCAGCACCCTGGTGGTCCAAAATAGCACCAGTAAACCCATCCATTTACAAATGTATTTAGTATATGTCAATCTAGCAAACCAGACAACTAAAGCAACTCTAAACAATGTCTTGGTTTGCTTCTAGCTTGTTAGCTAGCTAACTAACATTAGCTGGCTAGCCAGTTAAAATAATGACCATATCATAGCTGACAACATCTTAACTTTAGCACATTTTTATTGATTATTACAGGAAAATAAACTGACAAAAATTTTATTATTTACAAGCTTGTGACGAAATAAAAGTAGGGCATTCTACATGAGGATTTTAGAACTTGACAATTGTCTCCTTGCTGACTCAGCGACAGGGTCAAAGTTGAACTTTTTTTCATCTGTCTGCAACAAGGAAACGGACAGTCGCAGCGATGGTCTACAGACATTCCACCGGAGTATAAATTAAATATAATTTTAACCAGCGACACTTGTCACATTGTAATTGTCTAGAGACATGTCGATAGACAAAGTATTTACCAGCTTTAACCCATTCGTTCATACACAACCATGATATACAATGATGCTGTGACAACAAAAAGACAACGGTCACACATAGGCCTGTAACGGTGACCGTATTACCGCCACACCGGTGGTCATGAAGGCAGTAAAATTCCATGTGACCGTTTAGTCACGGTAATTAGGCTTCTCCAAGCTCTGATGCCGCTGATGGTCATTAGTATTAGCATGTTGCGCAACATTACTATAAGCTGTGCAATTGCGTGAGAAAACAGAGTGATGGCTTCTATTAAAAAGAGGAAGATCCCATCAGCTTTCTATAGGCTTAGGCTGCTACATTGATTTCTCAACTTTCATAATATTAAACACATTGCTTCTCTTTACAACAGGAGTATAGCCTACCTGGCTGGCATGAAAATGAGCCACGGGAAAGCGTCCTCCATTCGCTATTTAAGTGCTTAGTTGACATGCATTTTAACCCCTGCCCCTGTTTCGAGACAGGCGCATGATAACATTCTAAATCAAAACAAATTTCACACATACATAATTTAGTATATGTAAAGACAAGATTAAATCAAGAATAATCAGATGGGTGACAATATTAGCCTATCACTTGTGAATTATATATTATCACTTGTGAATGACGCCCAGTGTAAGGCAAGAAACAATGCCTTTTTTCTAATCATAGTCGCACACCTCATGTAGGCCCAGCAATAAACAGCTGTCTCTGATTGGAAACCATACCAGGCCAACATAAACAATTAAACACCTAGATGACCCACCCTAGTCACTATCACGCCCCAAACAACAGAGAATAAACAGCTCTCTATGGTCAGGGCGTGACAATGTATTTCAAGGTCTACCTTCATACGCAGTGCCTCTTTGCTTGACATCATGGGAAAATCAAAAGAAATCAGCCAAGACCTCAGAAAAAAAATTGTAGACCTCTACAAATCTGGTTAATCCTTGGAAGCAAACGCCTGAAGGTACCACGTTCATCTGTACAAACAATAGTACGCAAGTATAAACACCATGGGACCACGCAGCCGTCATACCGCTCAGGAAGGAGACATGTTCTGTCTCCTAGAGATGAACGTACTTTGGTGTGAAAAGTGCAAATCAATCCCAGAACAACAGCAAAGGACCTTGTGAAGATGCTGAAGGAAATAGGTACAAAGGTATCTATATCCACAGTAAAATGAGTGCAATATCGACATAAACTGAAAGGCCGCTCAGCAAGGAAGAAGCCACTGGTCTAAAACCGCCATAAAAAGCGTCACTACGGTTTGCAACTGCACATGGGGACAAAGATCATACTTTTTGGAGAAATTTCCTCTGGTCTGATGAAACAAAAATAGAACTGTTTGACCATAATGACCATTGTTATGTTTGGAGGAAAAAGGGGGATGCTTGCAAGCCGAAGAACACCAGCCCAACCGTGAAGCATGGGGGTGGCAGCATAATGTTGTGGGGGTGCTTTGCTGCAGGAGGGACTGGTGCACTGCACAAAATAGATGGCATGATGAGGATGGAAAATTATGTGGATATATTGAAGCAACATCTCAAGACATCAGTCAGGAAGTTAAAGCTTGGTCGCAAATGGGTCTTCCAAATGGACAATGACCCCAAGCATACTTCCAAAGTTGTGGGAAAATGGCTTAAGGACAACAAAGTCAAGGTATTGGAGTGGCCATCACAAAGACTTGACCTCAATCCCATAGAAAATGTGTGGGCAGAACTGAAAAAGTGTGTGCGAGCAAGGAGGTCTACAAACCTGACTCAGTTACACCAGCTCTGTCAGGAGGAATGGGCCAAAATTCACCCAACTTATTGTGGGAAGCTTGTGGAAGGCTACCCGAAACGTTTGACCCAAGTTAAACAATTTAAAGGCAATGCTACCAAATGCTAATTGAGTGTATGTAAGCTTCTGACCCTTTGGGAATGTGATGAAAGAAATAAAAGCTGAAATAAATCATTCTCTCTACCATTATTCTGTAATTTCACATTCTTAAAATAAAGTGGTGATCCTAACTGACCTAAGACAGGGAATTTTTACTTCAAAAACTGAGTTTAAATCTATTTGGCTAAGGTATATGTAAACTTCTGAATTCAACTTTAAATATGAAATTAGTAAAAAATGATGTAAAAATTATTTAAGTGACTAGTGTTCCATTATTAAAGTGACCAGTGATTCCATGGCGATGTACATACAGTAGGGCAGCAGCCTCTAAGGTGCCGGGTTGAGTAACCGGGTGGTAGCTGGCTAGCGATAGCTATATACCATTCTGATGGCCTTGAGATAGAAACAGCTTTGATGCACCTGTACTGATCTCGCCTTCCGGATGATAGCGGGGTGAACAGGCCGTGATGTAGGTGTTCTGAAAGACAGGCAGTCAAATCAAATCAAATTGTATTTGTGACATGCTCCGAATACAACAGTGAAATGCTTACTTACAAGCTCTAACCAACAATGCAGTTTAAAAAAAAGAAAGAAAAAAAGACGAATAAGAAATAATAGTAACAAATAATTAAAGAGCAGCAGTAAAATAACAATAGCGAGGCTATATACAGGGGGTACCGGTACAGAGTCGATGTGCGGGTGCACCGGTTAGTCGAGGTAATTGAGGTAATATGTACATGTAGGTAGAGTTATTAAAGTGACTATGCATAGATAATAACAGAGAGTAGCAACAGTGTTATGCAAATAGTCTGGGTAGCCATTTGATTAGATGTTCAGGAGGCTTATGGCTTGGGGGTATAAGCTGTTTAGAAGCCTCTTGGACCTAGACTTGGCGCTCCGGTACTGGTGGCTGGAGTCTTTGACAATTTTTAGGGCCTTCCTCTGACACCGCCTGGTATAGAGGTCCTGGATGGCAGGAAGCTTGGCCCCAGTGATGTACTGGGCCATACGCACTACCCTCTGTAGTGCCTTGCGGTCGGAGGCCGAGCAGTTGTCATACCATGCAGTGATGCAACCAGTCAGGATGCTCTCGATGGTGCAGCTGAAGTTTTTCACCTTCTGCACTGCGGTCCCGTCGATGTGGATAGGGGTATGCTCCCTCTGCTGTCTCCTGAAGTTCACAATCAGCTCCTTCGTTTTGTTGACGTTGAGGAAGAGGTTATTTTCCTGGCACCACTCCGCCAGGGCCCTCACCTCCTCCCTGTAGGCTCTCTCGATGTTGGTAATCAAGCCTACCACTGCTGTGTTGTCTGCAAACATTTTTTTACCACTTTTTCTCCCCAATTTCATGGTGTCCAATTGGTAGTTACAGTCTTGTCTCATCGCTGTAACTCCTGTACGGACTCGGGAAAGGCGAAGGTCGAAATCCGTGCGTCCTCTGAAACACAACCCAACCAAGCCAAGCCACACTGCTTCTTGACACAATGCCCACTTATCCCGGAAGCCAGCCGCACCAATAGGTCGGAGGAAACACTGTACACCTGGCGACCGTGTCAGCATGCACTGCGCCCGGCTCGCCACAGGAGTCATTAGTCACTAGGACATCCCTGCAGGCCAAACCCTTCCCTAAACCCTCCCCCTCCCCTGGAGGCGTGCGTGGCCACGCAGTCATGAGTGAACACGGAGAATAGGAGGGGGATGAGCACGCACCCTTTTGGGGCCCATGTGTTGAGGATCTGCGTAGTGGAGGATCAGTTTCCTACCTTCACCACCTGGTGGCGGCAACATCAGGAAGTCCAGGACCCAGTTGCACAGGGCGAGGTTCAGACCCAGGGCTCCGAGCTTAATGATGCGCTTGGAGGGTACTATGTTGTTGAAGGCTGAGCTATATTCAATGAACAGCATTCTTATATAGGGATTCCTCTTGTCCATACTGAGACAGAGAGGCACTGTTTCCCTGGCTCAGATGATTTCTCTGGTGAAATTCAGCCACTTGCAAATTGATGAAAAATTATTAAAACACAGAGAGAGACGGAAGATACATTATTTGATCATTTCAAATGTTTTATTGAGTACCCATGAATACACGTCATTGCTTCGCAAAACAGCAGCAATAGAACCATCTATGAGGCGGAACAAGAAAAAGACGCCTATTGAGATGTAATCGGAGTGTGGAGGAAGCAAAGGAACAGAGGGAGTTGTATTTTGCGTCTCCCTGAGATGACAGCGAGTGTATTGGAGGAGCTAATCAAAGGAATGCTGCTGTCGCTATCTGTTCCTCTAATCATCGTGGCCCACTTGTACTATTTAGAAAAACATTATTTTACACAAAAATAGTGCACTGGGACTTTACTTTATTAGCGGACCAAAAATTCTCAGCACACCCCACCCCCAAACCTCTTCCCTCTATGCCAGTTGGTGGCCTATATCTAGCCAGGGAAAAATACCCTGTCCATGAACCGCTGGAGCTGCAAGGATGGCACGCTGCCAGCAATGCAACAAGAGACACTCACTGCTACATCGGAGGAGTAGGGATGCTGTAGATGAGGAGGAGCTACGGATGCTGTGTGTGCGTAGTATAGGCCGAGAAAGGATGGACGCAGCCCTGTCCTTGACGATCAGGAAATATTATCCAAAGGGGGGACAGCCAATGTCTCCGTATGGCTGTTGCCAACATAGTCATATATTTTCACGCTTGATGTGGGAACGCAGC
Source organism: Salvelinus alpinus (assembly GCF_045679555.1). Taxonomy (NCBI): domain Eukaryota; kingdom Metazoa; phylum Chordata; class Actinopteri; order Salmoniformes; family Salmonidae; genus Salvelinus; species Salvelinus alpinus. Next base: position 3,505,588 of record NC_092109.1, read on the forward strand.
TGAGATCAGAGAGGACAGACATGAAGACAGCTCCGACAGCGGTTCAGAAGAGCTGAGAGCACAATCATGTACCGCTCGCTGACAAATGGACCTCCTGACAAGGGCTGCTTGTACGCTACTGAAAGTGGAGGTATATGTTAGGGTCTGTTCAGAGTAGTATTCAGGAAAGAGTCCTTTGCTTCTGATTTGACTTGTCCTTGTTTGACCCAGCGAGAGTAGTTGAAGATGTTGTTGATATTGATAGTACTCTGTACTCTCCTGAGGCGTGACAGTTGCCCGTGACCATGTAGGGAAAGTTGCAAAACCTTTGAAACTCAGTCAGCGGTCATATGACACACAGTGAAAGCAGGACTTTGATATTTGTTAACAAGGAGATGAGTCATAGAATTTGACCAAGAACAGAGTGGCTGTTATTGTTGTCACCAACCATATTTTGAGTAGAGAACATGTATAGGTTACAAAAAACATTTTGTGTTCACATTGGCATAATGGGACTAAATCTAATCCCATTTATAAAGTATTGGCTGAATTTCTATACATTTTCCAGAGCAGCGTTACTGGGGCAGTCATATGAAAGGTGACTTGTAAGCTAAGGGTTCACAAGTGCAGAACAGCCATGTGTTTGTGTTTTGCATCGTTTTTAAGGAACAACATGATGTTTGAATATTAGTCAGATTTACTCAGGGAAAAATAGGCCTTCTGTTCCTATACTACCTCATTGCGTCAGTTTATACACAACTTTATAATCACGTCACAGCTCCTTCGATAACACAGCTATTAACCAAAATAACAGTATGATAATTGTAGCCTATTGTCAAAGGAAGAATAGGAAGTACATCACAGTACGTAACAGTGGCATTGGAATTTTATCCATTTTAGAATAAGGCTGTAAGGTAACAAAATATGTCAAAAGTTAAGGGGTCTGCATACTTTCCGAATGCACTGTATATATACTGTACATATAATTTTCGTATTCCTCTAAACATATTTAACAGGCATGGCTAATGATCGGAGTAATGGCAAATGAGAATTTGGTATGACGGCAAAATTGACTTTGTAGATCTGCATTAGTGTGTGTTGGGAATAGAAATAGTACATGATCATCACACATCGTGAGAGGTGTAGGGCATGCCGTAGTGTTTAACATTGAACGACTAATGCCCTACCTAGTGCCCGTAAACCTGTCTGATGGACCGTGTAGTGACATTACCATTGGTAATGCAAGCAAAGTGATGTTTGCATGTGCATGCCACTGCACCGGGAAAGTTCCTCTCACGGTAGCGATTATTAGATGGATACATTTTAATGCATTTTTTGATTAACTCATGTATTCGATGGGTTTAGGTGTTTGATCACTTTTCCTAATTGTGGTAACATCATCTTAGTTACTTAGTTAGCTGTTAGACTATAATAGAGTGGATATTCTAGAACAGGGTTTCCCAAACTTGGTCCTGGGGCCTCCCATGGGTGCATGTTTTGTTCAGCTGTGTAGTGCTAGGGCAAACAACAAAACATGCCCCTATGGGAGGCCCCAGGACCAAGTTTGGGAAACCCTCTTCTAGAATAATTATAGAATTATTCTATGAGGTGAAATAGTCAGTTATAATGCATTATTCCATTCTCTGTCGAAACAATTTGTGAGCAATATAGTTCTGAATAACACCTCATCTGAAAAAGACCTCTCTTTTCTTTTTGTCACGTGTCTGCATTGGCAGAACATCTTGGGATTGAATGTATGGATAGTTCCTTTCTCGTCAGTTTGCAGACGTAGGACTAGAAGCTTGAGCCTGCCCCCCTCAACTCCAGTCAGTTTCCTTGTGCCAATGAAGGGATCATCCAGCCATAACATACAATATTTGTTATAGAATAATAAACATACATGCACGCTATATATGTAGCTCAAATATGCTGCCCATCTATCAAGCCTTTATGCTGTTATTCTGGCAGCATGCCCAAAAATGGCAATGTGATTAACGTCATATAGTTCCACTCAAGTTTCGAAGCCGCATGGTGTAGCCAGCATCTACTACACTTGGTCATGACACCTTCAATTATACATTTTTGGAAAACCTCGATGTGTTAGCGTATAGTCAAATTATCCTGCACACATACAAACAAACGACGAGTAGGTCCTCAAAATACCACCACACACATTAGGTTCTAAAATGTCCACCATAAACTCACATTAGACACATTCAAACGTTTGAGCTACAGTAGACTATCTCTTGTTGTTGTGTCTGACACACATTAGATAGTGTAGGTGCCCGGAGAGACTGCAGTGTGTTTATGCTGTATGTTCAGATCCCTTCAGCTCTTGCTTTTGCCTCTTCCTTGCATCTCCCCTGATCCCTCCTCTGTTCCAACCAGTATTTCGCATGTCATGCCAGCTATGCTGACAGCGTCCTCCCTCGCTACCCATTCATTTCATCTCCTTCTTTCCTGTCTTCCTATTTCCTACTGTACCGTGTGGATGTACTGTATGTGTCCAACAGTATCCCATTTTGTTTTCCTGTCATCTCATGCTACCTCCCCTTGTCTCCTCAGTGATGTCAGTTTTTGCTGTAGGTCTTTTAAGTGATCTTGATGTTGAACAATTGACCAAATAATTGTTCTTCATTTTCAAAAGTGATTGTTTCTAGCATCATTTGTTCACAGGACACGTAATACTGAGGCAAACCGACCATTTTTTAAAAACGGAGTAGAGTACAAACTAGGTGTGATTACTGAACAGTTCATATAATTACACACTTCACTTGATCCCCTAATCTGGTGACTTGTAACCTATAAATATTTTGAAAGACAAATATTCCATAATTCCAAGCGCTGGGTCCTGTGAACAAACAATGTTGCACTGTTTGCAGTATTAGAATATTAACATTACACAAAGGAGTGATTTTGAATTGTCTTGATGCATAACAATGTCTTATATACAGTATGCATCTGTTGTATTAGTAACACCTGGTCTGGTTAGAATGCATTGTGGAAAATGCATTTCTGTGGTTTGCCTAGTCATGATTACTGAGCCCGACCTTGAACTAACACTTCCTCGCTTCCCGACTGGATTTAGCAGAACTGCCTCCTCAGATCAATGTGTTCGATTTCCTCCGTCTCGGTCAACAGCCAACACCCACTAACACAATGTTATATCTGGGCCACGTTCAGTAGCCAAACATTGTTTAACATTGCAGAAAGAAATGCCATGAATAAAGCCAACGTGATTCCTCTAAAACGTTGTGCCCCGGTTTGTTTCTGTGAACGTATAACCCTATAATACATCACCTAACACACGTTTGTTCGTTTCCCTTGGGATTTCCAAGTAGAGCTTGGTTTGTGTAACAGTAAGGCCTGCATGTTGTGGAGTTTTAAGAATGCATTGTCCTCTTTTCCAGAAGCCGAGGAGCTGTATCAGAAACGTGTATTAACAATAACAGGAATCTGCATTGCACTCCTAGTGGTTGGAATCATGTGTGTGGTTGCCTACTGCAAAACAAAGTAATTCACGTCACATTTTTACGCTAAACTCAAAATCATTATTTACTAGTATCCTTATTACGTAATTTGTAGTTTTCTCTGAGGTAATAGCCTGCACATTTGAACATTTAAATATTTTTTGGGGTCGATTCACAACCTCTGATGTCAACCTTTGACAAAATCTGTCATCCCTCTGATTTTTGGATTGGCTAAATGGCTGGTCAGTCTCACAATGCAGTTTGTCTTTACGTGCACAGAAAGCAGAGGAAAACGCTCCATCATCTTCTGAGGCAGAGCCTACGAAATGAGAGAAACACCATGGCTAGTATGGCTAATGGACCTCCGATTTATAACCCTTCCCTTGAAAACGTCCAGTTTGTCAATGTAAGTCACTCACGTAGCTTACACCTTATAATGGTGACTAAGCAACTCTCACGCTAACTTTCAAATGTTCATTGATTTCAGAATGTATTCACAGCCCTTGACTTTTTCCACATTTGTTGTGTTACAAGATGGGATTAAAATGGGTTTAATTGTCTTTTTTTGTCAATGAGCTATACAAAGCACTCTGTCAAAGTCTAAGAACATTTTAAACATTTGTAAAAAAATAATAAAAGAATAATAATACATTAATATATCTTGATTAGATAAGTATTCAACCCCCTGAGTCAATTCATGTTAGAAACACCTTTTGGAAGCGATTACAGCTTTGAGACATTCTGGGGAGTATCTAAGAGATTTATAAATCAAATCAAATCAAATGTATATATATAGCCCTTCTTACATCAGCTGATATATCAAAGTGCTGTACAGAAACCCAGCCTAAAACCCCAAACAGCAAGCAATGCAGGTGTAGAAGCACGGTGGCTAGGAAAAACTCCCTAGAAAGGCCAAAGCCTAGGAAGAAACCTAGAGAGGAACCAGGCTATGAGGGGTGGCCAGTCCTCTTCTGGCTGTGCCGGGTGGAGATTATAACAGAACATGGCCAAGATGTTCAAATGTTCATAAATAACCAGCATGGTCAAATAATAATAATCACAGTAGTTGTCAAAGGTGCAACAGGTCAGCACCTCAGGAGTAAATGTCAATTGGCTTTTCATAGCCGATCATTGAGAGTATCTCTACCGCTCCTGCTGTCTCTACAGAGTTGAAAACAGCAGGTCTGGGACAGGTAGCACGTCCGGTGAACAGGTAAGGGTTTCATAGCCGCAGGCAGAACAGTTGAACCTGGAGTAGCAGCACGGCCAGGTGGACTGGGGACAGCAAGGAGTCATCATGCCAGGTAGTCCTGAGGCATGGTCCTAGGGCTCAGGTCCACCGAGAGAGAGAAAGAAAGAAATTGAGAAAGAAAGAGAGAAAGAGAGAATTAGAGAGAGCATACTTAAATTCACACAGGACACCGGATAAGACAGGAGAAATACTCCAGATATAACAGACTGACCCTAGCCCCCCGACACAAACTACTGCAGCATAAATACTGGAGGCTGAGACAGGAGGGGTCAGGAGACACTGTGGCCCCATCCAATGATACCCCCAGACAGGGCCAAACAGGCAGGATATAACCCCACCCACTTTGCCAAGCACAGCCCCCACACCACTAGAGGGATATCTTCAATCACCAACTTACCATCCTGAGACAAGGCCGAGTATAGCCAACAAAGAACTCCGCCACGGCACAACCCAAGGGGGGGCGCCAACCCAGACAGGAAGACCACGTCATTGACGCAACCCACTCAAGTGACGCACCCCTCCTAGGGACGGCATGGAAGAGCACCAGTAAGCCAGTGACCCTGTAATAGGGTTAGAGGCAGAGAATCCCAGTGGAGAGAGGGTAACTGGCCAGGCAGAGACAGCAAGGGCGGTTCGTTGCTCCAGTGCATTTCCGTTCACCTTCACACTCCTAGGCCAGACTACACTCAATCATAGAACCTACAGAAGAGATGAGTCTTCAATAAAGACTTAAAGGTTGAGACCGAGTCTGCGTCTCTCACATGGGTAGGCAGACCATTCCATAAAAATGGAGCTCTATAGAAGAAAGCCCTGCCTCCAGCTGATTGCTTAGAAATTCTAGGGACAATTTGGAGACCTGCGTCTTGTGACCGTAGCGTACGTGTAGGTATGTACGGCAGGACCAAATCGGAAAGATAGGTAGGAGCAAGCCCATGTAATGCTTTGTAGGTTAGCAGTAAAACCTTGAAATCAGCCCTTGCCTTAACAGGAAGCCAGTGTAGGGAGGCTAGTACTGGAGTAATATGATCAAATTTTGGTGTTCTAGTCAGGATTCTAGCAGCTGTATTTAGCACTAACTGAAGTTTATTTAGTGTTTTATCCGAGTAGCCGGAAAGTAGAGCATTGCAGTAGTCTAACCTAGAAGTGACAAAAGCATGGATACATTTTTCTACATGGATTAATTTTTGGACAGAAAATTTCAGATTTTTGCAATGTTACGTAGATGGAAAAAAAGCTGTCCTTGAAACAGTCTTGATATGTTCGTCAAAAGAGAGATCAGGGTCCAGAGTAACGCCGAGGTCCTTCACAGTTTTATTTGAGACGACTACAACCATCAAGATTAATTGTCAGATTCAACAGAAGATCTCTTTGTTTCTTGGGACCTAGAACAAGCATCTCTGTTTTGTCTGAGTTTAAAAGTAGAAAGTTTGCAGCCATCCACTTCCTTATGTCTGAAACACAGGCTTCCAGCGAGGGCAATTTTGCGGCTTCACCATATTTCATCAAAATGTACAGCTGTGTGTCATCCGCAAAGCAGTGAAAGTTAACATTATGTTTTTGAATGACATCCCCAAGAGGTAAAATATATAGTGAAAACAATAGTGCTCCTAAAATGGAATCTTGAGGAACACCGAAATTTACAGTTGATTTGTCAGAGGACAAACCATCCAAAGAGACAAACTGATATCTTTCCGACAGATAAGATCTAAACCAGGCCAGAACTTGTCCGTGTAGACCAATTTGGGTTTCCAATCTCTCCAAAAGAATGTGGTGATCGATGGTATCAAAAGCAGCACTAAGGTCTAGGAGCATGAGGACAGATGCAGAGCCTCGGTCTGACACCATTAAAAGGTAATTTACCACCGTCACAAGTGCAGTCTCAGTGCTATGATGGGGTCTAAAACCAGACTGAAGCATTTCATATACATTGTTTGTCTTCAGGAAGGCGGTGAGTTGGGTTAGTTTTTCAAAAGTTTTTGAGAGGACTGGGAGATTCGATATAGGCCGATAATTTTTTATATTCTCTGGGTCAAAGTTTGGCTTTTTCAAGAGAGGCTTTATTATTGCCACTTTTAGTGAGTTTGGTACACATCCGGTGGATAGAGAAGCGTTTATTATGTTCAACATAGGAGGGCCAAGCACAGGAAGCAGCTCGTTCAGTAGTTTAGTTGGAATAGGGTCCAGTATGCAGCTTGAAGGTTTTGAGGCCATGATTATTTTCATCATTGTGTCAAGAGATATAGTAATAAAACACTTGATTGTCTCCCTTGATCCTAGGTCCTGGCTGTTGCAGACTCAACACAACTGAGCGCTGGAGGAAAACGCAGATTTAAAGAGGAGTCTGTAATTTGCTTTCTAATGATCATGATCTTTTCCTCAAAGAAGTTCATGAATGTATTACTGCTGAAGTGAAAGCCATCCTCTCTTGGGGAATGCTGCTTTTTAGTTAGCTTTGCTACAGTGTCAAAAATACATTTTGGATTGTTCTTATTTTCCTCAATGAAGTTGGAAAAATAGGATGATCGAGCAGCAGTGAGGGCTCTTCGATACTGCACGGTACTGTCTCTCCAAGTTTGTCGGAAGACTTCCAGTTTGGTGTGGCGCCATTTCCGTTCCAATTTTCTGTAGCTTGCTACAGAGCTCGGGTATTTTCTGTATACCAGGGAGCTAGTTTCTTATGACAAATGTTTTTAGTTTTTAGGGGTGCAACTGCATCTAGGGTATTGCGCAAGGTTAAATTGAGTTCCTCAGTTAGGTGGTTAACTGATTTTTGTCCTCTGACGTCCTTGGGTAGGCAGAAGGAGTCTGGAAGGGCATCAAGAAATCTTTGTGTTGTCTAAAAATGTATAGCACTACTTTTGATGCTCCTTGGTTGGGGTCTGAGCAGATTATTTGTTGCGATTGCAAACGTAATACAATGGTGGTCTGATAGTCCAGGATTATGAGGAAAAACATTAAGATCCACAACATTTATTCCATGGGACAAAACTAGGTCCAGAGTATGACTGTGGCAGTGAGTATGTCCAGAGACATTTTGGACAAAACCCACTGAGTCGATGATGGCTCCGAAAGCCTTTTGGAGTGGGTCTGTGGACTTTTCCATTTGAATATTAAAGTCACCAAAAATTTGAATATTATGTGCTATGACTACAAGGTCCGATAGGAATTCAGGGAACTCAGTGAGGAACGCTGTATATGGCCCAGGAGGCCTGTAAACAGTAGCTATAAAAGTGATTGAGTAGGCTGCATAGATTTCATGACTAGGAACTCAAAAGACGAAAACGTCATTTTTTTTGTTGTAAATTGACATTTGCTATTGTAAATGTTAGCGACACCTCCGTCTTTGCGGGATGCACGGGGGATACGGTCACTAGTTTATCCAGGAGGTGAGGCCTCATTTAACACAGTAAATTCATCAGGCTTAAGTCATGTTTCAGTCAGGCCAATCACATCAAAATTATGATCAGTGATTAATAGTTCATTGACTATAACTGCCTTTGAAGTGAGGGATCTAACATTAAGTAGCCCTATTTTGAGATGTGAGGTATCACAATCTCTTTCAATAATGGCAGAAATGGAGGAGGACTTTATTCTAGTGAGATTGCTAAGGCGAACACCGCCATGTTTAGTTTTGCCCAACCTAGGTCGAGGCACAGACACGGTCTCAATGGAGATAGCTGAGCTGACTACACTGACTGTGCTAGTGGCAGACTCCACTAAGCTGGCAGGCTGGCTAACAGCCTGCTGCCTGGCCTGCACCCTATTTCATTGTGGAGCTAGGGGAGTTAGAGCCCTGTCTATGTTCGTAGACGAGAGCATCCCTCCAGCTAGGGGGGTCACTCCTCAACAGGCCAGGCTTGGTCCTGTTTGTGGTTGAGTCCCAGAAAGAGGGCCAATTATCTACAAATTCTATCTTTTGGGAAGGGCAGAAAACAGTTTTCAACCAGCGATTGAGTTGTGAGACTCTGCTGTAGAGCTCATCACTCCCCCTAACTGGGAGGGGGCCAGAGACAATTACTCAATGCCGACACATCTTTCTAGCTGATTTACACGTTGAAGCTATGTTGCGCTTGGTGACATCTGACTGTTTCATCCTAACATCGTTGGTGCCGACGTGGATAACAATATTTGATCACCTGGATTGTACAGTATTGGTACATTATTATTTTTTTAATTCTTCAAGCTCTGTCAAGTTGGTTGTTGATTATGTCTAGACAGCCATTTTCAAGTCTTGCCATAGATTTAAGTCAAAATTGTAACTAGGCCACTCAGGAACATTCAATGTCATCTTGGTAAACTACTCCAGTGTACATTTGGCCTTGTGTTTTAGGTTATTGTCCTGCTGAAAGGTGAATTTGTCTCCCAGTGTCTGTTGGAAAGCAGACTGAACCAGGTTTTCCACTAGAATTGTGCCTGTGCTTAGCCCTATTCCATTTCGTTTTATCCTGAAAAACTCCCTAGTCCTTGCCGATGACAAGCATACCCATAACTTGATGCAGTGATGTTTTGTGTTGGATTTGCCCTAAACATAACGCTTTGTATTCAGGACATAAAGTTAATTTCTAAGCCCAATTTTTTGCAGTTTTACTTTAGTGCCTTATTGCAAACAGGATGCATGTTTTGGAATATTTTTATTCTGTACAGGCTTCCTTTTCATCCTGTCATTTAGGTTAGTATTGTGGAGTAACTACAATGTTGTTGATCCATCCTCAGTTTTCTCCTATCACAGCCATTAAACTCTGTAACTGTTTTAATGTCACCATTGACCTCATGGTGAAATCCCTAAGCGGTTTCCTTCCTTTCGAAAAACGTTATTCAACGTTGACATTATAGGCGGTTGTGTGTGTGTGTAGGCCAGTGACACAATCTCAATTTCATACATTTTAAATTCAGGCTATAAAACAACAAAATGTGGAAAAAGTCAAGGGGTTTGAATACTTTCTTAAGGCACTGTATATATTTTTGTTGACTTGTTTCAGAGTACATAGAGCTACAGTATCTGCACATTTCATATTGTGAACGTGATTTCATGGCCTTATTATTGATGCTTCTTTTGATTGTTTCCCGTTTCCCTTCTTATAGCAATTTGTGTCTAAAAATGCATTGCCCACACAGCATCTACCCGTGAAGGAAACGGAAATGTCTTTCTCCACGAGCCAGTACACATCATCAGTGCATCAATCCACAACGGTCACCCACACCTCCAGTCAAAGGTAACCCTATACAATCCGACACGACAGCTTTCCTTTTTCCTTTCCTTCCTCTCCTCCCATCTGTAAAAGTCGTCCGCTTTTAAAAAGAGATGAGCAATAGCGCTTGCTCTAAGAAGACACCGTAATAATGTGTCTAAGATAAAGTGCTTTTATATAATGTTATTTTCATCTCCTTCAATCTGTCATAACTGTCAAGATGCATTACAGCCTCTCTACGCTATCTTAATCGAAGTCCTTCTCATTTCACCCCAGCCAACCTCCGCTTTTCCTCCTTTCCTCTTTCCCCTCCGTTTATATCAGGGGTTTGAAAAGCAATGAGTTCACATTGGGGGGAATTCCGACCCCAGTTAAGGCACGTCAATTGAACGTAATGATCTTTTTAGGATCTTTTCTCTCCATGCGTATTCGGACCTTGAACTTAAGCATGAGAATAGTGTGTTTTTCACATGCTCTCCGTTTGGGGTGGAGACCGAATAGAGGAAGTGTATCTACAGATACGCCGTATTCTGACCTTCAACTTAATGCCCTTATAATTCCACCACCTTTACACGCGAGGAAACCATGAATAACATCTAGTGAATCTATCGGTTCCAAGTGGAAATAGCATCTACTTTATGCTTTCCGATAGAAATAACACCATTCTCCATGCACTGTAATTTACAACTTGATACGAGCTAGGTAAATGAGTAATCCGTTTTCGATAAGGGAGTTGTGTATATATAAATGACACTTGTTTTAGATTTATATTACCTTATAATCGATGGAGACGTGAAACCAGTTATATGGTAGCATACTGAAGCATGTCAACATATCCATTTCCCACAGTACAGCTTATGAAATGCTGTGCCATTATGCAGAATTGAAACTGTACAGCCTTTTAACTTATGTAGCCTGAGAAACAAGGTTCATGAAGTCAATAACTTGCTTGTGACAGATGACATTCATATTCTGACTATCTCTGAAACACACTTAGATAATAGCTTTGATGATACAGTGGTAGCAAAACATGGTTATAACATCTACCGAAAGACAGAAATACCAACGGAAGCGGTGTTGCGGTCTATATTCAGAACCACATTCCTGTAAAGCTTAGAGACAATCTAATGTTAAATATTGATGAAGTAATATGGCTATAGGTTCATCTGCCTCACCTAAAGTCCATTCTGGTGGGAAGCTGCTACAGACCACCAAGTGATAATAGTCACTATCTGGATAATATGTGTGAAATGCTTGATAATGTATGTGATATCAACAGAGAGGTATATTTTCTGGGTGATTTAAATATTGACTGGCTATCATCAAGCTGCCCACTCAGGAAAAAACTTAAAACTGTAACCAGTGCCTGCAACCTGGACCAGGGTAGTTACAAACCGCACAGGAATTAAATCATCAACATGTATTGATCACATTTTTACTAACGCTTCAGATATTTTCTCTAAAGCAGTATCTAAATCCACTAGGATGTAGTGATCACAATATAATAGCCATATCTAGGAAAACCAAAGTTCCAAAGGCTGGGCCTAATATAGCGTATAAGAGGTCATAAAACACGTTTTTTAGTAATTCATATGTTGATGATGTAAAGAATATTTGCTGGTCTGTGGTGTGTAATGAGGAGCAACCAGACGCTGCAATTGACGCATTTATGAAACTACTTATTCCTGTTACTAATAAGCACGCACCTATTAAGAAAATTACTATAAAAACTGTTAAATCCCCTTGAATTGATGAGGAATTGAAACATTTTATGGTTGAGAGGGATGAGGTAAAAGGTATGGCAATTAAGTCTGGCAGCCCAACTGATTGGCAAACGTATTGCAAATTAAGAAATCATGTGACTAAACTAAATAAAAATAAACTACACCATGAAACAATATCAAGAATGATAGTAAAAAGCTTTGGGGCACCTTAAATTACATTTTGGGGGAAAAAGCCAGCTCTGCTCCTTCATTATTGAATCAGATGGCTCATTCATCACACAGCCCACTGATATTGCAAACTACTTTAATGACTTCTTTACAGGCAAGATAAGCAAACTTAGGGATGACATGCCAGCAACAAACACTGACACTACACATCCAAGTATATCGGACCAAATTATGAAAGACAATAATTGTACTTATGAATTCTGTAAAGTCAGTGTGGAAGAGGTGAAACAACTATGGTGTCTATCAACAATGACAAGCCACCAGGGTCTGACAATCAGGATGGAAAATTACTGAGGATAATAGCAGACGATAATGCCACTCCTATTTGCCACATCTTCAATTTAAGCCCACTAGAGAGGCCTGGATGGAAGCTAAAGTCATTCCGCTACCCAAGAATAGTAAAGTCCCCTTTACTGGCTCAAATAGCTGACCAATCAGCCTGTTACCAACCCTTAGTAAACTTCTGGAAGAAATTATGTTTGACCAGATACAATGCTATTTTACAGTAAACAAATTGACAACAGACTTTCAGCATGCTTATAGGAAAGGACTCTCAACAAGCACAGCACTTACACAAATGACTGATGATTGGCTGAGAGAAATTGATGATAAAATGATTGTGGGGGCTGTCTTGTTAGACTGCAGCTTTTGACATTACCGATCATAGTCTGCTGCTGGAAAAACATCTGTGTTATGACTTTACACCCCCTGCTATAATGTGGATAAAGAGTTACTTGTCTAACAGAACACAGAGGGTGTTCTTTAATGGAAGCCTATCAAATATAATCCAGTTAGAATCAGGAATTCCCCAGGGTAGCTGTTTAGGACCCTTGCTTTTTTCAATTTTTACTAACGACATGCCACTGACTGAGTTAAGCCAGAGTTTCTATGTATGCGGATGACTCAACACTATACATGTCAGCTACTACAGTGACTGAAATGACTGCAACACTCAACAAAGAGCTGCAGTTAGTTTCAGAGTGGGTGGCAAGGAATAAGTTAGCCCTAAATATTTCTAAAACTAAAAGCATTGCATTTGGAACAAAACACTCACTAAACGCTAAACCTCAACTAAATCTTGTAATAAATCATGTGGAAATTGAGCAAGTTGAGATGACTAAACTGCTTGGAGTAACACTATATTGTAAACTGCCATGGTCAAAACATATTGATGCAGTAGTAGCTTAGACGGCGAGAAGTCGTCAACATTATCAACCAGGCAGGCCCTAGTTTTGTCGCACCTTGACTACTGTTCAGTTATGTGGTCAGGTGCCACAAAAAGGAAAATTGCAGTTGGCTCAGAACAGGGCAGCACTGCTGGCCCTTAGATGTGCACAGTTAGCTAATATTAATAATATGCATGTCCATCTCTCCTGGCTGAAAGTGGAGGAGAGATTGACTTCATCACTGCTTGTATTTATGAGAGGTAGTGACATGTTGCAGGCACCGAGCTGTCTGTCTAAACTACTGGCACACAGCTCAGACACCCATGCATACCACACAAGACATGCCACAAGAGGTCTCTTCACAGTCCCCAAGTCCAGAACAGACTATGGGAAGCACACAGTACTACATAGAGCCATGACTACATGGAACTCTATTCCACATCAAGTAACTGATGCAAGCAGTAAAATTTGATTTAAAAACACCTTATGGAACAGCGGGGACTGTGAAGCAACACAAACATTGGCACAGACACATGCATACACACACACACGATAACATACGCACTATACATACACATGTATTTAGTACTGTAGATATGTGGTAGTATGAAGTAGGGGCCTGAGGGCACACAGTGTGTTGGGAAATCTGTGAATGCATTATAATGTTTTTAAAATGGTATAAACTGCCATAATTTTGCTGGACCGCAGGAAGAGTAGCTGCTGCCTTGGCAGCACCTATTGGGGATCCATAATAAATACAAAACAAAAAAATGATTTTATGTTTTTTTTTTCTCTCTGTAAATGTTTTGGGAAGCCTGGCTTCCCTTGGTATCCATGAATACACGCCACTCTCCACAATTCTAACCTAATTGTCTAAACTACTGGCACACAGCTCGGACACCCATGCATACCCCACAAGACATGCCACAAGAGGTCTCTTCACAGTCCCCAAGTCCAGAACAGACTATGGGAGGTACACAGAACTACATAGAGCCATGACTACATGGAACTCTATTCCACATGGAGATAACACTCCCTCAAGTAACTGATGCAAGCAGTAAAATTAGATTTAAAAAACAGGTAAAATGGAACAGCGGGGACTGTAAGCAACACAAACATTGGCATACACACACACACACACACACACACACACACACACACACACACACACACACACACACACACACACACACACACACACACACGATAGCATACGCACTATACATACTCATGGATTTAGTAATGTAGATATGTGGTCATCGTGCCTGAGGGCACACAGTATGTTTTGAAATCTGTGAATGTATTGTAATGTTTTAAAATTGTATAAACTGCCTTAATTTAGCTGGACCCCAGGAAGAGTAGCTGCTGCTTTGGCATCAGCTAATGGGGATCCATAATAAATAAAAAAACAAATGCAAACTTACAGGGATGGGCACTCTCGAATGTCGTAATCATAAGCTACCCCAATTTTCTCTGTTTCCTATTTCTTTCATGTTAAATGTTAGCCACTATCAGCAGACCCGGCGCCAGGGGGCAGTTGAAATCGATGAGGGGGCTACATTTATTGGGGTTCTTGCATTGGAATTATATTGAATTCTGCTTATATCACGCTATATCACAATAAACAAAGACTCTTGAGATCATTGAGTGCTTTTGAAGTGACAGGCTACAGATTTCACAACAACCCTCCCTTGCGCTGCATCAGCGTAAAATAAGGGCCTTCTGGCAGTGTTTGCCACACACCCTCCCCTTATTCTGGTCTCGACATTTTCAATTATGTTCGAGACACATTCCTCACAGATAAGCAGTAACCTCAAACATTGCCAGGACATAGCTTTGGTCATTCTCCCTTCAAATGAAATCATTACGGTTGAATATTTTCTGACCACCCCTCTTAAACGGACACACCACCCAAACTTGTGACAGCAAGGCAGAATGGTACATTCCAAACGAGCACTGGGTACATGATGCATATTCACCGACATGGTATGTCCATTTGGTGAATGTAGATAAGTGGAGCAAAAAATGAACATCATAGCAGTTGCCCCGAGGCAGATGAACTCCTTCCCCAGTCCCTAAACACTGTCCACTAACCTTTTGGCAATGCGAGGGCACAAACTTCCCCACATGGGCTTTTGTTGAAGCAGGTAAGGGAGTGTTCTCTCCAGAACGATGCACAGCGAACCCTTGGGTTGTCTCCAGACCCCCCAACACAACTTCCGTTCCAAACCAAGGAACATTTTTTGCAGTGCAGTCATTTTCTCTCCAAGCTTGGGGAAAGGGTCAGAGCACCCCCTCTCCTCTCTAGGCTCTGGAGAGAGCTTGTTCACAATCAATTCAGTATCCGTCAATGTCGGGATGAAAACCTCACTGAAGGGAGAATGACCAAAGCTATGTCCTGGCAATGTTTGAGGTTACTGCTTATGTGTGAGGAATGTTTGTGTTGCTTACAGTCCCAGCTATCATAGGGCCCCCTATAAGAACAGCAGAGGAGCAGGAAAGAGACAGTTCGGGCCTCCAACACGGCGTCCTCACCAGGGCCTGACTGGTAAACTTGACTCCGCCCTTATAAACATAATTCAAATATTACAAGCGGAGGCGTATCACATTACTCTTAGCCTACCATATAGATGAGAAGTGTTTTTTCCTGCTTTTTATGGAAACGCAAAAGGAGTCATACCTAACCACCCCAGTGGCTTTCCATAGGCCCCATACACACACCACGGCGCGCTCTGTCCATTGTGCTGACAGCGCAGCAGAGTATACAGATTTATTTAGCGCCAACCTGTCACTCAATCATTTGAATTTTTTTTTGCTATTTTTATATAGGGACATAAAACTAAAACTGAGGGGGCACAAGTTGGAACTGAGGGTGCTAAGCCACCTTTAGCCCACTCGTAGAGCCCTGTATGACTATCAATATCTACCATCATTAGGCCTAATAACCACACAACTATTGTTAGTGTCCTTCACTTGGTACTGTATAGCCTACATTATCATTCCATTTAATTCCATTGTTTCGTTTACATGAATTTGCTTCCTCTGTAAACACTGTCGTGGCCATGTGGTTGTTGCTGAGGATCATTAGTTACAGTTGATAATATAAAAAAAGCCATGTTGGCTAATTAAATTGTTATGGAGCAGTTTGAACCCGACGCATTGCGCAATACTTGGCCGTGTCATCACACAGTTCCATGGTTAGTGCAGGCGATAGACGAGGGTATAGGCTACTATTGAACACAATTCTCCCTACCATAATTCTATGTACACTAATCTTCCAACATTACCATGGGTTGAAGAACTGAATGTGGCAATTTTCAGAATGAATAAAAACCACCATTTGCGTAAAGGCTCTCCAAACCATTTTTTAATGATACGTTAATACTTTCCTGAACTTAAATAATCTACAAAATCAAAGTATTTTCTAATCTACCAATTGGTGCTGAAACGGAGACAAAATGTAATATGCATATATTTAGATGGCTTTCTTTCATTGATCATTGATCCCTAATATTCTGAATATATTCTAGTGAGCCTGTCAACAAAATTCTAACTAAAAGGTACTCTGTATTTTAAGGGATGGCTTCAGATAAATGTACTGAAACCCCTATTGAATGGAAACTCCAAAAGAAAATCTGTTGGCCAGCAAGTGGTAGGTTTTTCAGCAGTTGAATTAAATTTATTCAGAGCTCGCAAGGTTTCCACACCTGCAGAGCGCATTATGCGACTAAATTTGGTAAGTCTGAATACTAAATACTGAGAAGTGCGTAGGGACGGCGTGTGTGGGAAAGGCATACATTTCCTAAGTCTGAATCGCCCTGTTGTGATTAGTCTCTGTCAGTTGGCGGTTGATAGAATGATAACCCCTGTGAGCCTGCGTCCCTCGCCACTGATGTGCGCTGCCGGAAGCGGTCGGACCTCGCGTGGCTGTTTCTACTTACTACTTCTAGGCCTGGGCTTGGACGTGTAAGCAGTTAGGCAGTTTTAGCAGATTTGGGACTATTCTATTGGTCCATTAAGCCGGGGCAAGCTCAATCAAGCCCAGCTGAAGTATTTGAAATTATTTCTAAAAGTATTTGAACCCAGGTTGGCAATAGACATGTTTTAACATGTTTACAGCTTACGTCAGTGTCTGAAGCAGCCAGTGTTTTGCCGTCATTTAAGAGAAGCAATTAATTCCCCTCTTCTGTCTCCCCTCAGCTGGAGCAACTGCCGCAGCGAGTGTGCCTTCTCTCACAGCTGCTCTGTCTTGGTGATGTCATCAACGGAGAACAGCCGGCACGCCACACCCATCCACCGGGGTCGTTTGGACGCCACGGGCGGCGCCAGAGATCCGAGTGTCTACCTGAAGAACACCCGAGACACGCCAGACTCCTCCAGGGACTCGCCGTTCAGAGACAGGTAGGAGAAAGATGCCCTAATGTAGCTGATGGTGCCTCATGCTGCTTTACACACAATAACCTCCCTTCAGCCCATACAACTAATTGAGGGTTTGTGACTAATGATAGTGTCTGCCACTTCTTAATGACCTGAGTTAAATAGAGATATCCATTTAAGAATAATTTATATTTTAGAGATTATACTTGATATCAATTTTAGGGAATAACATTAATTTTATATATCAGGGCATTTTTTTATAAATATACAGTAAACCAAGATTTAATCCAAGATTTGTGGTATTTCCATTGCCATGCTATCATTTTCTTTCTTCTGAATGAAATAGTTATTTGTTAATTATTAGAGGTTTCCTATGAGCTGTCCTATTGTAACGGTGTGCACTGAGAGTCAGGAAGCAAGTTCAGGGAGTGTTTTAATAAATAAACACAACATAATGTAAAACAAGAAACACGAACAACGCACAGACATGAAACAGAAACAATAACGTAATGGAGTCCAGGTGAGTCTGATGATGTGCAGGTGCGCGTAACGCTGGTGACAGGTGTGCGCCATAATGAGCAGCCTGGTGACCCAGAGGCCGGAGAGGGAGCACACATGACACCTATATTTAGACTTCACAAACAGTCCCTCCTAGATCAAACCTAATGGACAATGATGACTTCATAAATCCTCATTAGTAAACCAATGTGGTGCTGATGAGCGCAGGTGTAACCGTGTTGTCAGAGTCGAGCTGTGCAGCAAAGATCACAGGCCACACTGAGTCAGAGAGGACCCATCTGTGCACATAACTCCAATGACTGGCTAGGGCACACGGAGACAAATGCTCCAGTGTTCTTCACATCAGTGTCTCTGTCCTCCCCACACATACAAAGAGAAAGGCCTATACAGTCCTACACCTGATTGATGAAATGGATCGGGAATGGATGTGTATCCTGAACGAGAGTAGAGGAATGTAAAAAAGAAAGTATTTGAGTGGAGACTGGTGAATTGCACTGCACTTCAGTAAAGGAGCCTACGCTCATCGGATGTGCACTTGAGGATTTGACTGTACCTATAGGGAACAAAATGTAATGCTATGGATTTAGTTAATTTAGCTAAAAGCATGTGTTAACAGTATGTGTCCCTAATAAGGATTAAAGTGTTGTCCATACATACAGTTGTGTTTTCTGACTTTTCTGTTCCTAATCGATAGTGGCTTCTCTTTTGGTCCTGTCTGTCAGGTATGTATCAGCAATGACCACCCCAACGCGCCTGTCTCCTGTGGAGTTGCTCTCTCCCGTGACCCCGGCCTCCCCTCCTTCTGAGATCTCGGCCCCACTGTCCAGCCTGGCCACCTCAGTCCCCTCGGTGGCAGTCAGCCCCTCTGGCGAAGAGGAGCACCCCCTGCTGTTCACCACCACGCTGTGGCCCCATGACAAGCCGCCCCGCCCCGACCACCACCACAGCCAGTCCAAAAGGAACTCTGCCCACTACAACTATGGCCACAAGGCCCACAGCCCCCCGCCCAGCCCGCTGAGGATTGTCGAGAACGACAAATGCGAGACCACGCAGGAGTACGAGGCGGTCGCCGCCACGGTTGTGGTACCAACCTTCCCCCCGCCAAGCCTCCCGAAAAAACTCACAAACAGCAACAATGGCCGCCGTGCCAATAGCACAAAGCCCAACGGCCACACGACGGGCCACGAAACGGAGTCCAACGAGCGAGTCAGCAGTACGGCGAGGAGCAGCTCGGAGAGCGACACGGAGGAGTCCTATTGCGTGGGAGAGGACACGCCCTTCCTGAGCTTACAGGATTCCATGGCTGCGGGTGTGGAGCCGCTCACAGACAGTTGCAGAACTTACCCAGCACTCCGACTTTCCCCGCAAGCCAGGTTATCCAGCATCATCGCCAACCAAGATCCAATTGCTGTATAATGTCAAAAATTTAAAATATCGCTTAGAAAAATACCTATGTCAGATAGGTATGTCAAAAATAAATAAGTCACTACTCAACTTTTATTTTCTATAAATTAAATATTTGCAAAAAAAAAGAAAGAAAATGTTTATTTTAGCGAAGTAGTGAATAAAGTATTTTATAAATAGAAATGTGTACAAACATGCTCATGTCATGAAAGAAAGTGCCATACACTACTATATATCAATGGTTCAGAGTATTTCAATGGAGAAAGATGTCAATGGTGCCTTTAATTTCCATTTGGTGTGCTTAAGGGAACTGCATCACGACTCTGGTCCATATATTCATCATTTCCATCTCGCTGTTGGCATTTCCACCTGACCCTTAAAACAAAAGAATCCACCAGCACTATGCATTACCTATAATGACCTGTATGAACTACTCACTGTAAGCTCAATACAATGGTGTTCTACTGAATCTGCGGTGTTGCTTATGTGTTCAAGTGCATGTCATTTCTCCTCATTCACAGTAATGCAGTCATAGCCTACTAACAGAGGTGCATACAAAAAAGTATTTAGTGTTTACCTAACACAGCACCAAAATATTATACAGGATTTCAAGATTTCCCCCCACTCACTTTTGGTTGACTCAAATGGTAAAATAAAATTGGATTAGTATTTTTTAATGCTTTTCTTGGCCCGTTAGCTAATAACAATATTCATTACCAAGTCAATCACCTAGGAAGAACGTTGAATGTGTAACCTGACTAACATGATGAAATATTTGTATGAACATAACAAGATTCAACAACTGAGACACAAACTGAACAAGTTCCACAGACATGTGACTAA
The DNA here is from genome assembly GCF_045679555.1 of Salvelinus alpinus. Taxonomy (NCBI): domain Eukaryota; kingdom Metazoa; phylum Chordata; class Actinopteri; order Salmoniformes; family Salmonidae; genus Salvelinus; species Salvelinus alpinus. The sequence goes on from NC_092109.1 coordinate 3,525,739, forward strand.
CAGAAATTGAATAATGTGTCCCTGAACAAAGGGGGGGTCAAAATCAAAAGTAACATTCAGTATCTGGTGTGGCCACTAGCTGCATTAAGTACTGCAGCGGATCTCCTCCTCGTGGACTGCACCAGATTTGCCAGTTCTTGCTGTGAGATGTTACCCCACTCTTCCACCAAGGCACCTGCAAGTTCCCAGACATTTCTGGGGGGAATGGCCCTAGCCCTCACCCTCCGATCCAACAGGTCCCAGACGTGCTCAATGGGATTGAGGAGGGTCATGTCAGGATGAGCCTGCAGGAAGGGTACCACATGAGGGAGGAGGATGTCTTCTCTGTAACGCACAGCATTGAGATTGCCTGCAATGACAACAAGCTCAGTCCGATGATGCTGTGACACACCGCCCCAGACCATGACGGATCCTGCCCCTCCAAATCGATCCCGCTCCAGTGTACAGGCCTCGGTGTAACGCTCATTCCTTCGACGATAAACGCAAATCCAACCATCACCCCTGGTGAGACAAAACCGCGACTCATCAGTGAAGAGCACTTTTTGCCAGTCCTGTCTAGTCCAGCGACGGTGGGTTTGTGCCCATAGGCAACGTTGTTAACGGTGATGTCTGGTGAGGACCTGCCTTACAACAGGCCTACTAGCCCTCAGTCCAGCCTCTCTCAGCCTATTGTGGACAGTCTGAGCACTGATGGAGGGATTGTGCATTCCTGGTGTAACTTGGGCAGTTGTTGTTGCCATCCTGTACCTGTGCCGCAGGTGTGATGTTCGGATGTACCGATCCTGTGCAGGTGTTGTTACACGTGGTCTGCCACTGCAAGGACGATCAGCTGTCCATCCTGTCTCCCTGTAGCGCTGTCTTAGGCGTCTCACAGTACGGACATTGCAATTTATTGCCCTGGCCACATCTGCAGTCCTCATGCCTCCTTGCAGCATGCCTAAGGCACGTTCATGCAGATGAGCAGGGACCTTGGACATCTTTCTTTTGGTGTTTTTCAGAGTCAGTAGAAAGGCCTCTTTAGTGTCCTAAGTTTTCATAACTTTGACCTTAATTGCCTACCATCTGTAAGCTGTTAGTGTCTTAACGACCGTTCCACAGGTGCATGTTCATTCATTGTTTATGGTTCATTGAACAAGCATGGGAAACAGTGTTTAAACCCTTTACAATGAAGATCTGTGAAGTTATTTGGAGTTTTACGAATTATCTTTGAAAGACAGGGTCCTGAAAAAGGGTCATTTACTTTTTTTGCTGAGTTTAGAATAATTCATAAAATAAAAATAATTGAGTAAATTGGGTAACGGTTAGTATCTTGGGATATTTACTGAATGCACTATGTATATCCTTGCCATTATTCTGTGTATTGCGTTCTATATAATAGATGTATTTAGTAATCTCTGGTTAAGCAATACTCTGTACGATTCTTGCTCTCATTATAGTCACATCTCATGACTTGCAAGTCCAAATTTTTCGAGATATGTACTGAATGAATGATTGAATATATGACTCAGTCTTCCAACAACACATCTGTGGGTAGTGCATTCTGGGGATCAAAGATAAAGCACCAATATGAAATAAGGTACATAGCGAAAGCTTTTTCATATGTTTCAATTGTGTTTTAGTATGCTAGTCAATTTCTGCATTTTTGTCCTTTTAAACATTTTGGATAATGTAAACATTTTAGATGTTACATTATCCAATCTGTTCTTTTGTGTGAATACAGTATGTATTTGTTTTCAACTGTCTGACTTTGTGTTATCTCTGTGTAATATCATCAACATTAACATATTTTATTATATAATATTTATGTTATATCCCAAGGATACATTTAGGAGTCATGCTAGACAGGAACCACATGAGATATGGGTTGAATGAGTATTCATGGCCTGCCGAAGACTGTCACCAATAATTTATCACTATAATGAATAGGTAACTTTACAAATTTTCTTTACTACATGATCACTTTTGGGACTTCATAACCAACCCGTAAAGATTCATTGTTTCCAAATGGTAATTTCCTCTTAACAATCGACAGTCTTCAATCTGCTTGTCGCCAGCATTAGCATGAAACTATGGTATGAAGGCTTTTTCCCCCCTAAATTATACGTTTGTAATGATGATGATACATTTCAGATTGGGCCAACAGATTTATATTTATTTATATTATTTATTTAGTGTTTATTTATTTTGTGGTTCTTATTTTATCTTTTAATTACATATTACATATTTTAATCCGTGTTTTATATATTTGGTTGGTATATATTTGGAAAGTGTGGACATTTTATATTTTGGAACCATTGTGTTTCTCTGTCCCCATTATATATGTTGTCTTCAATATGGGCTCAAATGTCTGTTTGCCTTTAAGCATTGATACCGCTATGTTATTCAACATAAATAAATTCAAATAAAAAATGCACAAGTACTTTGAGTGTACATACACACTGGTGATTAGCTGTGTGGCTAGAAACCAGAACAAAATCTCCCGTCAATCACATCTTGATATACCCCTTGATGAATTGCTTTCAATTTATGTAAACACCATGAAAATCTTAAGTACTTTTTAAAAATAAAAATATTAAACCAATGTTTTGTGTTTGAGGACCACCACCTCAAAGCCTTTGTCTCTGTCTTAAATATTTTCCAAAACCAGTGGCTTAAAGTACTTAAGTAGTACTTTAAAGGATTTTTAAAGGATTTGGGGGGGGTATCTGTACTTTACTTTAGTATTTTTTTACAACTTTTAATTCACTACATTCCTAAAGAAAATAATGTACTTTTCACTCCACACATTTTCAATGACACCTAAAAGTACTCGTTACATTTTAATTTTTTATTTTAATTGTAAATGTAACCTATATTTAACTTGGCAAGTCAGTTAATATTCTACTGCCTGTTGACATCTAGTGGAAGGCTTATGAAGTGCATACAGATCCATAAATATAAGGCAATTGAATAGGCAAGCCCTGACACAGAGCCCCATTTTCAGAATTTTCACTTCCTGTTTGGAAGTTTGCTGCCAAATGAGTTCTGTTTTACTCACAGATATAATTCAACCAGTTTTAGAAACTTCAGAGTGTTCTCTGTCCAATAGTAATAATAATATGCATATTGTATGATCTAGAACAGAGTACGATGCCGTTTAATTTGGGCACGATTTTTCCCCCAAAGTGAAAACAGCGCCCCGTATTTCTTTACGAAAAGAATTAGCAAAAACATTTGGTGTTTGCCAAAAGGCATGTGGGAGACTCCCCAAACATATGGAAGAAGGTACATCTGGTCAGATGAGATTAGAATTGAGCTTTTAAGCCATCAAGGAAAACACTGTCTGGCGCAAATCCAACACCTCTCATCATCCTCATCACCTCTCATTTTTCATCGGCAGGGACTGAGAAACTGGTATGAATTGAAGGATGGCGTTGAATACAGGGAAATTCTTGTGGGAAACCTGTTTCAGTCTTCCAGAGATTTGAGACTGAGATGGAGGTTCACCTTTCAGCAGGACAATGACCCTAAGCATACTGCTAAAGCAAAACTCCAGTGGTTTAAGGAGAAATATTTAAATGTCTTGGAATGGCCTAGTCAAAGCCCAGACCTCAATCAAATTGAGAATCTGTGGTATGACCTTAAGATTGCTGTACACCAGCGGAACCCATCCAACTTGAAGGAGCTGGAGGAGTTTTGCCTTGAAGAATGGGCAAAAATCCCAGTGGCTAGATGTGCCAAGCTTATAGAGACAAACCCCAAGAGATTTGCAGCTGTAATTGCTGCAAAACGTGGCTCTGCAAAGTAATTACTTTGGGGGGGGTGAATAGTTATACACGCTCAAGTTTTCAGTTTTTTTGTTTTATTTCTTGTTTGTTTCACAATAAAAAATATTTTGCATCTTCAAAGTGGTGGGCATGTTGTGTAAATCAAGTGATACAACCCCCCCCAAAAAAATCTATTTTAATTTGAAGTTGTAAGGCAACAAAATAGGAAAAATGCCAAGGGGGTGGAATACTTTCGCAAGCCACTGTAAACCTGTAGATGTCCACTGTCTGTTTGAAGGTCTTGTAAGAAGGAGCTGGCATTTTTCCACTCTACCTCTGTTCAACTTAGTCACACGGTCAAGACAAAGAGCCTCTGAGAGTGACCACAGTTTTTCAGTCCATCCTGTCTTTTACTATCTTCCAAGGGTACAGTTGTGTGGAGATATGAAGAGAACAGAGGCTGGCTTGAACAGAGAGGAGTAACGGAACTACAGAGCACCACATCTTTACTAATGCTGCAGAAATTTGCTTTAAAGCAGTATCCAAATCCATAGGATGTAGTGATCACAATAGAATAGCCATATCAGTTGTTTGTGCGCAATGACCCGATACACATGGCCACAAGAAGGAAACAAGGTGGCTTATGATGTCCTGATCTGCTGGGGAGGGGTGGAACCAGCCATGACTAAGCATTTCTAGATCCACTGTATAAGACCTCAGCACTTCCTCTATTGTCGGGCTCTCATACGGGTGGTCGTTGACCAGCTCCATTATTGCAATAATTCATCGATATTAAAGTATGATTGCTTGAATAATTATCCAAGTCTCTCCTGATTCTTTAGAACTTGCACGACACTCACTAAGCACACATGCTTCATTTGTAAATGATTGTCACGTTCTGACCTTAGTTCTTTTGTTATTTCTTTATTTTAGTATGGTCAGGGCGTGAGTTGGGTGGGTTATCTATGTCAGTTTTTCAATGTTGGTTTTTTCGTTTGGCCTGGTATGATTCTCAATCAGAGGCAGGTGTCGTTGGTTGTCTCTGATTGAGAATCATACTTAGGTAGCCTTTTTTCACCTGGGTTTCGTGGGTGGTTGTCTTCCGTGTCTGTGTGTTCCACACGGAACTGTTTCGGTTTTAGTTTGTTCACTTTATTGTTTTGTATTTCAGTGTTCAGTTTTGTTCCATTAAATATTCATCATGAACACTTACCACGCTGCGCTTTGGTCCTCCTCTCTCTCCCAACGAAGATCGTTACAATGATGTCTGAGTGTTGGGGTGTGCCCGTGGCTATCTGTAAATAAAACAATGTTGCCATCTTGTTTGCTTAATAGTAGAAATTTTAAATGATGTATGCTTTTACTTTCGATACCTATTGTATCGACTTATCGTCGCTTAATATAAGGAATTTTGAATTATTTTTTGATACCTAAGTATATTTTATCAAATACATTTACTTTTGATACTGAAATATATTTAAAACCAAATACTTTTAGACTTACTCAAGTAGTATTTTACTGGGTGACTTTCACTTTTACTTTAGTCATTTTATATTAAGGTATCTTTACTTTTACTCAAGTATGACAATTGGGTACCTTTTCCACCACTGGTGAGAAGGTTGATTCTGAAAATCTTAGAATAATTACGCAAACTTTCCTAAAGCATTGGTCAAGATTTTGCCTTGAAGATTTCCTTGGAATTTCATATTCCCATATAGTCATGTTTGTAAAAATGATATTGTATGATCGTCTTTACATAATTAGAGAGAATAGACAGGTACAGATTAGACAGCAGTGGTATAACCCATTTTAGGACATGTACTTTATCATCCCACAAAACCGATTCTACTGAAATCAGAATTTAATAGTCCAAAACATTTAAGCTTGATTGTTAAATTGCTCATTAAAGACTTGACAAATCAAGAAACATTGAACTCTCCAATCCTACATTATGATGAGGATGCATTTTAGTGCTGCAGTGTGAAAAACAATGGCCCAGGTTAGGCTAGGTGTCCAACAATGTATTTCTAAGAATATCCTAAATGCCTTATATTATTAATATTGAATTATAAAAATATCCTACCCCTCTAATTTCCAGCCACTAAAACAGAACAGGGTGTGGGACTATTTGGGACGCATGTGTGTGTGTGTTTCTGTGTCTTGTGCTTGTGTGTGTTGGAGGGGTTGTTTTGGGATAATGGTGCAGCAAAACAAAGCTTCATATACAATAGAGATAGTACCTCAGTAATTGTGAAATACCAAAGTGGATGAATTCACTCGGTGCCTGGATGGTGATGCAGCCTGAAATAATCCCTGGGTGGAGTGAAAGCACAGAGGGCACACACTAGACATCAAACACTGTGGTCCTGGAAGATAATTACTTTTCTGAGTACAGTATGGTGTGACTGTCTCACCCTTTTCACAATATCATGCCGACCCGGTGCTAGACTGCACGGTGCACAGCAGACTCACGTTCAGTCATAACTTTCAGAGTAGGTCTATATGGCTTTATGAACATACTTGGCACTGTGTCATGTGCAACCAATGCTAGTTCCAATTGTGTGTCACATTGCAGGGCCATGTGAACCCTCTTAGGATGAGCAGTCAGTGAATAACTTGAATGGGCCAAATTGCTTTTCTGTCATGTTAGAGAGCTCACTTGAATATACTGATGAACGTTTGGAGATGACTTCACAAAATAGTAAGTAAAACCATTTGTGTAAGTAAGATTAGGATAAACTAAAATGCTCAATAATAAACAATACAATTCTAGTATTATAAGCCTGAGCTTATCATACAAAGTTCATACAAAAAGTTGTGTAGGTGTATTCTGTTAGATTTTCTGCTGTGCGGTACTCCAGTGCACCTGATCTACATGAGTATGAAATAGCCTACCTCCTTGCCCCTCGGTCCAGTGAAGCCATGGAGCCTCTGTCTTTGTAGCTCTTCTACGCACTGAGCCCAGCAGTGCTTTATAGACCCCTCTATGATGCGCTGTGCTATAGATCAGTGTCTTGCAGTCATTACCTGAGTGGAGAAGAACAAATATTCATCAACAACAAAAATAAATTATACTCCCATCCACCAATTTATCCCAACTGTAAGAACTAGATCCATCTATAGTGCAGTTAACGTGATTTTCCTGTTTTTTTAAATGATAATAACACACTACGAGGTCAAAAAAACACTCTGAAATGGTGAAAATTATAATAAATCCCTCTGTGTGTAAGAACTGTTTACAAACAATCTTGGAATTCCAGCCTGTTAAATTGGGATGAAACTCAGGGAATAACATTATATAAAATATATTTTGGAGTTATTTTCATTAAATAAACACACACAGTGATTTTATTATAAATACAGTTATGATATAGAAATACAATTACAAAGACTGCATGGGGGCTGAAGTAATAGAACAGTAAATAGAACGATGCGTTAATAACAATGTGCACCACTGTTTTTTTAAATTACCCTTTAAACTATTACTACCAGTTTGATTGTTGTAGCCATCAATTCACCCCTTAATAATTACCCATGTTAGCAAGCGTATTTAATTTCAAACTTCACATTTCTCTAGTATAGGCTCCTTCTCTGGGATCGGACCCTTTTTTTCAATTTCCGACTAAAATTACATACCCAAATATATCTGCCTGTAGCTCAGGACCTGAAACAAGGATATGCATATTCTTCATTCCATTTGAAAGGAAACACTTTGTTTGTGGAAATGTTAAACTAATGTATGACAATATAACACTTTAATCTGGTAAAAGATAATACAAAGAAAAAAAACATGTTTTTTAGTATGTTTTTTATTCCATCAGCTTTGAAATGCAAGAGAAAGGCCTCTTTCTCATATTCCAGGTTAGGGGCAATTTGGATTTTGGCCACTAGATGGCAGCAGTGTATGTGCAAAGTTATAGATTGATTAAATGAGCAATTGCATTTCTGTTCAAAATGTTGTCTAATTGGTATATTAATAAATTTAAGTTCATAACTGTGCACTCTCCTCAAACAATAGCATGGTATTCTTTCACTGTAATAGCTACTGTAAATTGGACAGTTAGATTATAATTTAAGCTTTCTGCCCATATCAGATACAGTTGAAGTTGGAAGTTTACATACACCTTAGCCAAATACATTTAAACTCAGTTTTTCACAATTCCTGACATTTAATCCTAGTAAAAATGCACAGTCTTAGGTCAGTTAGGATCACCACTTAATTTTAAGAATGTGAAATGTCAGAATAAGAAAATTATTTATTTCAGCTTTTATTTCTTTCATCACATTCCCACTGGGTCAGAAGTGTACATACACTCAATTAGTATTTGGTAGCATTGCCTTTAAATTGTTTAACTTGGGTGAAACGTTTTGGGTAGCCTTCCACAAAATTCCTCCTGACAGAGCTGGTGTAACTGAGTCAGGTTTGTAGGCCTCCTTGCTCGCACACACTTTTTCAGTTCTGCCCACAAATGTTCTATGGGATTGAGGTCAGGGCTTTGTGATGGCCACTCCAATACCTTGACTTTGTTGTCCTTAAGCCATTTTGCCACAACTTTGGAAGTATGCTTGGGGTCATTGTCCAGTTGGAAGACCCATTTGCGACCAAGCTTTAACTTCCTGACTGATGTCTTGAGATGTTGCTTCTATATATCCACGTAATTTTCCTCCCTCATGATGCCATCTATTTTGTGAAATGCACCAGTCCCTCCTGCAGCAAAGCACCCCCACAATCTGATGCTGCCACCCCCGTGCTTCACGGTTGGGATGGTGTTCTTCAGGCTTGCAAGCCACCCCCTTTTTCCTCCAAACATAACAATGGTAATTATGGCCAAAACGTTCCATTTTTGTTTCATCAGACCAGAGGATATTTCTCCAAAAAGTACGATCTTTGTCCCCATGTGCAGTTGCAAACCGTAGTCTGGCTTTTATATGGCGGTTGTGGAGCAGTGGCTTCTTCCTTGCTGAGCGGCCTTTCATGTTATGTCGAGATAGGACTCGTTTTACTGTGCATTCAACATGTCAATACCTCTCATAAATACATGCAGTGATGAAGTCAATCTCTCCTCCACTTTGAGCCAGGAGAGATTGACATGGATATTATTAATATTATCTCTCTGTGTACATCCAAGGGCCAGCCATGCAGCCATGTTCTGAACCAATTGCAATTAAAGTCCTTTTTTGTGGCACCTGACCACACGACTGAACAGTAGTCCAGGTGCGACAAAACTAGGGCCTGTAGGACCTGCCTTGTTGACAGTGCTGTCAAGAAGGTAGATCAGCACTTTATCATGGACAGACTTCTCCCCATCTTAGCTACTGCTGTATCAATATGTTTTGACTATGACAGTTTACAATCCAGGGTAACTCCAAGCAGTTTAGTCACCTCAACTTGATCAATTTCCAAATGATTTATTACAAGATTTAGTTGAGGTTTAGGGTTCAGTGAATGATTAGTCCCAAATACAATGCTTTACTTTTTTCATAAATATTTTGGACTAACTTGTTCCTTGCCACCCACTCTGAAACTAACTGCAACTCTTTGTTAAGTGTTGCAGTCATTTCAGTCGCTGTAAAAGCTGGCATGTATAGTGTTAAGTCATCCGCATACATAGACACTCTGGCTTTCCTCAAAGCCAGTGGCATGTCATTAGTAAGGATTTAAGAAAGTAAAAGAGCTTAGACAGCTGCCTTGGGGAATTCCTGATTCTACCTGGATTATGTTGGAGAGGCTTCCATACCCCAGTGGCTTGTCATTGTAAACAGACAACAACAACAAAAAATTCAAATTCTAACTTCCCAAAATTTAAAATTACAATGCTTGTCTTTCATAATTTGATCAGTTATACTTGAATGTGTAGTGTCAGCATTTGTTGCTGGCATGTTATGCCCAAGTTTTCTAATCTTGCCAATTAAAAAATCATTAAAGTAGTTGGCAATATCAGTTGTTTTTTTGATGAATGAGGCATCTGTTTCAATGAATGATGGAGCTGAGTTTGCCTTTTTTCCCAGAATTTCATTTAAGGTGCTCCAAAGCTTTTTACTATCATTCTTTATTTCATTTTTCTTTGTTTCATAGTGTAGTTTCTTCTTCTTTTTATTCAGTTTTGTCACAAATTTTCTCAATTTGCAATACGTTTGCCAATTGGTTGTGCAGCCAGACTTATTTGCCATTGCTTTTGCCTCATCCCTCTCAACCATACACTTTCTCAATTCCTCATCAATCCACGGGGATTTAACCGTTTTAACAGGGATTTAACTTATTATATGACCTCTTATACACTATATTAGGCCCAGCATTTGGAACTTTGGTTTTCCTAGATATTGCTACTATATTGTGATCACTACATCCGATGGATCTGGATACTGCTTTCAAGCAAATTTCTGCAGCATTAGTAAAGACGTGGTCAATACATGTTGATGATTTCATTCCTGTGCTGTTTGTAACTACCCTGTTCGGTTGACTGATAACCTGAACAAGGTTGCAGGCCCTGCTTACAGTTTGAAACCTTTTCTTGAGTGAGCAGCTTGATGTAAGCCAGTCAATATTTAAATCATCCAGAAAATATACCTCTCTGTTGATATCATATACATTATCAAGCATTTCACACATGTTATCCAGATACTGATTGTTAGCACTTGGTGGTCTGTAGCAGCTTCTCACTAGAATGGGCTTTAGGTGAGGCAGATGAACCTGTAGCCATATTACTTCAACAGTATTTGACATGAGATCCTCTCTAATCTTTACAGGAATGTGGTTCTGAATATAAACAGCAAAACCTCCACCATTGGCATTTCTATCTTTTCTATAAATGTTATAACCTTATATTGCTACCACTGTATCGTATTATCAAAGTGAGTTTCAGAGATATTCAGAATATGAATGTCATCTGTTACTAGCAAATGATTGATTTCATGTACCTTGTCTCTTAAGCTACATGTATTAAAGTGGGCTATTTTGAGCACTTTTGTTCTGGGATGCTTACTTGTTTTCATTGCTTTACTGGGAAGTTTAGCAGCAGTAGATGTGCTCATGTTATTTATGTTAGTGTAGGGTGAGCTGCTCACAGTATACTTCCTCCTAGGGCACACCGGCTTAGTGCCGGAGTGTAGACTGGTTTGCTGGAAGTTGCAGACTTGGAATTCCACGGCTTGTGACATGCGACCATCATTGATTGTCTTGCTGTGCTCCTTCGACTCCGCTATCAGATGTGGCAGCTCCGGGAACCACAAGCGTGAATGCCGTCTAGCCACCGGTGTAGAAAAAGTAAACATTCCACTCTGCGCTTTCCCAAGTTTCCTATGTAGGCTGGCGACCTGTGTGATCAATGAAGCCACCTCCAGCCTATAATCCTCGTTAGCTTGTTGGCTAGCAGTTTAGTGTCTCTGTGAAGCAGGTTTAAACCTGTTTTAAGCGGGATTCCAGGACAATAAATAGCGGTCCTTGCTGTTAAAAGCTAACCGCGTTGCGGAATCCACGCGGAGGCAAGTTCTGTATTCGTATTTAATGAATATTGGTTTTGTTTCAATCAAAAATAACAAACCAAGTGTTTTCTAAAAACCTGTTTTTGCTTTGTCATTATGAGGTATTGTGTGTAGATTGATGAGGGAAAACAACAATTTAATTCATTTTAGAAAGAGGCTGAAGGGTAACAAAATGTGGAAATCGTCAAGGGGTCTAGATACTTTCCGAATGCACTGTATCATCATCATAGACCAATCCACATCATATTGACCTGCTAATGAAATTAGGATATGTGTGTCAAAATACAAACCAAATCAATTAACTTATCTACGGTGTGATCAGCAATAGCACAGATTACATTGTTTACTGTGGACAAATAGGGCATACTGCAAATGTAGCCTAAAGAGAGCATTCTCAAGGAAAAGCTTTGTTGCTATCCATGTGAGTGTTTAAAATGTTTGAAGTTAACCCAAATGTATTTTTGAAGAATGTGTAAAGGTTTGGAGGGATCATACGGTTCAGCAAATAGGCTAATTTGTAATTTACTGTTACAGGTCACTATTACATGGAAGAAAGTCATAGATCAAAGAATTTCTTGGAGGGTAAGATAATTCAATGGGAAAATAAGTGTCATGAAACTGCTTGAGAGCATGTATACAACTATGTATACTATTGTAGTCTAAGTTACAGAACATATGCCATATCCTTCCAGGAAGAAAGAGTTAGTTCACAGCTCTGTTTTGTGTTCCTAGCTTATGTTCCTAGCAAGGCAAGGGATGACTTTAAGCTCTCAAAGCCACTTGCCCATATGGCAAGTACAGTTTATGTTTTACTTGCCCTAAGGTCAAAGTTACTTGCCTAAAAAATGTAATGGTCCGCACAAATGGTTCAAATTTCAAGTACCTTTCATTTTAACGGGAGACGCACATACTCGAGGCTCAGCAGTAACACTGCTGGTAGCCAAAATGCCATTGTATCATATGACAGGGCAATTTTGTCTTGTCACTAACTTGTGTCAGACAAACAATATGGCCTGTATTCCCAATGTTGTTCGAACAACAATAAATTGAATTAGATTACATACACACCAGCTCATTGCTATTGAACTGCAGTATTTTGTTTAGTACTTTGATAATGAAATATTAAGTAATGTACTGTAAGTGTATAAGTAAGAACTAAATTGATCTAGTAACTGTAACATTAGTCCTTAAGGGCTGGGTACTGATGAGTGCGGATCATCATTACAGTCATCCCAAAATGGAATAACCACCCTGGATTACTGAACCTTCAGGAGGCGCCTCACCGTGTACGCCGGTTGGCCATCAATGAGACAGGGGAGAGGGGTGGGCCTGGAAAGAGGAGGCAAAGGGCTGTGAGACATAGGTTTAATCCTAGACACATGAAAAGTAGGATGTATACGGAGGGTATGGGGCAACAGAAGACGAACAGCAGAGGGGCTAATGATCTTGGGGATGGGGAAAGGCCCGATAGAACGGGGGGAAAGTTTATGGGACTCCACTCGGAGGGGCAGATCTTGGGTGGACAGAGGATATCTCTGCCCGAGACGATTCCGGGGAGCCGGGGTCTGGTGGCAGTCCACTTTTCGTCGGTACCTGGAGGTACTCTTGCGAAGAGCCAACTGGGCTCTCTTCCAGGTATGGCAACAGCGGCGGACAAACATCTGGACTGAGGGTATGCCGACCTCTTCCTCTTGCTATGGGAAGAGCGGGGGCTGAAACCCAGGGAACACTCAAAGGGCGATAGACCCGTGACAGAGCAGGGGACATGAAATGGGCGGCTTTGGAAAACCGGTCCACTACTGTCAGGATGGCGGTGTTGCCATCAGACGGGGGGAGACCCGTGAAGAAGTCTAGGGATATGTGAGACCAGGGATGGTGAGGGACAGGCAGTGGTTGAAGGAGACCAGCCAGAGCTTGCTGAGGAGTCTTGTTCTGGGCACAGATTGTGCAGGCGACGAATGAGGAGACATCCAGAACCATGGTAGGCCAACAAAAGCGTTGACAGCGTCAGGAACAAACATCCGGTTATCTGCCCCCCCTGAGTTCGGCTGGGAAAGCTGCGCATCACGGACCTATTCCCCAGCTGAGTGCCGTCGCCAGGCACGACGTGGGAAAGATTGTAGGGTGTAGCGGCGGAATTCACATTTCTCCGCTTTCACAAAAAGCTGGTTCTCCAGGAGGCACTGGAGGACATGTCGGATATGAAGCGTGTGTTCTTGGGCTGAGTGTGAGAAAATTAGGATATCGTCAATGTAGGCGAAGACAAACTGGTTCAACATGTCGCAGAGAACATCATTAACCAGGGCCTGGAACACAGCTGGGGCATTGGTAAGGCCAAATGGCATGACCAGATATTCATAGTGACCGCTGGCTGTGTTGAAGGCAGTCTTTCACTCGTCCCCTTCCCATATTCGCACCAGATGGTAGGCATTCCGCAAGTCGAACTTGTGGAAAACGGTGGCCCCCTGGAGCGGCTCGAAGGCCGAGGAAATGAGTGTTAGCGGGTAGCAGTTCTTCACCATGATGTCATTGAGGCCCTGGTAGTCGATTGCCCTGGCACAGCGGGGGAGGCAGAAGGACGAATACACCTTGCAACTAGGGAATCCTCTATGTAAGTTTCCATAGCCTTGGTCTCCGGACACGACAGAGAGTACAGTCGTCCCCGGGACGGTGTGCTGCATGGGAGAAGGTTGATCCTGCAGTCATAGGGTTGGTGCGGAAGAAGTGAAGTGGCCCGAGCATTACTGAAAGCCTCCCGGAGGTCCTGGAACTCCGCGGGAATGGCGGAGAGGTCCGGGGCAACTTCCGAGCCCAAAAGAAGAAGTCCCGGGGCAGGCTGCGCTGACTTCATGCAATGGCCGTGGCAGAGCAAGCTCTAGGCCATGATGGTACCAGCAGTCCAGTCTATGAGGGGATTGTGTCGCTGGAGCCAAGAGAATCTCAATACCACGGGAACCTGAGGAGACTTAATTAGCATGAATTGGATTTCCTCGCTGTGGTTCCCTGACACTAATAAGTTGATGGGAGTGGTATTGTGGGTGACCCGGCCTATAGAGCGCCCGTCCAGCATTCTAACGTCCATGGGAATGGAGAGGGACTGAGTGGGGATGCCAAGCTCGGGTTTCCATTGTAGCTTCCATAAAATTCTCATCGGCCCCAGAGTCGATGAGTACCCGTAAAGATTTCCACGGGTTCCCCCACAGCAGGACGGCATGGAAAGGGGTGCAAGTAAGGGGAAAGGAAAAGTTCTCCTTATGGCTCACCAGAGTATTCGCTCCTACTGGTGAGCCTGGTCTTTTAGTGGACAGGAGGACACGAAATGACCAGTAGTCCCGCAATACAAGTAACTCTTCTTGTGAAGCCAGTGTAAACGTTCGGATGGGGACAGCCTAGCTCTGCCTAGTTGCATCGGCTCGGGAAGAGGTGAACCAGCAGACTTAGGAGACTCTCGGGGGAACTCGGGTAGCCTTGGGTCCTCTTGGCCACGGAGGCGTCAGGGACTTCCGGGATGCCTCGGAGGCGAAGTGGAATTGGACTTCCTCTCCTTCATACGTCCCCGCAGCCGCCAATAGATCCAGATGGTCAAGGCAATGAGCGAGTTGAGATCCGTCGGTAGTTCCCGGACTGCTAGCCGTCTTTCACTTCCTCCGATAGTCCATGCAGGATTGTGTCGAACAGCGATTCCGGGTTCCAGGCACTCTCAGCTGCCAACGTGTGGAAATCCACTGCGTAGTCTGCCACACGGTGGGAATCTTACCAAAGCTGGATTAACTTCCAGACAGCCTCTCTCCCGGACAACGGAGAATCAAAAACCTTCTTCACCTCCGCCAAGAACTCCTCCAGACTAAAGCATACGGCTGACTATTGTTCCCACATGGCCGTACCCCAGGCGAGAGCCCTCCCGGACATAAGCGTGATGAGGTACGCTATCTTCAAGTAGTCCGAAGGGAATGAGGGCTGCAGCTCGATGATGAGAGAACATTGCGAGAAACGCCCGACAGGTTCCCGACTCTCCATCGAAGCTTTCCGGGGGAGGTAAGCGGGGTTCTCTGGAAACCGGGTTGGTCATGCTGCTAACAGCCGAGTTACTGAGGGGCTGAGAGGTTACCGTCATGGTAGGCTGCCTGACAGACAACCCACGGAATTGCTCCAGCAAAGTGTTCAACGCGCGGTCATGGCGTTCAGCCAAGGTCTGGAACCCCTCCATAAGACCACGAAGCAACTTGTGCCTTCCAAGTGTGGCTCCTTGGGAGGAGACTGCGTTGTGGAGCTGGTTTGAGTCTGCTGGGTCCGACATGGCCAGTTCGTACTGTCAAGGCTCAGGAGAAGACCAAGATGCAGTTTCGAAGTAACAACGGTTTATTACAAGAACAAGGGTGACAGGCAAATGACAGGTCAAGGGCAGGCAAAAATCAGTAATCCAGAGCAGAGTCCGAAAGGTACAGAACTGCAGGCATGCTCAGGGTCAGGGCAGGCAGAGGTCAGTAATCCAGGGTGTTGTGACAATGTACAGAACGGCAGGCAGGCTCAGGGCAGGCAGAAACCAGGAGAACTAGAGAAAGACAGGAGCACAGGAAACATGCTGGTAGGCTTAACGAAACAAAACAAACTGGGAACAGACAAACAGAGAACACAGGTATAAATACACTGGGGATAATGGGGAAGATGGGCGACACCTGGAGGGGGGTGGAGACAAGCACAAAGACAGGTGAAACAGATCAGGGTGTGACACTACCTTGTTTTATTAGGGCTCTAAATAAATACTAGTTGTGCCCATGCACCATGGATTTAAAATGCCCCCTCAGGCATATCATCCTGGACCCAGGCCTGGTTGCCTTATTTCACTTGTAATATCTAGCATGCTCCAATTCCGTCCTCTGGCATTTATCCAGTTTATTCATATTCTCTCAGTCAGCTTACCATTGACGTTTGTACAATGTTCTTCTACACTCTGTTGCTGTTTACTTCATCTAGTTATTTTATGTTGTGAATTGTAGTAAGGGCAAATCAATTCCCTAGCTTTCTACAGGACATTGTGGGTATGAATGTATGATAAAGGTTTATCTATGATGGAGGACTTATAATTTCTCAATTTCAGCTTTTTACTATTCAAACTTGGATGTGAATTTATATTCACATTCAAGTTTGTGAATATATCCAAACTTTCTGCCCAAAAATAATGCAGAAAAATTCATCCATGCTTTTGTCACTTCTAGGTTAGACTACTACAATGCTCTACTTTCCGGCTACCCGGATAAAGCACTAAATAAACTTCAGTTAGTGCTAAACACGGCTGCTAGAATCTTGACTAGAACCAAAAAAAATGTATCATATTACTCCAGTGCTAGCCTCTCTACACTTGCTTCCTGTTAAGGCAAGGGCTGATTTCAAGGTTTTACTGCTAACCTACAAAGCATTACATGGGCTTGCTCCTACCTATCTTTCCGATTTGGTCCTGCCGTACATACCTACATGTACGCTACGGTCACAAGACGCAGGCGTCCTTACTGTCCCTGGAATTTCTAAGCAAACAGCTGGAGGCAGGGCTTTCTCCTATAGAGCTCCATTTTTATGGAATGGTCTGCCTACCCATGTGAGAGACGCAGACTCGGTCTCAACCTTTAAGTCTTTATTGAAGACTCATCTCTTCAGTAGGTCCTATGATTGAGTGTAGTCTGGGCCAGGAGTGTGAAGGTGAACGGAAAGGAAGGTGAACGGAAGCAGTTTCAACTGCTCTGCCTGGGGCTATGGAACCCTGACCTGTTCACCAGACGTGCTACCTGTCCCAGACCTGCTGTTTTCAACTCTCTAGAGACAGCAGGAGCGGTAGAGATACTCTCAATGATCGGCTATGAAAAGCCAACTGACATTTACTCCTGAGGTGCTGACCTGTTGCACCCTCGACAACCACTTGTGATTATTATTATTTGTCCCTGCTGGTCATTCATGAACATTTGAACATCTTGGCCATGTTCTGTTATAATCTCCACCCGGCACAGCCAGAAGAGGACTGGCCACCCCTCATAGCCTGGTTCCTCTCTAGGTTTCTTCCTAGGTTCTGGCCTTTCTAGGGAGTTTTTCCTAGCCACCGTGCTTCTACACCTGCATTGCTTGCTGTTTGGGGTTTTAGGCTGGGTTTCTGTCGAGCACTTTGTGACATCAGCTGATGTAAGAAGGGCTTTATAAATAAATTTGACTGATTGATATATTTATTGATTTAAGTATTTGTGATGTTGAATGAAAGACATGTTTCTTATTTAAGATGAATATCCTAGTTTAGATATAGTGAAATTGTTTTTCCCCACTTACAGAAGAGGGAACTCCACAATATTTAATCTTTACACAACTTGAGAAAGACATGGCATGTCATTCTTGTCTGTGCCAAGAGCCAGAGAAGGATGCAACAGTCCTGTCAATCGTTCTTGTGCTCCCAGCTATTTCTAAAAATAAGTCATGCGTTCCTGGCCTGGTAAAGTCATATGTGATAGTACTGCTGCATTAAGGACAGAATGTACAGTCATTTTCTATGGCGTAGTTAGATGGCCGGGAGTGCGGGGGTCATCGCTAATTCTCTATGTGTAATGTTTTTCTGTTGTATTAATGTTGATCTTATTGCAGGGGTGGCCAACTCCCATCGGCTGTGCTAACACAGGCAAGACAATTCTGATATTATTTTCACTAATTGCTCTTTTGACCAATCACATCAGATCTTTTCCAGACCTGATCTGATTGCTCAAAAGAGCAATTAGTGAAAAAAAGATCAGAATTGCGCTGCTTGTGTAAAAGAAGCCTCAGAGAACTATAGAAGTACATGGGATGAGGTAGAGGCTAAAAGCTGTGGCTAGCGATCAATTGTTGATAAACAAACAATCAAACTTTACTCGGTGTGGCGGCGTTTCGGCATGGCTGTGCTGTGATTGGGTCAGAGATGGTAGGAGATGGTGATGGAGAAGAAAGTGAAGCAAGTATGGAGCATAGTGGGACAAATAAAGGGGGGAGTAAGAAGGATAAAAAGAAAGCGGGAGAGAAAGGGAGTAGGGGTTTGAAGGGAAGCGAGAGGTCTATGGAGGCAAAAAAGGAAAAGGTTTGAGGAGAGCAACATAGTTTCCAATGCTCGCGGCAGTTTGGAGGTAGAGAACGCAGAGGAAGGGCAAGATAAGCTGTGAGGGGAGCATGGAGGTGAGGAGGAGCAAAGTGATTCTGAAGTTTAGGGAAAAAGGGGGAGTTGGGGCGATGAGTCCGATAAAGTTGACGGCTGTGATAAAAGAGTTGATTGGGGAAGTTGTCAGAGTGTTAAGATGGGAGCTCTCAGAAAGTGTAAGGTAGTGTCGAGCAGCTAGAATGATCAAGCAGAGAAGCAGTGGATTAATTAAAGGGGTGATAGCAGGAGTGCCTGTGAGTGTTAGCACTAAAGAGGTAAGCGACAACTTGAGAGGAGGCGTTCTAAATCAAATCAAAGTTTATTTGTCACGTGCGCCGAATACAACAGGTGTAGAACTTACAGTGAAATGCTTACTTACAGGCTCTAACCAATAGAGCAAAAAAGGTATTAGGTGAACAATAGGTAAGTAAATAAATAAAGGCTATATACAGTAAAAAAGACAGTCTATATACAGTAGCGAGGCTATAAAAGTAGCGAGGCTACATGTAGACACCGGCTGTCAGGCTGATTGAGGTAGTATGTACATGTAGATATGGTTAAAGTGACTATGCATATATGATGAACAGAGAGTAGCAGTACCGTAAGAGAGGGGTTGGCGGGTGGTGGGTGGCGGGACACAATGCAGATAGCCCGGTTAGCCAATGTGCGGGAGCACTGGTTGGTCGGCCCAATTGAGGTAGTATGTACATGAATGTATAGTTAAAGTGACTATGCATATATGATAAACAGAGAGTAGCATCAGCGTAAAAGAGGGGTTGACGGGTGGTGGGTGGCGGGACACAATGCAGATAGCCCGGTTAGCCAATGTGCGGGAGCACTGGTTGTTCGGCCCAATTGAGGTAGTATGTACATGAATGTATAGTTAAAGTGACTATGCATATATGATAAACAGAGAGTAGCATCAGCGTAAAAGAGGGGTTGCGGTGGGGGGCTCACAGTGCAAATAGTCCGGGTAGCCATTTGATTACCTGTTGAGGAGTCTTATGGCTTGGGGGTAAAAACTGTTTAGAAGTACTTTTTTGACCTAGACTTGGCACTCCGGTACCGCTTGCCATGTGGTAGTAGAGAGAACAGTTTATGACTGGGGTGGCTGGGGTCTTTGACAAATTTTAGGGCCTTCCTCTGATACCGCCTGGTGTAGAGGTACTGGATGGCAGGCAGCTTAGCCCCAGTGATGTACTGGGCCGTACGCACTACCCTCTGTAGTGCCTTGCGGTCAGAGATCGAGCAAATGCCGTACCAGGCAGTGATGCAACCAGTCAGGATGCCCTCGATGTTGCAGCTGTAGAACCTTTTGAGGATCTCAGGACCCATGCCAAATCTTTTTAGTTTCCTGTGGGGGAATAGGCTTTGTTGTGCCCTCTTCACGACTGTCTTGGTGTTCTTGGACCATTCTAGTTTGTTGTTGATGTGGCCACCAAGGAACTTGAAGCTCTCAACCTGCTCTACTACAGCCCCGTCGATAAGAATGGGGGCATGCTCGGTCCTCCTTTTCCTGTAGTCCACAATCATCTCCTTAGTCTTGGTTACATTGAGGGAAAGGTTGTTATTCTGGCACCACCCGGTGGCACCACTCTGACCTCCTCCCTATAGGCTGTCTTGTCGTTGTCGGTGATCAGGCCTACCACTGTTGTGTCGTCTGCAAACTTAATGATGGTGTTGGGGTCGTGCCTGGCCATGCAATTGTGTGTGAACAGGGAGTACAGGAGGGGACTGAGCACACACCCCTGGGGAGCCAGGATCCAGTTGCAGAGGGAGGTGTTTAGTCCCAGGATCCTTAGCTTAGTGATGAGCTTTGATGGTACTATGGTGTTGAACGCTGAGCTGTAGTCAATGAATAGCATTCTCACATAAGTGTTCCCTTTGTCCAGGTGGGAAAGGGCAATGTGGAGTGCAATAGAGATTGCATCATCTGTGGATCTCTTTGAGTGGTATGCAAATTGGAGTGGGTCTAGGGTTTCTGGGATAATGGTGTTGATGTGAGCCATTACCAACCTTTCAAAGCACTTCATGGCTTCGGTCGTGAGTGCTACGTGTCTGTAGTCATTTAGACAGGTTGCCTTTTTGTTCTTGGGCACAGGGACTATGGTGGTCTGCTGTAAACATGTTGGTATTACAGACTCAATCAGGGACATGTTGAAAATGTCAGTGAAGACACCTGCCAGTTGGTCAGCACATGCTCGCAGCACACGTCCTGGTAATCCGTCTGGCCCCGCAGCCTTGTGTATGTTGACTTGTTTAAAGGTCTTACGTCGGCTACGGAGAGCGTGTTCACACAGTCGTCCAGAACAGCTGATGCTCTCATGCATGTTTCAGTGTTATTTGCCTCAAAGCGAGCATAGAAGTAGTATAGCTTGTCTGGTAGGCTCGTGTCACTGGGCTGCTCTCGGCTGCGCTTCCCTTTGTAGTCTGTAATAGTTTGCAAGCCCTGCCACATCCAATGAGCGTCAGAGCTGGTGTAGTACCATTTGATCTTAGTCCTGTATTGACACTTTGCCTATTTGATGGTTCGTCGGAGGACATAGCGGGATTTCTTATAAGCTCCTGGGTTAGTGTCCCGCTCCTTGAATGAGGCAGCTCTAGCCTTTAGCTCAATGCGGATGTTGCCTGTAATCCATGGCTGCTGGTTGGAGTATGTACGTACGGTCACCGTGGGGACGATATCATCGATGCACTTATTGATGAAGCCAATGACTGATGTGGTGTACTCCTCAATGCCATCGTAGGAATTCCGGAACATAATCCAGTCTGTGCTAGCAAAACAGTCCTCTAGATTAGCATCTGCTTAATCTGACCACTTCTTTATTGATCGAGTCACTGGTACTTCAGGCTTTATTTTTGTTTGTAAGCAGGAATCAGGAGGATATAAGTATGGTCAGATTTGCCAAATGGAGGGTGAGGGAGAGCTTTGTACGCGTCTCTGTGTGTGTGTAAAGGTGGTCCAGAGTATTTCCCCCTCTGGTTGCACATTTAACATGCTGATAGAAATGTGGTAAGATGGATGTAAGTTTCCCTGCATTAAAGTCCCCGGCCACTAGGAGCGCAGCATCTGGTTTGCTTATGGTGGAATACAGCTCATTGAGTGCGATCTTAGCGCCAGCATCAGTCAGTGGTGGTATGCATACAGCTACGAAAAATACAGATAAACTCTCTAGGTGAATAGTGTGGTCTACAGCTTATCATGAGATACTCTACCTCCGGCGAGCAAAACCTTGAGACTTCCTTAGATATCGTGCACCAACTGTTATTTACAAAATGCATAGTTTGCCGCCTCTTGTCTTACTAGACGCCGCTGTTCTGTCCTGCCGATACAGCGCATAACCAGCCAGCTGTATGTCGATAATGTCGTCGTTCAGCCACGACTCCGTGAAGCATAAGATATGACAGTTTTGAATGTCCCGTTGGTAGTTTAATCTTCCGCGTAGGTCATACATTTTGTTTTCCAAAGATTGCACGTTTGCTAGCAGAATGGAAGGAAATGGGGGTTTATTTGATCGCCTACGAATTCTCAGAAGGCAGCCCGCACTCTGGCCCATTTTTCTCCGCCTTCTCTTCACGCAAATGATGGGGATCTGGGCCTGTTTCTGCGAAAGCATTATATCGTTTATGTCGGGCTCGTTAAACTCGCTAAAAGAATAAAAGGATTTTCCCAGTCTGTGGTGACTAATTGCAGTTCTGATGCCCAGAAGTTATTTTCGGTCATAAGAGATGGTAGCAGCAACAGTATGTAAAAAATAAGTTAAAAAATAAGTTACAATCAACGCAAAGAAACAAACAAAACAAAAAATTGGTTAGGAATACGTTAATCAAATCAAATCAAGTTTATTTTATATAGCCCTTCGTACATCAGCTAATATCTTGAAGTGCTGTACAGAAACCCAGCCTAAAACCCCAAACAGCAAGCAATGCAGGTGTAGAAGCACGGTGGCTAGGAAAAACTCCCTAGAAAGGCCAAAACCTAGGAAGAAACCTAGAGAGGAACCAGGCTATGAGGGGTGGCCAGTCCTCTTCTGGCTGTGCTGGGTGGAGATTATAACAGAACATGGCCAAGATGTTCAAATGTTCATAAATGACCAGCATGGTCAAATAATAATCAGGAGTAAATGTCAGTTGGCTTTTCATAGCCGATCATTAAGAGTATCTCTACCTCTCCTGCGGTCTCTAGAGAGTTGAAAACAGAAGGTCTGGGACAGGTAGCACGTCCGGTGGACAGGTCAGGGTTCCATAGCCGCAGGCAGAACAGTTGAAACTGGAACAGCAGCAAGGCCAGGTGGACTGGGGACAGCAAGGAGTCATCATCCCCGGTAGTCCTGACGCATGGTCCTAGGGCTCAGGTCCTCCGAGAGAGAGAAAGAAAGAGAGAAGGAGAGAATTAGAGAGAGCATACTTAAATTCACACAGGACACCGGATAAGACAGGAGAAGTACTCCAGATATAACCAACTGACCCTAGCCCCCCGACACATAAACTACTGCAGCATAAATACTGGAGGCTGAGACAGGAAGGGTCAGGAGACACTGTGGCCCCATCCGATGATACCCCCAGACAGGGCCAAACAGGAAGGATATAACCCCACCCACTTTGCCAAAGCACAGCCCCCACACCACTAGAGGGATATCTTCAACCACCAACTTACCATCCTGAGACAAGGCCGAGTATAGCCCACAAAGATCTCCACCATAGCACAAACCAAGGGGGGGCGCCAACCCAGACAGGAAGATCACGTCAGTAACTCAACCCACTCAAGTGACGCACCACTCCTAGGGACGGCATGAAAGAGCACCAGCAAGCCAGTGACTCAGCCCCTGTAATAGGGTTAGAGGCAGAGAATCCCAGTGGAGAGAGGGGAACCGGCCAGGAAGAGACAGCAAGGGCGGTTCGTTGCTCCAGAGCCTTTCCGTTCACCTTCACACTCCTGGGCCAGACTACACTCAATCATAGGACCTACTGAAGAGATAAGTCTTCAGTAAAGACTTAAAGGTTGAGACCGAGTCTGCGTCTCTCACATGGGTAGGCAGACTATTCCGTAAAAATGGAGATCTATAGGAGAAAGCCCTGCCTCCAGCTGTTTGCTTAGAAATTCTAGGGACAATTAGGAGGACTGCGTCTTGTGACCGTAGCGTACGTGTAGGTATGTACGGCAGGACTAACTCGGAAAGATAGGTAGGAGCAAGCCCATGTAACGCTTTATAGGTTAACAGTAAAACTTTGAAATCAGCCCTTGCCTTAACAGGAAGCCAGTGTAGGGAAGCTAGCACTGGAGTAATATGATCAAATTTATTGGTTCTAGTCAGGATTCTAGCAGCCGTATTTAGCACTAACTGAAGTTTATTTAGTGCTTTATCCGGGTAGCCGGAAAGTAGAGCATTGCAGTAGTCTAACCTAGAAGTAACATAAGCATGGATACATTTTTCTGCATCATTTTTGGACAGAAAATGTCTGATTTTTGCAATGTTACGTAGATGGAAAAAAGCTGTCCTTGAAACAGTCTTGATATGTTCGTCAAAAGAGAGATCAGGGTCCAGAGTAACGCCGAGGTCCTTCACAGTTTTATTTGAGACGACTTTACAACCATCAAGATTAATTGTCAGATTTAACAGAATATCTCTTTGTTTCTTGGGACCTAGAACAAGCATCTCTGTTTTGTCCGAGTTTAAAAGAAGAAAGTTTTCAGCCATCCACTTCCTTATATCTGAAACACAGGCTTCTAGCGAGGGCAATTTTGGGGCTTCACCATGTTTCATTGAAATGTACAGCTGTGTGTCATCCGCATAGCAGTGAAAGTTAACATTATGTTTTCGAATGACATCCCCAAGAGGTAAAAGATATAGTGAAAAAAATAGTGGTCCTAAAACAGAACCTTGAGGAACACCGAAATGTACAGTTGATTTGTCAGAGGTCAAACCATTCACAGAGACAAACTGATATCTTTCCGACAGATAAGATCTAAACCAGGCCAGAACTTGTCCGTGTAGACCAATTTGGGTTTCCAGTATCTCCAAAAGAATGTGGTGATCGATGGTATCAAAGGCAGCACTAAGGTCTAGTAGCACGAGGACAGATGCAGAGCCTCGGTCTGACGCCATTAAAAGGTAATTTACCACCTTCACAAGTGCAGTCTCAGTGCTATTATGGGGTCTAAAACCAGACTGAAGCATTTCGTATACATTGTTTGTCTTCAGGAAGGCAGTGAGTTGCTGCGCAACAGCTTTTAATTTTTTTTTTGAGAGGAATGGAAGATTCGATATAGGCCGAAAGTTTTTTATATTTTCTGGGTCAAGGTTTGGCTTTTTCAAGAGAGGCTTTATTACTGCCACTTTTAGTGAGTTTGGTACATCCGGAAGATAGAGAGCCGTTTATTATGTTCAACATAGGTGGGCCAAGCACATGAAGCAGCTCTTTCAGTAGTTTAGTTGGAATATGATCCAGTATGCAGCTTGAAGGTTTAGAGGCCATGATTATTTTCATCATTGTGTCAAGAGATATAGTACTAAAACACTTGAGTGTCTCTCTTGATCCTAGGTCCTGGCAGAGTTGTGCAGACTCAGGACAGCTAAGCTTTGGAGGAATACGCAGATTTAAAGAGGAGTCCGTAATTTGCTTTCTAATGATCATGATCTTTTCCTCAAAGAAGTTCATGAATGTATTACTGCTGAAGTGAAAGCCATCCTCTCTTGGGGAATGCTGCTTTTTAGTTAGCTTTGCTACAGTATCAAATTTTTTGGGGGGATTGTTCTTATTTTTCTCAATTAAGTTGGAAAAGTAGGATGATCGAGCAGCAGTGAGGGCTCTTCGATACTGCACGGTACTGTCTTTCCAAGCTAGTCGGAAGACTTCCAGTTTGGTGTGGCGCCATTTCCGTTCCAATTTTCTGGAAGCTTGCTTCAGAGCTCGGGTATTTTCTGTATACCAGGGAGCTAGTTTCTTATGACAAATGTTTTTAGTTTTTAGGGGTGCAACTGCATCTAGGGTATTGCGCAAGGTTAAATTGAGTTCCTCAGTTAGGTGGTTAACTGATTTTTGTCCTCTGACGTCCTTGGGTAGGCAGAAGGAGTCTGGAAGGGCATCAAGAAATCTTTGTGTTGTCTAAAAATGTATAGCACTACTTTTGATGCTCCTTGGTTGGGGTCTGAGCAGATTATTTGTTGCGATTGCAAACGTAATAAAATGGTGGTCCGATAGTCCAGGATTATGAGGAAAAACATTAAGATCCACAACATTTATTCCATGGGACAAAACTAGGTAAATTGAAATTTGCTATCGTAAATGTCAGCAACACCTCCGCCTTTGCGGGATGCACGGGGGATATGGTCACTAGTGTAACCAGGAGGTGAGGCCTCATTTAACACAGTACATTCATCAGGCTTAAGCCATGTTTCAGTCAGGCCAATCACGTCAAGATTATGATCAGTGATTAGTTCATTGACTATAACTGCCTTTGAAGTGAGGGATCTAACATTAAGTAGCCCTATTTTGAGATGTGAGGTATCACGATCTCTTTCAATAATGGCAGGAATGGAGGAGGTCTTTATCCTAGTGAGATTGCTAAGGCGAACACCGCCATGTTTAGTTTTGCCCAACCTAGGTCGAGGCACAGACACAGTCTCAATAGGGATAGCTGAGCTGACTACACTGACTATGCTAGTGGCAGACTCCACTAAGCTGGCAGGTTGGCTAACAGTCTGCTACCTGGCCTGCACCCTATTTCATTGTGGAGCTAGAGGAGTTAGAGCCCTGTCTATGTTGGTAGATAAGATGAGAGCACCCCTCCAGCTAGGATGTAGTCCGTCACTCCTCAGCAGGCCAGGCTTGGTCCTGTTTGTGGGTGAGTCCCAGAAAGAGGGCCAATTATCTACAAATTCTATCTTTTGGGAGGGGCAGGAAACAGTTTTCAACCAGCAATTGAGTTGTGAGACTCTGCTGTAGAGCTCATCAGCCTTGTTCTCTGGCGCCATCTTGTTATTGGAGTTGGGGCGAGGTAAGGTCGGTGCAACAGAGAGTAGGAGCCTGTTGGAGACAAAGCAGATTAACAGCACAGCCCCTCTCACAGCATAGAATGAACACATATACAGTACGTTTGGACACAAGCGGGCAGGTGATGAAAAGTAAATGGCCATAAACACACACCTGAATCCAGCGGACTTTTTTACATTTATCTTTTTTCACCTTTATTTAACCAGATAGGCTTGTTGAGAACAAGTTCTCATTTGCAACTGCGACCTGGCCAAGATAAAGCAAAGCAGTGCGACGCATACAACAACACAGAGTTACACATGGAATAAACAAACATACAGTCAATAATACAGTAGAAAAAGTCTATATACAGTATGTGCAAATGAGAAAGGATAAGGGAGGTAAGGCAATAAATAGGCCATGGTGGCGAAGTAATTACAATATAGCAATTAAACACTGGAATGGTAGATGTGCAGAAGATGAATGTGCAAGTAGAGATACTGGGGTGCAAAGGAGCAAGACAAATAAATAAATACAGTATGGGGATGAGGTGGTTAGATGGGCTATTTACAGATGAGCAGAGTGTTGGGGGCTATTTTGTAAATTACATCGCCGAAGTCACGGATCGGTAGGATGGTCAGTTTTACGAGGGTATGTTTGGAAGCATGAGTGAAGGATGCTTTGTTGCGAAATAGGAAGCCGATTATAGTTTCAATTTTGGATTGTAAATGTTTAATGTGGGTCTGGAAGGAGAGTTTACAGTCTAACCAGACACCTAGGTATTTGTAGTTGTCCACATATTCTAAGTCAGAACCGTCCAGAGTAGTGATGCTGGACGGGCGGGCATGTGCAGGCAGCGATCGGTTGAAGGGCATTCATTTAGTTTTACTTGCATTTAAGAGCAGTTGGAGGCCACGTAAGGAGACTTGTATGGCATTGAAGCTCGTCTGGGGGTTAGTTAACACAGTGTCCAAAGAAGGGCCAAAGGTATACAGAATGGTGTCGTCTGCGTAGAGGTGGATCAAAGAATCACCAGCAGCAAGAGCGACATCATTGATGTATACGGAGAAGAGAGTCTGCCCAAGAATTGAACGCTGTGGCACCCCCATAGAGACTCCGATTTGACACACTGAACTCTAACAGATAAGTAGTTGGTGAACCAGGTGAGGCAATCATTTGAGAAACCAAGGCTGTTGAGTCTGCCGATAAGAATGTGGTGATTGACAGAGTCGAAAGCCTTGGCCAGGTCTATGAATACGGCTGCACAGTATTGTTTCTTATCGATGGCAGTTATGATATCGTTTAGGACCTTGAGCGTGGCTGAGGTGCACCTAAGACCAGCTCTGAAACCAGATTGCATAGCGGAGAAGGTACTGTGGGATTCGAAATGGTCGGTAATCTGTTTGTTAACTTGGCTTTCAAAGACCTTAGAAAGGCAGGGTAGGCTAGATATAGGTCTGTAGCAGTTTGGGTCTAGAGTGTCTCCCCCTTTGAAGAGGGGGGTGACCGCAGCAGCTTTCCAATCTTTGGGAATCTCAGACGATACGAAAGAGAGGTTGAACAGGCTAGTAATAGGGGTTGCAACAATTTCGGCAGATCATTTTAGAAAGAGAGGGTCCAGATTGCCTAGATCCGGCTGATTTGTAGGGGTCCAGATTTTGCAGCTCTCAGAACATCAGCTATCTGGATTTGGGTAAAGGAGAAATAGGGGGCGTGGGCAAGTTGCTGTGGGGGGTGCAGGGCTGTTGATCGGGGTAGGGGTAGCCAGTTGGAAAGCATGGCCAGCCGTAGAAAAATGCTTATTGAAATTCTTAATTATAGTGGATTTATCGGTGGTGACAGTGTTTCCTAGCCTCAGTGCAGTGGGCAGCTGGGAGGAGGTGCTCTTATTCTCCATGGACTTTACAGTGTCCCAGAACTTTTTTGAGTTTGTGCTACAGGATGCAAATTTCTGCTTGAAAAAGCTAGCCTTAGCTTTCCTAACTGCCTGTGTATATTGGTTCCTGACTTCCCTGAAAGTTGCATATTACGGGGGCTATTCGATGCTAATGCAGAACGCCACAGGATGTTTTTGTGCTGGTCAAGGTCAGTCAGGTCTGGAGAGAACCAAGGGCTATATCTGTTCCTGGTTCAACATATTTTGGCATGCTTATTTAAGATGGTGAGGAAGGCACTTTTAAAGAATAACCAGGCATCCTCTACTGACAGGATGAGGTTAATATTCTTCCAGGATACCCGGGCCAGGTCGATTAGAAAGGCCTGCTCGCTGAAGTGTTTTAGGGAGTGTTTGAAAGTGATGAGGGTTGGTCGTTTGACCGCAGACCCATTACCGATGCAGGCAATGGGGCAGTGATCGCTGAGATCTTGGTTGAAAACAGCAGAGGTGTATTTGGAGGTCAAATTGGTTAGGATGATATCTATGAGGGTGCATGTGTTTACGGATTTGGGGTTGTACCGGGTAGGTTCCTTGATAATTTGTGTGAGATTGAGGGCATCAAGCTTAGATTGTAGGACGGCCGGGGTGATAAGCATGTTCCAGTTTAGGTCACCTAGCAGCACGAGCTCTGAAGATAGATGGGGGGCAATCAATTCACATATGGTGTCCAGGGCACAGCTGGGGGCAGAGGGTAGTCTATAGCAAGTGGCAACGGTGAGAGACTTGTTTCTGGAAAGGTGGATTTTTAAAAGTAGAAGCTCAAATTGTTTGGGTACAGACCTGGATAGTAATACAGAACTCTGAAGGCTATCTCTGCAGTAGATTGCAAAACCGCCCCCTTTGGCAGTTCTATCTTGTCGGAAACTGTTATAGTTAGGGATGGAAATGTCAGGGTTTTTGGTGGTCTTCCTATTCAGACAAGGCTAAGACATCCGGGTTGGCAGAGTGTGCTAAAGCAGTGAATAAAACAAACTTAGGGAGGAGGATTCTAATGTTAACATGCATGAAACCAAGGCTTTTCCGGTTACAGAAGTCAACAAATGAGAGCACCTGGGGAGTACGAGTGGAGCTAGGCACTGCAGGGCCTGGATTAACCTCTACATCAACAGAGGAGGAGTAGGATAAGGGTACGGCTAAAGGCTATCAGAACTGGTCATATAGTACATTCGGAACAGAGAGTAAAAGGAGCAGGTGTCTGGGCGCGATAGAATAGATTCAAGACATAATGTACAGACAAAGGTATGGTAGGATGTGAGTATATTGGAGGTAAACCTAGGCATTGAGTAATGATGAGAGAGATATTGTCTCTAGAGACGTTTAAACCAGGTGATTTCACCGCATATGTGGGAGGTGGAACTAAATGGTTGGTTCAGGCATGTTGAGCAGAGCTAGAGGCTCTACAGTGAAATAAGACAGTAATCACTAACCAGGAGTGTAATGGACAAGGCATATTGATATTAGGGAGAGGCATGCGTAGCCGGGTGATCATAGGGGTCCAGTGAGTGGTTGGGCTGGCTGGAGACACGGCGATTCAGACAGCTAGCAGGCTGGGGCTAGCAAGCTAGCAGAAGGGCCCTAGAGGGACGTCTATTTTAGCCTACGCGTGCGGTGACGTCGATAGACCAGTCGTGATGGATTAGTAGGGATCCGAGTAGCAGAGGGATCCAAGTCCAATTGGCAAAATAGGTATTGTGGCCCAAGAAATTGGCCGATGGATCTAACAGTCCAATATGCTCTAGACAGCTAGCGGGCCGCGGCTAGCAGATGGGCATTCAGGAGACGTCGTGATGTAGGGGCCAGTTGAGTACCCCCTCAAGCAGATTACGTCGTAGTCCAGTCGTGAAGGATCGGCGGGATTCCATGCCCCGTACCGGCAGTAGAAGGGGTCCGGTTATTGTAGCCCAGGAAGGGCTGATGGGCTAGCCGGGAGAATGGGCCTAGCATGGGCTAGCTCCAAGTTAATTGGTGCTTGCTTTGGGACAGACGTTAGCCAGTAGTAGTCACTCGGATAGCAGCTAGCTAGCTGTGATGATCCAGGAAAAAAGGTTCAGAGCTTGCGGTAGGAATCCGGGGATATGGAGAGAAAATATGTCCAGTATGCTCTGGTTTGAGTCGCGTTGTACAAACTGGCAAGAGCTTTCCGAGCTAAAGGTTAGCTGATGACCGCTAGCAGTGGTTAGCTGACTACTAGCTAGTAGCTAGTGAGCTGGCTAGCTTCTGTTGGGGGATTCCGGTTCCGAGGTAAATAAAAATACTTTAGAAAAAACAGATCCACACAACATTGGGTGATGCGGGTTGCAGGAGAGTATTTTGAAGTTGAGGTTTAAAAAAAAAAAAAAGATATGCGAAGAAAATTATATAAAACGGTATATACAGCGGGGAGAAGAAGTATTTGATACACTGCCGATTTTGCAGGTTTTCCTACTTACAAAGCATGTAGAGGTCTGTAATTTTTTATCATCGGTACACTTCAACTGTGAGAAACGGAATCTAAAACAAAAATCCAGATCACATTGTATGATTTTTAAGTAATTAATTTGCATTTTATTGCATGACATAAGTATTTGATATGTCAGAAAAGCAGGCCTTAATATTTGGTACAGAAACCTTTGTTTGCAATTACAGAGATCATACGTTTCCTGTAGTTCTTGACCAGGTTTGCACACACTGCAGCAGGGATTTTGGCCCACTCCTCCATACAGACCTTCTCCAGATCCTTCAGGTTTCGGGGCTGTCGCTGGGCAATACGGACTTTCAGCTCCCTCCAAAGATGTTCTATTGGGTTCAGGTCTGGAGACTGGCTAGGCCACTCCAGGACCTTGAGATGCTTCTTAAAGAGCCACTCCTTGGTTGCCCTGGCTGTGTGTTTTGGGTCGTTGTCATGCTGGAAGACCCAGCCACGACCCATCTTCAATGCTCTTACTGAGGGAAGGAGGTTGTTGGACAAGATCTCGCGATACATGGCCCCATCCATCCTCCCCTAAATACGGTGCAGTCGTCCTGTCCCCTTTAAAGAAAAGCATCCCCAAAGAATGATGTTTCCACCTCCATGCTTCGCGGTTGGGATATGTTCTTGGGGATGTACTCATCCTTCTTCTTCCTCCAAACACGGCGAGTGGAGTTTAGACCAAAAAGCTCTATTTTTGTCTCATCAGACCACATGACCTTCTCCCATTCCTCCTCTGGATCATCCAGATGGTCATTGGTAAACTTCAGACGGGCCTGGACATGCGCTGGCTTGAGCAGGGGGACCTTGCGTGCGCTGCAGGATTTTAATCCATGACGGTGTAGTGTGTTACTAATGGTTTTCTTTGAGACTGTGGTCCCAGCTCTCTTCAGGTCATTGACCAGGTTCTGCCGTGTAGTTCTGGGCTGATCCCTCACCTTCCTCATGATCATTGATGCCCCACGAGGTGAAATCTTGCATGGAGCCCCAGACCGAGGGTGATTGACCGTCATCTTGAACTTCTTCCATTTTCTAATAATTGCGCCAACAGTTGTTGCCTTCTCACCAAGCTGCTTGTCTATTGTCCTGTAGCCCATCCCAGACTTGTGCAGGTCTACAATTTTATCCCTGATGTCCTTACACAGCTCTCTGGTCTTGGCCATTGTGGAGAGGTTGGAGACTGTTTGATTGAGTGTGTGGACAGGTGTTTTTTATACAGGTAATGAGTTCAAACAGGTGCAGTTAATACAGGTAATGAGTGGAGAAGAGGAGGGCTTCTTAAAGAAAAACTAACAGGTCTGTGAGAGCCGGAATTCTTACTGGTTGGTAGGTGATCAAATACTTATTTCATGCAATAAAATGCAAATGAATTACTTAAAAATCATACAATGTGATTTTCTGGATTTTCTCTCACAGTTGAAGTGTACCTATGATAAAAATTACAGACCTCTACATGCTTTGTAAGTAGGAAAACCTGCAAAATCGGCAGTGTATCAAATACTTGTTCTCCCCACTGTATGTGGGACAAGACAAGACGAAGGTCAAAGACATCTGACTGCTATGCCATCTTGAACTTCTCAGTGTCTTTCCTGTATCTTCATTCACAATTTTTTTGGGGTCTCATATAGGCTGTGTTTTATGTGTTAGGGGCACTTTGAAATAGACACTTTTTGTAATTATACTTGAGTGCCAATTTGAACAGTATGTAAACTCAGCAAAAAAAGAAACGTCCTCTCACTGTCAACTGCGTTTATTTTCAGCAAACTTAACGTGTAAATATTTGTATGAACATAAGATTCAACAATCTTATCTTATGAGACATAAACTGAACAAGTTCCACAGACATGTGACTAACAGAAATGGAATAATGTGTCCCTGAACAAAGGGGGGGGGGGGGTGGTCAAAATCAAAAGTTAGTATCTGGTGTGGCCACCAGCTGCATTAAGTACTGCAGTGCATCTCCTCCTCATGGACTGCACCAGATTCGCCAGTTCTTGCTGTGAGATGTTACCCCACTCTTCCACCAAGCCACCTGCATGTTTCCCGGACATTTCTGGAGGGAATGGCCCTAGCCCTCAGCCTCCGATCCAACAGGTCCCAGACATGCTCAATGGGATTGAGATCCGTGCTCGTCGCTGGCCATGGCAGAACACTGACATTCCTGTCTTGCAAGAAATCACACACAGAACAAGCAGTATGGGTGGTGGCATTGTCATGCTGGAGGGTCATGTCAGGATGAGCCTGCAGGAAGGGTACCACATGAAGGAGAAGGATGTCTTCCCTGTAATGCACAGCGTTGAGATTGCCTGCAATGACAACAAGCTCAGTCCGATGATGCTGTGACACACCGCCCCAGACCATGACGGACCCTCAACCTCCAAATTGATCCCGCTCCAGAGTATAGGCCTCGGTGTAACGCTCGTTCCTTCGACGATAAACGCCAAGCCGACCATCACCCCTGGTGAGACAAAACCGCGACTCGTCAGTGAAGAGTACATTTTGCCAGTCCTGTCTCGTCCAGCAACGGTGGGTTTGTGCCCATAGGCAACGTTGTTGCCGGTGATGGCTGGTGAGGACCTGCCTTACAACAGGCCTACAAGCCCTCAGTCCAGCCTTTCTCAGCCTATTGCGGACAGTCTGAGCACTGATGGAGGGATTGTGCCTTCCTGGTGTAACTTGGGCAGTTGTTGTTGCCATCCTGTACCTGTCCCGCAGGTGTGATGTTCGGATGTACCGGTCCTGTGCAGGTGTTGTTACACATGGTCTGCCACAGCGAGGACGATCAGCTGTCCGTCCTGTCTCCATGTAGCGCTGTCTTAGGCGTCTCACAGTACGGACATTGCAATTTATTGCCCTGGCCACATCTGCAGTCCTCATGCCTCCTTGCAGCATGCCTAAGGCACGTTCATGCAGATGAGCAGGGACCTTGGGCATCTTTCTTTGGTGTTTTTCAGAGTCAGTAGAAAGGCCTCTTTAGTGTCCTAAGTTTTCATAACTGTGACCTTAATTACCTACCGTCTGTAAGCTGTTAAGTGTCTTAACGACCGTTCCACAGGTGCATGTTCATTAATTGTTCATGGTTCATTGAACAAGCATGTGAAGCTGTTTATACCCTTTACAAGGAAGATCTGTGAATGTTATTTAGATTTTTTACAAATTATCTTTGAAAGACAGGGTCCTGAAAAAGGGACGTTTCTTTTTTTGCTGAGTTTATATTTGTACATTGCGAAACTGGATGGATATCAGTTTGGCATTAAGAGGATTCTTTCAACTTACTTTTTCACGTGCATCTATTTATATAAACTCAAACATACATCTTTATACCGTATGTATGTGGTAGAATATGCGTCCTCAAACGTTTGTTTCTTCTCAATGTGAAGGACAGTTGTTGGTACAACAAGGAGATTCCCCTTTCCGTCCAATACCAGTATGCAGTTTTGTTTGGGGTGAACAGAAAGCAAGCGTGTTATGACTGAAAAACAGATGTACTTCAGTATCTTGCACAATAGGGTCTCTGAGTCACTGGCTGAAGCCCAAATGGCACCTTATTCCATTTACAGTGCACTACTTTTGTAGGGCTCAGGTCAGAAGTAGTTTACTATATAAAGCATAGGCTGCCATTTTGGGACGCAGCCAACGACTAGAGAAACATGAAGCTCATCCTTGTTTTGACCCTATGCTGTTCTTTAGAAAACATATAATTCACGGAGTCATTGAACACAAACTCATCAGTCCAAGTCTATGGTTTGCCTGTTGGGACTGAGCAGCACAAAAAAAAGAATTTCCGTGGCCGTAATAAACAAAGCCTGGGGATCCACAGTTAAAGTGTGGGACATATGTCAAACTAACAGATCTTTTCAGGGGAAAATAAAGGAAAATGTAATAAATATATATATTTACAAAAAAATATATGGGGTTTTGGAAATGATGCAGACAATTGATGGAATTCACAATCTGCAATATTAAATATGATATACCCCCATAGAGTTGATATATTTTTAGCAACACTTGACCCTAAATAATGGACCGACTTGGTAAGGTAGAGAGGGGAGGACATTTTATTTTCTGAGCATACCAAAACAATATTGTGAACTCCTACTTCCTCCCTGTACGATGGACTAATATATTCTGTTCTATTAATGTTGAAGGTCTCTCTGAAAATAAAGCTCTATAAAGATATGCTGACTTAGAAGCGTAGTCAATTATTAGTTCACATGGATAACACTTTTGGTTTATTTCATATTGTATAATGTCAGACATTCACAGACCATGCGCCAAAAAGGCCAAATGTATTCTGGTGGCATGCAGTGAAGTACTAGGCTATGTTATGTTTCCCGTATATGTGGAAAAGTAGTGTTAACTGAGTGATGGTGTAAGAATATTTTTCAGAACCCTCAAAGTAGCAATATTTAAATAGACCGTACATGTAACATCCCTTTCTGAGCATATTCTCTGTAGGAACAAATATGGGAGTTGGTCCTGTTGAGATCTGTACATATGTTCCAAACAAAAGAATCTCAAACAAATGAACAAAATGTACTGCACTTTACAGTCTTCAGAAAATTCATAACACAAAAATTCATATGAAAAACATTTCCCAGAAACATATTATACATAAACTTCCCTTTCAGTATATATAATAATGCAACAGTAATATCTCTCTATCTGACCTTGAACAAGATGTTTTCAATGGGCAGGGAACTTGCATAGCATTTCTTCACTTCATTCATGACGTAAAGTCAACAAGACTTTGAAAAAAGAAGAAGGAATAAGGCATTGTAAAAAGGCAAAATGTACATTTGTCAAACAGTTTTTCTATCTGGAAAGATTCGTCACTAACCATACACCTACTAGTGTAGCATACAGTGCCTTCAAAGTATTCACACCCCTTGACTTTTTCCACATTTTGTGTTAGTCTGAATTTAAAATGTATTCAATTGAGATCGTATCTCACTGGCCTACACACAATAGCCCAAAATTTCAAAGAGGAACGATGTTTTTACAAATTAATAAAAAATGAAAAGCTGAAATGTTGAGCCAATTATTCAACCCCTTTTATGGCAAGCCTAAAGTTCAGGAGTAAAACTTTGCTTAACAAGTCACAAGTTGCATGCACTCACTGTGTGCAATAAGTATTTAACATGATTTTTGAATGACTACCTCGTCTCTGTACCCCACACATACAATTACTTTTAAGGTCCCTCAGTTGAGCAAGGAGGTTTTCCAGTGCCTCACAAAGGGCACCTATTGGTAGATGGGTAAAACCAAAAAAAGCAGACATTGAATATCCTTTTGAGCATGGTGAAGTTATTAATTACACTTTGGATGGTGTATCTATACACCCAGTCACTACAAAGTTAAAGGCGTCCTTCCTACCAGAGTTTAATGGCTGTGATAGGAGAAAACTGAGGATGAATCAATAACATCGTAGTTACTCCACAATACTAACCTACATGACAGAGTGAAAAGAAGGAAGCCTATACAGAATACAAATATTCCAAAACAATATTCCAATGTATGCTGTTTGCAATAAGGCACTAAAGTAAAACTGCAAAATATGTGTCAAAAATGTAATTCATGTCCTGAATACAAAGCGTTATGTTTGGGGCAAATCCAACACATCACTGAGTACCACACTTTATATTTTCAAGCATGGTGGTGCCTGCATCATGTTATGGGTATGCTTGTCATCAGCAAGGACTAGAGTTTTTTGGGGGAAAAAATAATAATAAATGGAATAGAGCTAATCACAGGCAAAATCCTAGAGGAAAACCTGGTTCAGTGTGCTTTCCAACAGACACGGACACAAATACAGCTTTCAGCAGGACAATAAACTAAAACAAAAGTCCAAAAATACACTGAAGTTGCTTACCAGGTCTCCCGGGTGGCGCAGTGGTCTAGGGCACTGCATCGCAGTGCTAGCTGCGCCACCAGAGTCTCTGGGTTCGCGCCCAGGCTCTATCGCAGCCGGCCGCAACCCCGAGATCCGTGGGGCGACGCACAATTCGCATAGCGTCGTCCGGGTTAGGGAGGGTTTGGCCGGTAGGGAGGGTTTGGCCGGTAGGGATATCCTTGTCTCAGTATGTAAAAAAAAAAAAAATGTAATAAAATGTATGCACTCTACTGTAAGTCGCTCTGGATAAGAGCGTCTGCTAAATGACTAAAATGTAAATGTACCAAGATGACATTGAATGTTCCTGTGTAGCCTAGTTACAGTTTTGACTATAATTAGCTTGAAAAGCTATGGCAAGACTTGAAAATGGCTGTCGAGCAATGATGAACTAACTTGTACAATCCAGCCTCGCATAGCTCTTGTACTTCAAGTCCTCTTTCTTGGAATGATGCGTCATCACACTTTGTCCATTCAAAGTTAATCTTGGCCGGCTTGTAGAGAATAGGGGTCCACATCTAGGCTATGGATACTGTTTTCTTTGGAGGTCAATGGGTGACGCCGACTACCTAGGTCAGTAATTAACTGAAAATAAACGGGTCTGCACGTAGGCATCTATTTTCTTTTTAGGATGTTAAAACAATAGAACCTCGACATACAGGCAAACTATATCATCCACTTAAATTTAACAAGGCAAGTCACAATGCCCACATGAAGCTCATGATTGCCATTTGGGTAAGTGCAAAAATAATAGGCTGATATAATTCATAATTTAAAAGCCTGAAACAAAAGTGAAATTAACAAAGGCGCAGAGGAAGAGTCACTGTACATGAAGTGTGACAACCTCAAACTAAGTCACCATACGTCCTCCTAACACTGAGGCCTGTAGCCGCTGAGCTGAGGCATGTAGCTAGGGTCAGGGCCTGGCTGTCCGTCAGGTGACTGACCCTCCTCTGTGGGTGTGGTCTGCTGAAAGTCCTCCTCCAGGGGGCAGAACTGGCGCAAAGCCAACCCCTGCTTCTTCATCTCCATCTGGTTCAAGTCCTCCAGGTCTCCGCTGTCGCCATTGTTCCCCGCAGGCAAGCGCCCGAAGTAGGGGTTCCGCGGGTAGCGCTGTGACTCGGGGCCCTCCGGGTGCTCCTCGCTGTCCAGCAGGGGTTGGGTGGACTCGGAGCGGGCGAAGCTGGGCGTCTGGGAGGAGCCGGACTGGGGCAGAGGGCAGGGGGTCTGGCCCTTGTAGCCGCAGGATGCCACCACCGACGAGTACTGGACGGTGCTGGCTGTAGTCTGGCCCTCGTCGCCGCCCTCGTCGCTGTCCGAGACGCTCTGGTGAGGCGACGACAGGCAGGAGGAGCCGCCGATGCCGCTGCTATGCTCCTCCGACAGGTACTTGTCCTTCTTGAGCGGCAGGCCTGCCTTGTCCTCCTCACACAGAGACTTCCTGTCGAACACGTCCACCTCTACAATACTCACGTCACCCAGCGCATTCTCCTTAGGAGTGTCAGCCTGGAACAAAAAGGGAGGGTTAAGTCAAGTCAAGTTCTCTTTAAAAGTGCATTTCACATCTATGTTACAATACGCTGAAAAAAAGAGTGAAATGTTAAAATGACTGAAATGGACACATCTGCATTTAGCAACATGTGCCTATAGATGCAGTGAAGCAGTCAAAAGAGCGCAGACTTTCCATTGACCAGATTGTTAGATCAGAATTGAAGGTGAACCAAAGTGGATATTTGTCAAATCCGTCATGATGTATGTATTGTAACAGGCCCACAGTGTTTCCTTAAAGATGCACTATACAGAAATCGCGCCGCCATTTCCTGGTTGCTAAAATTCTAATAGTTCGCCTACTTTCAGTTTATGTGACATGACATGCAAGTCAAGTCTAGAGAATTATTGTACCATCTAAACCACATATCTTTTCCATAACCCAAAATATTGTATTCAACTGGTGTAAAAAACAGAAAGACACAAAAACAAAACTTAGAAATAGCACACATAGAACAGTTTAGAGCAATTTCAGTGCCAACAAAAATTGTATTTGTATTCCATAATTTTTCATTTGTATTAGGATATTGAATTTGAATGTAATACTTTCAAATTTGTAATGCACAAATTGAATCGTTGAAATAACACACTGAACTTGTATTTCATGATTTGAAACTGAATTAAGTGAACATTGCATTCAGTTTTAAAATGTATTTCAATTTAATTGAATATTCAAATCCAATATGGTAGATATTACATTCATTGTCTGTATCAAGCTTACAAACTATAATTTCAAGTGGATCAAAGTTTCATATATTGAATTTCTCTAATGCATTCCGATTCAGTTTTCAAATTCAGATTCAAAACCAGAGACAACATGCTGGGACTTGGCCAGCTAGGAAAAGTAGAGAAGAACCGGATACAATGAAATGCTCACTGTGGTAAACAGACGCTTCTGGCGGTTTCTGAAGCAAATGTGGCATGTAGAATTTATTTTCTTCCTATGAATTTGGCTCTAGTGTTTGAACCGTTTCGGCTATAAACTATTATGACCCCATTCAAGAAATTGGCCACCATAAGAATACAGTTGATTAGCCCTGTCATAGACATAAGGATAGACGTTCCACTCCTGATTTAATCTTGCTCTTTCGAACTAGGTCTCCTGCATGTCACAAGACTGTGTTAGCCCACTTAGCTAAAGTCCAAAGGGATCAGTTCTGGAAGCTAACACAAGTCTTCACGTCTCCGGTAAGGTTACTCATCAAAAGAGCCTGATTCATCGAACCATCTCGGTTACATTTCACCCCTCTTTGACCTCATAATTAGATATCACGGAACCAATACAACTTGCGGCGAAATCCTGCACGGAGCCTTTACCATGCGCTGCCACTTTAAGAGCGCATCAGCAGTCAGGAAGGAGGAAATAAATAAATAGCTCTTCAGCCTCTCTGTGTGGAGCTCCTGGTTGGCACGGCAGTTGGACAGTGTGTGTAACTCTAAAGAAGTCTTGTTTATTTTCAGCGTGCTCAGTTGTAAAGTGTTTAAGTCAATCTGCGGTGTTACCACTCTAGGTCATGGTTGTAATCTTTTGGGACCGCTCCCGTCACTGTTCACATTAAGTATTTTTTTTACTTTTACCCATTTTTCTCCAAATTTCGTGGTATCCAATTGGCAGTTACAGTCTTGTCGCTGCAACTCCCGTACGGACTCGGGAGAGGCGAAGGTCGAGAGCCGTGCGTCCTCAGAAACACAACAACAACCAAGCCGCACTGCTTCTTGACACAACGCCCACTTAACCCGGAAGCCAGCCGCACCAATGTGTCAGAGGAAGCACTGTGCCCGGCCCGCCACAGGAGTCGGAGGTACGCGATGGGACAAGGACATCCCTGCCGGCCAAACCCTCCCCTAACCCGGACGACGCTGGGCCAATTGTGCGCCACCCCATGGGTCTCCCGGTCACGACAGTGCCTGGACTCGAACGCAGAATCTCTAGTGGCACAGCTAGCACTGCGATGCAGTGCCTTAGACCACTGCACCACTCAGGAGGCCTAGTACTAGCAACAGTGTTGCCAAGCTTTGAAAAACAAACCATCAGGTGTATCAGATGGACAGACAGTGCACCTGCAAGCCTGAAGTCAACAGCTAAGACCCCCCCCCTCTCTCGCTCTCCTTTTTCCCCTCTATCCCTCCAGTGCCTTTCACTGCAGCAGACTTTTTTCCCCCTGTATGTGTTGATGTTTAGTGTCGTTGGACAATTAGTCCCCTGACAGTTGTATTTGGTGTGACATTTTAGTTAAAGGAAGTTTGCGTAAGAGTTGATATTGTGTAGGACTATTTACATTTGGCCGAGAAGATTTGTGACATTTTAAGGCCTTTGTTTTGTCTATTAACCCCCCCCCCCACACACACCCATTCATACCCCCCTCACTATATAGGTAATACACTATACTGGAAATCCTCTAATGTTGATGACTGGGTTCTTTCTTATCAATTGTTTCTATGAAGTTTCCGTTAAATTGCTCTGCCATTATTATTGTATGAGGTATTATTGGTTGGGTTACCCCTGTGCTGTGATGTGTGTTTTTATATGGTGTGTCTTATCTTTTCTCTCCACTGGCTATCTGGTCAACAGGCTACACTCTAGGCAGTCTTCTGCTGATGTGTGTGTGTGTCTGGTAGTGGTACTCCATCGATCCTACTCATCTCCTTTCAACAGGGTTAATACCTGCCTGGCGCCTGAACAAAATCTTTCTCTTTACCCCTCTCTAACAATACCGCTACAGAATTGGATCCCAAACAGTGGTTTGAAGAGAAAAGCACCCTTGACACCACCCACACAAAGCTGAATCATGTCTTTTGTTGGAACCCCATACTGTGTCAATGTGGACAAACCTAATGGAAATTATGACCGGGATTCTTTCATTGTGGAAGGACTCTGTGATGTAATGGAGTTGGAGAGCACTGGTCCTTATCCTCAGGCTCAGCTATAACTTCTCCGCCATTACCCTCCCCTCAACCTCTTCCTGTTACCTTGCCCAGACAGACTGGGAGAGGTGTCTCTGTGCTCACTGGGCAAAGGGAACAACAATGGACACACACCAACCATAGTTTGACAATGCAGGGGAATTCCATTCGCAAACACAGTGAAAGTGCAGAGGCTGATCAGAAAGATGTGCAGCTGAAGTTGGCTCACCTCCCCCGTCAAATGGAGGAAAACCAACAACAAACTGCTCAGAGACAGAACTATTTGCTAGATTCTCTGAAGCAGGATGTTCAATGGAAAATGCTAAGTTTCAAAACACTCAGAAACTAACCATCTAGTCATAATCTATCTTGAGGAGGAACAAAAACAGAGTGCAGAGGAGTCAGCCTCTGTTGTGAAGGGAGTGTGTTCTTATCTGAAAGAGGTTATGAAGAACTCTCTGAAGGGAACTATTATTTTTTATTGAACAGACTCAAAAGGAGACCTGTAATGAGATGTAAAAAGCACAGAAGGCCACAGACCTTCAACTGGAGGAGCTGCACCAGGAGGTAATGCAATGCTTTTCCCTTCTAGACAAATCCTCTGTACCTCCCTCAGGGTTTACCTCTGCCTCAGGCTCTGCCATTAAGGGAATATGAACAGGTAGTACTACAAAAACCCCTCTGAAGATACTGTTAAACAACAGAACTCCCATTTCCCCAAGACCCCTTGCCACTGTCATGCCTCCTGTAGAGAGCTCCCTCCCTATCAAACTACTTTTCCCCACTTTTGGCAGCCCAGAAGATGTTGATCCACTGTTTTTCCTATCTAAGTGTAATGATTTCCTTTCTATCCGGCCCCTTACTGACTTGGAGGTTCTTGCCACCCTCCGCATTGTTCTCCATGGTACAGCAAGAGACTGGTTGGAGATAGCTGGTGAACATGTGTCAACCTGGGAGGAGATTCATAAACGATTATAATCCTCTCTATGAGGATGAACTGGTGGAGTCCAGGGTGAAGCAGAGCCAATACGGGACTTTGGCTTCTCCTATCGAGTTATATGTAGGAGATGGAAGGCTGACATTAGTGAGCAGGAGATGGTCAAACTCATTCGTAAGAACATGGTACCCCGCCTTGTCAGTCAACTTCGGGAACATGTACAGAATGTGGATGATCTGGTGTGTCTTGGGACTCAGTGCTTCCAGTCCTTCTCAAACTACCTCCAAACTCAAATCCCTGTTCCCTCATCCCAGTATCCCAACAACTCTACTGGGGCTAAACCGTCTTAGCCATTCATGCCCAAGATCCAAGACAAAAGTCCAGTGATGTGCTGGAGGTGTAAAGTCCAACATCCTCCAGGTTCTTGCCCCCTCTATGGCCCCTCTTGCCCCCTCTATGGAAAAGACAAAGAAGAGAAAGACAAAAACAAGTTCCACCAGTATTGCCAGAGAACCAGGCTATCACCCTGCTTAAGGCCATACACCCCCCCCCGGATGACGAGAGGTGGCAACTCTCCCAGGTGTTGGGGATGAACAGTGACATCTGTACACTTACACCCGGCCATACAACTGTCTTCAAACACAAAATCTATACCCAGCATGAAGTCCCCATTAAGCAGCGACCTTACAGGCTGTCCCCCGCAATGAACAGCTCAAGAGCATCAATTCTGTGTCGATTACAGAAAGTAATGCCTACCCTCTACCGAACATCAATGACATACTGGAATCTCTGGCAGGAGCATCCATCTTCAGTAATCTGGATCTGAACAGCGGATATTGGCAGGTGGCAATGGGTCCCGCCAGTCAGGACAAGACTGCCTTTGTCACCCCTGCTGGTTTGTACTCCTTCAAAGTCAAAGTCATGCCTTTTGGTTTGAAGAATGCTCCAGCAACCTTCCAAAGGTTGATGGAGACTGTCCTGGGAGATCTGAGGGGAAGAAATTGTCTCGTGTATCTGGATGACATCATAATCTACTCTGCCTCTGATCATCTGCAAAACATATAGCCCATCTTCGACAGACTAAAGGCTGCAGGTTTGACACTGCAGCCAGAACTCAAGTTCCTTGGTCATGTGGTTAATGCTGAAGGTATCCATGCAGATTCAGCCAAAGTTTTAGCAGTGCGGGAATTCCCCATTCCCACATCCCTCAAGGCTGTTCAGCACTTCCTTGGTATGGCTGGATGGTACCCCAGGTTAGTGCCTGACTTTTCAAAGGTTGCTGAACCACTGTAAGAAGGGGTTGAAATTCCAATGGACCCCTGCATCCCAAAGTGCATTTATAGCACTGAAACACTCCTCCAGTGCTTGGACTTCCTAACCTGAATGCTCACTTCATCGTGTACACGGATGCAAGTAAACAGGACTTGGAGCAGTCTTGGCTCATCAAACAGGACCTGGAACAGAATAATGTATTGCCTATGCAAGTCACACCCTTAATTCAGCCGAGAGGGATTATTCAACGACAAAGGGAGTGCGTCGCTGTGGTCTAAGCTTCGGCGAAATGGAGCTACTACTTGGAGGCGAAGGTCTTCACAGTTGTCACAGACCACACTGCTCTGCAGTGGGTTCTGGCATCAGGCAAGACACACAGCCATCTTATTCACTGGTCTATCAGACTTCAGAGGTTTGACTTCATCGTTGAGTATCGCAAAGGAAAACTGAATGTTGTATCAGATGCCTTTTCTCGGATTACAGAGGCTGTCAATGTTTGTCTTCCATTGTGCAGCATTACCGCTAAATGTCTGGATGATTAGTGTGTGGAGAGCACGGCAGAATGATGCCGCCATCACGGTGATCCACAAGAGTCTGTCTGAAGACTCGAAGAGTTGCTTCATTGAGAAGTTCCTCATAATTCAGGATAAAGTGTATCGAAAAACTCCAAGAGGAGATGGAACACACAGCACCCATTACCGCGTCTTCATCCCCTCTACATTGAGTGACCAGATGATCCAAGCTTATCATGCCAACCCCATGAGTGGACCTTTCTGTTTACCACAGTGAGCGTTTGATTCTATCTGTTCTCTATCTTTCCTGGCTGGCAAAGTACCAGGATGTTGTCTCCGGTTTTTCTCATTTGAATTTAGAGAACTGAACTCGATAACTGAAACTGAATGCATTTGAGAAGTTGAATATAAGTTGAATATATATATATATATATATATCAGGAAATATATATACACACTACCGTTCAAAAGTTTGGGGTCACTTAGAAATGTCCTTGTTTTTGAAAGAAAAGCAACAAAAAAAAGGTCCATTAAAAAACATCAAATTGATCCGAAATACAGTGTAGACATTGTTATTGTTGTAAATGACTATTGTAGCTGGAAACGCCAGATTTGTAATGGAATATCTACATAGAGGCACAATATCAGCAACCATCACTCCTGTGTTCCAATGGCACGTTGTGTTAGCTAATCCAAGTTTATCATTTTAAAAGGCTAATTGATCATTAGAAAAGCCTTTTGCAATTATTTTAGCACAGCTGAAAACTGCAATAAAAAAAAAACATCTTAATCTTGCCCATCTTAATCTTTTCATTGGCCAGTCTGAGATATGACCTTTTTCTTTGCAGCGTTGCCTATAAGGTCAGCATCCCAGAGTCGCCTCTTCACTGTTGATGTTGAGACTGGTGTTTTGCGGGTACTATTTAATGAACTGCTGAAATCATATTAGTTTGTAGCCCACGGTTCGGATGCTACAGACGCTTTAGTGAGAATACTGATTTTCAGATTGTTTAATGGTCTGACAGTCCGATTTAGATATATTTGACTGTTTTCGCTGCAAAACATGTAGATGTCCCATTTCAGTTTCAGAAAAAGTGACTACTAAATGCTAACTCCCGTTCGTATAAACTGGTAAGCATAGCTAACATA
Organism: Salvelinus alpinus; assembly: GCF_045679555.1. Lineage (NCBI taxonomy): Eukaryota > Metazoa > Chordata > Actinopteri > Salmoniformes > Salmonidae > Salvelinus > Salvelinus alpinus. Next base: position 3,570,676 of record NC_092109.1, read on the forward strand.
CATAAATCGGTGGTGTTAGTCAGTCATTTTTAACCGTAATGCGGTTAATTGGTAACGATGAACATGTGTTTGGATTGACATCCATACAAGCATTATACTCCAATTTTTACCTCAACAAGCTGTAAAATAAACAATGGTCTAAATGTAGGCAGATTTTTCTGGGGGGCACTTGAGACTCAGGATCTTTATCCCACGGCCCTTTCCCCCCCAACGTTTCCATGGCAATTCCATTGTTTTGGTCAAGTTCGATTGATCTCTTTACCGCATCTATCGAATAGGAATGCATGGGTGGTAAAATGGTGAAATGCAATTCCTGAACTAAAAATCAACCCATTATTTTCAAAGACTTTGCCACTCATGAATATCATTTATTATTCTCCTCTTGAACTGAATTAGAATTGAGCCCAACCCTGATGCATAGTAGTGAGGAGGGTTATAGATCCTCCTAGTGGTGAGGGAAGAACATTTGGTGTAAAATGGATCAGGACCTACTCCTAACTCTAAATGCATAAAAATAACTGTAAAGTTCCTCTATAGCTCCCCAAATTGTGTGAACTGTCAAATTAGATATTTTCTTTTACCTTTTGGTCCTATCACTTGTCATCTAGGTAAATCACACCTGCTGGTAACACAATGACTCATGTGGGTCAATCCATGTCATTTCAGAAAACCATGACACCCACCATCTCAGATTGTTCTAAAATTGCTTCTGCAGTTAGTAAAAGATAAGATTAGCATTCCTAAATTATTATTTTGTTGAAATATAATTTGATCTCTGAGAAATTAAGCTAATTTATTGCAACCAAATTGCCCATTGTAATTCAAATAATATTGAATATAGTACCTCACATCCGATTTGGACCAAACTTTTTTTCTAACAATGAGTAATACAAGCAGAATGGAGCAACGGCTCTGAGTACTCTCATCCTATATAATCTATTCTCTGTGAATTTGGTGATGTTTCCCCCCCCTGCTCACAGAAATTAGTCATTGAAATTATTAGGTTTATGTCCCATCCTACATCTTGATATTACCAGGTTCTGACCCACCCCCAAATGCACACGCACACAGAGAGTATCTCTCAGATTCCAACTGCTGATTCATGCTTGGACAATCAAATATTCTAGACCAGGGATCCCCAACTGGCAGCCAGCGGGCCGAAATTTGGCACGCGGGTGAATTGTTGGACATAACGTAAAAACACCAGCAAACCAGCTCCAAGTAATCCCATAACGGAGAGAGATATGTGACCGTATACAAATGTAAGCAAGCTTATTATGTTTTAGTCAGGATCTGTTTGGTCAACTTGCAGTCTACAAATTATGTTCCAGCCCCCTGACCATACGCTGAAGAAATAATTGGTCCGTGGCTGCATCTAGTTGGTGATCCCTACTCTAAACTTACCAAAGAAATGTCTGTTGATTGCCAATTTGAATATGTGCAGTTTAAGGAATAAAGATTCATGAATTATGCTGTGTAGTGCAGTCATTAGATTCATGTATTAGCAATATCAGACTCATTAGGAGTTTCCATATGAGGATGCTGAGATCTAAATATAGGGACATCTTTTGTTCAGAAGGGACAGGAATAGATATGGAGGTGGAGTCACAGTTTACATCCAGAGTCATATTCCAGCCAAACAACGCAATGACTTAATGTTGAGTGAAATAGAGGCTCTGTGCATTTACCACATTTGAAACCCTATACTAGTTGGCTGCTGCTACAGGTCTAATGCTGATGTGAAATAGCTTGATGTAATTTGTGAAATGTTGAATAAGGTACACTATATATACACAAAAGTATGTGGACATCCCTTCAAATGAGTGGATTCGGCTATTTCAGCCACACCCAGCCGTGCAATCTCCATAGACAAACACGGGCAGTAGAATGGCTTTACTGAAGAGCTCAGTGACTTTCAACGTGGCACCGTCAAAGGATGCCACCTTTCCAGTAAGTCAGTTCATCACATTTCTGTCCTGCTAGGGCTGCCCCAGTCAACTGTAAGTGCTGTTATTGCGAAGTGGAAAGCACAAAGGGCGTAAAAAATCAGCAACACTCACTTCCGAGTTCCAAACTGCCTCTGGAAGCAACGCCAGCACAAGAACTGTTCGTCGGGAGCTTCATGAAATGGGTTTCCATGCAGCCGCACACAAGCCTAAGATCACCATGCGCAATGTCAAGAGTCGGCTGGAGTCGTGTAAAGCTTGGACCTGACCTCAACCCCATCGAAACACCTTTGGGATGAATTGGAACGCCGACTGCGAGCCAGGCCATAATCCCTAAATCAGTGCTCGTCCTCACTAATGCTCTTGTGGCTGAATGGCACTCACTAGAAAAACCAAAATACCAAAATGCTGGCCCTAAGGTACAGTAATCTACCAAAGGTCCTTACAAGGGGTTCAATCAGGACTCATTTGTGGATGAGGTTAAGAATGTGCAATGGCTGGAAGTGTGTAGTGAGGATGATCCTGAAATGGCACTGAGTGTGTTTGTGAAATTAAGAAAACGCACTGTGAGGTCAAACAGTGCCCCATGGATTGATGATGAGCTGAGAAATGTAAAGGTTCAACGTAACGATGCCAAAAAAGGAAGCCGATAGATCTGATAAGCAAAGTTATTGTACATTTAAGAAATCTTGAGACCAAGGTAAAAAGAAAGGATATCATCAGCACAAAATATATGAAGTCAAGGGTGACGGAAGAAAACTATGGAGAACTTTGAATGTTATAATGGGTAGGTATTCAAACATGTTTGCCTCCTTTCTTGAATCAAAGGGTATGTTTTTTACAAAACGACATTGCAAATTACTTTAATGAATATTTTACAGGCAAAGTGGACAAATGGAGAAATGCCATGAGTCCAACTGATGACTGTCATACACACTTATAAAAGATTGCATTATGAATGAGAGGCATTGCAAGTTTGGATGAAGGATAGGATGAATAAACAATACTCTGAGGCGCAGCTCCATACTACTTGTCTTACTCATAGTTCGAAAAAAAACGTGGTCCAAATTAGATGATAGGTACTATATGTATTGAATATTAAATGAATTCTATAAATATAAATGGCCAATTTGGATGCAATCAATTAGCTTAATTTCTCAGAGATCAAATTATATTTCAACAAAATAATCTTCTGTTTCTAACAACCGAAACGATTTTAGAACAATCTGAGATGGTGGGTGTTTTTGTGGTGGAACGACCCATGTGGATGTTACAGTCAGTGGAGACCAGATAGGAGCAATAAACGTTTTGAGAGTTCAGCAACACAGATAAACTTAATTGACAAGTGGCTCAGCCGGTGAGTTGTACTATAAAGTTTTTAAGCACAGGAGGCACTTAAACTTACTTTGGATGTGAAATCAGGAGACCATTTGGCGATAGTGCTGTTGGAGGGGTCTGGAACCGGTGGCCAGATCTTCTTGATTATCCTACATAGAAAACAACAGTGGGGTTTGAAATTATTGACATCCTTGATAAAGATGAGCAAAAATGACTGTATACAATAAATCATTCAAATACTGAGCTATATTGTGTCGACAAATTTTGGTAAATTATAGTCTTTTATACTAATACAATTGTTCCGAGATAAATATTTTGTTTACCAAGTAATACTTAAAAAAAATAAAAAAAGAATAATATTCAGTTAGGCCCTTCTACTGCCAATGTTTGTGTATGGAGATTGCATGGCTGTGTGCTCGATTATATACACCTGTCAGCAATGGGTGTGGCTTAAATAGCCAAATCCACTCATTTGAAGCGGTGCCCACATATACTTTTGTATATATAGTGTGTTTGGCCCATTGGAATCAAAGTAAAATCACAGTATTGAATCGCAATACATATTGTATCGGTACCTAAGTATCGAGATAATATCGTAATGCGAGATTCCTGGCAATTCCCAGCCATACTTGTACCTGTACATCAAACATAGTGATCATAATCGTTGACACTGTATATGACATGAGTTTTATGATATGGAAATGTGAAGTTCACATTTGGATGGGTGTTTAGCCTGCTTTTATGACATCAAAGTGGTATTTATTACAATCCTCAACATCTTTCAAAATACATAAAGTCCTCTTAATTTAAAGCATTTCCCTCAGATAACAAAACATATGCAAAAGTTTCCCAATCAGTGGGAGGGATGGGGGCAACTTCTTGTTGCATGCGGTGCTCAAGTTCAGAGCAGCTGCCAGTCAACCTGACCTCTGACATTTATAGCATGTTACTGTACAGCCAGTGCGTTCCAATTTAGGCTCTTATCAGTGCACAAATCTGACATTTTCAACCTACGGGTACACAAAATATCTTTCTCTGAGCAATTGTATTAGTATAAAATAATATAATTTCATTTTGCATTTGCATACAATATAGCTCAGTATTTACGCAAATGATTTACTTAATATTGTCATCTTCGCTAATCTTTATCAAGGGTGTCAATTTCGGACACCACAATATAGGATGCATCCCAAATGGCAACCTATTCCCTATGGGCCCTGGTCAAAAGTAGTACACTATAAAGGGAATAGGGTGCCATTTGCGACGAGGCTTTAGTGTCACACACTAGTCTTACCTTGTATTAACAATAGTGATGGCTGTTGTCCAATTGACAAGGGCGCTAGGGATAAGAGTCTCTACATAGACATTCCTATGTTTTTCCTTGGTAAACTGAGTGGAGCCATACTTGTGAACATGACACGAAGTTTAACTTAACTATTTTTCCGTCTCAAAATGGCTACTAGTACTAACGTTACTTTTTCCTTGTTTAGACAGAGACCGACTGATGTGTGATCGGAAGCATACTCCCCAGCAGTAACGCATCAGCGAGCGAGCATGTTTGAACTAATCTGCTAGAGTTTATTTTTAATGTCCTTCGATAAACATTTTTTGCTGAGTAACTATAGTCAAAAGTGCAATTGTGCAAGAATATTAAATGCGTTTTTGACTCATGGTGGAAAGAGTAAAAAAAAAAAAAAAAGAGAAAAAGTCTGGATTTAATAACAATTACTTTGTGTTACTCAAACCGGAGTAAATGCTCTTACAATTGAACATCACACTTCAGCCATTTTAAAACATCCAAATCTAAAATGTAGAGACATTTTAGATTTTCATACAATTCAAGAGTGTAGTTGAGACTTACGAGTCCATTTTGTAAATGCAGCAGAGCATGGTCAGCACTACGGAAAACAGGAAGCTGATGCACACAGACACCACGATGGCTTCTATCTGCCCGGAAGCTGAGGAATAGACACACAGAACTAGAATGGACATTGGGAAGCTAGCAACATGCCTTAAAATCGACCATGTTGGTCAAGAAAAATGTCCTTCTAGAAACTGTGGACTAACACGGGTTGGAGATACAGTAACTGTACAACTAAAATAGACTACAACAAAAAGGAGAATAGACAAAAGGGCACAATGAATAGGTTGAAGTAGCGACTACCAAATGTATTTGGTGCATTGGGTGTTCAGGACTGCTACTTTGAAAAAGCTTTACTGGGACACGTTACAAAATATGAAAATATATTACTGGAATACAAAATATATAGAAATATATTGAAAAGTTCTAGGATGGAACATACTGTATATACAGTACCAGTCAAAAGTTGACACACCTACTCATTCAAAGGATTTCTTTATTTTGAAAAAATGTCTACATTGTAGAATGATAGGGAAGACATCAACACTATGAAATAACACATATCATGAATCATGTAGTAACCAAAAAAGTGTTAAACACATCAAAATATATTTTATATTTGAGATTGTTCAAAGTAGCCATGTGGCTCCTTTGAAGAATCTAAAATAACTTATTTTGATTTGTTTAACACTTTTTTGGCTACTAAATTATTCCATATGTGTTAAACCCTTGAATGAGTGGGTGTGTCCAAACATTTGACTGGTACTGTATACACAAAGTGCAGTCAGAAACTATTCAGACTCCTTGACTTTTTCCACATTTTGTTACATTACAGCGTTTTTCTAATATGAATTACATACATTTTCCCCTCATCAATATACACACAATACCCTATAATGACAAAGTGAAAACAGGTTTTTAGAAATGTTATTTACAAAAGTATTCAGACCCTTTCCTATGAGATGTGAAATTGAGCTCAGGTGAATCTTGCTTCCATTGATCATCCTTGAGATATTTCTCCAACTTGGAGTCCACCTGTGGTAAATTCAATTGGTTGGACATGATTTGTAAAGGCACACACCTGTTTATACAAGGTCCCACAAGTTGACAGTGCATGTCAGAGCAAAAACCAAGCCATGAGGTCAAAGGAATTGTCCATAGAGCTCCGAGACAGGATCGTGTCAAGGCACAGGTCCTCAGCAAAAGCCCACTTGGAGTTTGACAACAGGCGCCTAAAGACTCTCAGACCATGAGAAACCAAGCTTGAATTATTTGGCCTGAATGCCAAGTGTCACGTCAGGAGGAAACCTGGCACCATCCATACGGTGAAGCATGGTGGTGGCAGCATCATGCTGTGGTAATGTTTTTCAGCAGCAGGAACTGGGAGACTAGTCAGGATCGAGGGAAAGATGAACGGAGCAAAGTACAGTGAGATTCTTGATGAAAACCTGCTCCAGAGCACTCAGGACCTCAGACTGGGGCGAAGGATCACCTTCCAACAGGACAACAACCCTAAGCACACAGCCAAAACAACACAGGAGTGGCTTCGGGACAAGTCTCTGAATGTCCTTGAGTGGCCCAGCCAGAGCCTGGACTTTAACCCGATCTAACATCTCTGGAGAGACCTGAAATTAGCTTTGCATCGACGCTCCCCATCCAACCCGACAGAGCTTAAGAGGATCTGCAGAGAATAATGTGAGAAACTCCCCAAATACAGGCATGCCATGCTTGTAGCATCATACCCAAGAAGACTTGAGGTTGTAATCACTGCCAAAGGTGCTTTTTCTTATAACTAGGCAAGTCAGTTAAGACTTAGGAACAGTGAGTTAACTGCCTTGTTCAGGGGCAGAACGACAGATTATTGCCTTGTCAGCTCGGGAATTCGATCTTGCAACCTTTCGGTTACTTAGTCCAACGCTCTAACCACTAGGCTACCTGCCGCCTCTTCAATAAAGTACTGAGCAAAGGGTCTAAATACTTATGCAAATGTAATAGGTTTTTATTTGTAATAAACTTCCACAAATTTCAGTTTTTGCTTTGTCATTATGAGGTATTGTGTGTAGATTGATGAGGGAAAAACATACATTTAATACATTTTAGAATAAGTCTAATGTCACAAAATGTGGAAAAAGTCAAGGGGTCTGAATAATTTCAGAATGCACCATATACACACTCTATACCTTATATCATGAAGTGTTCAGTTAACAATGCTTCACTCACCATACATCAGAGTATTGAATGACAGGTCCGAGCTGTTTGTAGAGCCTTGTACTGTAGATGCCATGACCCGCACCACATACTTGCTGTTGCTGGCCATGCGCTTCACAGTGTAAGAATAGGTGTCGTTAGAGACAACTATTGCTGAAAAAAAAACAAAGAAATTTGTACAATTTTTTAATTTTTTATTGCAGCTGTAAATGTTTAGGTTGGACAAAAAAACAACATATACTGTACTTAAAAATATCAGTACCGACAAGTACTGCACTTACAAATACCAGTACTTGCAAATACTTACTGGTATTTTCAAATAGCAGTAAAGGTCCAACTATAGCCAAAGAAACACATTCATAAAGAGGTATGATTGTGTAGTAATGTCTACAAGGGGTGGTTCCTTACAGTGTTCCTTGCCCCCTGTGATGAAGAAGATGGTGTAGTTGGTGATGAACCCTCGCTGTTTGTCTAGTGGAATCTCCATCCACTCCAGCTCAGCGTCGTTTCTCCCTGTCCGCCTCACTTTCACAGAGGGACCCTCCAGAGGAACTGCATCAACCAGAACAGGTGGTGAAAAAAATATGTTATTAACATTATTCGGCGATGTCATTTACAAAATAGCCTCCAACACTCTACTCAACAAATTGGATGCAGTCTATCACAGGGCCGTCCGTTTTGTCACCAAAGCCCCATATACTACCCACCACTGCGACCTGTACGCTCTCGTTGGCTGGCCCTCGCTTCATACTCGTCGCCAAACCCACTGGCTCCAGGTCATCTACAAGTCTCTGCTAGGTAAAGCCTTGGACGTTAAAGCGTTGGACTAGTAACCGAAAGGTTGCAAGATCGAATCCCCGAGCTGACAAGGTAAAAATCTGTTGTTCTGCCCATGAACAAGGCAACTATAGGTATACTTAACCCACTGTTCCTAGGCCATCATTGAAAATAAGAATTTGTTCTTAACTGATTTGTCTAGTTAAATAAAGGTTAAAAAAATATTTAAAAAATGAATTAGGTCCAGGAATAGTCTTAAGCTGTGTCCGGGAAACCGCCACTATAGGTATATTACACAGAAAATACTGTGTATACTTTACAGTAGTTCAGTGACTAGTACTATTTCTTACCTCCTTGTTCCAGAAAGGCTGCTATGGTCAATGGCTTCCCAGTCCACCCAGAGTACATGGGAAACACAGATATATTGTAGCGATTGAACTTCTGAAGGTTACCTTGATTGGGAAAATTAGACATAAGACAGTACAATAAGGTTTGGATTTATTTGATCCCTGTGACCCGTTTACCAATACAGTCAACATTACGGATGAGTTCCACACAAGTTTTTCCAGAATCAAATCAGTTGATGGGTGTCACTTACATTGTATTTTAATCGAACCCAACCCTAGTCAACATAAGACATCAAAACCAGCAGAAAGACAACCAAAGAGTTTATAGCCAAACTACAAGACAATACTCAGCATGTGTGTCTCCTTCTTACCTTTAATGGCTGCCGTCCTAGTATGCCTACGTTCTCTCTGCCAGTCCATAGCGCCATCGCTGACAGACACCCACTCCAGTATGTACTCCGTCACCTCGGACCTGTAGGGCTCCCCCGTGGCCGTCACATTGGGGGGCTGCCATTTCACCCACAGCCTCCCCTGCTGGGTAAACCAGCTGAGCGATTCCACCGAAGGGGGCTCTGAAATACACAGCACACACAAATACAACGTGACACCATGATATGAGCATCTCAATGCTTTACGAACACAAATATGCAGAACACGTGAGATACGTGAACCATTTACATCAATATACTGTAGTCTCTCCTGACACACATTCGTATAAATACACTGCTCAAAAAAATAAAGGGAACACTTAAACAACACAATGTAACTCCAAGTCAATCACACTTCTGTGAAATCAAACTGTCCACTTAGGAAGCAACACTGATTGACAATACATTTCACATGCTGTTGTGCAAATGGAATAGACAAAAGGTGGAAATTATAGGCAATTAGCAAGACACCCCCAATAAAGGAGTGGTTCTGCAGGTGGTGACCACAGACCACCACCTATGCTTCCTGGCTGATGTTTTGGTCACTTTTGAATGCTGGCGGTGCTTTCACTCTAGTGGTAGCATGAGACGGAGTCTACAACCCACACAAGTGGCTCAGGTAGTGCAGGTCATCCAGGATGGCACATCAATGCGAGCTGTGGCAAGAAGGTTTGCTCTGTCTGTCAGCGTAGTGTCCAGAGCATGGAGGCGCTACCAGGAGACAGGTCAGTACATCAGGAGACGTGGAGTAGGCCGTAGAAGGGCAACAACCCAGCAGCAGGACCGCTACCTCCGCCTTTGTGCAAGGAGGAGCACTGCCAGAGCCCTGCAAAATGACCCAAAATGACCTACAACTGAACCAATGACTCCCACTGGTGAAACACTAGGCGATATCACAGAAAACCCGCCTCAGTTCGCAGGTACTGAAACGGTTGCCACACGGGGACGCGGTGGTGACTGACAGGCCTCGACAGCCACTGAGCATTTTGAAGCACAAACACACCAGGAGATTTGGTTGAAAGGTTACAGCCAATCTGATCTTTTCGTTTGTGCCTTGGATACCAACACCAACCCTTGGTGGGGTGTGGGTATACAAAAGGGGGGGGGGGGGGGAGAACTAGCCCAGACCCATGATGAGCCTTAACGAGGGGGGGTTGAGACTACGTGCAACACTGTACGAGGCCGCCAGGGCAAAAAAACAAATCTAGTTGTAAACTTCCCCATGAGAACAGAGTTAGAACACTTTCCACCTCCAAAACAAATGGAAACAATAACCATTCCTTGCCATGTGTTGTTTCAACTATAATGCAACTAGTAAAATGCTTTAATCATGTGTTCTGGTAGGAGAACATTTCAGAATAAAAATCGGTAAGATAACTGGCCCCCCTTGAGTACCAGTATCAATGTCGGCACAGTCAGTCCAGCCAAAATCAGTAAGAAGGTTAGAGACCTCACAAGTCAAATTGCTATTGATAATAGCGACAGAGTTAGTAGTCTCTCAGATTGCAACACGTAGAAAGGAATCTCCAGAACACTCTTGTGGGTTAACACACACGCCACTAATAAATAAAACCCTCCATTCAGGAGGAAAGTTATCAAAAGTCATGAACCATGATCACACCGCGTATGACTCAGTGCTAGTTCAGTGCTTATAGAGTACTTCCGTCGTGAGGTTAGCTCCTCCAAGGATAACATAGCTACGACTCCTTCATACCCATCACCACTACAATAGTGTAAGACACATTGACGTGTAGTAAAACTACTACAGGCCCCCTTTGCATATGATTTGAGGTAAACATCAGTTCTTAGGCATTGACATGAAAATAATCTGATGGCGTCAGACTCATTCTGGTTAGGGAATTTTCATTGAATCATGTTAGTAACCAATGTATAATCTATTCTGTGTGAGTATTTAGTTAGTTAGTAAATAAATAATTAAGCCAATTTGTGTATGGCTGATTCATCATGGAGACTAGGGTTCATGCAGATTTGAAGTCAACGGCGTTCAGAATTAGACTGATGAGGTAATAATGGTAATTAATGGATGACTGTTATAACGATATATTTATATATAAACTCCGCAAAATAGAAACATCCCCTTTTCAGGACCCTGTCTTTCAAAGAATTTGTAAAAATCCCAATAACTTCACAGATCTTCATTGTAAAGGGTTTAAACACTGTTTCCCATGTTTGTTCAATGACACAAACAATTAATAAACACCTGTGGAACGGTCGTAAAGACACTAACAGCTTACAGACGGTAGGCAATTAAGGTCACAGTTATGAAAACTAAGGATACTAAAGAGGGCTTTCTGCTGACTCTGAAAAACACAAAAAGAAAGAAACAAGAAACAAAATAAAGATGCCCAAAGTCCCAGCTCATCTGCGTGAAAGTGCCTTAGGCATGCTGCAAGGAGGCATGAGGACTGCAGATGTGGCCAGGGCAATAAATTGCAATGTCCGTACTGTGAGACGCCTAAGACAGAGCTACAGAGAGACAGGACGGACAGCTGATCGTCCTCACAGTGGCAGACCGTGTGTAACAACGCCAGCACAGGATCGGTACATCCGAACATCACACCTGTGGGACAGGTACAGGATGGCAACAACAACTGCCCGAGTTACACCAGAAACACACAATCCCTCCATCAGTGCTCAGACTGTCCGCAATAGGCTGAACTAAGGGCTTGTAGGCCTGCTGTAAGGCAGGTCCTCACCAGACATCACCGGCAACAACGTCGCCTATAGGCACAAACCCACCGTCGCTGGACCAGACAGGATTGGAAAAAAGTGCTCTTGACTGACGAGTTGCGGTTTTGTCTCACCAGGGGTGATGGTTGGATTCGCGTTTATCGTCGAAGGAATGAGCGTTATACCGAGTCCTGTACTCTGGAGCGGGATAGATTTGGAGGTGGAGGGTCCGTCATGGTCTGGGGCGGTGTGTCACAGCATCATCGGACTGAGCTTGTTGTCATTGCAGGCAACCTCAACACTGTGCGTCCCAGGGAAGACATCCCCCTCCCTCATGTGGTACCCTTCCTGCAGGTTCATCCTGACATGACCCTCCAGCATGACAATACCACCACCCATACTGCTCGTTCTGTGCGTGATTTCCTGCAAGACAGGAAGGTCAGTGTTCTGTCAAGGCCAGCGAAGAGCCCGGATCATGTCTGGGACCTGTTGGATCGGAGGGTGAGGGCTAGGGCCATTCCACCCAGAAATGTCCGGGAACTTGCAGGTGCCTTGGTGGAAGAGTGGGGTAACATCTCACAGCAAGAACTGGCAACTCTGGTGCAGTCCATGAGGACTGTACTTAATGCAGCTGGTGGCCACACCAGATACTGACTTACTTTTGATTTTGACCCCCCCGATTTTGACCCCCCCCTTTGTTCAGGGAAAAATTATACATTTTCTGTTAGTCACATGTCTGTGGAACTTGTTCAGTTTATGTCTCACTTGTTCAGTTTATGTCTCAGTTGTTGAATCTTGTTATGTTCATACAAATATTTACACATTAAGTTTGCTGAAAATAAACGCAGTTGACAGTGAGAAGACGTTTCTTTTTTTGGTGAGTTTATATTTAGTCAACTACTCACCACATTTTATGCACTGCAGTGCTAGCTAGCTGTAGCTTATGCTTTCAGTACTATATTAATTCTCTGATCCTTTGATCAAGTGGACAACATGTCAATTCATGCTGCAAGGAGAACGTCCTCCGGAAGTTGGCATAATTACTGTGTATGTCTATGGAAGGGAGTGAGAACAACGAGCCTCGTAGGTTTTGTATTGAAGTCAATGTACCCAGAGGAGGACAGAAACTAGCTGTCCTCCAGCTACACCATGGTGTAACTGTGCTTTTGAGCCTACTGTAGACCATCGCAAAACAGTGCGTTTTAATCAATTATTTGGTAACGTGAATATATTTAGTATAGTTTTATGAAAAAAGGTTAACTTTTTTAATGTTTCATTATTTTCATAAAATTCACTGAGGATGGTCCTCCCCTTCCTCCTCTACGAAGCCTCCACTGATGTACTTGATAGTGAAATAATTTTTTTATTAATGCTATTGAAATTGTGAAATTTTTCCAATGACTCAAGAGTATAATTTACCTGCTTATGAAATTGAGCACATTTATAGATAGTCAACTTTGAATTAGAATGTAATTGAAACTGTACAGCCTATGGACTGTTTGATGTCAGTCATCATTGGACTACCTGTGCTGGAGGACATCTGCAAGTCAGCTGAAGATGAATGGGCTGTATAACATAATGGGGTTTATCACAATGTGTAGCCTGATAGACACTTCAACCATTGATCAGAGTTATTGATCCTCTAGCTTTTACGTCACAAAGAAATGGATGGTCCAGTTTTCAAAGATAGTGGTTTCATTCTGCTTTTGTACACACAAAGATCAGTCGATAGATTTGATTAATCTTGTTTCTTCTCTGGATTTGCCTCCCTCCCCTACAATTTCTAGAAAGCTGACCACTCTGATTGGTCCCAGAAACCGATGGGTTGAGCCAGAGCTGGCCCATATATGACTTTATAAATGTGATACTCTGGTTAAAGACGATCCAAATGCAGATTATTTTGTTTTGTATAATACCCCTCATATTGAAGTTACAAAAAACAAATTCTAGATGGCAGATTCATACTGAATGTATGTAGCGATTGAAAGAGCAGCGAAATTAAATTCAGGGTGAGTCGTCAGGCAAGGGTAAAGTAAGCAGACAGGCTGGTTTTAATTCAGATCAAGCGTTTACCTTCTATACACTCATAACAGATGACTACACAACTTTATTTATGGAGTTTAAAAGTACTCAGACCCCTTGACTTTTTCCACATTTGTAATGTTGTTACAGCCTTATTCTAAAATGTATTAAATACAACAAAAAATCCTCAGCTAATCTACACACAATACCCTAAAATGACAAAGCATGAACAGGTTTTTTAGAAATGTTTGTAAAATGTATAAAAAAAAATTATATATAAATATTTACATAAGTACTCAGACCCTTTTCTATGAGACTCGAAATTGAGTTCAGGTGCATACTGTTTCCATTTATCCTTGATGTTTCTACAACTTGGAGTCCACCTGTGGTAAATTCAGCAAAAACCAAGCAATGAGGTTCAAGGAATTTCCTGTAGAGCTCCAAGACAGGATTGTGTCGAGGCACAAATCTGGGGAAGGGTACCAAAAAAATCTGCAGTCACCAAGTTTGGAACCACCAAGACTCTTCCTAGAGCTGGCCATCCAGCCAAACTGAGCAATCGTGGGAGAAGGGCCTTGGTCAGGGAGGTGACCAAGAACCCGAAGGTCACTCTGACAGAGCTCCAGAGTTCCTCTGTGGAGATGGGAGAACCTTCCAGAAGGACAACCATCTCTGCAGCGCTCTACCAATCAGGCCTTTATGGTAGAGTGGCCAGACGGAAGCCACTCCTCTGTAAAAGGTATATGACAGCCCGCATGAAGTTTGCCAAAAGGCACCTAAAGACTCTCAGACCATGAGAAACCAGATTCTCTGGTCTCATGAAACCAAGCTTGAACTATTTGGCCTGAATGCCAAGTGTCACGTCAGGAGGAAACCTGGCACCATCCCTATGGTGAAGCATGGTGGTGGCAGTATCATGCTGTGGTAATGTTTTTCAGCAGCAGGAACTGGGAGACTAGTCAGGATCTAGGGAATGATGAACAGAGCAAAGTACAGAGAGATCCTTGATGAAAAACTGCTCCAAAGTGCTCAGGACCTCAGACAGTAATCACAGCCAAAAGTGCTTCAGCAAAGTACTGAGTAAAGGGTTTGAATACTTATGTAAATGTGATCGTTTTTTAAATGTTATACATTTGCTTAGTCATTAAGAGGAATTGTGTAGTTTGATGAGGGGAAAAAACAATATAATCAATTTTAGAAGAAGGCTGTAATGTAACAATGTGTAAATAGTCGAGGGGTCTGAATACTTTCCGAATGCACTGTATAAAGTTAAATATTGTTGGTTGGATTGGGAATTTTGGGGGTGGTTGCCTTTGGCTACAGCCCTGTGTGTGTGCCTTGACGGTAGGTAAGGAAGTGAGTTATTATATCAAATCGCAATTGCAACCATTGTAAAGTACAGTTCATCAGAACAGTCTATAAATTATTCACACGATAAAACAATCTTGGAGAATTAAAGCAAAAATGGCGATGTGTTCTCCACATATAATGTGCACCAAACTCGTAACTCCCAATAATTTTTTGTTGTAAAACAGCAATTGTTTAGTGAGGTGTGAATATCTAACCCAGAATGCAGTCGTTATGAACTTTTGTGATGCTGTGTCTATCAATGTTGAAATAACTTTCTCTCTTACTGAAAAATTGCCTTTTTGGAGATATTCGGTTTCCATCAGAGAGCGACGATATACACTGAACAAACATAAACACAACATGTAAAGTGTTGGTCCCATGTTTCATGAGCTGAAATAAAAGATCCCAGAAATGTTCCATATACACGAAAAGCTTAGAGATAACGTGACGAGATCCTGAGGCCCATTGTCGTGCCATTCATCCGCCGCCATCACCTCATGTTTCAGCATTAAATCTAGAATCGGCTTCCTGTTTCGCAACAAAGCATCCCTCACTCATGCTGCCTAACATACCCTTGTAAAACTGACTATCCTACCGATCCTTGACTTCGGTGATGTCATTTACAAAATAGCCTCCAACACTCTACTCAGCAAATTGGATGTAGTCTATCACAGGGCCATCCGTTTTGTCACCAAAGCCCCATATACTACCCACCACTGCGACCTATCTGCTCTCGTTGGCTGGCCCTCGTTTCATATTCGTTGCCAAACCAACTGGCTCCAGGTCATCTATAAGTCTTTGCTAGGTAAAGCCCCGCCTTATCTCAGCTCACTGGTTACCATAGCAGCACCCACCCGTAGCACGCGCTCCAGCAGGTATGTTTCACTGGTCACCCCAAAGCCAACTCCTCATTTGGCCGCATTTCCTTCCAGTTCTCTGACTGGAACGAATTGCAAAAATCACTGAAGCTGGAGACTTAGATCTCCCTCACTAACTTTAAGCATCAGCTGTCATAGCAGCTTACCGATCATTGCACCTGTACATAGCCCAACTATAAATAACCCATCTGTAAATACTACCTCATCCCCATTTGTAAATAGCCCACCCAACTCCCTCATGCCCATACGGTTATTTATTTTTTTGCTCCTTTGCACCCCAGTATCTCTACTTGCACATTCATCTTCTGCACATCCATCACTCGTGTTTAATTGCTAAATTGTAATTATTTCACCACTATGGCCTATATATTTCCTTATCTCCCTAATCTTACTACATTTGCACACACTGTATGTAGACGTTTCTATTGTGTTATTGACTGTATGTTTGTTTATCCCATGTGTAACTCTGTGTTTGTGTCGCACTGCTTTGCTCCATCTTAGCCAGGTCGCAGTTGCAAATGAGAACTTGTTCTACCTGGTTTACCTGGTTAAATAAAGCTGACATAAAAATAAATAATGCACGGACCGAATGTCGCAAGGATCTGTACACAATTCCTGGAAGCTAAAAATGTCCCAATTCTTCCACGTTCTGCATACTCAACAGACATGTCACCCATTGAGCATGTTTGGGATGCTCTCCAGTGTGTTCCAGTTCGCGCCAATATCCAGCAACATCGCACAGCAATAAGACAACATTCCACAGTCCACAATCAACAGCCTGATCAAATCTATGCGAAGGAGATGTATTGCGCTGCATGAGGAAAATGGTGCACACCAGATACTGACTGTTTTTTTTTTTAAATCCATGCCCATACCAACAGATGCATATCTGTATTCCCAGTCATGTGAAATACATAGATTAGGGCTTAATACATTTATTTACATTGACTGATTTCCTTATGAACTGGAACTGTAATCTTTGAAATTGTTGCATTTATATTTTTGTTCAGTATATTATTACCAAACATTGTTCATAATCATTGGTAAGATTGAGAAGGAGGTATGAGTGTAACACCATAGTGTATAGCTGACAAGGTCAACATACCGTGTGTCAATTCTGGGATGACCAAAGACGCTTGGGGAGACTCGCCAACAGAATTCCAGGCCTTCAATTCAATGAGGCCTCTTCTCTTGTCAGACCAGGGAATCTGGTAAAGGGGGATAATTTTCCTCTCTTGCGACCTAGAATCCAGGTCAGAGTCGTTGACCGCCACAGTCTCCCAGTTCCCATCTTGGATCTTGATGCTGTAGCCCCGTATCCTTCCATTGGACTCCACTGGATCCTGTAGTAGGGAAAAGAAGAAGGCAACAATCAATCACCTGTTATTATTCAAGCCGTAGATAGAGCTGATAATAAATCAGTAGTATAGAGAACAACAGTGTGAGTCATACAGTAATACCCATAAAACTTAGCGGTCAAACACGGAAATGGTTCCAATAATTTTTTCACCATACACTTTCACATTTGGGATTTTATAACCTTTTCAAATAAGGTATTTCATATAGGGTTACCCTAGCATAACGTTTTGAGAACCATGTAAATCTCTCTCGGACATGGTGACTTTTATGAATATTTTCACCTGTGGATGGCCTAAAAAAAATTCAATTTTTGATTTGCCAAATCTTTCAATACATTGTTGAACATAATATACTTAATGGGCAAATCAAAGTTCCAGAGTGGGATCTCTGCTAGGTTTACAAATATTATTCAATATTCATGTTTATTTTTTATATTCATAAATTAAATGTACAAAACAAGTTGTTGAAACCAAAATACAGAGCAAACAAAGCTTCATATGACACCAATGTTTGCTTTGCAGCACCTACAGATGAAACACAATGGAGTCTTAAAGGAGTGCTGTGTAAGGCCAAAATGTCATATTTTATGCCAACTTTTAACT
Source organism: Salvelinus alpinus (assembly GCF_045679555.1). Classification (NCBI taxonomy): domain Eukaryota; kingdom Metazoa; phylum Chordata; class Actinopteri; order Salmoniformes; family Salmonidae; genus Salvelinus; species Salvelinus alpinus. Next base: position 3,588,483 of record NC_092109.1, read on the forward strand.
TTTAGATACAAATGTCAAATATACACTGAACAAAAATATGAAAATGCAACATGTAAAGTGTTGGTCCCATGTTCATTGAGCTGGGAATTGTTTTTTATTTCTCTCAAATTTTGTGCACAAAAGCAAGTGAGCATATCTCTTTTATCAAGACAATCTATCTACCTGACAAGTGTGGCATATCAATAAGCTGATTAAACAGCATGATTATTACACTGGTGCACCTTGTGCTGGGGACAATACATGGCCACTCTAAAATGTGCAATTGTATCACAACACAATGCCACAGATGTCTCAAGTTGAGGGAGAGTGAAATTGGCATGCTGACTGCAGGAATGTCCACAAAAGCTGTTGCAAGATAATTGAATGTTCATTTCTCTACCATGAGCCGCCTCCAACGTCATTTTAGAGAAAGACTTACAACTGCAGACCACGTGTATGGCGCTGTGTGGGCAAGCGGTTTGCTGATGTCAACGTTGTGAACAGAGTGCCCCATGGTGGCGGTGGGGTTATGGTAAGGGCAGGCATAAGCTACGGACAACAAACACAATTCCATTTTATTGATAGCAATTTGAATGCACAGAGATACCGTGATGAGATACTGAGGCCCATTGTCGTGCCATTCATCCGCCGCCATCACCTCATGTTTCAGCATAATGCTGCAAGTCCCCATGTCCCAAGGATCTGTACATGAATCCTGGTAGCTGAAAATGTCCCAGTTCTTCCATGGCCTGCATACTCACCAGACATGTCAGTAATTGAGCATGTTTGGGATGCTCTGGATCGACATGTACAACAGCATGTTCCAGTTCCAACCAATATCCAGCAACTTCGCACAGCCTTTGAAGAGGAGTGGGTCAACATTCCACAATCTACAATCAACAGCCTGATCAACTCTATACGAAGGAGAAGTGCCGCGCTGCATGAGGCAAATGGTGGTCATACCAAATACTGACTGGTTTTCTGATCGCCAAAACTACTTTTTATTTTTATGGTGTCTGTGACCAACATATACATATCTTTATTCCCAGTCATGTGAAATCCATATATTAGTGCTTTTTGTTCAGTATACGTCAACAATCCTTATCCAAAAGGACACTTCTATGGATTATATTTTGTGAAAATCAGTCCTTTTATGGCTGGGTTTTGTGAGGAATCACTCGTTTGTAACTCACTCAATAAAAATCACAATATGCTGTTTACATTGTGTCATTTGTGCTGGTCCAATTTGTATAATGGAAAAGCAGAAAAATCTGTGCACTCTCACAGTGTAATTATGGTTGCTTTTCAATGTCCCAGGATTGTGGCATTGATTAATAAATAATTGAATATTTACTTCAAGTCAGGTGTTATGTATAAAAAGGCATATGTAGGCATTATTTACTATTTTGAATGAAAAAAATAAAAAAATTCAATTGTTGAGAGTTAATGTGTTTGACGTGATTGATAGGTGACTAGGGGGATTCTTGTCAAATAAATATGCTTATTCATGGTTATGGATACATTCTGCATTGAGTTTCTGGCTTTGAATCTGCAAAAGAACATGTCAACAAGTTACTTCTGAATTGCTTGAATACAGCAGTACATTCTGACAGCATGAATTGAAATAGATTTTACCTCGTTCATATAGTTGGCAGACAGTGTGTGTGATTAAATATTAGACCTGTACTGGCTGAAGGAGAAGGGGATCTGGTCAAATAAGCTAATTTCCTGCAATACTACACTTTTTGCCATGGGGTAGAGAGAAGAGAAAAAAAAAATCAGCCGTTTTATAGCACATCTCATGCTTTTGTTCACGTTTTGCTTGGAGTCTGAGGGAACATTTAGCAGTTTTAAAGCTAATTTTCTACTATTTTACACATTTTGCCATGAGGCTGAAATAAGATTTTGCCGTTTTAAAGCGAATATCCTGCAATTCTACACATTTTGCTATTATATGCTATCTGGGGGTCCCCCCGACCTCCAGGATGGGGGCCCCGGGACACGTGCCCGTTCGGTTATTGGGCCCTGCATTCAATCATAACAAACAAGTGCATCAGTGAGTACAGCAAGTTAAGCAAAGATAGCATTGCTATGGAGGGAATGACATTAAGTTGAACTTCTCCCCTCCTGACTGACTCGCCATCTCAAGATGGTCAGCTAATTCAGTTCCAAGTGTAGGCTAAAGCCTGCGCTGATCTTGTGTTTAACCAATGACAGCAAATAGCTAGCATAGCTTGGTGATAGCTGCAGCTAGCTATCATATCTAGCCGATATACATTTTTGGCAAGATAGCAGTAGCCAGTGTCTGGAATGTGTTTCATAAGACAATTCGCTACAAAAGTAGCTTGTAACTTAGTTTTAATGTTTTGTCACGTCATGTGTCTGCTAAATGTATATTTATTTATCTTGCTTTGTTTGCTCTTTTCCATACTATGTCTATCTCTGATAAGCTACCCAGGAAAAGGCTGAAACATAGCCCATAATAATATATGTTGCCTTAGAAATAAGGTTAATGAAATCAATAACATGCTAACATCAGATAACATTCATACACTACTGGTCAAAAGTTTTAGTACACCTACTCATTCAAGGGTTTTTGTTTATTTTTACTATATTGTAGAATAATAGTGAAGACGTCAAAACTATGAAATAACACATATGCAATCCTGTAGTAATTCAAAATGTGTTATTTATTTTATATTTGACAAAGAATTCCTGTATGGACCTCGCTTTGTGCACGGGGGCATTGTCATGCTGAAAAATGAAAGGGCCTTCCCCTTAACTGTTGCCACAAAGTTGGAAGCACAGAATAGTCTAGAATCATGGGGCAGCAGGTAGCCTAGTGGTTAGAGCGTTGGAATTGTAACGGAAAGGTTGCAAGATCGAATCTCCGAGCTGACAAGGTAAAAATCTGTCGTTCTGCCCCTGAACAAGGCAGTTAACCTACTGTTCCTAGGCCGTCATTGAAAATAAGAATTTGTTCTGAACTGACTTGCCTAGTTAAATGTAGCATTAAGATTTCCCTTCACTGGAACTAAGGGGCCTAGCCCGAACCATGAAAAACAGCCCCAGACCATTATTCCTCCTCCTCCAGACTTTACAATTGGCACTATGCATTGAGGCAGGTAGTGTTCCCCTGGCATCTGTAAAACCCCAGATTCATCCATCCAGATGGTAAAGTGTGATTCATCACTTCAGAGAATGCGACTCCACTGCTTCAGAGTCCAATGGCGGTGAGCTTTACACCACTCGACATGGTGCACATGGTGATCTTAGGCTTGTGCTCGGCTATGGAAACTAGCGTTTCCACTTCACAATAACAGCACATACAGTTGCAGGGCAGAAATTCAACTAACTTGTTGGAAAGGTGTAATCCTACGACGGTGCCACATTGAAAGTCACTGAGCTCTTCAGTAAGGCCATTCTACTGCCAATGTTTGTCTATGGAGATTGCATGGCTGCATGCTTGATGTTATACACCTGTCAACAACGGTTGTGGAGTATAGAGCCAAAACAACAAAAATTGTGTCAGTAATGTTGTAAGTATTTTGAGCTTTACGATGGATGATGATCCAATTATTTCACTGATGTGACTGTTGTTTAACTTGCTTTGAACAATGGACACACACAATAACATGATTTGATTGCAAACTTCTCCGGAGAGCTAACACTTTGCATTTTGATTACATACCTGTATCCCGGGGATCCAATTCTAATCTGTCCGAGACAATCTCCCAAACTGTGCTTTTAGATCGCAGTGATATAATTTAGCTTGAAAGCGTCGGCAGGCTCTTAAAAAGAGCATGATGTGCTTTCAGAACTACAATTATCACTCTCCCATTCGTCTTGTCTCATTTCCTTAACAAAAAGAGGCAGTGAAAACAAACTTGCATTACTTTGCACACTATTCTGTATGAAAGAGGAATCTTGCTGCCTAAATGGCTATAAGAGGAAGGTGGGGAAAACCAAATACATTTTGGGTCAAAACTCACCATTTCCTATAAACTGTATAGATACTTTCGATGTGGATTCAATGTTGTGCTCCCAGTGACATGTAAACTATTATTGTGAGATATACAGCACCAGTCAAAAGTTAGAACACACCTACTCATTCAAGTGTTTTTCTTTATTTTTTACTATTTTCTACACTGTAGAATAACAGCGAAGACATTAAAACATGTTGTAACCCCAAAAAAGTATTAAACAAATCAAAATATATTATTTATATTTGAGATTCTTCAAAGTAGCCACCCTTTGCCTTGACAGCTTTGCACACTCTTGGCACTCTCTCAACCAGCTTCATGAAGTAGTCACCTGGAATGCATTTCAATTAACAAGTGTGGAATTTGTGGAATTTCTTTCCTTCTTAATGCATTTGAGCCAATCAGTTGTGTTGTGACAAAGTAGGGGTGGTAGAAGATAGCAGAAGATAGCCCTATTTGGTAAAAGACCAAGTCCATATTATGGCAAAAACAGCTCAAATAAGCAAAGAGAAACAACAGTCCATCATTACTTTAAGACATGAAGGTCAGACAATCCAGAGAATTTCAAGGACTTTGAAAGTTTCTTCAAGTGCAGTCGCAAAAACCATTAAGCACTATGATGAAACTGGTTCTCATGAGGACCGGCAGAGGAATGGAAGACCCATAGTTACCTCTGCTGCAAAGGATAAGTTCATTAGAGTTACCAGCGTCAGAAATTGCAGCCCAAATAAATGCTTCACAGAGTTCAAGTAACAGACATCTAAACATCAACTATTCAGAGGAGACTGTGTGAATCAGGCCTTCATGGTCAAATTGCTGCAAAGAAACCACTACCAAAAAGACACCAATAATAAGAAGAGACTTGCTTGGGCCAAGAAAAACAAGCAATGGACATTAGACCGGTGGAAATTTGTCCTTTGGTCTGGTGTCCAAGTTGGAGATTTTTGAATTCGACCGCCGTGTCTTTGTGAGACGTGGTGTGGGTAAACGGATGATCTCCGCATGTGTATTTCCCACCGTAAAGCATGGAGGATTAGGTGTTCTGGTGTGGGGGTGCTTTGCTGGTGACACCGTCTGTGATTTATTTCGAATTCAAGGCATACTTAACTAGCATTGGCTACCACAGCATTCTGCAACGATATGCCATCCCATCTGGTTTGGGCTTAGTGGAACTATCATTTGTTTTTCAACAGGACAATGACCCAACACACCTCCAGGCTGTGTAAGGGCTATTTTAACAAGGAGAGTGATGGAGTGCTGCATCAGATGACAAACACTTTTTTGGTTACTACATGATTCCATGTGTTATTTAATAGTTTTGATGTCTTCACTATTATTCTACAATGTAGAAAATATAAAAATATATTTAAAAAATACCTTTGTATGAGTAGGTGTTCTAAAAATTGACCGGTAGTGTATATTAGCCATTTCTGAGACTCCGAACCAATTGTGCTATAGTTAGTTTTTTCGCGTTATTTGTACATAATGTTTCTGCCACCGTCTCGTACGACCAAAAATAGCTTCTGGATATCAGGACAGCGATTACTCACCGCGTAATGGACAAAGATTTTTTCTTTAACAAGTTGGACGTGAAGGATTTACCTCAGACACCCGACAAGGGCCCGTCATTCGCATGAAGAAGAGATATCAGGGACGTAGGTCGGGGTGCCTTGTAAGGATCCAACGCGAGTGGGTAATCTTCCTCTACCATCAGTCCTATTAGCCAACGTGCAATCATTGGATAATACAATGGAGGAGCTCCGATCAAGACTATCCTACCAACGGGACATTAAAAACTGTAATATTTGTTTCACTGAGTCCTGGCTGAACGACGACATGGATAAGATACAGCTGGCTGGGTTTTCCGTGCATCGGCAAGACAGAACAGCTACCTCCGGTAAGACAAGGGGTGGCGGTCTGTGTCTATTTGTAAATAACAGCTGGTGCACAAAATCAAGTATTAAGGAAGTCTCAAGATTTTCCTAGCCTGCGGTAGAGTATCTCATGATAAGCTGTAGAGCACACTATCTACCAAGGGAGTTCATCTATATTTATCGTAGCTGTCTATTTACCACCACAAACCGATGCTGGCACTAAGACCGCAATCAACGAGTTGAATAAGTCCATAAGCAAATAAGAAAATGCTCATCCAGAGGTGGCGCTCCTGGTGGCTGGGGACTTTAACGCAGGGAAACTTAAATCCGTTTCACCTAATTTGATGACGGTTAGGCCGTCACTGTAAAAAATGATTTGTTCTTAACCGACTTGCCTAGTTAAATAAAATGAATTCTACCAGCATGATACATGTGCAACCACCTTTACTCCACACACAGACGCGTACAAAGCTCTCCGTCACCCTCCATTTGGCAAATCTGACCATAACTCTTATCCTCCTGATTCCTGCTTACAAGCTAAATCTAAAGCAGGAAGTACAAGTGACTCGCTCAAAACTGAAGTGGTCAGATGACGCAGATGCTAAGCTACAGGACTGCTTTGCTAGCACAGACTAGAATATGTTTTGCGATTCTTCCGATGGCATTATTTATTTTTAAAAAGTATTTCACCTTTATTTAACCAGGTAGGCCAGTTGAGAACAAGTTCTCATTTACAACAGCAACCTGGCCAAGATAAAGCAAAGCAGTGCGACAAAAACACCACAAGAGTTACACATGGGATAAACAAAAGTACAGTCAATAACACAATATAAAAATCTGTATACAGTGTGTGCAAATTAAGTAAGGAGGTAAGGCAATAAATAGGTTAATAGTGGTGAAGTAATTACAATTTAGCAATTTACACTGGAGTGATATATGTGCAGATCTGGATGTGCAAGTAGAAATACTGGTGTGCAAAAGAGCAGAAAAACAAAAACAAAATATGGGGATGAGGTAGGTAGTTGGATGGGCTAATCACAGATGGGCTGTGTACAGCTGCAGTGATCAGTAAGCTGTTCTGACAGCTGACACTTAAAGTTAGTGAGGGAGATATAAGTCTCCAACTTCAGTGATTTTTCCATTGACGAGTACACCACATCCGTCACTGGCTTCATCAATAAGTGCATCGATGAAGTTGTCCCCACAGTACCGTACGTACCCCAACCGGAAGCCATGGATTACTGGCAACATCCGCATTGAGCTAAAGGGTAGAGCTACCGCTTTCAAGGAGCGGTACTCTAACCCGGATGCTTATAAGAAATCCCACTATGCCCTCCGACAAACCATCAAAACAGACAAAGCGTCAATTCAGGACTAAGATTGAATCGTATTACACCGGCTCCGACGCTCGACGGATGTGGCAGGGCTAACAAAGTATTATGGACTACAAATACAAAGGGAAGCAGACACGAGCTGCCCAGTCACACGAGCCTACAAGATGAGCTAAATGACTTCTATGCTCGCTTCGAGGCAAGCAACACTGAAGCATGCATGAGAGCAACCGGTTAACCTGCCTAAATGACTACCGACCCATAGCACTCACGTCTGTAGCCATGAAGGGCTTTGAAAGGCTGGTCATGGCTCACATCAACACCATTATCCCAGAAACCCTAGACCCACTCCCTAGACCCGCCTCATCAGATCCACAGATAATGCAATCTCTATTGCACTCCACACTGCCCTTTCCCACCTGGACAAAAGGAACACCTACATGAGAATGCTGTTCATTGACTACAGCTCAGCCTTCAACACTATAGTACCTCAAAGCTCATCAATAAGCTAAGGACCCTGGGACTAAACACCTCCCTCTGCAACAAGATCCTGGACTTCCTGACGGGCCACCCCCAGGTGGTAAGGGTAGATAACACATCTGCCACGCTGATCCTTAACACTGGGGCCCCTCATGGGTGCGTGCTCAGCCCCCTCCTGTACTCCCTGTTCACCCATGACTGCATGGCCAATGCACGACTCCAACACCATCATTAACTTTGCAGACCAAAGTAGTAGACCTGATCACAGACAACAAGACAGCCTATAGGGAGGAAGTCAGAGACCTGGCAGTGTGGTGCCAGGATAACAACCCCTTTCTCAACGTGATCAAGACAAAGGAGATGATTGTGGACTACCAGAAAAGGAGGACTGACCACGCCCCCCTTCTCATCAACAGTGCTGTAGTGGAACAGGTAGAGAGCTTCAAGTTCCTTGGTGTCAACATCACCAACGAACTATCATGTTCCAAACACACCAAGACAATCGTGAAGAGGGCACGACATTGCCTATTCTCAGGAGACTGAAAATGGGCCCTGGCATGGGTCCTCAAAGTTATTTAGCTGCACCATCGAGAGCATCCTGACTGGTTGCATAACCGCCTGGTATGGCAACTGCTCGGCCTACGATGACAAGGCTCTACAGTCGTGGCCAAATGTTTTGAGAATGACACAAATAGTAATTTTCACAAAGTTTGCTGCTTCAGTGTCCTTAGATATTTTTGTCAGATGTTACTATGGAATACTGAAGTATAATTACAAGCATTTCATAAGTGCCAAAGGCACTTATGAAATGGCAATTACATGAAAAGGCAATTACATGAAATTGATGCAAAGAGTCAATATTTGCAGTGTTGACCCTTCTTTTTCAAGACCTCTGCAATCCGCCCTGGCATGCTGTCAATTCACTTCTGGGCCACATCCTGACTGATGGCAGCCCATTCTTGCATAATGTTTGTCCACCTGCCTCTTGAGGATTGACCACAAGTTCTCAATGGGATTAAGGTCTGGGGAGTTTGCTGGCCATGGACCCAAAATATCAATGTTTTGTTCCCCGAGCCACTTAGTTATCACTTTTGCCTTATGGCAAGGTGCTCCATCATGCTGAAAAGGGCATTGTTCGTCACCAAACTGTTCCTGGATGGTTGGGAGAAGTTGCTCTCGGAGGATGTGTTGGTATCATTCTTTATTCATGGCTGTGTTCTTAGGCAAAATTGTGAGTGAGCCCACTCCCTTGGCTGAGAAGCAACCCCACACATGAATGGTCTCAGGATGCTTTACTGTTGGCATGGCACAGGACTGATGGTAGCGCTCACCTTGTCTTCTGAGGACAAGCTTTTTTCCGGATGCCCCAAACAATCGGAAAGGGGATTCATCAGAGAAAATGACTTCACCCCAGTCCTCAGCAGTCCAATCCTTGTACCTTTTGCAGAATATCAGTCTGTCCCTGATGTTTTTCCTGGAGAGAAGTAGCTTCTTTGCTACTCTTCTTGACACCAGGCCATCCTCCAAAAGTCTTCGCCTCACTGTGCGTGCAGATGCACTCACACCTGCCTGCTGCCATTCCTGAGCAAGCTCTGTACTGGTGGTGCCCCGATCACGCAGCTGAATCAACTTTAGGAGACGGTCCTGGCGCTTGCTGGACTTTCTTGGGCGCCCTGAAGCCTTCTTCACAACAATTGAACCGCTCTCCTTGAAGTTCTTGATGATCCGATAAATGTTTGATTTAGGTGCAATCTTACTGGCAGCACTATCTAGCACTAGAAGAACAATGATTCCAAGCACCACCCTCCTTTTGAAGCTTCCAGTCTGTTATTCGAACTCAATCAGCATGACTGAGTGATCTCCAGCCTTGTCCTCGTCAACACTCACACCTGTGTTAACGAGAGAATCATTGACCTGATGTCAGCTGGTCCTTTTGTGGCATGGCTGAAATGCAGTGGAAATGTTTTTGGGGGGATTCAGCTCATTTGCATGGCAAAGAGGGACTTTGCAATTAATTGCAATTCATCTGATCACTCTTCATAACATTCTGGAGTATATACAAATTGACACCATACAAACTGAGGCAGCAGACTGAAAATTAATATTTATGTCATTCTCAAAACTTTTTGCCACGACTGTTTAGAGGGTAGTGCGTACGGCCCTAAAAATCAACCTGTCCACTCAAGAGGAAGCTTCTCACTGTAACCAGTGTCTAATCTGGTTCAGGTTATTAATCAACCTACCAGGGTGTTTGCAAACAAGATCATCCACATGTATCGATCACATTTGACTAATACTGTAGAACTTTTTTCTAAAGCTGTAGCCGTACCCATTTGATGCAGTGATCACAATATAGTGGCTATTACATACACCTTAGCCAAATACATTTGAACTCAAACTCAGTTTCACAATTCCTGACACTTAATCCCAGTAAAAATTAACCCCGTTTTAGGTCAGTTAGGATTACCACTTTATTTTAAGAATGTGAAATGTCAGAATAATAGTAGCTGTCAGGAGGAATTCACCCAACTTATTGTGGGAAGCTTGTGGAAGTCTAGCGGAAACATTTGACCCAAGTTAAACAATTTAAAGGCAATACTACCAAATACTAATTGAGTGTATGTAAACTTCTGACCCACTGGGAATGTGATGAAAGGAATAAAAGCTGAAATAAATAATTCTCTACTATTATTCTGACAATTCACATTCTTAAAATAAAGTGGTGATCCTAACTGACCTAAGACAGGGTTAATTTTTACTGGGATTAAATGTCAGGAATTGTGAAAAACTGAGTTTAAATGTAGTTGGCTAAGGTGTATGTAAACTTCCGACTTCAACTGTAGCTCTGCTTGCAGTGATAATGACTATCAAAATGTACATAACCAGATATATAACCAGCAGTCTATGGTCTAGCTACCGGTATACTCACCATCACTGGGGTCCAACGAAATCCAACCACCTTTCTGCATGGTAGGGTATTATGCAGAGCATGGAAACCATAGTTGGCTGTGCATCCTGCTGGAAGGAATCCGTCTCGAAACGTCCGTGAGCCTTTGAACACGTTGGGGGCGATGAAACAATGGAGCCCCATTCAATGAAGGGAAGCGAAGTGGGCTGAGGGGCTATTTGCACGTGGAGCTTCACAAAAAGGGGCATGAATTGTTGACAATTGTATTCCAAACCCAACTTTAAATGTACTCGTTGTGACGCACTCAGGTTCCAAACTCTGTTTTAGAAGAGACTGGCGATATGACAAATGATCCTATTTACACTTTGTAGTCAATTTTGACACTAGAACACATTTCTGACTCATATCGATACCACATAGGCCGTTTCCAAAGGGATTAGTTGTTTTTTAGGGCAGTCACTCTTATATCACCTGTGCCAGCACAGATGAAACTAATCACTGACTAACGAGGCGACCAGTGCAACACGTCCTGCCCAACGAGGATGATTCCAATCAGTGTTCGTCAACACCTAAACAGAACCAACCTCAAAACTAAAATCAAAGCCTGGAAGTCACCTTGTCCGAGAGAGATTTACATGGTTATCAAAATGTAACCCTACACAAAACACTGACCTTCTTTGAAGTATTTGAGAAATTCCCTATTAGAAAAAAATGATGGTGAAAAAAAAAACTATTGCAATCATTTCCATGTTTGACCACTAGGTTTTATGGGTATTATGACGACATCACTGTGGCACTCTATTTTCAGTATGGCCTTCATTACCTTACACATCACTTGCACTCTCCGCTCACTTTTGACTTGGCTGGGAATGACGACTCTCCATAGGTCTGGCTTACTTGTAGGCTCTAGGCAAAGAACAGAGCCGAAATCGATACAACTCAGCCATCCGAGATATGACAAACTGAGCAGTCCATAGACTAGCTACCTGGATCACACTCACGATTGTTGAACTAAATCACTCATACACTGACTTCACATATGAGTTCTACAGCTTAACATGGTTGGCCACAATGCTAAATGAAACATAATAGAATGATATATGTTTGTTGTCATGGCTACTCACTGTCCTCTGGGGTCCTGGCGGTAGAGTTAGCGCTCCAGTCACTCCAATAGCCATAGCCCCTATAATGAATGCATCGCACCTGCACTACATACTCCGTGTCCGGCTTGAGGTACTGAAGACGGAAAGACTCCTTGTAGCTTTCGGTGTCATTTGGGGGTACCTAAAAGAGTCAATTAAATGGATATAATGACAAATGGAGCCGAGGGCAACAATGTGTCATATTACAGTTCATTTGCAACACCAACAATACATTGATTCACTGTTGATAACACCTATCAGAATAAGGATAGGATAGATGGCTTTTAACATTAGAGACATTTCACTCCAACGTTCGCCAGATGTTTACACACCTTATAACAAGTCTAACTTCAAGCCCATGCCATACACACCCCATGCCATCGGTTGTGTAGATCATACTATATTCCTTTACCAGGAAATTATATGATACTTAACCTTTCATTTTGGGATTAAGGTTACAACAAATGGCATGGGACATATCAACATTAATCTACTTCTGAGGTCTAAAGAATATCCTTTTAACATGTATTGTGATTGTGGCTATTTACCTCAGTCCAGTCTCGAGAGCCCACAGTGCAGAACCTGATGTTGTATTTCAGCGTTACATAGGTTACATGGATAGGGTGCTTCCAACTCACTAAGAGAGTCCTGGAAAAGTTATTCTCGGAAATAATATTGACATCTGATGGGGGATTCGTTTTCACTGCAAAACAGGACAAACCATTAAACTATATGGGGGAGGTGATAGTCATTGTAACTTCAAGGGCAATCAGAAAATACATTTCACTCCACCTACCCAAATCAGCAGCAAAAATATCCAGAATGTCAGATCGAACCTTCCCCAACTTGTTTTCAACTTCTACCCATATAGCAAGTTCCATGAAGCTTGGAAAGGTATCGAAGTCGATGTATCCACAGCTTCTGTGAGCTTTGCTGCTCTTATTTGAACCACTGAATAAACACAACAATGATGATCAGAAATCAGTAATTAACAAATCGCATACACTGTCTAAGAACCTTGATATTTAGGGGTTCTCAGAACTGAAGCCAGGTTTTCCATTCACCGATTTGAAAAATAATGTTTGTATCCACCATGTATCTAACCTTATGTATGACACTCACATTAGACTGCCAAACAAGGTATAAGTCGTTTTCAGCATCTCGTCTCTTGTCCCAGGCTGCCATGTGCACGTCACGTTGGAGGAAATCTTTCGGCCAAACTGGACAGCCATGCAGGACAGGTTCACAGGCTTCTCAGGGGGATCTGACCAATAAACAAACAGCTGCCATTATTTCATGTCAGAGAAACATACCAACGGCTATGTACCTACTGCACTGAGCAGGATGGGGTCAAAATTCATTTCGATTCAGGAAGTCAGTTGAAATTCACTTCCTCAATTGAAAACTGAATTGAACCCAAACCTGACAGTGAGAAAGCTTTAGGGTCATTCAGTGTGAACATGAAAGACCGGAAAATTGTTAAAGACTCCAGCCACAGACTGTTCTCTCTGCTTCCACATGGCAAGTGGTACCAGAGCATCAAATCAAATGTATATACAGTGGGGAGAACAAGTATTTGATACACTGCTGATTTTGCAGGTTGTCCTACTTACAAAGCATGTAGAGGTCTGTAATTTTTATCATAGGTACACTTCAACTGTGAGACGGAATCTAAAACAAAAATCCAGAAAATCACATTGTATGATTTTTAAGTAATTCATTTGCATTTTATTGCATGACATAAGTATTTGATCACCTACCAACCAGTAAGAATTCTGGCTCTCACAGACCTGTTAGTTTTTCTTTAAGAAGCCCTCCTGTTCTCCACTCATTACCTGTATTAACTGCACCTGTTTGAACTCGTTACCTGTATAAAAGACACCTGTCCACACACTCAATCAAACAGACTCCAACCTCTCCACAATGGCCAAGACCAGAGAGCTGTGTAAGGACATCAGGGATACAATTGTAGACCTGCACAATGCTGGGATGGGCAACAGGACAATAGGCAAGCAGCTTGGTGAAAAGGCAACAACTGTTGGCGCAATTATTAGAAAATGGAAGAAGTTCAAGATGACGGTCAATCACCCTCGGTCTGGGGCTCCATGCAAGATCTCACCTCGTGGGTCATCAATGATCATGAGGAAGGTGAGGGATCAGTCCAGAACTACACGGCAGGACCTGGTCAATGACCTGAAGAGAGCTGGGACCACAGTCTCAAAGAAAACCATTAGTAACACACTACACCGTCATGGATTAAAATCCTGCAGCGCACGCAAGGTCCCCCTGCTCAAGCCAGCGCATGTCCAGGCCCGTCTGAAGTTTGCGAATGACCATCTGGATGATCCAGAGGAGGAATGGGAGAAGGTCATGTGGTCTGATGAGACAAAAATAGAGCTTTTTGGTCTAAACTCCACTCGCCGTGTTTGGAGGAAGAAGAAGGATGAGTACAACCCCAAGAACACCATCCCAACCGTGAAGCATCGAGGTGGAAACATCATTCTTTGGGGATGCTTTTCTGCAAAGGGGACAGGACGACTGCACCGTATTGAGGGGAGGATGGATGGGGCCATGTATCGTGAGATCTTGGCCAACAACCTCCTTCCCTCACTAAGAGCATTGAAGATGGGTCGTGGCTGGGTCTTCCAGCATGATAACGACCCGAAACACAGTCAGGGCAACTAAGGAGTGGCTCCTTAAGAAGCATCTCAAGGTCCTGGAGTGGCCAGACCTGAACCCAATAGAAAATCTTTGGAGGGAGCTAAAAGTCTGTATTGCCCAGCGACAGCCCCAAAACCTGAAGGATCTGGAAAAGGTCTGTATGGAGGAGTGGGCCAAAATCCCTGCTGCAGTGTGTGTAAACCTGGTCAAGAACTACAGGAAACGTATGATCTCTGTAATTGCAAACAAAGGTTTCTGTACCAAATATTAAGTTCTGCTTTTCTGATGTATCAAATACTTATGTCATGCAATAAAATGCAAATGAATTACTTAAAAATCATACAATGTGATTTTCTGGATTTTTGTTTTAGATTCCGTCTCTCACAGTTGAAGTGTACCTATGATAAAAATTACAGACCTCTACATGCTTTGTAAGTAGGAAAACCTGCAAAATCGGCAGTATATCAAATACTTGTTCTCCCCACTGTATAAAGCCCTTTTTACATCAGCAGAAGTCAAAGTGCTATACAGAAACTGAGCCTAAAACCACAAACAGCAAGCAATGCAGATGTAGAAGCACAGTGGCTAGGAAAAACTCCATTGAAAGGCAGGAACCTAGGAAGAAAGCGGGCCGGTCCTCTTCTGGCTGTGCCGGGTGGAGATTAAGAGTGCATGGCCATTAAGTACAGATTGTTCTTCAAGATGTTCAAATGTTCATAGATAAGCAGCAGGGTCAAATAATAATCACAGTGGTTGTAGAGGGCGCAATAGGTAGCTCACAAAATTGTCAGCTGGTGATTGTTAAGCAAATAACTGCCGGTTTCATGGTAATTGATCATTAATTAACAAAAACATTTAGCATTTCCGGGCTTTCACACAAAGCACACAAGCCACTGATGCAAACCTTTGTAACATCTATATTTGAAGTCTAATAAATCCATGTTATATAGCCTACACCTTCACAATAAATCCATGATTTATTTTAGACAGGTCTAAAGAACCATGATGTGAAGAAAATGTAGTCTATTTCAGAAGAACAGAATAGCATACTCCGAGTTGTCCTTATGTTAGGTCCTGAATGTTGTGAGTACCCCCACAACATCACGTTCACAGTGGGAACCACACATGCGGAGATCATCCGTTCACCTACTCTGCGTCTCACAAAGACATGTCAGTTGGAACCAACAATCTCAAATCTGGACTCATCAGACCAAAGGACAGATTTCCACCAATCTAATGTCCATTGCTCGTGTTTACTGGTCCAAGCAAGTCTCTTCTTCTTATTGGTGTCCTTTAGTAGTGGTTTCTTTGCAGCAAGTCGCTCTGGATAAGAGCGTCTGCTAAATGACTTAAATGTAAATGTAAATTCGACCATGAAGGCCTGATTCACACAGTCTCCTCTGAACAGTTCATGTTAAGATGTGTCTGTTACTTGAACTCTATGAAGCATTTATTTGGGCTGCGATTTCTGAGGCTGGTAAATCTAATGAACTTATCCTTTGCAGCAGAGATTTGGGTCTTCCATTCCTGTCTGGGTCCTCATGAGAGCCCGTTTCATCATAGCGCTTGATGTTTTTTGCAGCTGCACTTGAATAAACTTTCAAAGGGCTTGAAATGTTCCCACATTGACTTCCCTTCATGTCTTAAAGTAATGATGGACTGTCGTTTCTCTTTGCATATTTGAGCTGTTCTGGCCATAATATGGTATTTTACCAAATAGGGCTATCTTCTGTATACCACCCCTACCTTGTCACAACACAACGGATTGGCTCAAACGCATTAAGAAGGAAAGAAATTCCACAAATGAACTTAACCAGGCACACCTGTTAATTGAAATGCATTCCAGGTGACTACTTCATGAAGCTGGTTGAGAGAATGTCAAGAGTGTGCAAATATGTCAAGGCAAAGGGTGGCTACTTTGAAGAATCTCAAATCTCAAATATATTTTTTATTTAACACTTTTTTGGTTACTACATGATTCTGTGTGTTATTTCATAGTTTTGAAGTCTTCAATATTATTCTACAAAGTAGAAAATAGTAAAAAAGGTGTGTCCAAACTTTTGACTGGTACTGTGTGCACACACACACGCATACAAAAGTATGTGGACACCTGCTCGTCGAACATCTCATTGCAAAATCATGGGCATTAATATAGAGTTGGTCCCCCTTTGCTGCTATAAGAGCCTCCACTCTTCTGTGAAGGCTTTTCACTAAACGTTGGAACATTGCTGCGGGGACTAGCTTCGATTCAGCCACAAGAGCATTAGTGAGGTCGTGCACTGATGATGGGCGACTAGGCCTGGCTTGTAGTTGGCGTTCCAATTCAGCTGAAATAGTTGATTCCACTCAGTTTAATGTCCACATACTTTTGTAGTGTATGTTTATTATTTTGTTGCCTAAATCGCTTACATTTTTGAGAAATAGGTAAAATTTCTATACGTTCCTATAACTCTAATTCCCTTGGAATGAGCCGATCAAAAACAAAACTCATCTCCAAAACTGCAAAAGGCACAGTCAAAATAAAATGTGAGCCAGGGCTACACACTGGCTAAACAAAACTTAGACTGCCCACCCTTGAAAGACAATCAGCAAGCAAGTTGTCCTTAGCACGGCCATGTCTGATTTCATGGGGAAACTCCCACAATATGAGACTCCAGCAAAGCAGTCAGTATTTTGCAGGAAAATGAAAGGGTAATGATAGAAGTGCCAGTTCCAAAGAGAGCGTCTCTTCTTCGATAGTCAAGTAGTTTTTTTGATATGTTGCCAATTTCTTTTAAAAACATTCCACAGGGTGCTCAACAGTGTTATTGTCTTTCTGTAGGAGGGTAACCCAAACGGAAGATAAAAAGGTCGGAAAACAAACCGTCAGGAGTGACAAAAGCAGACGAATCTTTGGTGCGCTCAGTTAGAGGGACCTGACCATTTCTCTTCAGCAGATAGAACTTGCTAACATACTTAGCCGCGCCAACACGGTCCATACAATTGTCGACCCTGGCCAAAGGGTACAAGTCCGATGGCATTAGATTTGTGAAAATCAGAACAAAACCGTAGAGACCCATCCACCTTAGGTACTAATATACAGGGCGAACTCCACGGGCTGTTGCCATGTTTTGCAATGTCGTTCTCAAGCATGAACTCTACCTCACTGCAGACTTTCTCTCTTTTCAGGGTTCACTCGATAGGCTTGTTCTTTGATTGGGGCAGAGTCCCCAACGTCAGTGTCATGCTCTAGTACAATTGTCTGAGTTGGCTCATCTGAGAATAAACCCTGATGTTCTAAAAGTAGTGCAACAATGATGCCTTCTTCCTCTGGAGACAAGTCTTCTAGAATCTCTGAGTTACTCAACCTTCCAACAGGCACAGGGTGTATTGGGCTTTCCTAATGCTATTGAGGAAGTCTAGAGTCAAGGGTGACAGCAGTGGCTGTAGGAAGAACATCACTACCGGTTTCCATCGACTTCTCTGCCCGATCGTAGCGGGTGAAGTATGGTTTCAACATGTTGACATGACACAGCCAGGATTTTTTCCTGCGCACCGGTGTGGCGATGATGTAATCCAGATAATAAAAAATAAAAAAATACAATGGGGTAAAGGCTTGAAAAGGAAGCTTGAAACGTTAAAACCCAGAAAGAGCAACAAAACCAGGACTTGGTCACCCACCTCGAAAATGCAGTTTCGGGTCTTCCGAGAAGGCGCTTAATTTGCGCCTTCTCCAGATTCTCACTGGTGTGGTGCAATCTGTATCGAAAAGCACTAACGAGCTCCAACAGATTTGTTTTTGTGTTTAAGGTGTTGCCCTGCAACAACCTCTCTCTCAGCAAGCTCAAAAGGACCTCTGACATGATGTCCAAACACAAGCTCATTCGGACTAAACCCAAGAGATTCCTGAACAACCTCCCATGCTGCAAACAGCACAAGAGGGAACCCTTCATCTCAGTCTCTCAAACTCAAAGCTGTAAACTCTCAACATAGAAAGTCTGATGAAATCTCTCAAGAGCACCTTGAGACTCTGGGTGGTAGACACCAGAGGGGCAGTGGGTTACACCCAACTGTTGTAGCACTAGCTGGAAGACCTTTGACATGAACTTTGAACCTCGGTCTGATTGCACTACCCGTGGAAGTCCAAAGGTTGAAAATAATTTCACCAGGGCCTTAACAATACTGGGAGCTGTGATTTTCCTCAGTGAAATGGCCTCAGGGAAATGAGTTGCAGTGCACATGATGGTTAAGATAAACTGGTTACCACTCTTTACGTTTGAAAAAAAAGACCAACACAACTAGAGGTCGACCGATTATGATTTTTCAACGCCGACACCAATTATTGGAGGACCAAAAAAAGCCGACACCGATTAATCGGACGATTTATATATATACTTCTTTTTTTGTAATAATGAAAACTACAACAATACTGAATGAACAATGAATACTTTTATTTTTACTTAGTATAATACATCAATAAAATCAACTTATTCTCAAATAAATAATGAAACATGTTAAATTTGGTTTAAATAATGCAAAAACAAAGTGTTGGAAAGAAAGTAAAAATGCAATATGTGCCGTGTAAAAAAGCTAACATTTAAGTTCCTTGTACAGAAGATGAGAACATATGAAAGCTGGTGGTTCCTTTTAACATGAGTCTTCAATATTCCCAAGTTTTAGGTTCAAGTTTTAGGTTGTAGTTATTATAGAACTATTTCTCTCTATACCATTTGTATTTCATATACCTTTGACTATTGGATGTTCTAATAGGTACTTTAGTATTGCCAACTAATCTCGGGAGTTGATAGGCTTGAAGTCATAAACAGCGCAATGCTTGAAGCATTGCGAAGAGCTGCTGGCAAACGCAGTAAAGTGCTGTTTGAATGAATGCTTACGAGCCTGCTGCTGCCTACCACCGCTCAGTCAGACTGCTCTATCAAATCATAGACTTAATTATAATATAATAACACACAGAAATACGAGCCTTCGGTCATTAATATGGTCGAATCTGGAAACTATCATCTCGAAAACAAAACCTTTATTCTTTCAGTGAAATACGGAACCGGTCCGTATTTTATCTAACGGGTGGCATCCATAAGTCTAAATATTGCTGTTACATTGCACAACGTTCAATGTTGTCATAATTATGGAAAATTCTGGAAAATTAGTTCGCAAGGAGCCAGGCGGCCCAAACTGTTGCATATACCCTGACTCTGCGTGCAATGAACGCACGAGAAGTGACACAATTTCCCTAGTTTAATATGGCATGCTAACATTAATTTCTTTTAACTAAATATGCAGGTTTAAAAAATATATACTTCTGTGTATTGATTTTAAGAAAAGCGTTGTTGTTTATGGTTAGGTACACATTGGTGCAACGACAGTGCTTTTTCCGCGAATGCGCTTGTTAAATCACCATGTTAGTTAAATCAGCATGTTAGTGTAACAGTATAACTTTAATACGTCCCCTCGCCCCGACCCGGGCGCGAACCAGGGACCCTCTGCACACATCAACAACGGTCGCCCACGAAGCATCGTTACCCATCGCTCCACAAAGGCCGCGGCCCTTGCAGAGCAAGGGGCAACACTACTTCTAGGTTTCAGAGCAAGTGACGTAACTGATTGAAACGCTAGTAGCGCGTACCCGCTAACTAGCTAGCCATTTCACATCCGTTACACTCACCCCCCTTTCAACCTCCTCCTTTTCCGCAGCAACTAGTGATCCGGGTCACGGCACCAATGTAACAGTATAACTTTAGTACGTCCCCTCGCCCCGACCCGGGCGCGAACCAGGGACCCTCTGCACACATCAACAACGGTCGCCCACGAAGCATCGTTACCCATCGCTCCACAAAGGCCACGGCCCTTGCAGAGCAAGGGGCAACACTACTTCTAGGTTTCAGAGCAAGTGACGTAACTGATTGAAACGCTAGTAGCGCGTACCCGCTAACTAGCTAGCCATTTCACATCCGTTACATTAGTAAAACCCAGCTGGAGAGAACTTATTTGTCACATCTTAAAACCAGCAGGATACCACCCTGCATCCCACTGCTGGCTTGCCACTGAAGCTAAGCAGGGTGGGTCCATGGATGGGAAAACAGATGCTGCTGGAAGTGGTCTTGGAAGGTCAGTAGGAAGCACTCTTTCCTCTGATAAAAAAATGTAAAAAGAGATCCCAGGGCAGTGATTTTGGCCATTGCCCTGTGCAGGGTGCCGTCTTTCGGATGGGACGTTAAATGGGTGTTCTGACGCTCTGTAGTCACTAAAAATCCCATGGCACTTATCGTAAGAGTAGGGGTGTTAACCCTGGTGCCCTGGCTAAATTCCTAATCTGGCCCTCATACCATCATGGCCACATAATCATCCTCAGCTTCCAATTGGCTCATTCATGCCCCCTCCTGTAACTATTCCCCAGGTCGTTGCTGTAAATGAGAATGAGTTCTCAGTCAACATACCTGGTTAAATAAAAATAGTTAACTTAATAGTTATAAGATATATAGCTGGCAAAAATTTTTACTTTATCACATCTCTTAAATTGCAGGAGTGACTCACGTCAAGAAGCTCCCATTTTGCTTGTTGTGCTTCTTTGTAAACAAACACACGACTGGTTAATACAGCTGTTTTGGGAAACTAGTATTGGTAAGCTTCATAATCAAAAATAATCTAACAGGCAAAATTATAAACGCAATCTGCTTTATCTATTACCTAGAGTTGACTGCAGGTATTTATTTTAAAAGTACTAATATTCAAATGTATTTATTTTTGTAAATGATAGACAAAATTGGAAAATCATACTGAGGGTATTTCAAAATACCCCGAGATACAGTATACCACCCAAGCCTACTGCACACAAACATTCTTCATTTGCTCACACACATATTCATACTGCCTCTACACACAATCATCATATACACTGCTGCTACTCTATCTGTCATATGTCCTGATGCCTAGTCATCTACCCCTATACATATCTAATCCTACCACTCCAGTATCCCTGCACATTGTAAATATTAGTGGTGTGCCAAAATCAGTATATGGGCAATTTAATGGATAGGATTTTGAACAGAGTATTTTTTGTAATTATCTGTGATCAGGAAAAAAAGTAAATGTTTGCATCCTTCTCAGTCAGTCAAGGGAGGTGCTAAATGGTCTAAATAACTCAACTGGCTAGCTTGCCTGTCTGTAAAGAGAAAGGCAAGCTGTGCGTTGATCCTGCTGCTCTGATTGGAAAGACTGAAACTTCATTTCTCCATCCACTCGCTTCATCATTTCACGATTCCTTTTCCTCGCATATTTTCAGTCCGAATCATTTAGATTGCTGCTGCCTGCTACTATGATAAATCACATGGCCAGGACGTTTGCTCTCAAGCTGTCAATGTGCATAATATCTAACAAGTGGGGCAAGGGTAGGGAAAAAATATGAAATGCTAATGCACATTCTGACTGAGTGACCGCAAACTTGGCTACCCCCCTGCAGCTTTTCTGCAGTGAGAACATGCAAATCACATTTTATTTGTCACATGCACAGGTGTAGACCTTACAGTGAAATGATTACTTACAATCCCTTAACCAACAATGCAGTTTTTACAAAAATACATGTTAAGTAAAAAATAAAAGTAACAAATAATTAAAGTGCAGCAGCAAAATAACAACAGCGAGGCTATATACAGGGGGTACCGGTACAGAGTCAATGTGCGGCGGGGACCTGGTTAGTCGAGGTAATATGTACATGTAGGTAGAGTTAAAGTGACTATGCATAGATAAAGAGAGTAGCAGCAGCGTACTGGGGGGGCAATGCAAATAGTCTGGGTAGCCATTTGATTAGCTGTTCAGGAGTCTTCTGGCTTGGGGGTAGAAGCTGCTGAGAAGCCTTTTGGACCTAGACTTGGCGCTACAGTACCACATGCCTAGTCTATGACTAGGGTGGCTGGAGTCTTTTCCCATTTTTAGGGCCTTCCTCTGACACCGCCTGGTACAGAGGTCCTTGATTTTATAAAAAGTTGTTGCACGGCAACTCACGGCCTTCCTGAAGACAAACAACGTATATGAAATGCTTCAATCTGGTTTTAGACCCCATCATAGCACTGAGACTGCACTTGTGAAAGTTGTAAATGATCTTTTAATGGCGTCAGACCGAGGATCTGCATCTGTCCTCATGCTCCTAGAACTTAGTGCTGCTTTTGATACCAATCGATCACCACATTCTTTTGGAGAGATTGGAAACCCAAATTGGTCTACACGGACAAGTTCTGGCCTATTTTAGATCTTATCTGTAGGGAAGATATCAGTTTGTCTCTGTGAATGGTTTGTCCTCTGACAAATCAACTGTACATTTCGGTGTTCCTCAAGGTTCCGTTTTAGGACCACTATTGTTTTCACTATATATTTTACCTCTTGGGATGTCATTCGAAAACATAATGTTAACTTTCACTGCTATGCGGATGACACACAGCTGTACATTTCATGGTGAAGCCCCAAAATTGCCCTCGCTGGAAGCCTGTGTTTCAGACATAAGGAAGTGGATGGCTGCAAACTTTCTACTTTTAAAATAGGACAAAACAGAGATGCTTGTTCTAGGTCCCAAGAAACAAAGAGATCTGTTGAATCTGACAATTAATCTTGATGGTTATACAGCCGTCTCAAATAAAACTGTGAAGTACCTCGGTGTTACTCTGGACCCTGATCTCTTTTGACGAACATATCAACATTGCAAAAATCAGAAATTTTCTGTCCAAGAATGATGCAGAAAAATTAATCCATGCTTTTGTTACTTCTAGGTTAGACTACTGCAATGCTCTACTTTCCGGCTACCCGGATAAAGCAGTGCTAGCCTCCCTACAAAGGCTTCCTGTTAAGGCAAGGGCTGATTTCAAGGTTTTACTGTTAACCTATAAAGCATTACATGGGCTTGCTCCAACCTATCTTTACGATTTGGTCCTGCCGTACATACCTACACATACGCTACGGTCACAAGACGCAGGCCTCCTAATTGTCCCTAGAATTTCTAAGCAAACAGCTGGAGGCAAGGCCTTCTCCTATAGAGCTCCATTTTTATGGAATGGTCTGCCTACCCATGTGAGAGACGCAGACTCGGTCTCAACCTTTAAGTCTTTATTGAACACTCATCTCTTCAGTAGGTCCTATGATTGAGTGTAGTCTGGCCCAGGAGTGTGAAGGTGAACGGAAAGGCACTGAAGCAACGAACCGCCCTTGCGGTCTCTGCCTGGCTAGTTCCCCACTCTCCACTGGGATTCTCTGCCTCTAACCCTATTACAGGGTCACTGGCTTACTGGTGAGCTTCAATGCCGTCCCTAGGAGGGGTGCGTCACTTGAGTTGGTTGGGTTACTGACGTGGTCTTCCTGTCTGGGTTGGCGCCCCCCCTTGGGTTGTGCCGTGGCGGAGATCTTTGTGGGCTATACTCGGCCTTGTCTCAGGATGGTAAGTTGGTGGTTGAAGATATCCCTCTAGTGGTGTGGGGGCTGTACTTTGGCAAAGTGGGTGGGGTTATATCCTGCCTGTTTCTCCTGAACCCTTCTGTCTCAGCCTCCAGTATTTATGCTGCAATAGTTTATGTGTCAGGGGGCTAGGGTCAGTCTGTTATATCTGGAGTATTTATCCTGTCTTATCCAGTGTCCTGTGTGAATTTAAGTATGCTCTCTCTAATTCTCTCTTTCTTTCTTTCTCTCTCCCTCTCAGAGGACCTGAGCCCTGGGACCATGACTCAGGACTACCTGGCATGATGACTCCTTGTTGTCCCCAGTCCACCTGGCCGTGCTGCTGCTCCAGTTTCAACTGTTCTGCCTGCGGCTATGAAACCCTGACCTGTTTACTATTACTTGACCATGCTGGTCATTTATGAACATTTGAACATCTTGGCCATGTTCTGTTATAATCTCCACCCGGCACAGCCAGAAGAGGACTGGCCACCCCTTGTTCCTCTCTAGGTTTCTTCCTAGGTTTTGGCCTTTCCAGGGAGTTTTTCCTAGCCACCGTGCTTCTACACCTGCATTGCTTGCTGTCTGGGGTTTTAGGCTGGGTTTCTGTACAGCACTTTGATATATCAGCTGATGTAAGAAGGGCTATATAAATACATTTGATATGGATAGCAGGAAGCTTGGCCCCAGGGAGGTATTTTACGAACATATACTTAGGAATATTGAAACACTTCAGTTTTTCCCCCGATCCCGAGTATCATGTGATCCAATTGTCAACTGTCAATTTACAGATACGATAACGAGTATGGCCATGTCGGCACACCCCTAGTAAATATGGTATTGGCACTGACCCTTCATATAGCTTCCTTACTTTATTGTTCTTATTTCTATTACCCATGTCTTTTGTTCTACTTTACTTTTTAACAGTACTACTGCATTGTTGGGAAAGAGCAAGCAAGGCATTTCACTGTACTAGTGCACGTGAAAATAAAAACTAGAAATGTGTACATTACAATTTCTTGAATATCAGTACAAAGGCATGTCCTTTGGATACATTTTCACTTTATTTCTGTATGAAATTGTTGCACTTGTATCCAAATGAATTACTCAGAAATGAAATTGAAATAGAAATATTAGAGGAAAATACTTGCGTGGACATTTTGTTCTATTTTGATATGAAATAACCTTATATTGATGTGAAATCATTGGAGGCATACTTACACCCTTTGGTCAATAGAATCCCATGGATTACTTGATTTAGGCTTAAGGAAGACCCTTTCTTCTCACAAAGTAACCAGTTGGCCGTTTCATTGGTGATGGTGATGGTCACGCTAACAGCCGAGTCATTTATCTTGGTGTACTGCTCTTTGGGCACTGTGACGTTTTTCAACTTCCAGTAGATGTCCTCCGCTGTGGCTTTAGCAGCTTTGTAGAGCACACATGTGGCGGTGAATTCCTTCCCAATTTCCACTGATGGAGATTGTGGGATTATTGTTCCATAGGTGGTGATAGAACCTAGAGAAAACCCATGCATTAAGTCAATGCTACTAGGAAATGCATGGTGAATTTTACACAGAGGGAAAAGGCCATATGTGGTTGTTTTCATGGTTATTTGGAAACATATCACTAGGGTCAGTACAAAGCTCACTATCATTAAAGCACAGCAACTTAAAAAAGGAAGAAGACGGCTCATTCTAGGGTTTATGTGCAGCAGAGAGGTTAAATCAAAACATACCAGACTGTATGACGCTGTGGAAAAGAGCACCTGCTAAGCAGCACTTCATGACAAAAATTGTTATTGAAATGTAGTGGTACACTTACTGTAGGTGGGCCTACAGGCCAGCCATACCAAGGACAGAAGCTGCAGCAAACGGTATGATGACTTGTCCATGATGCCTGAGGGAAGATTCAGAAATTCACAGACTCGCCAAGCATAGCCTACATTTTATCGCAAACCATTTCCCCCCCAATTAATTGCTAGTGTTGGGGAGCAGTTAAATTACTAGTGGAACTTCATGTAGTTAACTAAGTTTTGCAGTAGCGTGGTGGTAGTTAAAGAGATACTTTGAGATGTTGTCAATGAGGCCTTTTGTCTACTTCCCCAGTCAGATTAACATGTGGATACCATTTTTATGTCTCTCTGTCCAGTATGCAGAAAGTTAGAGGTAGTTTCACGAGCCAATGCTAACCAGGGTTAGCATAATGACTTGAAGTCTACGGGTATCTGCTAGCATATACCCATAGACTTCCAGTCATTTCGTTAATGCTAGTAAGCAATTGCGCTAGCACTAATGAGCAACTTCCTTGAAACCGCACGCATAGACAAACATTTTCGCCACGAGTTCATCTGACTATGGGGAAGTAAAGGGACTCATTGCCAAAATCGCACAGTATCCCTTTAAACTAAACAATATTTGCAGTGTTTTCAGTAGGTAATTAGTGTAGCTAAGTGCTGAAATACACAGTACTTTTTTTACAAAAACAACAGAAAATATGGGTGAAGTAGGCATCAGACCTGCCCGAATTCTGACTTGAAACATAGTTTTGGGGTTAAATAGAATAAATTACACATTCTGTTAACATCTGACTCCAGAGTGATCAGTCTTTCAATTTGTGGTCTATGACATTTCAGATTTAGACACCAAAATGTATCACAAAGTAGTTTGGATGTAGTGATCTACTTTAAAAGATGCACTATGCCAAAATCGCTCCGCCATTTCCTGGTTGTTAAAATTCTAATAGGTCGCCGAATTTCAGTTTGTGTGACAAAACAAGCACGTATATTGTAGAGAATCACTGTACCATCTAAACCACTGAAATATACTTTCAATAACCCAAAACATTGCATTTTCAGCTGTTTGAAGCTGGTGTACAAACCCAAAAGATGCAAAAACAAAACTTAAGAACCGGAAGTTTAGAAATAGCGCACATAGAACAGATATACCGCCTCTTAGGCTTGCTTCAATGAGAATGACAGATCTATAACACACATTTCTATGTGAATTTGTTCAGGTCGCCCAAAAAGTTGCATATTGCAGCTTTAAGTAAACTATATTTTTCTTAAGAGTAGCTTTAGATGTAGCTTAACTTCTTCTAGTGTGAAGTAATTGGTAGCTTTCTGAGCAGCTTCCCCAACACTTAATTGCTGACTGACAAAAGTTTGTGAACAGCTAATTTCCTCAAGGACAGGCCTCTTGCGTGTAGGACTTTTTTGTAGCTATGTGTCAGCAAAGCTAGTCATATCACTACAGAATATTATTATGAAACTTATTTTCAAACTACAATAAATAAAGCTTTGGAGGAACACTGTCATAACACCATAGCTGCTACAGTTTGGGATGCACGATATATCGGAATCGGACGATAATAGCTAAAAATGCCAGCATCGGTTATCGGCACGATGTCTATTTTAACGCCGATGTGGAAAACCGGTGTCAAAGCTAACGTGCATACCTATATTACGTAGGTACATGGCATAATGACGCCACGTAAAATGTTTGCGCTACACGTGCTACACAGCATTCCTAACCTAGCCCACAATGTCTGCTGTGTGCATCGAGCAGTCAACAAGTCGAGCAGTCATTTGAAAAAGTAAGAAAATTTCAGCAACACAACTCAAAAGGTGAAATCCATTAAATGCCAAGATAATGGAAGTCATTGCCCTTGACAATCAACCATTCTCTGTCGTGGGTGATGTTGGCTTTCGCAACTGGTCGAGCACCAGTACACACTACCAAGTGCGCGATTTTTCAGATGTTGCCCTACCAGAGATACACAGTAATAGCGTCACTGCTATTAGCTTCACGACATACTATGGAATGCCGTTTGGGTCTTTGCGTGTAAAAAAAGATACACGTCAAATAACACTAATTGACAATAACACTATTTGACGCGTTAAATACGTTTTTAATTTGACACATCAAATAACAGTTCTATTATAGAATGTTGTGTGTTCTGAATTTGCGCATTGCAAGCCAAGCGCCACCACTACTATCAGTAGCAATGTCAAATCTGCACAAAAAAGTCTGCAAACAAGCAAACACCGGCCACGAATGATGCGTTTGCAATACCGCGTTAGTAATAAAGCATTATTTGTTCGACCGCAACTTCTGGGGTAGCTGGCTTTAGCTTTGTACCTAGCTAGCACCAATAGAACCAGCCTGAAAACAATGACTAGTAGAAACTGCAAAGTCCACTATTGTGGCTAATTATTATTGTGGCTAGCTTCACATAGATGGGTCCGACCACCATTAATCAAATAAGAACTGTCTTATAAATGAGGGTTATTTTAGATGACACCTAGCTATATAGTTAGCTAGCCAACTATAGCTACTGAAACAGATTGTCATTTTGCTATGTTTTGGGGGAAGAACATTGTTTACGTCCATGAGCTATCTTTTTTTTTTAATGACCAGCACTGTAGGTGGGCGAGACAACTTTACCTGCATTATAGCATACATATCGATGAATCGCTGTGACATATGAAATACGTGTGATAGTGTAATCAATGTGTAATAACTACGTAAAAAATGTATGAACACCTTAAATTATTATGTGACGTGCAATCATATTCAGGTCCCGATTGGTCAACAAGCTTATTTGACACGTCTTTTTTGACACGCAAAGACCCGAACGGCGTTCCATAGAAGTCCTGGTTGAGAATGAAACAACTGAACAAATGAAACAGCACAGCAAGTAAGTGAAATAAATAGGTTTTGATTATGTTTCACTGGTAATGGGGACATATGTAAATGCCAACAAAATTACCTTTTGGTCAGTGTGCGTGTGTAACCTTTAACTAGGCAAGTCAGTTAAGAACCAATTTTTATTTACAATGACGGCCTACCCCGGCAAAACCCGGACGACGCTGGGCTAATTGCGCGCCGCCCTATGGGACTCCCAATCACGGCCAGATGTGATACAGCCTGGATTCGAACCAGGAACTGTAGTGACACTGCTGTGTCCATATATGTGTGTGTGTTAACTATTTAACTGTACTAGAACGCTTTAAAAAAAATGACAATAAAAAATAAATCGGGAATCAGGTTTTTTGGCAAGGAAAATGTCGGTATCAGCCAAAAATGTAATATCGGTGCATCACTAACTACCGTACAACAACAACAGCTGTGTAGCCTATTTGTGTTGTGTAATTCATTGGTGAGGCATGCACCCATATCACTGGCACATGGGCTCACCATATGTTCTTCTGTATTCAGTACTTTACCAATAAGTAGTAACTTAACCGTTTAGTTTTATGAGGGCCTCACTGACTACTCTCACTAGGGACTATAGGAAATGGAACCAATGATAAAGCTACTACTAGACAGCTAAGTTAGTTGTAGATAAAACACAAAATCTATGCATAGATAGCTTGCTAGTTATGTTATGAACAAACAGTAGCTAGCTAAGATAGTCTGTTAAATGACTAAAATTTAAACATAAACTAGGCCTCTATGTGAAAGCGTGGCAATAACTTATTAACTTTTCGTTAATTCACAGATCTACTCCTCTGATGACATGGCAGGCAGAACACTCCTGAAAACAAACTGCTCAGCAAAGCAAAGGCTCTATTGAGCGATACCAGATTATTTATTTTTTTAAAGCTCATTTTCAGTGTCTGTGTTTATATGTTAAGGGGGTGTTACTTTGGCAGATAATGTCACCCATCTAAATAAATAAATAAATATATTTTTTATAATTAACTAAATGTAGGTGTTTTTGGTTTATGTCAGTTTCATTGTTTGTTATGCTATGAATTGTTATTTTATGGTTGTAAGTGATCAAATGAACTAGAACATTTTATATTTTGCAATTCTGAGTAATTACTACTTTAGTAAGGATATACACTTTATTCAGTACTACCTCAGTTGCTAAATAATTCCAATAGACGGCAGCATAAGACCACAAATTAAATTTCAGGAGATTAGTTCTCTCCCTGAATTCACCACTCCCCTGCGCGCTTTTGTCTGTCCCAGATTACTGTGAAGTAATATAATGATGATTCATGTTTATTATGAACTGTTTTTAATGCTCATGTTTTGATATTATACTTCATTACTATAACTTATCAATAAGCCTGAACATTAATTCAGTCACTTCTGGTCGACAAAAACGTATTTTAAAATTCATCAACCAGCATCGACCCGCTCTGCCTTCTCGCACAAGTAGCCAACTCAACAAGCCCCGCCAAAAAGCTTGTGGTGTCAGCGAGCACTGCCTTCTCGTGAGGGTTGCATGATGTAATTCATTGGCAGGCTTAAAGATGCACTTGTCTTCTCTATTCCGAGGCTGTTTACTCTCAATATGAGATATTAGGATGATTTTTTTTTTTTATATATATATAATTTATGTGTACTAGGGTTGAGGTTAGCGCATTGGCTACTGAATATTTGGCCGGGGTTCAATACCTGCTATGGTCACTTTTTTCTTGCTCTCCCAAAAGCAACACAGGCCTGATACACGATATATAGCTAACTGTAAAGTAATGAGTGACCATTTTAGAAAAATATGAGACATATAGTCTTTGGTTACATGCTATTTCATATGAATTATAGTGTTGCTTGTAACCTATAACTGATTCTTCGTGGTCTTATGCTGCAGTCTATGGGAAATATTTAGCAAGTCATTCATTCACATAAAGACATTGGTGAGGCAGCTGAGAAATTGTGTATTTTTGTTGTTAATTCCTTAGATCAGTCTCAAACCTGCCCCACACCAATTCCTGGACTTCCACAGAGGTTACAAGGTCACCCAGTTCAAACTAAATTTGAAAAATAAAACATAAAATGTGGTTTGTTTATCAAGTCTTCTGCCTTGCAATAATAAATATAATTTAAAAACTAACAACAAAAAACAGCAAAATGCTTAGACAGGTTTTGATTAACAAAATAATCAAAATGCTATTTAGTACTATATGGTATTTACTATGATAATATTATTACTAAAATAGTTTATAAAAGTATTCTAGGCTACCCTACCCTAGAATTAGGGTTAAGGATAATAGGTTATACGTGCATCTGCTGATGTAAAAAGGGCTTTATAAATCAATTTGATTGACTGTTAGCTTTAGGGTATTTAAGGCAAAAAAGAGTATGGTTTATAGCTCTATTGCTCCCCCTGTGGCCTTGTGTGTACTACATACCTCCTTCGCGACACTTGCTAGGCTCATAATCTGAGGTAGCAACTGCGTCAGATCCACAAAACCAATGAGCTAGACTCATCCACTTCGTTTGCAACTCAGTGAATCTGCGTAGTGTTCGCTCAAGTCGATCCCTACGAATTTAGATTGACGCATATTAAATTAGCCCGGCAGTAATTAGAAACAACAAATCGTAAAAAAAGGTTATTTCTTGATTTAAAAATGTATTCTGGCTTTTTAAATGTGCCACATCTTGAAAGAGGACAGGAACATGCGTTTTGTTTAGGTTTTACACCTTTTTCTAAAGAAAAATCTGGTTAAACATGACCAGAAAATATTTAACGTCTGATGGGCACACCTCAGCCATTGCTAGTAATGCGTGTACACAGACGAACAGTGAGCTCGCCAAGTAGCTGTAACCTTGTTAATAACTAGTTCATTGCTTCAGCCATGGAGCCCAGTTAAATAATAGTACCTTTTGTCCCAGCTGCTTGCCGTAGTTTTTAAATAATCACGAAATAACGCCTTATTTTAGGGTGGTGCCAACAACTACTAGTTATATTGATTACGGTGGCACGAACTCACTTTCCGATAGTTACATGTCCAGGTATGTTGGCAACGAGACCAGCCCAGGTTAAACTTTTAGGCTTTCCTCGGGTAACTTACTATTAACAAGAATAAATGTCATGTGTCCAGCCTAAGACTAGCTGTTGGCGCCAGCTATTGCCATATAGTATTGAGAATCCCAATAAAAAAATATGACTAACTACTTCAAAAGAAAGACAATCTTATTTCGCTGTCTAGACACTTGCTATATAACGTTACCTCCATCAGAATGATAAAGAGCTATACAATAAGAATATTACTTGATATATTTAAATAGCTAGCACGGAAATTTTTGGAGAAAAAAAAAATCGATGGATCAATTTCTAATTCCGGGAAACACAAACACGGGAATGTCATATTTGCAGAACCCCTATTCGACTATATACAACAAAACCACGAAAATACGTCCGTAACAGCCTGTTAAACAGGGCCCGACATGCTATGACAAACAAACAAAAAACTCACCTTTAATTTATTTACTTGTTGGGTTAATGTATACGAGCTAGTTAACGTTAGCTGCGTAAAGATATGTAGATTTCACATCATTTAGCTTAAACTATAAGATTGCACGTCTGGGTCTGTCTTCTCTTTCCCAGTTCCAGTATATTGCATAACCACGAGTTTCAATACATCGCCTTGCAGCTACAAACATAACGATTGATCTAAGTATCTGTCTAGTTTGTCAACGACTTGTTTAGAGATCTGCGCAGAATTGCTGCTCTTTTGATTTGCCAGGAGAAACGTCTGTCACACAACTACTAACCAATCAAGACGCTAGATTGTTTCGCATTACTGTTTTCCAGTAAATCTGCACCCACTTGCCCGAATTGCTCCAATATGTGCCAGGCCATGACGGAGCTTGGTTTGACTGCGGCTGAATCATTATGTACCTGACGCTACAAGCTCAACAACAAGCACTGTTTAATGCTTTGTTTAATAAATATCCGAACCAAAAACAGAGTAAGCTATGGAAAATGGTATAAATGAAGTGGGTTAATGGCAGGACAGTGCTACCCTGTCTCTCCTTCATGTGTGAACAAATGCCGTGCATGTTGAGGTGATGACTCACCTGACTAAATGTGACCTGAGACTGTGTGGCCTCCAACCACGAGACTAGCAGCCCACTGAGTTAAAGCCTTTAGGTATGAGCTTGCTTGGGGGAGCTAACACAAGTCTTCAGGTCTCAGGTAAGCTTTTAATTGTACAAAAAAAATGCTCTCAGTCAGAATAGTAATAATGTTGAATCATAAATGTTTATGATGTTCAGGATAATTAAGTTGATCAAGCATAGACAAACGTATGTTTCATCTCCCTGACACAACTGAAAAATATCAGAACGCAGCCAAAAATAATACAACATTTTATTCATTTTTGCAAAACAGTCACATGACAGTCTTAATTTCAAAAGTGCATGAAAATCAAACAGTACACAGTGCATGCGTTGAATTGTAGAGTGTCCATCACCAAGTACAGTATAAATGTGTACAAATAGGATGCTGTTTATTAGCAAATGTTTGCAAAGTCTGGAGCAATTTACTGTGGCATACAGAGTTCCTTTTTGAGTTTAGTCATGTTGAGGTGTCACTACAGCCTGGGTTTTGTCTAACAACTAATATATACTATATATACAAAAGTATGTGGACACCCCTTCAAATGAGTGAATTCAGCTTTTTCAGCCACACCCGTTAATGACAGGTGTATAAAATTGAGCGCACAGCCACTCCATAGACAAACATTGGCAGTAGAATGGCCTTACTGAAGAGCTCAGTGACTTTCAACGTGGCACCGTCATAGTATGACACCTTTCCAACAAGTCAGTTTGTTACATTTCTACCCTGCTAGAGCTGCCATGGTCAACTGTAAGTGCTGTTATTGTGAAGTGAAAACATTTAGTAGCGACAACAGCTCAGCCGTGAAGTGGTAGGCCACACAGGCTCACAGAATGGGACCGCTGAGTGCTGAAGCGTGTAAAAAATCATCTGTCCTCGTTTGCAACACTCACTACTGAGTTCCAAACTGCCTCTGGAAGCAACATCAGCACAATAACTGTTCGTCGGGAGCTTCATGAAATGGGTTTCAATGGCCGAACAGACGCATACAAGCCTAAGATCACCATGCACAATGCCAAGCGTCAGCTGGAGTGGTATAAAGCTCACCGCCATTGAACTCTGAAGGAGTGGAAAAGCGTTCTCTAGAGTGATGAATAATGCTTCACCATCTGGTAGTCCGCCGGACATTTCTGGGTTTCGCGGATGCCAGGAGAACGTTGCCTGCCCCAAGACATAGTGCCAACAGTACAGTTTGGTGGAGGAGGAATAGCAGTTTTTCATGGTTTGGGCTAGGCCTCTTAGTTCCAGTGAAGGGAAATCTTAATGCTACAGCATAAAATGACATTCTAGACGATTCTGTGCTTCCAACTGTTGGGGAAGGACCTTTCCTGTTTCAGCATGACAATGCCCCCATGCACAAACCGAGGTCCATACATAAATGGTTTGTCGAGATCGGTGTGGAAGAACTTGAATGGCCTGCACAGATCCCTGACCTCCACCCCATTGAACACGTTTGGGATGAATTGGAACGCCGACTGCGAGCCAGGCCTAATCGCCCAACATCAGTGCCCGACCTCATTGCTTTTGTGGCTGAATGGAAGCAAGTCCCTGCAGCAATGGTCCAACATCTAGTGGAAAGCCTTCCCAGAAGAGTGGAGGCTGTTATAGCAAAGGGGGGACCAACTCCATATTAATGGCTATTTTGGAATGAGATGTTCGACAAGCAGGTGTCCACATACTTTTTGTCATGTAGTGTACATTTTGTGTCCAATACGCACTGAGGCATAATCATTTGTTTTACACTGAGCCAATTTTTATATTTGCTTTACACTTATATTTGGCAAATTTCATTAAGACCTGACAAGATTCCACCAAAAATAGCCTGCTGCTAGCTAACCCAGCCAAGTCCCAATCAGGTCCACTATACCACATATGTGACTCACCACCTGGATTTGGGCTTGTAGCAAAATTTGAAATAGTTTTTTTTACATTGGATAAAAGTAGAGACTCAGAGCTACAAAGGTATATCATACACTGCATTTTGAGGAACAATGGGGAAGTAATTCTGCTTTGAAAGTCGATAAACTTGTAAACTCACTTTTGAGAAAATGGACTTTGAATGTTTTGGTATCTAGTGAAGAGCTCTAATCTGTCTACACCCATTCAGCATCGTTCACACCCTCTTAAGCTTTAGCATGACCAGCCAAGCCGCGCTGCTTCTTAACACCCGCTCGTTTAACCCGGGAAGCCAGCCTCACCAGTGTGGCGGAGAAAACACTGTTCAACTGACGTCAACTTGCAGGCGCACGGCCCACCATAAGGAGTCGCTAGAGCGCAATCAGCCAAGGAAAGCCCCTGGCAAAACCCTCCCCTAACCCGGACGATGCTGGGCCAATTGTGCACCGCCCTATGGGACTCGCGGTCACGGCCGGCTGGATCGAACCCCAGGCTGTAGTGACACCTCAACACTGCGATGCAGTGCCTTAGACCGCTGCCCCACTCGGGAGGCCTCAATTCAGACTAGATATTTAAGAGTTTTTGAAAAACTTGGTCACAAAGTGAGGAAGATTTTACTGCCATTCTGTTACAATACTTTACATCTGCACTGTTCCTTAGTATTGTAAAATTTTCCATCTCCAATTTTTGAGGTAATCCTTGTCAATAGAGTTGTATGTTTGTTTGACTTTGAAATCAATGGTTTTTGTTTGGCATACATTTTAAACTGAAAAATCGGATGTTATGTTCCCTTGTTATCTAAACTAAACTGCATAGCAGTTCACACATTTTCTCTTGCAGCACTCCCTTGCAAAATAATGTTTTAGGCCTACTGGTTTTGAATTGAAGCGGACTCAAGGTGTGAATTGTGAAGTCAAGTGTAGCTATCTACAGTATGTTATCTTAGCAGGATGTGGCTTTATCGCTACCTGGGGCTTAGCTCTGGTGAAAGGACTGTTAGATGACTCACTTGATACATCATGTGAATGCCCCACAAGTTTTATTCTTCTGTATGTTTGGGGCTTGGTGTGGGCAGAGGACATCCATTGTATAATAGCCTTTCTGAAGGGGGTGAAATCCAGGATTTGTGGGCCAAAATAGACTGATTGGACGTTATCTTCTAGGCATAATCAATCAATCAAATGTATTTATAAAGCCCTTCTCACATCAGCTTATGTCACAAAGTGCTGTACAGAAATGGCTGACTGACCAAGGATTGTCCCTTCTGCCTACTGTCAAACAAGTCATGCTCGCTCCTGCTTTTCTGAGAGCGGTGGACAAAGTGGGTTGTCCATCGGCCCTGTGGCTTGACTCTGCTGATCGGCACTCTGGGAGCTGACCAGCAAAGATGTGCCCTGAGTGATGGGCGGAAGACTTTGCATCCATATGTGAGGCAGTCCTTCGCTGTCCAGATTTCGAATGGATTGATTTGCTGCCCCGTTTCCACCTAAACAAGTTTTCTGACTTTGGTGCCTTTGTCTCCCGGCTCCTTGGCCAAGGAGGAGTCCGCCAGGCAGTCTCCTCCCTCAGGTGTCCGCCGCGGCCCAGCTCTCTGTGGCCGGCGGCGTGGTGCTCTTTCTTCCTCTTGCAGGAGAAGGTCTGGTTGAGCATGCAGAACTTGCCCTCCTTCTTCTGGGACTGGTCACTCCTCTGGGAAGGCAGCATTCTGACTGAGTCAGATCTGTGGAGAATCAATCAACGCGACCATGTAGTCTTATTCACAACTCTGTGGTTTAAGACGGACGGCAAGCATTTTCTTTTCCCCAATAATTTTTGGCTTTACTAATCGACAAATAATCAACATGTTCGATTGGACACAGAATTATTGCATGGCCATTTCCACTTTAAATTAATCGTAACTACACACACACACACAAAATGCAGTGTTAACCAAGCTGTTGTCAGCTGAGATTGATGCTGGCAGTGTGGCCACAGTACATTGCATATGTGAGAGTTGTGTTCTCATTGATAGCCCTAGGTCCAGGCTCCACCCCTAGCCGCAGTAAGGCCTGGACGCAGTCCTCCTTTCCCGCTGCTGCCGCCCAATGAAGAGCAGTGGAAGTCAGTGCCGGATAATTTTTTCTATTACAGCATATTGGATGACTCTCATTCATATTCCATTCACCCAGTTCAATGTAACAGCGATAGGTTTAGGCTACTACATGATACTCAAATTTTCTCTATACCCATCATGAGGTTGCTACAACCTAGGCTCTGAATTAAAGTTTACAATGTAGGTGCACATTTGTCGAGAGACACATTTTAGGTGACAGACAGTGACATTCAATGTCACCTTGTACACTCTTGCCTGCATCTAGCTGATATAGGGTGTAATCATTAGTCCAACAGTTGCAAACAAGTTTCCATTGGACAAATTCAGGTATGTTTATCCCCGTTTTTGTTCTGTTTGCTTCCATTTAAGAAACTTATTTAAATAGAATCGGTGGAATGAATACACCCCTGATCATGCGTAAACTCTCATAACAGCCACGTTGTATTTCTTCTCTTCCCTTCGCTTGTGGACTTAAATGCACAACACATCAGCTGTATGTGACCAGTTGAAAAAATTACGTTCCAAGCTAAACCGCTACACACAACCTACATCATTGTCACCATATTAGCTAAAGTAAAGTCATAGTCAGCATAGCTAATAGAACTAATGTGTTAGTAAATCCACTTAATTCATGCAGTAACGTTAATGTATAGTCAGTAAGCAGTTACACCGGGGGGCCCCGGTGGCAATAAATGAGTAACACCAAAAGCTTACCTTGACTTGGAAGAGTTCCAGTGTTGTGTTGGATAGTCATAGCCAGCTAGCTAACATAGCATCCTTCTGTTTGATCAGGGTGTTTCAGTAGGCTGAACTTGCTAGCTAAATAAGTGAAACTAAAAGTGAGAAAAAATGGCACTCTCTTAAATCACCTTTATTTTGGAAGAAATGAATTTGTTCAAAACTGTACAACTATTGTCTTACTCTTTCTTTGAGTCAACTACTCACCACATTTTATACACTGCAGTGCTAGTTAGCTTATGCTTATGCTTTCAGTACTAGATTCATTCTGTGATCCTTTGATTGGGTGGTCAACTTGTCAGTTCATGCTGCAAGAGCTCTGATAGGCTGGAGGACGTCCTCCAGAAGTTGTCATAATTCTATGGAAGGGGGTGAGAACCATGAGCCTCCTAAGTTTTGTATTGAAGTCAATGTACCCAGAGGAGGACGGAAGCTAGCTTTCCTCCGGTTACACCATGGTGCTACCCTACAGAGTGCTGTTGAGGCTACTGTAGACCTTCTTTGCAAAATAGTGTGTTTTAATCAGGTATTTGGTGACGTGATTATATTTAGTATAGTTTCATTTAAAAGGGATAACTTTTTAAATGTTTTACAATTTACATTATGAAATTCACCTTGGTGGATGGTCCTCCCCTTCCTCCTCCTGAGGAGCCTCCGTTGATGAAGAGGGATCCTGGAGGATGAACAGATCTTCTTATATACAGTAGATCATCTTACCATGATTAGTGCAGTTGTTCATGATAAGTAAATGCATTTGCATACTGGTTTTCTAAATGAAAAACACTTATACTCCTGTGAAACCTTTTGCTGACTTTGCTTTATATGAAAGGCATTGCCGGCGACAAGGCCTCTACTTTTATTTCCGCCAACCGACCTAGTCGTGATTGCGGTAAAGTTCTGCCTACGGTTTAGTATGAAATGTATAATACAAAAATATTATTATTGGAATCTGCCCAAGTTGCCATCAACAAAGGTGTAATTGCACCAACTCCATTTCCACAAAAACTTTTGAAGCAATATCAATGTTCATGGGAAAGATTAGGAACACCTTCCTAATATTGAGTTGCACCCCTTTTGCCCTCAGAACAGCCTCAGTTCCTCATGGCATGGACTCTACAGTTTGTGTGTCGAAAAGTGTTCCCACAGGGATGCTGGCCCATGTTGACTCAAATGCTTCCCACAGTTGTGTCAAGTTGTCTGGATGTCCTTTGGGTGGTGGACAATTTTTGATACACACGGGAAACTGTTGATTGTGAAAAACCCAGCAGCGTTGCAGTTCTTGACATACTCAAACCGGTATGCCTGGCACCTACTACCATACCCCGTTCAAAGGCACTTAAATCTTTTGTCTTGTCCATTCACCCTCTGAATGGCACACACAAACAATCCATGTCTGAATTGTCTCAAGGCTTAAAAGTCCTTCTTTATACCCCCACCTCATCATCACCACTGATTGAAGTGTATTTAACAGGTGACATCAATAAGGGATCATAGCGTTCACTTGGATTCACCTGGTCAGTCTGTCATGGAGAGAGCAGGTGTTCCTAATGTTTTGTGGACTCCGTGTATAAAGCGCTTATCCCAGCACGAATGTGGTAAAAATGAATTCTGAGAGCATAATCTGATGTCCTTTCCCGGTGAAGACTGGGGGAGTGCAGTTTCATTAAAAACGTTTTGCTGACGTTTTTTACTGTTCATCCACATCCAGGGGAATTATTTTTTTTCGACATTTTTATAAATGAATTACAAATGAAAAGCTGAAAAGTCTTGAGTCAATAAGTATTCATTCCTTTTGTTATGGCAAGACTAAATCATTTCAGGACAAAAAATTTGCTTAATATGTAAATAATAAATTGCCTGGACTCACTCATTACAGATTTTTAAATGACTAACTCATCTCGGTACCCCACACATACAGTACAATTATCTGTAATGTCCCTCAGTCGAGCAGTGAATTTCAAACACAGATTCGACTACAACAACCAGGGAGGTTGTCCGATGCCTCTCAAAGAAGGACACCTATTGGTAGATGGGTAAAACCAAAAAAAGCAGACATTGAATATCCCTTTGAACTTGGTGAAGTTATTAATTACACTTTGGATGGTGTATCAATATACCCAGTCAGTACAATGATACAGGTGTCCTTCCTAACTCAGTTGCTGGAGAGGAAGGAAACCGCTCAGGGATTTCACCATGAGGCAAATGGTGACTTTAAAACAGTTAGAGTTTAATGGCTGTGATAAAAGAGAAATTAGGATGGAT
This sequence comes from Salvelinus alpinus, assembly GCF_045679555.1. Taxonomy (NCBI): domain Eukaryota; kingdom Metazoa; phylum Chordata; class Actinopteri; order Salmoniformes; family Salmonidae; genus Salvelinus; species Salvelinus alpinus. The sequence goes on from NC_092109.1 coordinate 3,628,096, forward strand.
CAACAACATTGTAGTTACTCCACAATACCAACCTAAATGACAGGATGAAAAGGACGCCTGTACAGAATACAAATATTCCAAACATGTATCCTGTTTGCAACAAGGCACTAAAGTAATACTGTAAAAAATGTGGCAAAGCAATTCACTTTGTGTCCTGAATACAAAGTGTTATGTTTGGGGCAAATCCAATACAACACATAATTGAGTACCACTCTCCATATTTTCAAGCATAGTGGTGGCTGCATCAGGTTTCAGTTATGCTTGTAATCATTAAGGACTGGGGAGTTTTTCAGGATAAAAAGGAAACAGAATTGTGCTAAGCACAGGGAAATCCTAGAGGAAAACATGCTTCAGTCTGCTTTCCACCAGACACTCTGAGATTAATTCACCTTTCAGCAGAACAATAACCTAAAACACAAGGCCAAATCTACACTGGAGTTGCTTACCAAGAAGATAGTGAATGTTCCTGAGTGGCCAAGTTAGTTTTTACTAAAATCTACTTGGCAAGACCTGAAAATGGTTGTCTAGCAATGATCGACAAACAATTTGAGCTTGAAGCATTTTGAAAAGAATAATGGGCAAATGTTGCACCATCCATGTGTGGAAAGCTCTTATGCTTACCCAGAAAGACTCACAGCTGTAATTGCTGCCAAAGATGCTTCTACAAAGTTTTGACTCAAGTATTCATACACCTATGTAAATTTTTTCTTCTGTAGTCTAATTAACTGCATAGTTCCCTGTGTCGTAGGGGGAGGACCACACACCATATTATCGAAGGGCTCCAAGTTTACTTCGATATGATGGCTATTATGTATTATGTATGACTGTATGACTTTACTTACTTAAACCGTGGATGGAAATGTGGTTACTGGTATGAATAATTGCAGTCACAGTAATGTAGTGAATTGACCAAGCTGATTTAAATAACTCTGACCACACATTAGAATATTGTGTAGGCCTACTGATCTGTCCAACCAGACACTTCCTCATTGCAGACTATTTTTGGATGTCACATGTCAGAATATGTGCCAGGTGGTGGCACTGTGGTATCCTACATGGGAAACAAAAAACAGAACTAATGCATGGTGGCTCAAATGTGTGAGTCTCTTATGTTATCTACAATACATAGTTATGTAATGTACATGTACTTACAAGCTTTTAGATACAAAGGCTGTATTTACACAGGCAGCCCAATGCTAATATTTTTTCCACTAATTGGTCTTGATCAATCAGAAAAGATGAAAAAGATCTGGTCAGGAGTCCAATTAGTGAAAAAAACATCATAATTGGGTTGCCTGTGTAAATGCAGCCTTACATGATTCTTACCTGAATACATACCTTGATGTTTATTTCCTTGCTGCATGGTGTCTGATTTGATTTGCATACTAGTAACATAATTAATAGTGAACTGGGCCACTTTTTATTAGGAACCAAACTGAAGAAAGTGGACTGAAACAGGGAGGGACTTCCTGGACTTGTCCAATAAGAAACTCTCATGTGGCCTCCCGGGTGGCGCAGTGGTCTAAGGCTGTGCCACCAGAGATTCTGGGTTCGAGTCCAGGCTCTGTCGCAGCCGGCCGCGACCGGGAGGCCCATGGGGCGGCACACAATTGGCCCAGCGTCGTCCGGGTTAGGGAGGGTTTGGCCGACAGGGATATCCTTGTCTCATTGCGCACTAGTGACTCCTGTGGCGGGCCGGGCGCAGTGCACGCTGACCAGGTCGCCAGGTGTACGGTGTTTCCTCCGACACATTAGTGTGGCTGGCTTCCGGGTTGGATGGGCATTGTGTCAAGAAGTAGTGCGGCTTGATTGGGTTGTGTTTCGGGGGACGCGTGGATCTCGACTGTCACGTTCCTGACCTATTTATGTTAGTTTTTGTGTGTTAGTTGGTCAGGACGTGAGGTTGGGTGGGCATTCTATGTTATCTGTTTCTATGTTGGTTTCGGTTTGCCTGGTATGGCTCTTGATTAGAGGCAGGTGGTTTGCGTTTGCCTCTAATTAAGAGTCATATTTAGGTAGGGCATTCTCACTGTTTGTTTGTGGGTGATTGTCTCCTGTGTCTGTGTTATGTCTTACACCATACGGGATTGTTTCGGTTGTTCGTTTCGATGTAGTATGTTTCCTGTCCGTAAGTGTTACGTGTTAGTCATGTAAGTTTATGTTCAGGTTTCGTATACGTCGTTTTCTTGTTTTTGTAAATTTGAAAGTGTTTGTGTTTTCGTGTTGCCATCGTCGTATTTATAATAAAGATGGCTTATTTCCCTCAAGCTGCATTTTGGTCTGAAGATCCGTCTCTCCTCACCTCGTCCGAGGATGAGGAGAGCGACAGCCGTTACAGAATCACCCACCAACACGCTAAGACCAAGCGGCAAGGGAAAACGAAACGGAGTAAGGGACAGGAGAGAAAGGAGCAATGGACATGGGACGATGTTTTGGATGGAAAGGGTTGCTACACTTGGGAGGAGATCCTGGCTGGGAGGGATCGCCTCCCATGGGAACAGGTGGAGGCATTGAGGAGAGCAGAGGCTACCTGGGAGAGGAACCGGAGCTATGAGGGAACGCGTCTGGCACGGAAGCCAAAAAAGCCCGTGAGTAATTCCCAAAAATTTCTTGGGGGGGGGCTAGGAGATAGTGGGCCAAGGGCAGGTAGGAGACCTGCGCCCACTTCCCAGGCTTACCGTGGAGAGCGGGAGTACGGGCAGGCGCCGTGTTACGCAGTAGAGCGCACGGTGTCTCCTGTACGAGTGCATAGCCCGGTGCGGGTTATTCCACCTCCCCGCACTGGTAGGGCTAGATTGGGCATTGAGCCAGGTGTCATGAGGCCGGCTCAACGCGTCTGGTCTCCAGTGCGTCTCCTCGGGCCGGCATACATGGCACCTGCCTTACGCATGGTTTCCCCGGTTCGCCTACATAGCCCGGTGCGGGTTATTCCACCTCCCCGCACTGGTCGGGCAACCGGGAGTATTCAACCAGGTAAGGTTGGGCAAGCTCAATGCTCAAGAGTGCCAGTACGCCTCCACGGTCCGGTATTTCCGGCGCCACCTCCCCGCCCCAGCCTAGTACCTACAGTGTCTACACTACGCACTAGGCTACCAGTGCGTATCCTGAGCCCTGTTCCTCCTCCACGCACTCTCCCTGTAGTGCGTGTATCTAGCCCGGTGCCTCCAGTTCCGGCCCCACGCACTAAGCTACCAGTGCGTCTCCAGAGCCCTGAACCCACTGTATCTTCTCCCCCTACTAATCCTGATGTGCTTGTCCTCAGCCCGGCGTCACCAGTGCCGGTACCACGCATCAGGGATAGAGTAGGCTTTGAGAATACAGTGTGCCCTGTCCCTGCTCCCCGCACTAGTAGGAAGGTGCTTGTCATTAGCACGGTGCCTCCAGTTCCGGCACCACGCACCAGGTCTACAGTGCGCCATATCCGGCCAGAGCCATCCGTCTCACCAGCGCCATCTGAGCCATCCGTCTCCCCAGCGCCATCTGAGCCATCCGTCTCCCCAGCGCCATCTGAGCCATCCGTCTCCCCAGCGCCATCTGAGCCATCCGTCTCCCCAGCGCCGTCTGAGCCATCCGTCTCCCCAGCGCCGTCTGAGCCATCCGTCTGCCAGGAGCCTGCAAAGCCGCCCGTCTGCCATGAGCCTGCAAAGCCGCCCGTCTGCCATGAGCCTACAGAGCCGTCAGCCAGACAGGAGCCGCTAGAGCCATCAGCCAGACAGGAGCCGCTAGAGCCGTCAGCCAGACAGGATCTGCCAGAGCCGCCAACCAGACAGGATCTGCCAGAGCCGCCAACCAGACAGGATCTGCCAGAGCCGCCAACCAGACAGGATCTGCCAGAGCCGCCAACCAGACAGGATCTGCCAGAGCCGCCAACCAGACAGGATCTGCCAGAGCCGCCAACCAGACAGGATCTGCCAGAGCCGCCAGCGAGCCATGAGCAGCCAGAGCCGCCAGAGCGCCATGAGCCGCCAGAGCCGTCAGAGCGCCATGAGCAGCCAGAGCCGTCAGAGCGCCATGAGCAGCCAGAGCCGTCAGAGCGCCATGAGCAGCCAGAGCCGTCAGAGCGCCATGAGCAGCGAGAGCCGTCAGAGCGCCATGAGCGTCGAGAGCCGTCAGCCTGCCATGAGCGTCGAGAGCCGTCAGCCTGCCATGAGCGTCGAGAGCCGTCAGCCTGCCATGAGCGTCGAGAGCCGTCAGCCTGCCATGAGCGTCGAGAGCCGTCAGCCTGCCATGAGCGTCGAGAGCCGTCAGCCTGCCATGAGCGTCGAGAGCCGTCAGCCTGCCATGAGCGTCGAGAGCCGTCAGCCAGCCATGAGCATCGAGATTCGTCAGTCAGCCATGAGCTGTCCTTCAGCCTGAAAAGGCTGGATACCCAGAACTGCCCATCAGTCCAGAGCTGTCTCTCTGTCCGGAGCTGCCTTTCAGTCCGGAGTTGCCCCTCTATCCTAATCTCCCTCTCTATCTTCATCTATTTCTATAGTCTTATCTATCCCTCTTTCTTGATTTATCTCTCTGTCCCGGTGTTGTCATTATTAGATGTGTTATTAAGAGGATTTTGTGGGGGAAGAAAGAGGGTGGACATGCTTGGAGGGAGGAGGCTAGGATGGATTATGGTGGGGTGGGAACCGCGCCCCGAGCCTGAACCACCACCGTGGTTAGATGCCCACCCAGACCCTCCCCTAGACTTTGTGCTGGTGCGTCCGGAGTTCGCACCTTGTGGGGGGGGTACTGTCACGTTCCTGACCTATTTATGTTAGTTTTTGTGTGTTAGTTGGTCAGGACGTGAGGTTGGGTGGGCATTCTATGTTATCTGTTTCTATGTTGGTTTCGGTTTGCCTGGTATGGCTCTTGATTAGAGGCAGGTGGTTTGCGTTTGCCTCTAATTAAGAGTCATATTTAGGTAGGGCATTCTCACTGTTTGTTTGTGGGTGATTGTCTCCTGTGTCTGTGTTATGTCTTACACCATACGGGATTGTTTCGGTTGTTCGTTTCGATGTAGTATGTTTCCTGTCCGTAAGTGTTACGTGTTAGTCATGTAAGTTTATGTTCAGGTTTCGTATACGTCGTTTTCTTGTTTTTGTAAATTTGAAAGTGTTTGTGTTTTCGTGTTGCCATCGTCGTATTTATAATAAAGATGGCTTATTTCCCTCAAGCTGCATTTTGGTCTGAAGATCCTTCTCTCCTCACCTCATCCGAGGATGAGGAGAGCGACAGCCGTTACATCGACCTTCGCCTCTCCCGCTGCAACTCCGTACGGGAGTTGCAGCGATGAGACAAGACTGTAACTACCAATTGGATACCTCGTGGAGAAAAAGGGGGTACATTTTATTTATTTTTTAATAAATAATTGGTCATTGCAAAATATTGCAAAACATTTTAAAATGTTGCATGCCCTAATGAAAACGACCCTCGTTTGACTACGCCCCAAAGTATTTGGTTCCACATTGAAGCAACAACTGTGGAGAGAGGATACTGAAAGAGGATACGGTATGTGTGCTTGGTTATATGGCGAAGGAAACAAATAGAGAGACCTGTTGCACCTGAACCTTTTGGGAACCACAGTCGTTATTGAATACAAGTAATTTGTCGCTGAAGGATGCCAAATAAGTGTTTATTCTGACCCTCGAGTTTGTACTGTAGATTAGAAAACCCTTTGTCCTTTGAGAGTTGTGGTTAGTAATTTGCTGAGGGGACAGTTTTATAGTTATTTTTTCAATTGCGTCTATCGTTATAATCGTAAACATATTAAGAAATTCACTATGTTTCTCATAAACATAAGTTAAATGATCATGTCTATTTAGTGTACTCGCAGTATTAACCCTATCATTCCCTAGCAAAAATTCGCTTTTCATTTATCTGACCTTTCATTTATTTACATGTCTAACCCTTATATTTAGCCTCACAATTAAGTATTTTACTTTTTTTAAATTTTTATTCAGGACAACCAGAGCTACAAATAGAGCTGGGCATCCCCACTCAGTCCCTCTCCATTCCCATGGACGTTGGCGCACTGGACGGGCGCTCTATAGACCGGGTCACCCATGATACCACCCCCATCAACCTACGTGTGTCAGGGAACCACAGCGAGACAATCCAATTCCTGTTCTGCCACGCACATTGCCTGAAGTCAGCGCAGCCTGCACTGGACGTCTTCCTGGGAGGTGGTGTTCCGCAAGGCCCGGGCCACTTTGCTTCCGCCGCAGCAACCCTATGACAGCAGGATTTTTATTCTCCCAGTCACCACTCCGCCACGGGGACGACTGCACTCTGTGGGTCCGGAGACCAAGTATCTGGTCATGCTATTTGGCCTTACCAACGCCCCAGCTGTGTTCCAGGCTCTGGTTAATGATGTTCTCCGCGACATGTTGAACCGGTTTGTCTTTGTCTACCACGACGACATCCTTGTCTTCTCCTGTTCTGCCCAAGAACACATGCTCCACGTTCAACAGGTTCTCCAACGCCTCCTGGAGAACCAGCTTTTTGTGAAAGCAGAGAAGTGTGAATTCCACTGCTCCACCATCCCCTTCCTGGGTTACATTATTGCTGGGAGTGTACAGATGGATTCCAGGAAGGTGAGAGTGTGGTGGATTGGACCCAGCCTATGTCCAGGGTGCAGCTGCAAAGTTTCCTGGGATTCGCCAACTTTTATCTGCGCTTTATCCGAGGTTACAGCACCCTGGCTTCCCCCGTCAGCACCTCTCCCAGGGTTCCGTTCACGTGGTCCCCAACTGCTGACCAACCTTCCCGGGATCTCAAACACTGTTTCACCACAATTCCCATCTTGGTTCATCCTGACCCATCCCGCCAGTTCGTGGTGGTGGCCGTTGCTTTGGATGTCGGAGTGGGGGCTGTCCTGTCCCAGCGTTCTGCCCTGGACCTCAAGTTACATCCCTGCGCCTTCTTCTCCCATCGCCCCAGTGCCATGGAGAGGAACTACGATGTGGGGAATCGTGAGCTTCTCATGGTGAAGATGGCGTTGGAGGAGTGGAGGCACTGGCTGGAAGGGGCGGAACATCTTTTCATTGTGTGGACCGACCACAAGAACCTGGAATGTCTCCGCACAGCCAAGCGTCTCAATTCCAGGCAAGCTAGGGGGGCCCTGCTTTTCACCCAGTTCAACTTCTCCCTCTCATATCAATGCACGATCTATGCACAGAACAAGACTCCTCGGCACACTCCGGCTGGTCTCCTTCAACCTCTGCCTGTCCCTCACCATCCCTGGTCTCACACATCTCTGGACTTTGTCACGGGTCTCCCCCCGTCTGATGGCAACACCGCCATCCTGACAGTAGTGGACCAATTTTTCATTCCTCTCCCCAAGCTACCCTCTGCCAAAGAGATGGCCCATGGACTCCCAGTGGACATGGTCTCCGACCGGGGTCCTCAGTTCTTGTCCCGGTTCTGGAAGGCGATCTGCACACTCATTGGATAGTCAGCCAGCCTGTCTTTCCACCCCCAGTCCAACGGTCAGTCAGAGCGAGCCAACCAAGACCTGGATACGACTCTTCGCTGCCTGGTCTCTGTCAACGCCACCACCTGGAGCCTGGTCGGCCCTTCTTAAGACCACCTCCATATATCGACGACAAGCGGACCGCCACCGGACCCCGGCTCCCTGGTATCGTCTCGGGCAGAAGGTATGGCTGTCCACCCGGGATCTGCCTCTCCGGGTGGTGTCCCGCAAACTTTCCCCCCGGTTTATCGGCCCTTTCCCCATCTCCAAGGTCATTAGCCCTTCTGCTGTTTGTCTTCTGTTGCCCCGTACCCTCCATATACATCCCACTTTTCATGTGTCTAGACTCAAACCCATGTCTCACAGCCCTTTCCAGGCCCACCCCTCTCCCCCATCTCATCGAAAGCCAACACGGTGAGGCATCTCCTGAATGTTTGACCTCGGGGCAGGGGATTCCAGTACCTGCTTGACTGGGAGGGTTATGGCCCGGAGGAGAGGTGCTGGGTCCCCGCTAGGGACATCCTGGACCCAGGCCTCATCGCTGATTTCCAATGCCGGCACCACGGTCAACCAGGTATGAGCCCAGGTAGGACACCAGGTGGCATCCCTAGAGGGGGGGGGGGGGGGGTACTGTCACACCCTGATATGTGTCACCTGTCTTTGTGCTTGTCTCCACCCCCCCTCCAAGTGTCACCCATTATCCCCAATGTATTTATACCTGTGTTCACTGTTTGTCTGTTGCCAGTTTGTTTTGTTCGTCAAGCCTACCAGCGGTTTTCCCCTTACTCTGTCTCTAGTTCCTGTTTTCTAGTTTTGACCATTCTGCCTGCCCTGAGCCTGCCGTTCTGTACTTTGTCACACCACACTGGATTATTGACCTCTGCTTGCCCTGACCCAGAGACTGCCTGCCGTTCTGTGCCTTTTGGGACTGATCTGGATTACCGACCTCTGCCAGTCGTTTTGCCTACCCCCAGTTCTAGTAATAAACTTTTGTTACTTCGACACTGTCTGCATCTGGGCCTTCCCTAAAACGTGTTAATTCTAGACACTATATCCTGGGATTACATATGATCCTCTATGTAGAAGAACCCCTTACCTTTGTTGGAATCGGCTAAACTTTGATCATTGAGATAGTAAATGAATGATAGGAAATGAAAGAGACTGGGTTTTATGTCAGAAGTAAATGGTTCTCTGAAGAAAGACAGATGGCTTCGGAATGTGTTGGGGGGGAGAGCAACGTGTGAAACAGGGGAGACAGATGGACATCTGTAGATTAGATGAAGGAGGGGTTGAGGTCAGGAGGTGAGGACAGATAATAAAGGTTTGTTATCCTGTTACGCTCTTCATTAGCTTCCTGTGGAGCCATAAAATGTAAGGATTGGAGAGAAGAGCAGTGTTTTACGTAGGATGTATATAACTGTGATTTGAGAAATGGTTTGCTGTCTGATCACAGCTGTACAGAATCTTTGGGAAGAATTAAACTTGGTTAAAGCTTCTCAAGTATCCGTGAGTTATTTACTCAGAAAAATAAGAACCTAACACCTTCTAACGACTCTTGTGAAGCATTGGATTTGTAATCACACAGACTAATAGTAGGTGCCAACGGATGCAGAAGAAATGTACAAGTCTGTAGCTCAAACACACAATGTTTTAAAGGTGTTAGAAAGCCTAAATCACACCAGTGCAATGGTGGGACTCATTGCATTATAAAAAATAGAGTTGTACACTCTGTATATAAACTCCCAGTAATTTATTGGGTAAATCACCAACGTTTCAGCATCATTTTGCCTTCTTTAATATCTTTAGATGTTTTCAGTTGAAGCGCCTGTTAAATAAATGAAAATAAAGGTCATTTAACGTGTCTATTCTAACCTGTGAATGATCAATCGATGACACCCATCTGTAAAACCTTTCCTGTTGTTAGGTACAGTATGTTACCGTACACTGTTGTTTTTACCGTAATTTACAGGTAAGTTACCGTAAAACAGCAGTACAGCGCAATACTGTAAGGTTTTTACAATAATTGCAATGAATTAATAAATTCAATTCATTGAAGGGAGATGGGGTTAGATGAATGTACAAATGTACCATATTAATCGCGTTCTCATTACAGTGTAATATTCAGTCTAAATAATTTAGAATATCATAACAAGTCAATAAATGTGAGTTTTAAAATTAATAAAGACTTGCTAAAGTGCCAAGATTCTGCATTTTGACATGTTCCTCTGTGAAACCTCTGACTTCCTTGAATATTTTAACCCTCTTAACCCTAGCTAAGTTATTTTAGTTTCTTTTTGACCATTTTAATTTAAAACAATCATGGTAAGGTACTTAATTGTGACCAACCGGCTCAAAATCGGTCTTATGTAGCAAAATTTGAAATTGTGTTTTTTACAGTGGATAAAAGTAGCGACTCTGAGCTACAAAATGGTATCATTTTTTTTAGGAACAATGGGAAAGTAATTCTTCTTTGAAAGTTGATAAACTTGGAAACTCACTTTTGAGAAAATGGCCTTTGAATGTTTTGGCACCTAATAGAGAGCTCTCCTTTGTCTACACCCGTTCACCATTGTTCACACCCTCTTAAGCCAGCCCCACCCATCTCTTTAAGGATTCACATGTGAGGTTATGTGCTAAACAGTGAGTAGTGTAGTAAAGATTAAAACTAAAAGTGGTAAAAGTAGTAGCCTACAATAAGGAAAAATGTAATGTATACAAAGTGTCCAGATAAAAATATTAGATGACGCTTACCCAGACACACTTGTCTAAATTGATTGGTCATGTGAAAGAAATGCTATAACCCGCATCCACATCCAGTGGTGGAAAAAGTACTAAATTAGTATTTGGTTTTAAAAATACTTAAGTATCAAAAGTAAAAGTATATATAATTTCAAATTCCTTATATTAAGCAAACCAGACGGCACAAATTTCTGTCCTTTTTTTTAATTGACAGATAAACATAATTTACAAATGAAGCATTTGTGTTTAGTGAGTCTGGCAGTTCAGATGCAGTAGGGATGTTCTCTTGATAAGTCTGTGAATTGGACAATTTTCCTGTCAAAATGTAACGAGTACTTTTGTGTTTAACCTGTCTATGACTGGCTAGTTCCGCTAGCGGAACTAGCGGAACCCCTCGCCAACAGCCAATGAAATTGCAGGGCACCAAATACAAATCAACAGAAATCTCATAAATCAAATTTCTCAAACATACAAGTATTAGGCACCATTTTAAAGATAACATTCTCGTTAATCCAGCCACAGTCTCTGATTTCAAAAATGCTTTACAGCGAAAGCTCCACAAACGATTATGTTAGGTCACCACCAAGTCACAGAAAAACACAGCCGTTTTTCCCGCCAAGAGAGGAGTCACAAAAAGCACAAATAGAGATAAAATTAATCACTAACCTTTGATGATCTTCATCAGATGACACTCATAGGACTTCATGTTACACAATACATGTATGTTTTGTTCAGTAAAGTTCATATTTATATCTAAAAATCTAATTTTACATTGGCGTGTTACGTTCAATAGTTCCAAAACGAGCCACATGAATTTACAGAAATGCTCATTATAAATGTTGATGAAAATACGTGTTATACATGGAAATATAGATAAACTTCTCCTTAATGCAACCGCTGTGTCAGATTTCAAAAAAACATTAGGGAAAAAGCATAATCTGAGTACGGCGCGCAGAGCCCAAAACAGCAAAAATAAATATCCGCCATGTTGCGCCGTCAACATTAGTCTGAAATAATATTTATAATGCTAACTTACCTTTGACGATCTTCATCAGAATGCACTCCAAGGAATCCCAGTTCGACAATAAATGTTTGATTTGTTCCATGAAGTCCATCAATTATGTCCAAATAGCTTCTTTTGTTAGGGCGTTTGGTAAACAAATCCAAATGCACGTTCAGATCCAGTCGGCCAAAAAGTTCAAAAAGTTATTTTACAGGTCGTAGAAAAATGTCAAAATAAGTATAGAATCAATCTTTAGGATGTTTTTATCATAAATGTTCAATAATGTTCCAACCGGAGAATTCCATTGTCTGTAGAAAAGCAATGGAACGAGAGCTACCTCTCATGTGAAATGCGCATGACTGAGAACGAGGCTGCTGCCAGACCCCTTAGTCAAACAGCTCTCATCCGGCCCCCCTTCACGGTAAAAGCCCGAAACAACATCCTAAAGACGGTTGACATCTAGTGGAAGCCTTAGGAAGTGCAACATAACCCATATCCCACTGTGTATTCGATAGGGTCTGAGTTCAAAAACTACAAACCTCAGATTTCCCATTTCCTGTTTGGATTTTTTCTCAGGTTTTTGCCTGCCATATGAGTTCTGTTATACTCACAGACATCATTCTAACAGTTTTAGAAACTTCAGAGTGTTTTCTATCCAATACTACAAATAATATGCATATATTAGCATCTGGGACTGAGTAGTTGGCAGTTTACTCTGGGCACGCTTTTCAACCAAACGTGAAAAGGAAGATTAAACTACCAACGGGACATTAAAAACTGCAATACAGTTGAAGTCAGAAGTTTACATACACTTTGGTTGGAGTCATTAAAACACATTTTTCAACCACTCTACAAATTTCTTGTAGAGATTTCTTGTTGGCAAGTCTGTTAGGACATCTACTTTGTGCATGACACAAGTACTTTTTCCAACAATTGTTTACAGACAGATTATTTCACTTATAACTCACTGCATCACAATTCCAATGGGTCAGAAGTTTACATACACTAAGTTGACTGTGCCTTTAAACAGCTTGGAAAATTCCAGAAAATTATGTCATGGTTTAGAAGCTTCTGATAGGCTAATTGAGATCATTTGAGTCAATTGGAGGTGTACCTGTGGATGTATTTCAAGGCCTACCTTCAAACGCAGTGCCTCTTTGCTTGACATCATGGGAAAATCAAAAGAAATAAGCAAAGACCTCAGAAAAATACATTTTAGACCTCCACAAGTCTGGTTCATCCTTGGGAGCAATTTCCAAACGCCTGAAGGTACCACGTTCATCTGTACAAACAGTAGTACGCAAGTATAAACACCATGGGACCACGCAGCCATCATACCGCTCAGGAAGGAGACGCGTTCTGTCACCTAGAGATGAACGTACTTTGGTGCGAAAAGTGCAAATCAATCCCAGAAAAACAGCAAAGGACCTTGTGAAGATGCTGGAGGGAACAGGTACAGAAGTATCTATATCCACAGTAAAACGAGTCCTATATCGACATAACCTGAAAGGCCGCTCAGCAAGGAAGAAGCCACTTCTCCAAAACCGCCATAAAAAAGCCAGACTGCGGTTTGCAACTGCAAATGGGGACAAATGGAGAAATGGGGACACATGGAGAAATGTCCTCTGGTTTGATGAAACAAAAATAGAACTGTTTGGCCATAATGACCACTGTTATGTTTGGAGGAAAAAGGGGGATGCTTGCCAGCCGAAGAACACCATCCCAACCGTGAAGAACTGGGGTGGAAGCATCATGTTGTGGGGGTGCTTTGCTGCAGGAGGGACTGGTGCACTTCACAAAATAGATGGCATCACGAGGCAGGAAAATAATGTGGATATATTGAAGCAACATCTCAAGACATCAGTCAGGAAGTTAAAGCTTGGTCGCAAATGGGTCTTCCAAATGGACAATGACCCCAAGTATACTTCCAAAGTTGTGGCAAAATGGCTTAAGGATAACAAAGTCAAGTTATTGGAGTGGCCATCACAAAGCCTTGACCTCAATCCTATAGAAAATGTGTGGCCAGAACTGAAAAAGCGTGTGCGAGCAAGGAGGCCTACGAACCTGACTCAGTTACTCCAGCTCTGTCAGGAGGAATGGGCCAAAATTCACCCAACTTATTATGGGAAGCTTGTGGATGGCTAACTGAAACGTTTGACCCAAGTTAAATAATTTAAAGGCAACGCTACCAAATACTGTATGTAAACTGACCCACTTTGAATGTGATGAAAGAAATTCAAGCTGAAATAAATAATTCTCTCTACTATTATTCTGACATTTCACATTCTTAAAATAAAGTGGTGATCCTAACAGTGTTACGTTCGTTATAAGGATCGGACCAAGGCGCAGCGTGGTATGCGTACATTCTTATTTATTAAAAGAATGAACACTGAACAAACTAACAAAATAACAAAACGAAATGTGAAGCTATACAAACGAGTGCTGACAGGATCCCACAACAGAAAGTGGGAAACAGGGCTGCCTAAATATGATCCCCAATCAGAGACAACGATAAACAGCTGTCTCTGATTGGGAATCATATCAGGCCAACATAGAAATACAAAATCCCTAGACCTACAACAACCCTAGACATACAACACTAGAGTACCCACTCTAGTCACACCCTGGCCTAACCAAAATATATAGAAAACAGAGATCTAAGGACAGGGCGTGACAGTACTCCCCCCTTAAAGGTGCGGACTCTCGGCAGCAAACCTGAACCTATAGGGGAGGGTCCGGGAGGGCATCTACCTTCGGTGGTGGCTCCAGTTCTGGACGCAGCCCCAACCTCCTTACGCTGATCCCTCCGCTTTTGTAGAACCGGACCGTGGATCATCGCCGGAGGCCCCGGACTGGGGACCGTCGCTGGAGGTTCCGGACTGTGGCTTATCGTCGGAGGTTCCGGACTGTGGCCCGTCGCCGGAGGTTCCGGACTGTGGCCCGTCGCCGGAGGTTCCGGACTGGGAACTGTCGCCGGTAGCTCTGGACTGTGGAGACGCACTGGAGGTCTGATGCGTGGTGCCGGCACTGGTGGTACCAGGCAGGGGATACGCACCTCCGGGCGAGTGCGAGGAGCAGGAACAGGACGTACTGGACTGTGGAGGCGCACTGGAGATCTGGAGCGTAGAGCTGGCACAATGCGTCCTGGTTGGATGCTCACTTGAGCCCGGCAAGTGCAGGGCGCCAGCACAGGACGCACTGGGCTGTGCAGACGCACCAGAGACACAGTACGCAGAGCCGGCGCAGGATATCCTGGTCCAAGGAGGTGTACTGGAGACCAGGAGCGCTGAGCCGGCACCAGCCATCCTGGCTGGATGCCCATTCTAGCCCGGCAAATGCGAGGAGCTGGAATAGAGCGCACCGGGCTATGAATGCGAACTGGAGACACCGTGCGCATCACTGCTTAACACGGTGTCTGACCAGTCACAGGCTCCCCACGGTAAGCACGAGGAGTTGGCTCAGGTCTCCAACCTGACTCAGCCAATCTCCCCGTGTGCCCCCCAAACATTTTTTTTATGGGGCTGCCTCTCGTGCTCTCGTTGGTACAACTCCTCGTAATTTCGCTGTTCCGCTTTCGCTGCCTCTATCTCCTTCTTAGGAAGGCGATACTCCCCAGCCAGCGTCCAGGGTCCTGCTCCATCCAAAATCTCCTCCCAGGTCCATTCCTCCTGAACACGCTGCTTGGTCCATTTTTGGTGGGTTCTTCTGTCACGTTCGTTATAAGGATCGGACCAAGGCGCAGCGTGTTGTGCGTACATTCTTATTTTTTTTTTAAATGAACACTGAACAAACAAAACGAACCGTGAAGCTATACAAACGAGTGCTCACAGGCAACTACACATAGACAAGATCCCACAACAGAAAGTGAGAAACAGGGCTACCTAAATATGATCCCCAATCAGAGACAACGATAAACAGCTGTCTCTGATTGGGAACCATATCAGGCCAACATAGAAATACAAAACCCCTAGACCTACAACAACACTAGACATACAAAATCCTAGACATACAAAACCCTAGACATACAACACTAGAGTACCCACCTTAGTCACACCCTGACCTAACCAAAATATATAGAAAACAGAGATATCTAAGGTCAGGGCGTGACAAACAGACCTAAGACAGGGATTTTTACTCTGATTAAATGTCAGGAATTGTGAAAAACTGAGTTTAAATGTATTTGGCTGAGGTGTATGTAAACTTCCGACTTCAACTGTAAATACAAAAGAAAATTGTCACAACTTCCGCCGAATCGGTCCCTCTCCTTGTTCGGGCGGTGTTCGGCGGTCGACGTCACCGACCTTCTAGCCATCTCTGATCCATTTTCCATTGGTTTTGTCTTGTCTTCCTTCACACCTGGTTCCAATCCCATCAATTACATGTTGTGTATTTAACCCTAAGTTTCCCCTCATGTCCTTGTCGGAGATTGTTTATTGTAAGTGTTTGTGAACGTCTGTACTATTGTGCGTCGCGTTATGTTACCCGTTGATTTTTATTATTATGTTTTCCGGTGTTTTTTTTGTTGTAATAAACTGCGCCGTTGGAAACACAATTATTTCTCTCCGGCGTCTGACTTCTCTGCCGCCAGTTAAACACCCCTTATAAAAACCAGGTAGTGAGTGCATAGGCTACTTGCGGCATATGGGATATGCTCTTCCTCATTATTATTTGTGATTGTTCAACATGGAATTGTAACAGATGTGATTAAATGGAGTCCACAAATATTCTTACTGCAGTGTGTTTCTTTAATTCTCAACCTTTATGTTGCTTTTGTCAGTAAGAATGTCAAGCATGTCAATTTAATCACATGAAGGACAAAACACTCACTGTACAGAAAAGGATTAGACTATATCCAGTGCATTCGGTAAGTATTCAGACCCCTTGACTTTTTCCACATTTTATTACGTTACAGCCTTATTCTAAAAGGGATTACATTTGTTTTTACCCCGCATAATGACGAAGCAAAAACAGTTTTTCAGACATTTAAAAACAGAAATACCTTATTTACAAAAATAAAACAATGGGTTTGAATACTTTCCGAAAGCACTGTATGTTACTGGGTAAACAATAAGAAAAGGATTAGACTATACATGTACATCAGTTCACATAGGTTATCGGGTAAACAATATGCCAACCAATATACCAAACAGTCAAATGCACTTGGTATTGACCCCACGACTGGTGTCTGGGGTAATTACTCAGTCAGGGGCCGGTTTCCTACACACAAATTAAGCTTCTAAAATTGCCAGTGTAGAAATCCCCTAACATAACCGATGTGTAGCCTACAATATGTCTAACACTTAATAGACAATTCACACATTGGAATTTGTTTGGTGACAACAATATTACAGACAAGACGAATTGTAGGCTATAACATGGGACACAACATCACAGTAACATCTAGATAAATATATTAGCTATATTGTAGGATATTTCATTTATGTTAGAAATTTGGAGTACATGTAGGCCTGCGTAATTATATTGTAAGGATGGAAGGATGAACATGTATTTAAGCTCTAAATAGTCATCCACCCAAAACAGTAAACATACATCAATAATAACCAATCATAGGTGGCGACACCAACCATTTATGAGCATGTAGTGCCTTTTGATTCCAAAAAACAGAAGGTTGTCTCCCATATTGCTTTGGCTCCGACTTCATGTTGCAGTTGGTGAGGAACAACTGCAGAAATGTCCAGTCAAAAGTTCCTAACTTTAGATCACATGGTTGTTGTAAAGGTCATGCAGTCGACTTGTAGCCAAGATTATGTCTTTCCTTCCTAACAATGGGAATCGTTGTCCACAAAGCGGCATGGCGAGCTGTCTAGCTCCCGCCTGTCCTTTCTTTGGATTGGTGGATACATCTCATTATTGTAATACTTTTTTGAATATTCGGGTTGTTGACGTCAACTGCCTGTATTCAATGGAGAGAGATGCTATGCCACTAGCCTCATGCAATGAATATGCATAGCCATCACAGGTCCTACTTATATCAGTACACTCGTAAACACGTAAGCAGTACGAAACTTCTATTCGATCAACTAAAGCTTACGTAGCAAATAAACTCTCTCATTGAACTCCATACCAAAACTCCTTGCTTGGTGGGCGAAACGAGGATAAAAAAAACGCCACCTGCTAGAGTGAGACAGATTTTCCACCGAGGTGGGCCTCTATTCCTCTTCCTCTCTGCATGTAGTCAAGTCAGACAATGTTTATACACATGATGCAACACACTTTGAAAGGTGGTGAACAACGTTGGTTTAAGTCTTGATAAAAGTGATCCGCTTGAACCAAGAGGCCAGGGTTCCGGTGTAGAAGCACGGTTTGAACGGCTCCTATAGTTTTGCTTCGGTACTGCAGTTTAAAACTGACGCCAGGCCCAGAAAGACCATTTCCATAGATGGCCACATAGAGAAGTCAGATTTGAAAATTCCTACTGAGACACTTTAGTCATCACCTTTGTGCACAAAACGTCCATTGAGTTATTCAAATAATTATCGATGAGTCCAATTTTTTCCCCATCACTCACAGCCAATGTCTGCCATGTTTTTGGATTACCTAATCGCTGCAATTTGGATATAGTTGAACCATGAATCAGGGTGTGCAAGCCTGAGTAGATTACCTTGAAAACAAAGGTCGGACAACTTGGATACGGTCTCCAGCTGTTATTATACCTCAGTGGCTTGGATTATCCAATGTCTTTAACCCTTAGTGTGCCCTGGGTGTTTTCAGCTGCCAGTGGTTTGTACCTATTTATTGTTTAACTTTCTTTGCAGTTTAAAAATAAATTTACAACATTATTCTCAGTCATTGTGTTAAGCCTTTTGAAGTCGTATCACATGCTGACAGCCTTAAACAGGAGTCACTTATCATTGTCAACCTTCTTTGAAAGTTGATCTAACATTTTAGATGAGATAAAGTCATTGCCTAAAATTACTCAAAATACGCCAATTTATGCGCATTTTAAGGTATGCAGGCTAAATGTCACTGTTCTATCGCTCCTCCCGCCCGACACTCCCCCAATTACCTACTTCCCCTCTTCCATAGAACCTAATAAGTGATCAACTCCAGGACAGAAAATGGCGACGGAGGGGAGCCGGACCTCGTCGTCGGGAATGTATGAATCGAATAACGGCACAAACGTTGGAAGTGGTCCTCAGGGAAACTCAAACACTCCTGGTCTTCCAAGCTGTCCCGGTAAGGCGAAGAGTAGTACCGGGGAAAACTCGCAATGGAGACGTAAAGAGCTACGGAAAGTCCGAAGTGTGGATCTGGATAAGCCTGAGTCGCTGCTCCTGTCTCCCGAGACGGGGACTGCTCC
Source organism: Salvelinus alpinus (assembly GCF_045679555.1). Classification (NCBI taxonomy): domain Eukaryota; kingdom Metazoa; phylum Chordata; class Actinopteri; order Salmoniformes; family Salmonidae; genus Salvelinus; species Salvelinus alpinus. The sequence goes on from NC_092109.1 coordinate 3,646,606, forward strand.
GATATCAGTGCAGCTGCACTTGTCTATATCCTCGCCTGGTGCGGTCCAGGCTACTTTATTAGAGCAAACTCACTACATTCAGCAGAGCAACTCATTAACTGATCACCCTGTCTCAGATAACGCTCAGGAATTGTTGAACACTTATTTAAAAAACAGCAGCGACCATCTCAGTCCCGATAATGGTGCTACCCGAACTTCAAAAGAAGTGAGCGCTACACAAAATAGGTAAGGTTTATGAGATTGGCTCTTGTGCATGGATTTTTGATGATCATTAATACTTTGTTGGTTGCATTCTGTCAGTTACAGACATAACAGCTTGTAAAAAAAATATCCTCATCTTAACTTCGATTTATTGAATTCAAGTGCGTATTTACTGTAAAGCATGACAGTAAACGTGTTATTGGTTTATAAATTATGAATTAATAATGATTATGCTTAGGCTATTTATATATTATAATTATTCAAACGCATATCCCAATTCCAAGACCAGATAATTTAAGGTCTGAAATTCTCCATCTCTAACCCAGTAGAACTTTTTGTGTAAACTATAGAGGCAAAAGTGATACTTTTCACTGCCTATTTACAGATGTTTCATAGCAGCACTAGGTTGCACTAGCAATTGGTTGTCTGCGAGTAAGATATTTAAATGTCATAACATTACACTGAGAACGTAGGTGAAAAGCAAACAATATTTAAATAGAATTGTTTTATTTATAAACATTTTGGATTGAAATAATTTCTGTATGACAAACTCAGATTTGTAGCAGGTCACGTGTTTCAAGCCGGTATTCCAATTCTACTGTTGATCCTTTGCTATGCAATGTTCTGCCGTTCAAATAAATGTACACACACACTACATTATATCTCTCAAACTGTCATAATAATGTTACTAATTTACTCCTTGTTTTGTAATGGTTGTCATAAAAAAATGAGTCAACTTCTAGGTGTTTATTTTTGGGAGTAGTGTTTAACAATCAACATCTTAGTGTCAGTTATGGTTCCAGGTTAATTTACAGGGCATGCTTAGGCTCCCTGAAAATGTAACTTCTGTGTACCTTTACAGAAGGAAGAGCCTTGGTTAATGAGTGATATATAGTGCATAGATCATTGAACATAATCACATGAGAAAGACAAGAGTCGCCCTGGATGAATGACAGCTTTTTTAGAAAAGAAAGATTGTGAGACGACAATTTGCTGCAACATGAGACGTTGGCTTTTGGAACTGTGCGTATAATGAAAGATGAATAGGATGTTGGAAGCTAAAGAAATGGATGGAAAGAGAGCTGGATTCCGTTGTGGCGTTTCTTGTCCGGGATAATGGGCCAAGGCAGAACATCAGTATCCCCTCACCGCACAAATGTAGAATTCCAACAACCAACTGAAACCGCATTCACCGAGACCCACTATTGGACCTCAGAGGCCCAAACCTTTTTCTGACACAATCGTTTCCAGGTTGACCTTTAGTCCTCTCTCCGCTGATCCTTTAGAAACAACACAATGAAATATACAGAACATTTGGACATTTCTGTATTATTACAAGTTAACAGAACAGCATTCCTAATTGTAAGCAGCGTACAGAAATGTTGGTCATTTCACTAACCACGTTTCCATCCACAGCTTTAAGCGAGTAAAGTCATGCTGTTTAAAAAACAAAAAAACAACAGCTGTGATGGAAACAGGAAGATTCGGTACAGTTTGAATTAATGCTGACAGATAATTTGTTTGTTCGACAAGGTGGGATCTTTTTGTCTGTAAAATGATTTATGTGAGAAATGGTGTTGGAAACGCCTTTGTGTGCAAATGTTGACCTCATTTACATCATATCGAAGTACATTTGGAGTCACCCGATGATGTGGTCCTCCCACTACAACTCGGGAACCATGCAGTTTATTAGGCAACAAATGAAATAAGTTACGATGAACTTCACAGGGTGGTGAAAGTGCATTGTGATGAGCTTGATGCTCCTTTCCAATAAACATCGAGGGTCTTATTCTGGTGGCATGATGATCGATGCTTGACTGCCATTTGACAAATGCAGTGCCTCTAGAAAGTATTCACACCCCTTGACTTATTCTACATTTTGTTGTGTTACAGCCTGAATTCAAAATGGATGACATTTCTCACCCCTTGCTACACATAATAATACCCAAAAATGACGAAGTGAAAACATATTTTTTGAGATATTAGCAAATTGATTGAAAATGAAATACAGAAATGTCTCATTTACATAAGTATTCACACCCCTGAGTCAATACACGTTAGAATCATCTTTGGCAGTGATTACATCTGTGAGTCTTTCTGGCTAAGTCTCTTAAGTGCTTTGCACACCTGGATTGTAACAGCCCTAGGAGTGCCCTGCGGTTAAATGCTTCTGGTACAAAGTTATAAAATTAATTTTGAAGTGCATGAATGTAAATATTCAATGCTTTGCTTCTACTACTTTACTTAACGTTGGTGGCTCCTTGAATCTCTCAATCAATCATAAACAGTTACTGCTGGCAGGCAGCAGTGCTGCCAAGAAATATGTTGGCTCTTAGATGGCAATCACCCCACTCTCTCTGTGGATTCGCCAGTGGATACAATTACTATTATAAGTTATAACATTAGAATTATCGACAGTGAGAATTAATGGTGTTAGTCAAGGACCAATTGAGCCCAGGACAAATATATTTGACTCTGTAAAGAATAATCTCAGTTAAAGCCCAACACATACAAATAAACAATCTATACTGAACAAAAATATAATCGCAACATGTAAAGTGTTGGTCCCATGTTTCATGAGCCGAAATAAGACATACCAGAAGTGTTCCATACGTGCAAAAAGCATTTTTTTCAAATTTTGTGCACACATTTGTTTACATCCCTGTTAGTGAGAATTTCTCCTTTTGCCAAGATAATCCATCCACCTGACAGGTGTGGCATATCAAGAAGCTGATTAAACAGCATGATCATTACACAGGTGCACCTTGTGCTGGGGACAAAAGGACAGTCTAAAATGTGCTGTTTTGTCACAATGCCGCAGATGTCTCAAGTTTTGAGGAGTGCAATTGGCGTTCTCTGTTGCCAGAGAATTTAATGTTCATTTCACTACCATAAGCCGCCTCCAACGTCGTTTTTTGGAGAATTTGGCAGTACATCCAACCGGCCTCACAACCGCAGACCATGTGTAACCACGCCAGCCCAGGACCTCCACATCTGGCTTCTTCACCTGCAGAATTATCTGATACCTGCCACCTGGACAGCTGATAAAACTGAAGAGTATTTCTGTCTGTAATAAAGTGCTTTTGTGGGGAAAAACTCATTCTGATTGGCTGGGCCTGGCTCCCAAGTGGGTTTGGCCTATGCCCTTCCAGGCCCACCAATGGCTGCGCCTTTGCCCAGTCATGTGACATTCATAGATTCGGGCCTAATGAATTTATTTCAATTGACTGATTTCCTTAAATGAACTGTAACTCAATAAAATGTTGAAAATGTGTACAGCATTTACACTGAGTGTACAAAATATGAAGATCACCTTCGTAATATTTAGTTGCAATCCCCCCCCCCCCCCATGTTGACTCCAATACTTTCCACAGTTGTGTCAAGTTGGCTGGATGTCCCTTGGGTGGTGGACGATTCTTGATTAACACGGAAAACTGTTGAGCGTGAGAAATCTAGCAGCGTTGCAGTTCTTGACATACTCAAGCCGGTGCACCTGGCACCTGCTACCATACCCCCTTCAAAGGCACTTAAATATTGTGTCTTGCCCATTCACCCTCAGAATGGCACAGAATGGTGTGACTAGGGTGGGTGATCTAGTGTGTTGATTTCTATGTTGGCCTGGTATGGTTCCCAATCAGAGGCAGCTGTTTATCGTTGTCGCTGATTGGGGATCATATTTAGGCAGCCATTTCACCACTGTGTTTTGTGGGATCTTGTTTTCGTGTTGATGCCTGTGAGCTCTACAGAACGTCACGTTTCGTTGCTCTTTATTGTTTTTGTTAGTTTCAATTAATAAACATGTGGAACTCTACGTATGCTGCGCCTTGGTCCTAGTATGATTACCACGACGATCGTGACAGAGAGACACCAAAAAACGACTTAAGTAGTACTTTAAAGTATTTTTACTTAAGTACTTTATAACACTGATGTCATGGAAAGAGCAGGTGTTCTTAATGTGTTGTACACTCAGTGTATATACTGTATATACTTCAGAAAGTATTCATACCCCTTGACCTATTCCACATTTGGTTGTGTTACAGCCTGAATTCCAAATGGATTCAATATTATTTTGGTCTCACCCATCTATACACAATAGCTCATAATGACAAAGTGCAATTTTTTTTTATATTTTTTTTGCAAATGTATTGAATGAAATAAAGAAATATCTTATTTACATAGGTATTCACCCCCCTGAATCAATACGTTGTAAAGGCATTTTTGGCAGGGATCACAGCTGTGAGTCTTTCTGGTTAAGTCTAAGAGCTTTCCACACCTTGATTGTGCAACATTAGCACATTATTATTTTCAAATAGCTCTGTCAAATTGGTTGTTGATCATTGCTAGACAACCATTTTCAGGTCTTGCCATAGATTTTCAAGTAGATTGAAGTCATAACTGTAACTCGGCCACTCAGGAACAGACTGAACCAGGTTTATCTGTAGGATTTTGCCTGTGCTTAGCTCCATTCCATTCATGTTTTTATCTTGAAACTCCCCAGTCCTTAACAACTACAGTCATGGCCAAAGGTTTTGAGAATGACACAAATATGAATTTTCACCAAGTCTGCTGCCTCAGTTTCTATGATGGCAATTTGCATATACTCCAGAAGGTTATGAAGAGTGATCAAATGAATTGCAATTAATTGCAAAGTCCCTCTTTGCCATGCAAATGAACTGAATCCCCCAAAAAACATTTCCACTGCATTTCAGCCCTGCCAAAAAAGGACCAGCTGACATCATGTCAGTGATTCTCTCGTTAACACAGGTGTGAGTGTTGACGAGGACAAGGCTGGAGATCACTCTGTCATACTGATTGAGTTTGAATAACAGACTGGAAGCTTCAAAAGGAGGGTGGTGCTTGGAATCCTTGTTCTTCCTCTGTCATACATGGTTACCTGCAAGGAAAAACGTGCCGTCATCATTGCTTTGCACAAAAATGGCTTCACAGGCAAGGATATTGCTGCCAGTAAGATTGCACCTAAATCAACCATTTATCGGATCATAAAGAACTTCAAGGAGAGCAGTTCAATTGTTGTGAAGAAGGCTTCAGGGCGCCCAAGAAAGTCCAGCAAGTGCCAGGACCGTCTTCTAAAGTTGATTCAGCTGCGGGATCGGGGCACCATCAGTACAGAGCTTGCTCAGGAATGGCAGCAGGCAGGTGTGAGTGCATCTGCATGCACAGTGAGGCAAAGACTTTTGGAGGATGGCCTGGTTTCAATAAGGGCAGCAAAGAAGCCACTTCTCTGCAGGAAAAACATCAGGGACAGACTGATATTCTGCAAAAGGTACAGGGATTGGACTGCTGAGGACTGGGATAAAGTCATTTTCTCTGATGAATCCCCTTTCCGATTGTTTGGGGCATCCGGAAAAAAGCTTGTCCTCAGAAGACAAGGTGAGCGCTACCATCAGTCCTGTGCCATGCCAACAGTAAAGCATCCTGAGACCATTCATGTGTGGGGTTGCTTCTCAGCCAAAGGAGTGGGCTCACTCACAATTTTGCCTAAGAACACAGCCATGAATAAAGAATGGTACCAACACATCCTCTGAGAGCAACTTCTCCCAACCATCCAGGAACAGTTTGGTGACGAACAATGCCTTTTCCAGCATGATGGAGCACCTTGCCATAATGCAAAAGTGATAACTAAGTGGCTCGGGGAACAAAACATCGTTATTTTGGGTCCATGGCCAGGAAACTCCCCAGACCTCAATCCCATTGAGAACTTGTGGTCAATCCTCAAGAGGCGGGTGGACAAACAAAAACCCACAAATTCTGACAAACTCCAAACATTGATTATGCAAGAATGGGCTGCCATCAGTCAGGATGTGGCCCAGAAGTTAATTGACAGCATGCCAGGTCCTTGCAGAGATCTTGAAAAAGAAGGATCAACACTGCAAATATTGACTCTTTGCATCTACTTCATGTAATTGTCAATAAAAGCCTTTGACACTTATGAAATGCTTGTAATTATACTTCAGTATTCCATAGTAACATCTGACAAAAATATCTAAAGACACTGAAGCAGCAAACTTTGTGGAAATTAATATTTGTGTCATTCTCAAACCTTTTGGCCACGACTGTACAATCATACCCATGACATGATGCAGTCACCATTATGCTTGGAAATATAGAGAGTGGTACTCAGTAATGTGTTGTACACAAACATAACACTTTATATTCAGGACAAAAAGTTAATTGTTTTGCCAAATGTTTTGCAGTATTGCTTTAGATTGCATGTTTTGGATTCTATAAAGAGGTTCCCTTATTTTCACTCTGTCAATTAGGTTAGTATTGTGGAGTAACTACAATGTTGATCCATCCTCAGTTTTCTCCTATCACAACTATTCAACTCTGTAACTGATTTAAAGTCCCCATTGGCCTCATGGTGAAATCCCTGAGTGGTTTCCTTCCTCTCTGCGAACTGAGTTAGGAAGGACGCATGTATATTTGTAGTGACTGGGTGTATTGATACACCATCAAAAGTGTAATTAATAACTTCACCATGCTCAAATGGATATTCATTGTCTTTTCTCTTATTTTTACCATTTATGAATAGGTTCCCTTCTTTCATTAACCTCTGCTGTAAGTCAAGGACCATGGACAAGGTCAATGATTAATCAAAGTTCTAGATGTTCCAAAGTCATGAAATGTATGTATGTATTTGATGATTTGTTTAACACTTTTTTGGTTAGTACATGATTCCATATGTGTAATTTCATAGTTTTGATGTCTTCACTATTATTCTACAATGTAGAAAATAGTAAAAATAAAGAAAAACCCTTGAATGAGTAGGTGTGTCCAAACCTTTGACTGGTACTGTAAATCTTTTCAGTCTCATGAGGGGGGATAGGAGTTATATTGGCCTCTTCACTACTGTCTTGGTGTGTTTGGACCAAGCTAGTTTGTTGGTGAGGTGGACACCAAGGATTTTGAAGCTCTCAACCTGCTCAACTACTGCACCGTCATTGTGAATGGGTGCGTGCTCAGCTCTCCTTTTCCTGTAGTCCACGATCATCTCCTTTGTCTTGATCACGTTGAGGGAGAGGTCAATGACCTCCTCCCTATAGGCTGTCTCATCGTTGTCGGTGATCAGTACCACCGTTGTGTCGTCAGCAAACTTTATGATGGTGTTGGAGTCGTGGGTGAACAGGGAGTGCAGGATGGGACTTGCGGGGCCCCTGTGTTGAGGATCAGTGTTGCAGATGTGTTGTTACCTAACCCTTACCACCTGGAGGCGGCCCGTCAGGAAGTCAAGGATCTAGTTGCAGAGGGAGGTGTTTAGTCCCAGGCTCCTTAGCTTAGTGATGAGCTTTGAGGTCACTATGGTGTTGAACCCTGAGCTGTCTTCAATGAACAGCATTCTCACGGAAAGTGTTCATTTTGTCCAGGTGGGAAAGACCAGTGTGGAGTGCAATACAGATTGCTTCATCTGTGAATCTGTTGGGGCGGTATGCGAATTGGAGTGGGTTTCTGGGATGATGGTGTTGATGTGAGCCATGACCTGCCTTTCAAAGCACTTCATGGCTACTGATGTGAGTGCTTTTCCCCCAATTTTTGCCTAAGATAACATACCCAAATCCAACTGCCTGTAGCTCAGCATTGAAGATTGTGGAAATGTAAAATGAATGTAAGAGAATATAACACATTAGATCTGGTAAAAGAAAATACAAAGACAAAACCATGCTTTTTTTTTGTATTCTTTTGTACAATCTTTGAAATGCAAGAGAATGGCCTTAATGTATTATTCCAGCCCAAATCCAACTGCGCAATTTAGATTTTGTCCACTAGATGACAGCAGTATATGCAATGTTTTAGACTGATCCAATGAACCATTGCATTTCTGTTCAAAATGTTGTATCATGACTGCCCAAATGTGCCTAATTTGTTTATTAATAACTTTTCAAGTTCATAACTGTGCACCCTCCTCAAACAATAGCATGGTATTTACTGTAATAGCTACTGTAAATTGGACAGTGCAATTTAGATTAACGAGAATTTAAGCTTTCTGCCGATATCAGATATGTCTATGTCCTGGGAAATATTCGTACAACCTCATGCTAATCGCATTAGCCTACGTTAGCTCAACCGTCCCCAAGGGGGACCCACCAATCCTGTGGAGGTTAAAGGTCACATCAGCTATGGAGAGTGTGATCAGACAATCAACCGTTTGAGGCGTGCATAGAATGTATTTAGCCTGTCTGGTAGGCTTTTGTCACTGGGCAGGTCGCGGCTGGGCTTCCCTTTTTAGTCCGTAATAGTTTGCAAACCCTGCCACATACGACGAGCATCAGAGCCGGTGTTGTAGGATTTAATCTCAGTCCTGTATAGACGCTTTGCCTGTTTGTTGGAGGGTATATCGGGATTTCTTATAAGTGTCCGGGTGAAAGTCCCGCTCCTTGAAAGCGGCAGCTCTACCCTTTAGCTCAGTGTGGATGTTGCATGTAATCCATGGCTTCTGGTTGAGGTATGTCACTGTGGGGATGACATCATCGACGCTCTTATTGATTTAACTGGTACTTCCTGCTGGTCCTGGTACTTCCTACTTTTTTACCATATGGAGGGCGAGGGAGAGCTTTGTACGTGTCTCTGTGTGTGGAGTAAAGGTGGTCTAGAGTTTTTTTTCTTCTGGTTGCACATGTTACATGCTGGTAAAAATGAGGTAAAATGGATTTAAGTTTTCCTGCATTAAAGTCCCCGGCCACTAGGAGCGCCACCTGGATAAGCATTTTTTTGTTTGCATATGGCTTCATACAGCTTGTTGAGTGCGGTCTTAGTGCCAGTATCGGTTTGTGGTGGTAAATAGACAGCTACGAAAAATATAGAATGTGTGCTCTACAGCTTATCATGAGGTACTCTACCTCAGGTGAAGAAAACCTAGAGACTTTTCAATATTATATTTTGCACAACAATTGTTATTGACAAGTAGACACAGACCACCACCCCTCGTCTTACCGGAGGTAGCTGTTCTGTCTTGCCGGACAACCCAGCCAACTGTATATTATCCATGTGGTCGTTCTGCCACGACTCGGTGAAACATAAGATATTACAGTTTTTAATGTCCCGTTGGTAGGATAGTCTCGAACGGAGCTCATCCAGTTCATTCTCCAATGATTGCAAATTGGCCAATAGGATGGATAGTGGAGGGCTACCCATTCGCCGAGTAATTCTCACAAGTCACCCTGATCTGTGTCCCCTGTAAAGGCGTCTCCTATTCACGCAAATGACTGGGATTTGGGCCTGGTCCGGGACCAGCAGTAAATCCTTCGGTGGCAGACACATCGGCAGAAACATTATGTACAAAATAAGTTACAAACAAACCGAAACAAATCGCCAAAATAGAACAATTCGGTCTTAAAGACTCCTAACCAATTGATCTATTTTGTGTGTTTTTTTGCAATGTTTGTAACTTATTTTGTACATAATGTTTCTGCCACCATCTCTTACGCCCGAAACTGGACGAAGATTTTTTCTTTAATGAGTCGGACGCAAAGAATTTACTGTTGCTCCCAGACCAGGCCCAAATCCCAGTCATTCGCGTGAATCCGGTGCCGTAATTGTAACACACTTACCCAGAAAGACTTACAGCTGTATTCGCTGACAAAGGCGCATATACAAAGTATTGACTCAGGAGTGTGAATACATATTTAAATGAGATATTTACAGTATGTATTTCATTTTCAACATATTAACAAATATTTCTAAAAACATGTTTTCACTTTGTCATTATGGGATATTGTCTGTAGATGGGTGAGATATATATATATATATATCATAGATGTTGAATTCAGGCTGTAACACAACAAAATGTGGAATAAGTCAAGGGGAATGTATTTGGGTTGAATATTTTCCCGGTATTTTACAAATGTTCCATCCCGAGAGTAAATAACTTTTTTCCCAGATACTTCTGGTTTTGGCGGGAAATACCGGGTTGACATTCAAAAGCATTATAAAGCATATATAAATAATATATACAGTGGGGAGAACAAGTATTTGATACACTGCCGATTTTGCAGGTTTTCCTACTTACAAAGCATGTAGAGGTCTGTAATTTTTTATCATAGGTACACTTCAACTGTGAGAGACGGAATCAAAAATCCAGAAAATCACATTGTATGATTTTTAAGTAATTAATTTGCATTTTATTGCATTAAATAGCCCATCCAACTACCTACCTCATCCCCATATTTGTTTTTGTTTTTCTGCTCTTTTGCACACCTGTATTTCTACTTGCACATCCTCATCTGCACATCTATCACTCTAGTGTTAATTTCTAAATTATAATTACTTCGCCACTTTTGTCTATTTATTGCCTTACCTCCTTACTTCATTTGCACACACTGTATACAGATTTTTCTATTGTGTTTTTGACTGTACTTTTGTTTGTCCCATGTGTAACTCTGTGTTGTTGGTTTTGTCGCACTGCTTTGCTTTATCTTGGCCAGGTCGCAGTTGTAAATGAGAACTTGTTCTCAACTGGCCTACCTGGTGAAAAAAGAATATTTAAAAAATACCCGATCCGGCCAGTTGAAGCAAGCTAGCTGCTTATAAAGTAAGCTTTGGGCAACAGGGTTAAGTAGCTGGCTAGCTAGATATTTTCATGAATAGGAGAATAACAAGTGGCTACCTAGTTAATACTTACTCACATGGATTCCTAAATCATTGCTGAGAATATTGAAAATAACTGCAGTTTATACTGGTCTTTGTTTTCAGGCTGGTTGCATTTGTGCTAGCTAGGATGGTACCAAGCTCAAGCTAACTAGCTACCCCAGAAGTTTCTAATAAACATCTGTATCAAAGATATTTGCAAACATGTTTGATCCTGCTCGTTTGATCTTGCTCTTATTTCAAATGCTCACTCATACGTTTTCCCATTCGGGTCATGTGAAAGAAATGCTATAACCCCCAGCCACATCTTGCCAAGTGGATGGGTCTCTACAGAAGGTTTAAACGGTACAGCCAAATGGTTACTTGCATAGTAGCAATATCAGAAATAGATAGTGTCAATATAAATGAAATAATATACATTATGTACAAGAACAATATCAATAACAATATCAGTGATAGATCAGGTAGTTATATGCATACAATCAGGGGTAAAGTGGCTGAGCAGCAGGATAAAAAAAATGATTGCAGAAACGTATGGCATGTGTGTTAGAGAGTAATATGAATAGAGGCACTGCGGATGGTGCTGATGACTGGTCCGTCCGAACAACGCATGAACAAGGGATTCTATATTCGTGGGCCTGTTTCTGTCCTGCCCTTGACTTAGGTGCAGGGCATGTGATGTCCATAGCCTCTTCGTTGCAAAACTCTCTGATCTTCTCAAAAATATACATTTGTCTAGGTGGTGCTGGTGCAGGCAGACCATCTATGGGAGGAAGGATGTTAGCGTTGCTCAGCAACTGAAACCTGGTCCCGACCGAGTCTGAACGCTCCTTGGCGACGACAGCACCAGGCTCCAGAGCATCAAAGCTGTAAAACAGGAAATAACAAATACAAAAAATGTAGAAGACATTACAACCTTGCACAACATCAAATCAATCTCATCAATTCACCTCCTAAGTTTAGAAAAGAAGAATAACATCATACAATGCAATGAAAATGATATTCACCTGAAGTGCTGGTACTGCTTGAACTGTGGCAGCGGCATAAAGTACGGAGTCAGGTGTTGTTGCCAGCAGATAGCTTTCCACCCGCACCATACCATCCTCCAGTCCAACCAGCTGTGGGATGTTAACCCCTGTCACAGTGCTGTCCTTCACAACACCAGGAATCTCAGACAAACTGTTAACTCTGGTCTTTCTGAAGCGCTGCTTGATGAGGCTGAAGCACTAGTCGGGGGCAAACTTGGTTGTGGCCTGTGATGAGGAAGTAAAGTTCCAGACTGTGCTGGAGCTTTTGCATGGTCCGCCAGGCACAATACCAGAGCACAAACTTGCTCTTGTTTTGCCCACTTTAGTTAAAAAGTAGATGGGACCTGGCTGCATAGGGTCAGAAGGATAGTGTACCTGCAAAAAAACAGAAGAACATTAAGATAAGTTAATGAAAAGAAAAAGTAATGTAAATTGTATCAATATCATTTTTTGATGCTACACTGTCAGGTAAGTTTCACTTATCTACAAATGTGCAGAGCAGCAGCACTGCATACAGAAACGTAATCTTGGAAACTGGAAGTTAAAATGATAACACACAGCCAGACTACACAAACCTCTGGAAAATACAGAAATAATGTGAGATCAATAAAAGTAGTGCCAATCAAATAATCAAAACGTGTTGTTTATGTTTTACGTACCAAGTGTCGTCATCGATTCCTTGTAGAGATGCCACAGTGCTGCTTTTCACATGGGTTGGCAGCAGCTTTCCACCAAAGTGTTTGTGTCCTATTTTGGCATTATTATACAATAGATAGCCATAATCACCTTCAGACACACCTGGCTAACTTAATGGGTCATATAATCATCTGGTGAAGTGGAGTGTTTTGTTTAGACATGCTAGCGAAATAATTAACCGTAATCCTAATCCATAGAGTACTGGCAATACAAACCGATTGTCATAGCTAGCTAAAGTTAACCAAATAATGGCATTCTGAGATAGTATTACTACACACAGATCATAAACGTAATGTTTGCTAGCGAGCCAGCCATTTAACATCAGCTAGCTAGCTAGCAGTAAGCTTTAACTTGCAATGAAAATAACTTTATGACAAAATTAGAAACTTGTATCTTAAACTGTAGCTAGACACGTACCCGTATACATGAATGAACGCTCACGGCAGCACCTTTAATTTAAATAAGACGTCCTGTGTCATTTCAGTTTTGTTTGTACAGCTTGCTTGGCCCGTTGTTGTGTCAAGTCACTCTGGTTCACACTGACCGTGTGCAATGCCATACGAATCATCTTAAACTTCAGCCCCCACCCAAACTCTGACCATTTTACTCACCTTAGCAGAGCTGGTTAGGCTGTTTTCATGTTATCCTGAGCGTTGGGTGACTGTAACTGTGCTCCTGGCAACAATTGAATTATGCTTTTTTGCTGACGTTTACTGACACCGGCCATATTCAACCAGTGTTGAGCGTTTGTAAATTCCTTAGTTATTCTGCGCTCTGCTACACTCAGAGTGTTCTGAAAAAGGTGTTGCAGTGATGTTCTATTGAAATGGATACTTGCATACTGGAGTATTTTGTTAAGTTTTAATATGCAATAAAAAATAAATAAAGCCGCTTTAGACAGGATTACCCTACGCATACTGACCAGCTCAAATAGACAGAAGCATGCTATATGGCAGACCAATCCAAACTCATCTCTCGCCATGTCCAGGCCACTCATTATCTCAGCCAATCATGGCTAGCGGGAAGGTTGCTGATTTTTTTTCTGTGGCTTAATCAACTAGGCTCGTAATTTAACACTTTTATTCGTATTTACATATGGCATACAAGTTTGTTGTTATGAAAGTTCACATGTTCGAGAAGGCATTTCTGCCCCAAAAACTATTTAGATATTTTTTTAAAAAGTTTACATTCAAACGGCTCTCCTGTGAAGTAGTGACTCGCGACATACGCCTAGTTTCCTGAAACGGGTCACATATGTTAGTAGATGAAGAAGATTGCATTCTTCATTTCACCTGTCACATAATTTGTCATTGTGAAGCTCACTGGCAGTCCCCAGTCACGTGGTGTTTGTTTACAAACACTCAACGACCAGAGACCGGAGCCTTGTGAGTCACTCACTTTTGTGTTGCACGTGCCAGATGATCTAGTTACAGTACTAAATTCACAACTAAATGTTTACCAGCTAGATATCTTTTAACTATTAAGTTAGCTGTCTAAAACTTGCTAAATGCTCTCCAGTTGTGCCTTTAATAGCTAGTTAGCTATCTAGTTATGTGGTTAGCTTCTTCCAAAATCAAGCTTCGCTTGGTAACAACAGAGAATCCCCTCCTGGATCAAGAGCCTTGCTGTCTGTTTGATTTGTGCATGCAGCAAACTGTGAGTAGCATTTTTCCGGTACTTGTACACTAGTATAGTTTAGGCCAGAGACTGTATAAGATAGTTTGCAATACGCTTGTTATCATTTAGTTAGCATTCTCTATGGGATTTTACATGTACTTGTTAGCATTGCTAACCTTCGGATTACATATCCTCAGTGTGTTTTGAAAACAGCGGCCCGTGTGTTCAAATCCAGTATTACCGAATATCCTGGTATGGCACAAGGTCGGTATGAAAATCTGGATACACATAAGCCTAGATTTAACGGCTATCTTTAACTAAGTCTTTATCTGATAACCTTTCCAATGGTCATGCGTTGTTGAGAGAGCGCGAAGCCTGGTAGTAGGCCTGTTTCTGTAGCCCTGCCCCAGTGGTATTACTGGACTCTTCAGGTTCGGAGGTGGGGTTTACATTTTGTCTAACCAGCCTGCCCGGGCCTCCCCACAGTCACCAGAACCGTCTGTTTAAAGCCCGGGTTAGCTCAACGCTAAGAGCTGGAGGCCGCCAACAAAAGGCCTGGATATTTCCATCCCCATTAGGCGTGTTTGCAGGCCTAGGGTCGCCCCTCCCAGATTCTGTTTAGTTAGCAGCAGGACGAGGCAAGCTGGAGATTACATGTGAAAAGTAAACACATGGGTTCCCGCCTAAACAGGGTCAGATTACCAGTTAAAACAACGGGTTTCTTGCAGGCCCTCAGTAGACGCATTCAACACAGCCCACATACACACAGACGTGTATACACACACACACACACACACACACACACTTTCACGTGACGACATGTTCTGAAAATAGGCCTCCTAAAATCATATGGCACTGATACTACACACTCCTTCAAATTTGAAGCAGCAAGTAAGGAAATAAGAACAAAGAGTATGAAATATTATGTGAGTGTTCTGGAGGCTTGTGGAGGTGAGAGAGGCTAGAGTCATTTACTGAATATACAGTGCGTTTGGAAAGTATTCAGACCCCTTGACTTTTTCCACGTTTTGTTACGTTACAGGCTTATTCTAAAATGGATTAAATAAATACAAATCCTCAACAATCTACACACAATACCTCATTATGCCAATGCGAAAACAAGTTTTTCGAATTTGTTGCACTTTTATTAAAAATAATTAAATAAATACCTTATTTACATAAGTATTCAGACCCTTTGCTATTAGACTCAAAAGCTCAGGTGCATCCTGTTTCCATTGATCATCCTTGAGATGTTTCTACGACTTGATTGGAGTCCACTTGTGGTAAATTGTGAGAGAAAACAAACAAGTTGTGCCAACTCTGTTCTACCCGAAGGAGTTGAGTCGCATAACTATAGCTGGCCATTTATGCGTATGAGGACCTTGCTTTGAATTGTCTGAAATAAAATATATATGACCTAGTCTTTCTGATGTATTTATACCAAGTAACACACGTGAACTTTAATTTATTACCTTAATAAGGGATTAATTAAGGCCTAAAAGTAGCTTTATTAAGAATCGTTCAATTATTGAACACTATGAGGCTGTATGGAGGGTGACGGAATAGGAATTGTGAGTTACGTGCGCTGTTAGTGAACCCCAAGTCAAAAACAGCGTCAGGCCGGTCAGGGGCGGCAGGTAGCCTAGTGGTTAGAGTGTTGGACTAGTAATCAAAAGGTTGCAAGATCAAATCCCTCAGCTGACAAGGTAAAAGTCTGTCATTCAGAACAAGGCAGTTAATCCACTGTTCCTAGGCCGCCATTGAATATAGGAATTTGTTCTTAACTGACTTGCCTAGTTAAAAAAAGGTAAAACAAATTTAAAAAAAGGTGACTGGCGTGTGAGATCCAAAAAATGAGCAGTGGAGGTATACATTTTTGAGAGAAACTTAAGCGCTCATAGCTACTGTAACCTCAGTGGGGAATCCTGTAATATCAGAAAAAATGGATCAATAGCTCTTGTGTTTCATCCCAGAGGCTGTTGTGGCCCAGATTGCCAAGTATAATTTTACAACCACATTACGTGTTGATAAACTGAAAGTTGAAATCGTAGCTTGGGTGATAGATTGTTATTTTCACTCCCGATCCCCTCTGGGTTTCGCCATGGGCGATCAGCTTGTAAACAAGACGGTGTCAGAGCCAACTGATTGGTCCTCTCCCAGGCACACGCTCCATGTATGTCCATAGGGGGGTAGCTGGCAGATCAACACTGGGAAAAGGCATACATTGTGGGGCCCTCTCTTCTGATTCCAAGCCCCTCTTGTAACGTAACGAGGAGGGTCCCTTGACTCTACTTTACCCCTCATTAGTTACAGCCTGAGTTGTTTATGGAAGGGCTTGGAAATGCCTACTTAGCCACGCCTTTCTTCCACAGTGTGTTCATCTGGGCAGCTGCCTTGGCCTCCTCACACTCCCCCAGATCAAGTTGTTTTGTTTCAAGCCACGTTTCCTCAAGCAGATTGCTGAAAACGCTGGCTTGTGCTTGGCTGAATGCTGCTGTGTTATTCATCTTTTCACCCTCATTAGAGTGTCCCCTGCCTTTGACGACGGCGAGGGAAGCACTTTTTTTCAACTATCCACGAGCCAGTTTGAATGAGTCTCGGAAGAGATTACACATGTTGTTAGAGGCTCTGGGTTTCTTTGCGAGATACTATCTTGTCTTACGATAGAGCTGTTGCCTGGTAGTCTAGTCAAAAACGACTTCTGGTAGCCTCTGACAGTCAGCCTCACTTATCTACCGCTCCACAGAGAAGAGAACTTTGCAGTTCGACTGCAGTGCCAACTTTGCATATTGCTCTCCCTCTCGCACGCTCTCTTTTTCTCTCTTCCTCCCTGTCAGTAGTGCTAGAGGAGAGGCCATGCATGTAATTCTCTGGGTAGATTTGGCCCAGATTCTCACCATGAATCGAGTCGCTCTCACATGTGACTGGGGAGGGCCTGCTGAAATCCTGTGAAATGTGCTGCTGCTGTTGCCTCTGCTCACTGTGAGGACGGGTGAGTGGAGCGAGCGAGGGAGAATGAAAGAAAGAGGGATAGTTAGAGGGTAGGGGGGTGTCAACCACTGCCCCATGTACTAGCCACCCTTGTCCTGAGAGGGGCTCCCATGGAGTTCTGGGTTTTTGAGTTTGGACATTTTTTAAAGTGTTTTGTGCTTTGCGTTTCATGCATGTACCCCTATGGGCCCTGTGCGAGCTCCATTGTTTTCCCCCTGTTAGCTTTCCTCTCCCGCGAGGATCCTGATGTGCACAAGGACAGCAGCTCCAAACATTATCTCAGAGAGAGGTCCACTCATGACTGCAGCAGCCAGTATCTCATCCAATATAAATGAGGAAAAGTCATGGGCAGTTCATGAACTATATCTGCAGACTCCCATGCTAGCTTCTCTGCTATATACACAGTTATCCAGCTACAGACTAAAGGTTACTACAAGCTCCATTCCGCTGATCTATGTGTGCATGCATGCACGTGGGTGGAGTGTGATTTTTGGAGTAGCGGGGACACCTTTTGGTAACATGATATCCTTGACGGTCCCACTCCCATTCACAAGGGGGCAATGGCAACGTATTTTATTTTTGTTTTCATTTTGTGAAAACAAGAAAGAGTCGCCTTTCCTTGCTAGTAGTAGCTACAGTAGTTCCTCCTTTAAAAGTTGCGAGCTTACACCGCGGGACTTAGGGGTACCCAGCGTCACGGGTTCATTGCTCCAGACCACCACAAGGGGGAGTTAGAGCACACACACATTTGGGGCCCAAGGTTTTTATATGACCAATCATATCGAGTGGTTCCAATGACGAATTTGACGCGTGCCTCCTGTCCCTGGTGACTTTCTTCAGCAAAGATGGCTGACAAAACATTACGGGGGAAGCAGATATAAGTAGTTATAACGTCATAACGAGTCAAGCTAAAAACATACAATTGAGAGGAATATGTTAGTTAATGTAGAGACAAACGATTGTGCATATTTTTTGTCATAAAGTTAATTTACAAAAATTGCGACTTTGCAAGTTAACTGACTAGCTAACATTAGCCAGCTAGCTAGCTGGTGTTATGACATGAGTACAGTTTGACTTGACTCCTGAGAAAACAACTAGCAAACCAGGTGGTCATCTTGGGAAACAGTGGATGTAAAGAATCTAGCTAGCTAAAGCATTTACTGCAAATTGAATGTACAATTGTGTTAGCTTGCCTTGCCGTGTAATGCAGCTTAAGTAACATAGCTAACGTTAGCTAACTATTTACTTGCTTAATGTGTAGTCGAGGATGAAAATAACTGTATGCTTATGGATGTGTAGCTAGCTACAGTATGTAGCCGATCTGTGTATGGACCCCAAAATGTTCTGTTCTGAACTAATATTCATACCAATCTATGAACCTCAGCTATCATAGTTGTTGTATCAACTTCAAGTCTGAATGGCATTAATGAAGCCTATGGATAGAGTAGAATATAATAACTTTATTGTGCCAAGGATGCAAGTTCTATATACATGTACTGTAGTTATTACCACGCATGAGATTCCCACATTGTAGCCTGTACATTGAATATATTCACTGATCATGTACTCTTCCTTGGCAAATAAAGGTGCAGTTCAGGTATGAATCTCTGAGACATTCTTTTTCAGTCATTTCAAACTCCATTATTTGAATGATGGAATGTCTGCATGCATGTATTACAATTATACACTTCAACAGTGTTTACCACTCCTGCTTCTGGGACATCAATGATTACACATTGTAACTATGCAATAGACTAGAAACATGATTTAAGTACAGGCTGATTTGTAATTCATATATACAGAAATAAAACGTGCATATCTAACTCCCTTCATTTGCATTAATCTGAGGACACAGGATAGTATTTCAATGAGATACTTAATTTCAACCAGTGGAGAATGTGAAACGCTTTATTGAAAGAAGTTCATTATCCAGGTGTTTGAAATACATAATACATGCATTATAATTATGATAATTGTAATGTTATATTATAAATACAAGTTCACTCTGTACTTCAATGCACATATGGTGTGCATTATAAAACGAGTAAGAAAGACGAGGTGTAGAAGACAGAAAGGGAAAGAGGTAAGAACAGAGGCAGACAGCATATGATTAATGAATTACAGTGCTACCCTAATATTCTCTCAGTTCATCACAATTACATAGTGTCTCTAGCAGTGTCTCCTAACCAGCCTTGGGCCCTCAGTTGGCCCGAAGGTTATCTTAAGAGCAGGTGAGGTGGCGATGACGGGACTGGCTTCCTCTCTCACCTCAAAACATACCTGCAGACGAGAGACAGGTGGATAGAGATAGAGCATGATTAAGCCTTGTTTTTTTCATTTATCATAATCATCAGGAGGTGAAATGCAAAACTGACCTTGGATCATTAATTCTGGAACTACTACATCTCTATCTGTATTTCAATGTAAAGCATCTCTTTTTAATCATACTTCCTGTTGACCTGACCTCTCACCTATGATCATGCTGTGCCCTCTGTGTCAGCCAGTTCAGATGCGGGAGGGGTTCACCGACACAGCTGATATAACCTAGAGGATTTAGGGAGAAGGGGGAGAGGGATGAAGTGAAGGAGAGAGACTGTTAATGTGTGTGTGTGGTCGCACCTGGTGTCCACACAAGTGGCCAAAGAGTACTTAATGCTGAAAAACAGACACATGAGGACAAACAATAGAAGATAATGTCATTATTAGACATAAATACCACTTGAAGCTTGATAATGACTTGATCATTTGAATCAGCTGTGTAGTGCTAAGGCAAAAACATAAAATGTGCACAGCTGTTTGGAGCATTCCGATATGCCACAGCTGGTAAGGTCTTAGGTTCGCCTCTGTACTTAAAGGGGGATTATTCCAACTCTGTGAAATGCTGCAGATCTGCCCGCAGACGAGGCAGGAACACATCCCACACAGAAGAGGTGGATAGAATTCGACAGGTCAAGGTATCCTTCTTCTTCCAAACTGTGCATGGGAGACAGGTTCCATGTACAAGACAGGCAGAGATGAAGAGAGAAAAAGAACACAGAACTGTTTAATTACCTCTGGTTATGGTCACTTTTGCCAGCAATAAAGCTTCCACGGCCTGTTCCTCGGACAGTGAACATCTGGCAATATCTACATTTTCGACCCCTTGATCAGCTCGCACTCTGAAAGTAAAGAAAATTGCTTATTTTTTGTAGATATAAAAACAATAACTGAGATATGACCGACTGTTCAATCTAAAGCAGCAGATGTCATTTTCAGGATACGTCAATACAGCACAGAAGGCTTAACACCAGACTGGTATTGTGGTTGTTCATTAGGTGATGGGAAAAATGCAATATGCATACACAATACTATACTTACCTTCCTTAAATCCATCTATACCGCTAAAGATGACAATGTTGTATCTTGAAAAAAAGCATTGGAATTAAAAGTGAAATGTTTAACCTATTAACCTGCTTCATTATTTATGTATTACCAGTTGATGAAGAACAACTCCCATTTCATACATCATTGAACATTTGTCTACAAATAAGTAAGAATTAAAAAAGTAAAAATAACTTCTTAGATTTGATGGAGACATTATACATTTTAGTACCTTATCAATTTATGATTTGTATCAATGTGGACGAGAGACAGGGGAGCAGGATCAGAGTATTTTTGCCGAGCAATGCAACGACGCTGGATCATTCTGGCAATGATACCTGCACCATCTACACGCTGTGAAGCCTCTTCGCCATTGTACACGATGGCCCTTTGCTCTGAGACTTCCTTTGACCATTCTAAAGCCCGCACTGACTTTCTGGTCTAACTCTTCATCTGACATATCAAAATAGCATTCCCTGACAGACATATTGTGTTCTTTTCTGTTACACTGTCATGAAATATGATTATATATCGACTATGAAACAAATACGACGTGGCCTGCTTATGAGTTGCCATGAAATAAAGTTTGATTAATTCAACTGAAAATGGCGAGAACAGGCGTTCGTAGCTAAATGCTTTGGCTAGCTTGAGAATAATAATTGCATGATTTATCATTCTACGGTATGTATGTATCTATGTAATATAGTAGAATGTTATGAACCGACACTGAATCGTAGGAGCTAACTACTAGCTATGTAAAAATTGGACGGAAGAACGCCCAGTACTGCTTACCTGAGATGCCATCACACAGTCCTTCTTCGTAGGTGTCCTCTATGACTTCCTTTGTGTTGGAAAGAAAGGCTGAACAGTATTGGTTGTAGCCAAAGTGACACTCAAAAAATGGCCAAAATGGAGGGTGGTTGATAGTGAAATGAAATTGGAGTTTTGTTTTCAAATACATTTTTTGTTTTCAAAATATTTTGGGGGAATAAAATGCATAAAATTTTGCGCTCTATTACAAAATATTTGATTGAAAAAAAAAAAGTTTTACTTTGAAGCCTCGTTTTAGCTTTCAGAACAATTATATTTGATTGAAAATAAAGTTACTTTACGAAGATTTTTTTTTTTAACTTGAAAATAAAAAAGCTTTGCTCTCGACAAAAAGACATCCATTTGTTGCAAGTTTGGGAGGGTGCTAATAGCTGAACGATAGACTATTCAACCTTTACTAAAGAATAGTCTAATAGCCGAGCTAGGTGTGAAAGGACAGGGGTTTATCACAGACCAGATGTGCCTTAACGACCAAGGGGGAGTTAGAGCACTGATTATGATTTTGGGTCCCAATGCACTACTGTCTCTAACTGACAATGAATGGGCAACATAAACCAAATAATATAAATCAGAGCAAAACTGTCTGAATTTACCCAGAGCGTTTTTCATGGAATAGAAACACCATAATATTAATCAAATTAATTAAGCAAGTACCAGTCAAAGGTTTGGACACACCTACTCATTCCAGGATGTTTATATTTTTTACTATTTTCTACATTGTAGAATAATAGTGAAGACACAACTATGAAATAACACATATGGAATCAGTTAAGAACTCATTCTTATTTACAAGGACAACCTACACCTTCCTCCCCGTTGGGGGATTGAACCCCGTTCTCCCGCATCTCTGCAATATGGAAGACTATCAAATACTTCTCAAAGATGCCCTCTGGTGGTCAAACTAGCAATAACTTGCAGTAACATAAAAAATGGCTGAGAATTAAATGACGTGCCACAGAATGCTGAGGCAGCACGCAGTGTCCGCAGTATGAGCAACTTTTAAAGGAGGAACCACTGTAGCTGGATTTAGCTAGGCTAAAAACATAGCAAGCTAGCTAGCCTTTTAGCTCCCCACAGCTCTGTGTGAAATAACCACATTCATAATTAAATAATATGCCCTGGCAAATATTCTTATACTTGCCAGTGTAACCTGTAACATTTTCCCAGTTTAAAATGCTGCTTGAGTGTATTCACTCCCATATCAACTAAAAATAGAATGTTATCAGGTTTTGGTCGTGGAGAAAAAGCACATATTTCGCAGCTGTATTTACTAGTAGCCTGAAATCTCTAGTTATTACTTTGAAACAAAATCAATTTTTTGGGATGGATTCTAATAAATCTACAATGCTGTTTGGTTTATTGTTTGAACAGTCGCTGAGATTATATTTGTTTTTCAATGCAAAAATTGGCTACTTTGATGCATAGCCTATAGATCAGATCACAGAACCAAGTAAGCTTCATTGCCTACACAAGACATCCCCAACGGCTACGGAAGGGATGATACAGCGTGGTAAAATGTTCATGTGGCACAGGAGTACGTCAAATGTTGGAGCGCACACTACAAGGAGCCACCCCTTTTGTGGCGAAAAATGACATTGCGACACTGCTCTTCGGTTGCTTATTCTGTGTAGACAGACCCCTTAAGAGTGCTTTAACAATATCCTAGGAACAGTATCCTAGGGAGCAGTGTCAGGGCTGGATGGTGATAATATTCCCAGCTGAATTGGGAACCTGTGACACTACCACACTTGGATGTTAAATGGTGGATGCATGGGCTGTCTTGCGGTATGAACAATGTGCAATGTAGAGTTATATCGTGATGACACAGTTTGCAGAAGACAATTTCCATTCTGTCTGTCCAATAGCTTGCCAGTCGGTTGAGGAATTACAGTCAAGGCCGGCCCATTAATTGTGACAGTCTAATAAGAAAACGTAAATTAACTGAAACGCCTTTGAAATTCACAGAACACGGCATGTGGTTTTACGAACTTTGTACTATTTATGTATCCGCTGAAGGTATTTATTAACTTGGGGAAATGACCTATGCCTGCTAGGTTTGCACTTTTATGACCACTGTACTTCCGAGGCAGCAAAGTGATGTAACACTTACCATGTTTGCAGGTCAGATAGATAAGATACCGGCAGCTGTCTACTTTAGCTCCGGTATGACTAGAATGCATGTCAGAGGAAGTCATGGAAGTCATGTTTTGTTTGTGAAATTAACATGCAAGTGGGACTACACCATGTAACATTGAACAAAGAAACCATGGAGTCTCATTAGAGAGACATTATGGCTTTTGTGTACTTCAGACCAAGTTTGGCCCTCAAAAGGGCATCTAGCACAAGTTTGTTTGGTGGTTGTGTGTGTCTTTGTCTAGAATGTTCCAGAGACCTTGAGATTTTAGTCTTTTAGCATTGTTGGGAGAACTAATGTTCTCACAGCTCATAGTTCTCTGTGGCTTGGGTTTATGTGTTCTACGCCACCAGGAGCCACATTGACTGCATTTCCAGCTAGGAAATAGCTACTTTGCATAGTTATTCTCTTTGCAGCTGTCATTGGAATTCCTTCTATAGCGTCCTCTACCTGCCTTTGACACGTGCATTTGGATTGTCCAAGCCTTGTTTGGAAAGAGAGAGAATGAGATTGAGCCAGCCAGCCAGCCAGCCAGCCAGCCAACCCCCCCCCCTCCTAAAACCAGTGTTCATCCTGCCTCATGAGCACCCTCCCTTTTGGAGGCCATGTTCCACTGTCAGCGCACTGGCTGGTGGGCCATTAATGTGTGTTCGTCAGGGAGCGGCGCACAATCACACTGATACGTTGGGGGGAAGAGGGCCCTGGGGAAGAGGGGGGCTGCTGCTGGTGGTAGGCAGTGGTGGAAAAAGTACTCGGTTGTCATACTTGAGTAAAAGGAAAGATTCCTTAATAGAAAATGACTCAAGTGAAAGTCACCCGGTAATATATTACTTAAGTAAACGTCAAAGTATATAGTTTTAAATGTACTACAGTGGTGGGAAAAGTACTCAATTGTCATAAAATTCATTTTATTAAGCAAACCAGGCAGTACAATTTATTTATATGTTCCAGGGGCACACTCCAACAAAATAATTTTCAAACACAGTATTTGTGTTTAGTGAGTCCGAGGCAGTAGGGATGAGAGGCAGTAGGGATGACAAAGCGTTATATTGATAGGTGCCTGAATTGGACCATATTGCTGTCCTGTCTGAGCATTTGGTGTCAGGGAAAATGTAAAGTACAATATTTTATTTAGGAATGTATTGGAGTAAAAGTAAAAGTAGTCAAAAATATAAGTAGTAAAGTACAGATAGCCCTAGGATAGGCACACATCACCCACATCAACTCTCACCAACCAACCAAGCCTTTCAGCTCAGCGTTGGTTCCTGCCACTGAAGTGAAGCATTTGTCCACTGGAGAATAAGGTTGTTACACTTTTTTATTTCATTTTTTTGCACTAAAAGTATTCGGTTTGTGAGAATTGGAGCCCCCCAGCTTGTGTGTTGATGAGAATGCTGAGGGCTTCCAGGTGAGGTTAGTGGGGATTCCCCCGCTGTGAGAGGTAAGGTGTGGAGATGGTGGGGTCCTGACCTCCCCCCCCCATACACCCCACCACAGTGGGGGCCGAGCGCTCTGAAAGACTCTGCGTGGGAGGAATCTCTTTGCATTCCATCTACATTCCAGAGCCAAGCAATGGACACTGAACTAAGCAATGAGCACACAAAGCTCCCACTTGCCACCTGCGTCAGCTGTAGTGGTATGACTCAGACAAACTGATTGTGTAGCTACTTTTGTGACTTTAAATTGTATATTGGAAGTTTATCAGTGTCACGTTCTGACCTTAGTTCCTTTTTTTATGTCTTTATTTTAGTTTGGTCAGGGCGTGAGTTGGGGTGGGCATTATGTTGTTTTTCTATGTTTTGTTCTATGGTTATATTTCTATGTGTTTGGCCTAGTATGGTACCCAATCAGAGGCAGGTGTCAGTCGTTGTCTCTGATTGGGAGCCATATTTAGGTAGCCTGTTTTTCATTGTGTTTTGTGGGTGGTTGTTTTCTGTGTCTGTACCATACGGGACTGTTTCGATTTTCATTTGTTCATTCACTTTGTTATTTTGTATTTTTGTAGTGTTCAGTTTTATATATTAAAATGGACACTTACCACGCTGCACATTGGTCCGATATCTCTTACTCCTCGTCAGAAGAAGAGGAAAGTCGTTACAATCAGACAAATTTAGCAGGCGAGACCATGGCATGCTGCCTTACTAGCACTAAATTCAGAAGTTAGCAACACTTAAATGAAAGCTTCAGATTATTTCCAAATATAAGATCTAGAGAAAGTGAATACCTGATGAGTTCATTCTGTCAGCAGCCTAAATCATATGTGATTATGGAATAGAGAGGTCTTTCAAAGGCAGGGTCACAGCTTTAGTCCAACATTTGGTAGATTTCTACTCTTGTATTTGTTTCAAATCAAAACTAGAGAACTCAGCTAGAAAAATGTTGGGAAACAAACAAAATTGCTATTAAATAGGGTAGACCTGCCATTACTCAAGCATAGTTGTGCATTAACTCAACTGTGAATTGAACATGTCTTGTTGTCAGATACTGAGAGGCTAAGGTCATTATTTGCCTTAAACTAAGGATTTGTGTGGTTTCATGAGATGAGAAATTGGTAAATATATTATAACTTCCATGATGTGCATCTTTAAGTGCTCTGCACCAAGTATGCTGATACATACTGCACGTCAATAGCAAGTTGTATTATATTTTGTTTTCAGAGCATTAAAAGAGCACTTGAGGTCAATCTATTGTCGTCAAGATATCAATCTTGTGGTAAATTCAGCAGAAAGTCAATGTTTCCAGAGGTTAGTTGGTTCTTCAAGTCTCCAAAGGGGCGCCCTCTTTGCTCAAACCTTTTCATGGTTTTGGCCTTCTTAATAAGTCGTGGTTGTGTTTGTTGCATCATCTTTAGGAAAGCAATTTTTTTTTTACTTACAGTTGAAGTCGGAAGTTTACATACACTTCGGTTGGAGTCATTAAAACTAGTTTTTCAACCACTCCACAAATTTCTTGTTAACAAACTATAGTTTTGGCAAGTCGGTTAGGACATCTACTTTGTGCATGACACAAGTAATTTTTTCAACAATTGTTTACTGACACATTATTTCACTTATCATAATTCCAGTGGGTCAGAAGTTTACATACACTAAGTTGACTGTGCCTTTAAACAGCTTCGAAAATTCCAGAAAATTATGTCATGTCTTTAGAAGCTTCTGATAGGCTAATTGATATAATTTGAGTAAATTGGAGGTGTACCTGTGGATGTATTTCAAGGCCTACCTTCAAACTCAGTGCCTCTTTGCTTGACATCATGGGAAAATGAAAAGAAATCAGCCAAGACCTCAGAAAATTGTAGACCTCCACAAGTCTGGTTCATCCTTAGGAGCAATTTCCAAACACCTGAAGGTACCACGTTCATCTGTACAAACAATAGTATGCAAGTATAAACACCATGGGACCACACAGCCGTCATACCGCTCAGGAAGGAGACGCGTTCTGTCTCCTAGAGATGAACGTACTTTGGTGCGAAAAGTGCAAATCAATCCAGAACAACAGCAAAGGACCTTGTGAAGATGCTGGAGGAAACAGGTACAAGATTATCTATATCCACAGTAAAATGAGTCCTATATCGACATAACCTGAAAGGCCGCTCAGCACGGAAGGAGCCACTGCTCCAAAACCGCCATACAAAAGCCAGACTACGATTAGCAACTGCACATGGGGACAAAGATTGTACCTTTTGGAGAAAATGTCCTCTGGTCTGATGAAACAAAATATAACTGTTTGGTCATAATGACCATCGTTATGTTTGGAGGAAAAAGGGGGATGCTTGCAAGCCGAAGAACACCATCCCAACCGTGAAGCACGAGGGTGGCAGCATCATGTTGTGGGGGTGCTTTGCTGCAGGAGGGACTGGTGCACTTCACAAATAGATGGGATCATGAGGGAAATTATGTGGATATATTGAAGCAACATCTCAAGACATCAGTCAGGAAGTTAAAGCTTGGTCGCAAATGGGTCTTACAAATGGACAATGACCCCAAGCATACTTCCAAAGTTGTGATAAAATGGCTTAAGGACAACAAAGTCAAGGTATTGGAGTGGCCATCACAAAGCCCTGACCTCAATCCTATAGAAAATTTGTGGGCAGAACTGAAAAAGCATGTGCGAGCAAGGAGGCCTACAAACCTGACTCAGTTACACCAGCTCTGTCAGGAGGAATTGGCCAAAATTCACCCAAATTATTGTGGGAAGCTTGTGGAAGGCTACCTGAAACGTTTGACCCAAGTTAAACAATTTAAAGGCAATGTTACCAAATACTAATTGAGTGTATGTAAACTTCTGACCCACTGGGAATGTGATGAAAGAAATAAAAGCTGAAATAAATCATTCTCTCTACTATTATTCTGATATTTCACATTCTTAAAATAAAGTGGTCATCCTAATTGACCTAAGACAGGGAATTTTTACTAGGATTAAATGTCAGGAATTGTGAAAAACTGAGTTTCAATGTATTTGGCTAAAGTGTATGTAAACTTCTGACTTCAACTGTACCTACCGGTAGCTTTTCCGCCCAATGACATCACCTCTGTCTGTAGTAAATCCCTTAAAAATGTCCCAGAGGCAGGGAAGCCTGATTTTCCCCTCTTTGCATAATTTTTGCTCTACCTATCTTACTAACCCTTTATCTGAATTGACAGGGGTGGCAGTGTATGGTTTCAAACTGGCAGCTTGTTGAATGCGTCTTTCAAAATCTTGTGAAATATCTCAGGTCATGCTGTTGTTTTTGTCCCTCGCCTGTCCATGTGATCTGAAGCGGAAGTGGGGAATTGCTCCTCTTGATATTGGTTGACCAGTTTCAGTCTGTCAGGCATGTATATTGCAGGATATCTGCTTGGACGTATTTCCCCTCTCTGACCTAAACTGCTGTTTTGTTTGCTTGCCTGCGAGGAAGTTAACGCCGAAAGACAGAGCTTCAACACGACTTCTGAAATGTCCCCTCAGCTGAGGTTATTACAATTGACGATAGATTTTCATGTTTGTCTAGTTCAGACGGGCCATTTTGATTGTGTCGGAATGATATGTCAATGGGTTTGTTCCCCCGGACCTGTTGTTTCTCTAGAGAACGAGTGACTTGTGATAGATGCTAAAATGTTCATGCTCACGTGCTCCCCTGCCCCCCACACACTCCCATCTCTAGATAGAGGGTGATATGTGTGGGCAGGCTACCTGATGATAAAGATAACATTCAGTGAGGCAGAATTCCACTCTGTGTTTCAGTGGGTGTTGTCTTGGGTGCTGTCTTCTATTGGGAACACTGCCGCACTTTGTCAAAATAGTTATTCCATTGCTGATTCTCTCAACATGGAAACGATGGACAGAATCCTGCTTTTGAAACTGCATTCATTAGATTTTTCTGACTGTTTACAAGCAACATTGCCGATGTGCTTTGAATCAGCATTAATAAGACTAATGGGTCGAAAAGCAACCAGATTCATCTGCAAAATGGCTTACATCACATTGATTGATTTGGAAGCACTCATTTAAAACGTCATCCCAATTTAAGATCCACTTAAAACTACCTCCACCAGGTTGTTTAGTCTCATGACTTGACAAGTTGTTGTGGGGATTGCGTTGCCTTTTTCAGTTCCGTTTCAGCTGTCTAACTGGTTCACTAAATCAAATCAAATTTATTTATATAGCCCTTCTTACATCAGTTGATATATCAAAGTGCTTTACAGAAACCCAGCCTAAGACCCCAAACAGCAAGCAATGCAGGTGTAGAAGGACGGTGGCTAGGAAAAACTCCCTAGAAAGGCCAAAACCTAGGAAGAAACCTAGAGAGGAACCAGGCTATGAGGGGTGGCCATTCCTCTTCTGGCTGTGCCGGGTGGAGATTATAACAGAACATGGCCAAGATGTTCAAATGTTCATAAATGACCAGCATGGTCAAATAATAATAATCACAGTAGTTGTCGAGGGTGCAGCAAGTCAGCACCTCAGGAGTAAATGTCAGTTGGCTTTTCATAGCCGATCATTAAGAGTATCTCTACCGCTCCTGCTGTCTCTAGAGAGTTGAAAACAGCAGGTCTGGGACAGGTAGCACGTCCGGTGAACAGGTCAGGGTTCCATAGCCGCAGGCAGAACAGTTGAAACTGTTCACTACCGTTGGTTCCCAAATTATAATAGAAACATTGCCTCAGATCTCAGGTCAACTTTTATTGGTCTGTCTAGGACATCTCCCAGGATCGATTAGTTTACCACTGGTTGCTCGCTTAGGTGGTCTGTGGAGTTAGATCACCCACTGCATGGTGATGATGCCAGCCAGCTGTAATACGGCTGAAGTTAAGTTACCTCTTTCCCCCGACACTAAAGTCACAGGGGGGGCTGACCAATAGAGAGTTACGGAGGCCTGCTTAGTATAGGGCTTAGGCTATGGTCCTCACAGCATTAGTGATAGCGATTTGTTTAGTGGCAGTGTCAGATTCCACTCAATATTCAGAGGCGCTGGAAATGTCATTGTGTCATTGGTTGATTTACGGTTACGCGAAATCAGATCTTTGTCAAGCTTGTTTTCCATTACATACACTACCGTTCAAAAGTTTGGGGTCACTTAGAAATGTCCTTGTTTTTGAAAGAAAAGCTAATTTTTGTCTATTAAAATAACATACAGTGTAGACATTGTTAATGTTGTAAATGACTATTGTATCTGGAACCGGCAGATTTTTTATGGAATATCTACATAGGTGTACAGAGGCCCATTACCAGCAACCATCACTCCTGTGTTCCAATGTCACGTTGTGTTAGCTAATCCAAGTTTATCATTTTAAAAGGCTAATTGATCATCAGAAAACCATTTTGCAATTATGTTAGCACAGCTGAAAACTGTTGTCCTGATGAAAGAAGCAATAAAACTGGCCGCCTAACACAACGTGCCATTGGAACACAGGAGTGATGGTTGCTGATAATGGGCCTCTGTACGCCTATGTAGATATTCCATTAAAAATCAGCCGTTTCCAGCTACAATAGTCATTTACAACATTAACAATGTCTACACCGTATTTCTGATAAATTTTATGTTATTTTAATGGACAAAAAATTTGCTTTTCTTTAAAAAACAAGGACATTTCTAAGTAACCCTAAACTTCTGAACGGTAGTGTATATTAGTCTGAACAGTTGACCTTCTTGTTGCATCAGTTAGTCATGTGCGTATGTTTCTTTCCCTTTTAAATGTACGTTTTTTTGTTAGGCCAAATTCAATTGCTGCTTTTTGTTTTGTCTGAAAGGTTAGCTATGCTGTGTCTGTTTTGAAGTGGTGTTTAAAGTTGTTGTTGAGTCTCCTCAGCCTTGTTTTGACCAGAAACACCAGGCGCCGTCTGCCATTATCCTCCATTAAGTAGCAGTGGCTCCGCTGTCCCTTCCAGCAGAGGCAGGGATTGTGTGAACAAGTAACCAGAGTTTTGGGAGTGCAGAGGCTCATGAGAAAGTGTGTGTGCCCAGAGAGCCTGGCTCTGTGTGCGTGTGTGTACGTGAGTGATATAGACTCCCAGCCTGCCGGCCCTTCCACGTCCCACCTGCACAGCCCCACAATGCCCCTTTGTTCCTGGACCACAGCACTGTGGGATAGCTGTTATTTGAGAGGCGAGGCGATGGCCACACCGCCAACCCTTTATTCAGAGGAAAGATGGTAAATTCCTGTTATCTGGTTTCATTGTCCCCACTCACTCGCTCCCACTCATGAAATACACACAAGACTTCCCACTAGTCCATAGGCTACAACTTTCAAGGCAGCACACTTGAGCCCCCCTCTGTTTGCGACCAACATGTCATCCACAGAGTAAAGTCCAATACATGGTAGCTAAAGGCCTTCCCACACTAAGTCGGATTCAGTCTTTTACAATTATTACATGTCACACTGTGCGATGTTACCAAATTTTTAAAAATCATATCAACCTGGCCAGATTGTACAATTTGCTTTAGTTCTGTCGTCACATTCTGCGATTGGCTGTTGAGGCTACGTCAGCAGCAGTGGTGTATTTGATCTGCGCTTGTGCCAGTAGCGCAAGCCTCCCTCGGTGTTTATACGTGAGTGAAGTGAGTTTGGAAAAACATCAATCAAATCAAATTTTATTGGTCACATACACATGGTTAGCAGATGTTAATGCGAGTGTAGCGAAATGCTTGTGCTTCTAGTTCCGACCGTGCAGTAATATCTAACAAGTAATCTAACAATACCTAACAATTTCACAACAACTACCTTATACACACACAAGTGTAAAGGAATGAATAAGAACATGTACATATAAATATATGGATGAGCGATGGCCAAACAGCATAGGCAAGATGCAGTAGATGGTATAGAGTACAGTATATACATATGAGATGAGTAATATAGGATATGTAAACATTATATAAAGTGGCATTGTTTAAAGTGATACATTTATTACATCCACTTTTTAATTATTAAAATGGCTAGAGATTTGAGTCAGTATGTTGGCAGCAGGCACTCAATGTTAGTGATGGCTGTTTAACAGTCTGATGGCCTTGAGATAGAAGCTGTTTTTCAGTCTCACGGTCCCAGCTTTGATCCACCTGTACTGACCTTGCCTTCTGGATGATAGCGGGGTGAACAGGCAGGGGCTTGGGTGGAGGTTGTCCTTGATGATCGTTTTGGCCTTCCTATGACATCGGGTGGTGCATGTGTCTTGGAGGGCAGGTAGTTTGCCCCCGGTGATGCGTTGTGCAGACCTTACTACCCTCTGGAGAGCCTTTACCGTTGTGGGCGGAGCAGTTGCCGTACCAGGCGATGATACAGCCCGACAGGATGCTCTCGATTGTGCATCTGTAATAGTTTATGAGTGTTTTTGGTGACAAGCCAAACTTCTTCAGCCTCCTGAGGTTAAAGAGGCGATGTTGCGCCTTCTTCACCACGCTGTCTGTGTGGGTGGACCATTTCAGTTTGTCCGTGATGTGTACGCCGAGGAACTTAACTTTCCACCTTCTCCACTACTGTCTCGTCGATGTGGATAGGGGGGTTCTCCCTCTGCTGTTGCCTGAAGTCCACGATCATCTCTCCTTTGTTTTGCTGACGTTGAGTGTGAGGTTATTTTCCTGACACCACACTCTGGGGGCCCCCACCTGGGGGCGGCCCGTCAAAGTCCAGGACCCAGTTGCACAGGGCGGGGTCAAGACCCAGGATCTTGAGCTTAATGACGAGTTTGGAGGGTACTATTTTGTTAAATGCTGAGCTGTAGTCGATGAACAGCATTCTTACATAGGTTTTCCTCTTGTCCAGATGGGTTTGGGCAGTGTGCAGTGATTGCGATTGCGTCGTCTGTGGACCAATTGGGGGGATAAGCAAATTGGAGTGGATCTCGGGTGTCAGGTAGGGTGGAGGTGATATGATCCTTGTCTAGTCTCTCAAAGCACTTCATGATGACGGAAGTGAGTGCTACGGGGCGATAGTCGTTTAGCTCAGTTACCTTAGCTTTCTTGGGAACAGGAACAATGGTGGCCCTCTTGAAGCATGTGGGAACAGCAGACTGGGATAGGGATTGATTGAATATGTCTGTAAACACACCAGCCAGATGGTCTGCGCATGCTCTGAGGATGCCGTCTGGGCATGCTCTAGGGATGCTGTCTGGGCCAGCAGCCTTGCGAGGTTTAACACATTTAAATGTTTTACTCACGTTGGCTGCGATGAAGGAGAGCCCGCAGGTTTTGGTTGCGGGCCGTGTCGGTGGCACTGTATTGTCCTCAAAGCGAGCAAAGAAGTTTAGTTTGTCTAGGAGCAAGACATCGGGGTCCGCGACAGGGCTGGTTTTCTTTTTGTAGTCCGTGATTGACTGTAGACCCTGCCACATACCTCTCATGTCTGAGCCGTTGAATTGCGACTCTACTTTGTCTCTATACTGACGCTTAGCTTGTTTGATTGCCTTGCGGAGATAATAGCTATACTGTTTGTATTCGGTCATGTTTCCGGTCGCCTTGCCCTGATTAAAAGCAGTGGTTCGCGCTTTCAGTTTTGCGCGAATGCTGCCATCAATCCACAATTTCTGGTTGGGGAAGGTTTTAATAGTCGCTGTGAGTACAACATCACCGATGCACTTGCTAATAAACTCACTCACCAAATCAGCGTATACATCAATGTTGTTATCCGGCGCTATCCGGAACATATTGACTTGTTTATTGTTTACTCCATGTGTAACTCTGTGTTGTTGTCTGTTCACACTGCTATGCTTTATCTTGGCCAGGTCGCAGTTGTAAATGAGAACTTGTTCTCAACTAGCCTACCTAGTTAAATAAAGGTGAAATAAAAAACAAATATCCCAGTCCACGTGATCGAAGCAATCTTGAAGCATCAAATCAGATTGGTCGGACCAGCGTTGAACAGACCTGAGCACGGGCGTTTCCTGTTTTAGTGTCTGTCTATAGGCTGGGAGCAACAAAATCAAGTTGTGGTCAGATTTGCCGAAAGGAGGGCGAGGGAGGGCTTTGTATGCGTCGCGGAAGTTAGAGTAACAATGATCCAGAATTTTGCCAGCCAGCATTCTATATGCTGATAAAATTTAGGGAGCCTTGTTTTCAGATTAGCCTTGTTAAAATCCCCAGCTACAATAAATGCACCCTCATTTATGTAGTTTCCAGTTTACATAGAGTCCAATGAAGTTCTTTCAGGGCCGTCGAGGTGACTGCTTGGGGGGGATATACACGGTTGTGATTATAATCAAAGATAATTATCTTGGTCGATAATGCGGTCGGCATTTGATTGTAAGGAATTCTAGGTCCGGTGAACAAAAGGACTTGAGTTCCTGTATGTTGTTATGATCACACCACGTCTCGTTAATCATGAGGCATACACCCCCGCCCTTCTTCTTACCAGAGAGATGTTTGTTTCTGTCAGCGCGATGCGTGAAGAAACCAGGTGGCTGTACCGACTCTGATAACGTATGCAGAGTGAGACATATTTCCGTGAAACAGAGAATGCTACAAAAAGTATGCATCTTAGAAATAGTTTTCACATACAAACTTTATACAAATCAGAATCAAATATGCTTCCCAAAAATAACATTGTCTCACTGTGGTAGAACGTTAATTTTGATATGTGATTTTGTGCATTTATCAAAATCCCATCAGGTAGCCGGATTTCAGATGACGTTTAAATCAAACTGTTATATTAATCTGACAATTCACAATGATCGTATTATTGTGTGGCATACTCAGTGTCGGCCGTGTTGCTATTGGTCAGTCACTGGGATCGGCTCCTAGCACCGTGTAGCACACTACACGATAAGGCTTGACATTTCTGACACTGCCAGAACTTTATTGGAGCCTACGACTGCACATAGTGATACTTAACCCTTTGACCCGTACGATCACATATTCGTGATCATTGTTGAGTGGTGCCTGCCGTGTACTATCGCAAAAATGGGATTGGAACAGTAGCAACATAATGTATGATGCAACAAATTTGTCTAAACAGCCTTGTTGTCTGAAAAGCATCTAAAACAATGTTTTGTACTGATGGGAAATAAAGGTCTTCACAACTTTTTTCCTCAATTTCATCTTTTATTGTAAAAGATAAATGCGAACATCATCTTCTAGGCATCATACTGAACACGTCCACATCCAAACTCATTCCATAAACCATCCAGTCGAAATAACAGACACTAAAACATTAGCTGACACTAAAACAAAACACAAGTTAGCGACCTAACAGCTTGACTTGTTTACAATGTACCACATCTCTGGTGAGCACAAGGGAGGAATGTAATATTGTTTAGAAAAAAGATTTGTGTCTGCTAAACTTACAGGAGCTAACTTCTTTATGGTGGCAGCCATGTTTGTTTATGTTTGACAAATGAAAACTCCCGATTCCCAGAATGCCATTTACTATAAGACGCAAATAAACAAAGTAAAAGTCAAAGATACCAAATACCTGAAAAATATCAACTTAGCTTGGCAACTTTCATATTACAAATCTTCGATGTACTTTTCACAGTGTACACACGGAGCACATGACTTGACAAGTAATTTACAGTTTTTGACAAATCACAAAACAAAATCACCTCACAGATCCTCACCCCAAATACAAACATACTGTCTAGCCTAACCGTAGCGTGAAAGCTAAACATGGTTGCCAGATTTGGAGGAAACCATTTTGGGGGATCATTTCATTTGTGGGGGATTTTCAAGTCCATTGGGGGTAGAAATGGGGGAAAGTATCGTGGGAGGGATATGATGCAGGAAATATTACTATGATGGGGAATTTATCAATAAATGGGGGGCAAACACAGGAGAAGTGTATAAATCCAAAAACCTCAAAGGACTGGTAATTCCCTAATTTTGACACATGACTCACATAGTGATTGTGTAAATACAACAACTCTACTGGTTAAAAAATAAAACAACAATTTAAAATAAGAAAATCAAATTAGAATTACTACCCATAATAACTCCATAAAGTAATTTTCCCCCCATAACTTGATTTAAGGAATAGAAAAATAGACTAGAGACAATTCTGACCTTCTTGTGGTCCAAATCACACTTAACTATTAATTATGAACTTTTCTGTAATTATCAGTATTATAAATTACCTTCAAATCAGTATTACAAATGACTTTAAATCATCAACCAATCATCTCTCGGCTTTCCAGTGAGTGCGATCAAACCACACTAGTCAGGACAGAGGTCAGAGGTCATTCAAGCCGTTCAAATAAGTGTTTCTTTCTGTATTAGATTAATTATTTATAAACAGTCAAACATGTCATACATGTCATACATTTCGTATCCCAGGTTACAGTTTCTTTAGCACATTCCTTATCAAAAGAATACACATATTCAATTAAAACTCAGAAAATAAAACGTCAGAAAATTCCATTTGTGTACCTCTTTCAAGATACCTTGGCTCTAACCCGTGAAAAACCCACTGAAACCAAATAAAATAACCCCACACAATAAATCAGAAATGGTATTGAAACACTAACAAACATTCATGATGGAGGGTAAAAACAAACGACATTTCACAGGCCTTATTTAATGTGGGAGCTCCCTTAACATACATACTGTAGTGGACTTCCATCAGTCCGGGAAGAAAGAATCCTACTCAAAACACATCAGATAATATAGTGTCCCATTACGAGGAATAGACACCTTCTAAAGATAACAATCCAAGAGCCCCTTTCCGGTAATCCTATCATGTTAAGCTGTTTCATTAATTTAGTCAAAATATAAAACTTGTTTTAACAAATCTAGGACCTTCAAAAAGTTTGCGTAGCCAGCTCAATATTCATCAGCTCAATATTCATCAGCTCAATATTCCTCAGCTCAATATTCAGTACTAAAACGTTTACTTTGGAAACTTGCCACTGTTCCACGTAATGGAAACAGATTATTGTTTTAAATGACATTACCTTCCTGCTCAAATTCACAAGAGTTACCTAAACTACAAAACCTAGCAACAATAATCAGAAACTGTCAAAAGAACATTTCCGATTCAACTATTCAGACCTCTGCTTCAAATGCCCCACTGCGTCCCTTACAGCCTGATATAGCCCAGCGAGCACGACTCACTTTCACCCGCAGACGTAAACATCCCATTATTAAAGTCTATCCAAAAACCACTAATAACATATTTCCATTCACATTATTAGAAGGCATTGTTTTCATTTGAGTCTACCCAAACAATATTACTTTGTATTTTTAATACCAACCTCCATAGGATTTTCCCTCTCTGCTTCACACTTATTAAACGTCTATTATTAAAATATTAACATGTAATGCGCCAAATCCACAAAATACATCAGCCAATTCCTAAGGGAAAAGATACATTTCAATGGGAGTTAAAATAGTTCACAATGCTTGAGCCTCTTTCTGCCCACAACTTCAATTCAGTCAGTAACATAGACCCAATAGTATTGAAATGACCAGTGAATCCCGCAAATAACCCTATTATAATGGTTTGTAGTCTTAACATCTGGCCCATAATAACAACACAATTACCACAAAATGGCCTTAAAGTTCATCCAAGTGTTTCTTTGCAAAGATTTCACATGTGAAAAGGAGATTTAGCAGTCAAAGAGTTGAATCAACATTCATTGATTTGGAAACAGATCTGGGAAGGTCAATAAAAGCTGATTATATTTTCCCTTGTGACATAATGACATTTCTTCATTACATCACATTTACTCCGCAATGATTTTTAATTTGATGGAAACCCTCATTTGGTTTCTTATGTCATTATAAGTTACAGTTGAAGTCGGAAGTTTACATACACCTTAGCCAAATACATTTAAACTCAGTTTTTCACAATTTCTGACATTTAATCCAAGTAAGAATTCCCTGTTTTAGGTCAGTTAGGATCACCACTTTATTTTAAGAATGTGAAATGTCAGAATAAGAGTAGAGAGAATTATTTATTTCAGCTTTTATTTCTTTCATCACATTCCCAGTGGGTCAGAAGTTTACATACACTCAATTAGTATTTGGTAGCATTGCCTTTAAATTGTTTAACTTGGGTCAAACGTTTCAGGTAGCCTTCCACAAGCTTCCCACAATAATTTGGGTGAATTTTGGCCAATTCCTCCTGACAGAGCTGGTGTAACTGAGTCAGGTTTGTAGGCCTCCTTGCTCGCACACGCTTTTTCAGTTCAGTTCTGCCCACAAATGTTCTATAGGATTGAGGTCAGGGCTTTGTGATGGCCACTCCAATACCTTGACTTTGTTGTCCGTAGGTCATTTTGCCACAACTTTGGAAGTATGCTTGGAGTCATTGTCCATTTGGAAGACCCATTTGCGACCAAGCTTTAGCTTCCTGACTGATGTCTTGAGATGTTGCTTCAATATATCCACATCATTTCCCACCTCATGATGCCATCTATTGTGTGAAGTGCACTAGTCCCCCCTGCAGCAAAGCACCAACACAACATGGTGCTGCCACCCCCGTGCTTCACGGTTGGGATGGTGTTCTTCGGCTTGCAAGCCTCCCCCTTTTCCTCCAAACATAACAATGGCCATTATGGCCAAACAGTTCTATTTTTGTTTCATCAGACCAGAGGACATTTCTCCAAAAAGTATGATCTTTGTCCCCATGTGCAGTTGCAAACCATAGTCTGGCTTTTTTATGGCGGTTTTGGAGCAGTGGCTTCTTCCTTGCTGAGCGGCCTTTCAGGTTATGTCGATATAGGACTTGTTTTACTGTGGATATAGATAATTTTGTACCTGCGTCTTCACAAGGTCCTTTGCTGTTGTTCTGGGATTGATTTGCACTTTTCGCACCAAAGTACGTTCATCTCTAGGAGACAGAACGCGTCTCCTTCCTGAGCGGTATGACGGATGCGTGGTCCCATGGTGTTAATACCTGCGTACTATTGTTTGTACAGATGAACGTGGTACCTTCAGGCATTTGGAAAATGCTCCCAAGGATGAACCAGACTTGTGGAGGTCTACCATTTTTTTTCTGAGGTCTTGGCTGATTTATTTTGATTTTCCCATGATATCAAGCAAAGAGACACTGAGTTTGAAGGCAGGCCTTGAAATACATCCACAGGTACACCTCCAATTGACTCAGGCTAATTTACATAATTTATCAGAAGCTTCTAAAGCCATGACATTTTCCAAACTGTTTAAATGCAGTCAACTTAGTGCATGTAAACTTCTGACCCACTGGAATTGTGATACAGTGAATTATAAGTGAAATAATCTGTCTGTAAACAATTGTTGGAAAAATGACTTGTGTCATGCACAAAGTAGATGTCCTAACCGACTTGCCAAAACTATAGTTTGTTAACAAGTCACTTGTGGAGTGGTTGAAAAACAAGTTTTAATGACTCCAACCGAAGTGTATGTAAACTTCTGACTTCAACTGTATACAATACAAAATCCATGTGTACGTGTGTGTGTGTGTATATATGTGTCTGTGCCTATGTTTGTGTTGCTTCACAGTCCCCACTGTTCCATAAGGTGTTTTCTTGTCTTTTTAAAAATCTAATTTTACTGCTTGCATGATTCACCTGATGTGGAAAACAGTTACATGACTATTTAGTACTGTGCGCCTTCCATAGTCTGTTCTGGGGACTTCACTTGGGGACTGTGAAGAGACCTCTTGTGGCATGTCTTATGGCGTATGAATGGGTGTCCGAGCTGTGCGGCAGTCGTTCAAATAGACAGCTCGGTGCATTCAACATACCTCTCATAAATACAAGCAGTGATGAAGTCAATCTCACCTCCACTTTGAGCCAGGAGAGATTGACATGCATATTATTAATGTTAGCTCTCTGTGTACACTGCATCTCAGTGCAAGATGCATCACTGCAGCACCAGTCCCTCCTGCAGCAAAACACCCCCACAACATGATGCTGCCACCCCCGTGCTTCACGGTTGGGATGGTGTTCTTCGGCTTGCAAGCCTCCCCCTTTTTCCACCAAACATAACGATGGTCATTTTGGCCAAACAGTTCTATTTTTGTTTCATCAGACTAGAGTACATTTCTCCAAAAAGTACGATCTTTGTCCCCATGTGCAGTTGCAAACCGTAGTCTGGCATTTTTATGGCGGTTTTGGAGCAGTGGCTTCTTCCTTGCTGAGCGGCCTTTCAGGTTATGTCGATTATAGGACTCATTTTACCGTGGATATAGATATGATTCCATATGTGTTATTTCATAGTTTTGATATCTTCACTATTCTACAATGTAGAAAATAATAAAAAACAACGGTAAACCCTTGAATGAGTAGGTGTGTCCAAACTTTTGACTGGTACTGTGTGTGTCCATTGCAATTTATGCAAGAATTCAAATCAAACCAAATCGTATTAGTCACATGCGCCGAATGCAACAGGTGAAATGCTTACTTACGAGCCCCTAACCAACAATGCAGTTTACATTTAAAAAAAAATTGGAATGCATGATTTGTGACCAGTTGTCACGTTCCTGACCTGTTTTCTTTTGTCTTGTATTTATTTAGTTGGTCAGGGCGTGAGTTGGGTGGGTTTGTCTATGTGTGATTTTCTATGTTGGGATGTTTGTGTTCGGCCGGGTATGATTCTCAATCAGAGGCAGCTGTCAATCGTTGTCCCTGATTGAGAATCATACTTAGGCAGCCTGGGTTTCACGTGTGTTTTGTGGGTGTTTGTATCTCGTGTCAGTGTTCGTGCCACACGGGACTGTTTTCGGTTTGGTCACGTTTGTTGTTTTTGTATTTGTAAGTGTTCAGTTTACGTTCATTAAATAATGACCACTTTCCACTCCTGCGTCTTGGTCCGATCCATGCTCCTCCTCGTCTGAGGAGGAGAACGACTATGACGACCGTTACACCAGTACTAGAAAACGTGGTTAGAACAGTAAATACATTTTGCTTCATACATACGGTATGCTGTTGTAGAAACGACAACACAATATACAGAAAATATGGCACTTACTTTGATAGGAACGCACGTCCAAAGTTATTATTTGTAATGAAAACGATAATTAAGGCAAAACAACAAAAAAGGCAATGCGGGTGCCAGCCAGAAAATGTGCGAGTCGGGAAAAAGTTTGTCTGACTAGAGATGCGCACTGGGGAAGTGATTGATGACTGGCTCAGTAAAGCATCAAAAATAAATATACCGCAAAGGTGAAATGGGTTAATTCTTATGTGAGTTAATGAGGAGGCGGAACACACCTCAATTCAAACTGATGTTGGAAAATAAAAATTGTTTGAAAATAATTTGAAATTGACAAGTTGAAACAGCCTGCGCTGCCCTGCTAATTATCTATAGGTTAACGGTCCAGTTACGTAACGATCACGTTTTGGAACAGTGAATGCATTCTGACATCATCACGCACATATAAATACTCACACTGTGGCGACTGTTAAAGATATTTGGAACTCAAGCGTGAAAAGCTTAAGCGGCAGACCTAGACCCTGTCACACATCACACTGAATGAGCCAAGATGTCCGACATGGCATAGCATAGCTAAAATCGTACAGTCTGTGCGGGCCTTAAGCCCAAATATTAAAAGGATAGTTCTGGATTTAGCCCTTTATCTACTTTCCCAGAGTCAGATGAACTTGTGGATACCATTGTTATTTCTCTATTTGCAGTTTGATGGAAGTTGCATTCTAGCGTTTGCGCAATGACTGGAAGTTTTTGGGAACAGCTTGCTTGATAGCTGTTCCTATGGATTCGTCATTGTGCTAACACTATATAGCATTGGCTCGCGAAACTACCTCTAACTTCCTGCATACTGGACGCAGAGACATAAATATGGTATCCACGAGTACATCTGACTCTGATCCTTGAAGCAATTTCACTAACAATTACAAACAATCAACCTCACATAAACGTTAGCCCCATATTTATTTATTTATTTTATTGAACCTTTATTTAACTAGGCAAGTCAGTTAAGAACAAATTCTTATTTACAATGACGGTCTACTGGGGAACAGTGGCTTAACTGCCTTGTTCAGGGGCAGAATGACAGATTTTTACCTTGTCAGCCCATGGATTCAATCCAGTAACCTTTCGGTTACTGGCCCAACGCTCTAACCTCTAACCATTAGGCTACCTGCCGCCCCTTAAACCCCAGTCCACTTGTTGCAATATCTTCCACTTCAAATGACTCTTCAAATCTCAGAACAGGAAGACTTCCTGGCCCCCAACCAACCACTTGTTATTGTCGAACCAACAGCAATTTTTTGCCATGTCAAGTCGAGCCCCCTATTCAGTCGACTAACAGAAAAGGCCAAAGGGGGTAGAGCCATTGATCAGAATGTAAATTAAAGATGACTAGTGGCCGCAGCTGGCCCTGGTCTGCGTGTGACTCCCCACGGACATGTGGGGCCGAAGCTTAGCCCACTGGGTGAGTTCCTTTCAGGATGAGGGATCCACCTCGCCGGGTCGTTCAGTCCACTCATTAAGTGAAGGGGATGCGTCCCAAATGACACCCTATTCCCTTGATAGTGCACTACTTTTGACCAGCCCTGTTCAAAAGTAGTGCACTATACAGGGAATATGGTGCCATTGCAGTGAGATCCGGCCAACAACGGTATCCAATGGAGCGATTTTCCCTCTCAGAGGAAAGGCTGATATAATTGATATAAGATTTTTACCCTCAGATTTTAATCATCGGCCCAACAACCAACGATAACAGTTTTGTGAGAGACTTTTGATGTTTCGGCTAGATGTGGTATTTTTTTTCTCATGAGATTGTAATTTTCCCAAGTGGGAGGTCTTGAATGGTCACCAATGGCCTTGTCACGCCCTGGCCTTAGTTATCTTTGTTTTCTTTATTATTTTAGTTAGGTCAGGGTGTGACATGGGGGATGTTTGTGTGTTTTTGTCTAGTCGAGGGTGTTTGTATTGTCTAGGGGGTTTTGGTAGAGTTTATGGGGTTGTGTTCAGTGTAGGTGTTTAGGTAAGTCTATGGTTGCCTGAGTGGTTCTCAATCAGAGACAGCTGTCTATCGTTGTTTCTGATTGGGAGCCATATTTAAGGCAGCCATAGGCATTAGGCAGGTTGTGGGTAATTGTCTATGTCTAAACGTTAGTAGCTTGTGTCTGCACTTTCGTTTTTGTAGCTTCACGGTCGTTTTTTGTTCGTTTGTAAAAGTGTTTCGTTTCGTGTTCATCTTCTCTCAATAAAAAGGAAGATGTATTCGTATCACGCTGCGCCTTGGTCCACTCTTCCACATAAAGACGATCGTGACAGGCCTTTTGTTTGTTCAAGGAGTTAGTAGCTCTAGGGGCTTTGTTGTCCTTTTTTAAACCTTTTCTATGGTTCATATGAAATTGAGAATTTACATTTGAAGAAGTGAAAAGGGTTTGTGGAAACGGTTTGTGAACTTTATCTTTTGATTTGAGCAAGCGTCATGCACTTTTGACCAATGAGGGACCAGTCCACACCTCCAAGTCGAGCCAATGGAAAAAGACTCCCAAGTTTGTTGTTGTGGAGCAGTGAACTGACCTGACCACAGCACTCCGAGGCCTGACCAGAGAGGTTTGTGGGGCAACTAGTTTTTTTTTAAGGCAAAGTGTTTGACCCTGAAAGGGGTCCAAGGGGGACGCTCATTCACAGAGCAGCATCGGGAGTGCAGCGAACAATACTGTCAGTTCCCATTTGTATGATGTACTGTAAATCTAACGGGCTCAGACTGCTGTGGCTCCTTATCATAACATCCTCCTGTGTGAGGCGGAATATTTGTTCTGAAGCACTCCAACCCGACAGCCTTAAACACAGACTGGTCAGGGGTAGGAGGAGGATTTGTTTGCTCTGGGGTTGTATTGGGAAGTATACATGAGTTAACATAATACAAGTGGAGCCCCCAGAGTTTATAAGGCCCATATAGGCCTCCGAATGCTCTTGTTCTGTTTGGGCAAGATGGCGGAATCAGAAGGTTCTTGTATTGCATCAAGTTTGGATCCTAGGGAGAAGTTTGTGTTAGGGATGTGACAAATGTAAACATTTTCTTAACGTTTAAGCAGCATTTTTATTCTCTCTGCTTAAACGATAGGAACAAATCCTAAAATTACGTGAATTCAGATATGGTTCTGCGTATGACCGTTAAGGGGCAATGCAGTTCAATCTACAGTAGTCCTGGCTACCTACCATACGGCGCTCATCTTACTGCTGTCCCCCACCCACTCCGCAGTAGTTAATGCCATTTTAGCTTCTCTGCTGTGTGCCTCTCCTCCATGTTGTCAGTACAAGGGACTTCATGTCCCACTTCTCATCAATGTGACGGCTCGCTGCAGTGATGTATGACAGCGTGTTCATAGACGTCCATCAATCTGTTGTTAACACCACGTATGGTGTTTGAGAGCTCACACTTTGTATTTGCAGAGCAATCATTGTACAATTTCTCCATCTGGGCCGTGACATTTTTTCGACATGGCATCTTTTAGTGTGGTTCTAGATATTTCATTAGGACATTGAAGCAGACACCCTCTACTGTTGACAATGGCTGCATATCAACTGCAATCATTTCTGTAATCGGCGCTGTGATTTTCTCACTCCGTCCGTTATCTCACTGCTGTCAGCAACGGGTTGGGTCTCACGGTGCCTTTTCGTTTTGGTTAGGGAGCAGCTACTCTTCCTGGGGTCCGGCAAAGTTAAGCCAGTTATACAATTTAAAAAACATTACAATACATTGATTACAGAATTCACAACACATTAAGTGTGTGTCCTCGGGCCCATACTCCACTACCACATATCTACAATGCAAAATATTAAAATGGCGCCGACAAAGATGGTTGCCTCGCTTCGCGTTCTTAGGAAACTATGCAGTATTTTGTTTTTTTTATGTATTATTTCTTACATTGTTACCCCAGGAAATCTTAAGTCTTATTACATACAGCTGGGAAGAACTATTGGATACA
Organism: Salvelinus alpinus; assembly: GCF_045679555.1. Lineage (NCBI taxonomy): Eukaryota > Metazoa > Chordata > Actinopteri > Salmoniformes > Salmonidae > Salvelinus > Salvelinus alpinus. Next base: position 3,691,357 of record NC_092109.1, read on the forward strand.
AGAGCAAAATCATTTTACCAACATTACGACCAGGAATAAGACTTTCCTGAAGCAGATCCTCTCTTCAGACCACCACCCAGGACATAGATCTAATCCCAGCAGTTGACCGAAAACAACGGCGACACAGAAGGGGCAAACAGAGCGGTCTTCTGGTCAGGCTTCGTAAACGGGCACATCGCTCACCGCTCTCGAGTATACTACTCGTCAATGTCCAGTCTCTTGACAACAAGGTAGATGAAATTCGAGCAAGGGTTGCCTTCCAGAGAAACATCAGAGATTGTAACATTCTCTGTTTCACAGAAACATGGCTCTCTCGGGATATGTTGTCTGAATCGGTCCAGCCACAGGGCTTCTCCATGCATCGCGCCAACAGAGATAAACACCTCTCTGGGAAGAGGAAGGGCGGGGGTCTATGCTTTATGATTAACAACCCATGGTGTAATCATAACAACACACAGGAACTCAAGTCCTTCTGCTCACCCGACCTAGAATTCCTTACAATCAAATAACTGCCTTTCTAACGGCCATTAGTGACAGCTGTGCACATCCCCCCCCTCAAGTGAACACCAAGACGGTCCTCAAGGAGCTTTACTGGTCTCTATGTAAACTGGAAACTATATACCCGGAGGCTGCGATCATTGTAGCTGGGGATATTAACAAAGCAAATTTGAGATACAGTAAATGTTACCTAAATTTGATCAGCATACTGATTGCACGACACGTAGGGCTGATACCCTCGACCACTGCTACTCTAACTTCCACGATGCACACAAAGCCCTCCCCCGCCCTCCCTTCGGCAAATCCGACCACGATGCCATCTTGCTCGTCCCGGCTCATAGGCAGAAAATCAAACAGGATGTACCAGTGCCGAGAACCATTCAACACTGGTCTGATCAATCGGAAGCCACGCTCCATGATTGTTTTGATCACCCGGACTGGAATATGTTCCAGTCAGCCTCAGAGAATGACATTGAGTTGCTTGTATACAACTTTTTGATGTATTTTATACTTAATTTTTTTTTTATTGTCCTCCATCCCCTTGTATGGGATTTCTTCAACTTTCTAAAGGCCCCATTGCGACATCATCACTTCCAACTTCCATTCACTGTAAATACAATAATACAACTTTTGACACAAATCAGATACTTTGACCACTTTTTTTATAACTTAGACAAAAGGTTAGAGGGTATGACATGTTGGTCTACAGTACCAGTCAATAGTTTGGACTAGAGGTCGACCGATTAGGATTTTTCAACGCCGATACCGATACCGATTATTGGAGGACAAAAAAAGGCGATACCGATTTATTATTATATTTTAATATATATATATCATACACACACATATTTTTGTAATAATGACAATTGCAACAATACTGAATGAACAATGAACACTTTTATTTTCACTTAATATAATACATAAATACACACACACACAGCTCTGAAGTGACAATGATACTGAATAGTCTGCTTAGGAGACAAATACTCTCAACTGTTTGAATAAAAATAGAGTTTAAGTTACCTGTGATGAATGTTTAAAACAAAAACTTAAATTTCTATATGCAGGAAATACTATTTTAATAATGGGCATGGTAGGAATTGACAACCAAAGTGCAGTCACAATTCCCATGACACCTAGCAAAATCTGAAAAGCGGTTCCTTCATTTATTCCATAGGATATTTTTAGATTCATGTAGGCTTACACCACCGTGCCAATTTTATAACTGTGTAGATATCCATAGGACAAGGTAACTCTGATCAATATTGGCTAAATATAAGTGAAGATCATTTTTTTTTGTAGAGTGGATTTATGAAAATATGTTGACAAACGTTACCTTATCCTAGTGAGATTTACACGGGTATCAAAACGTCGAGGCGGTTTAAGCCTGCACGAAACACAGACCTTATTTGAAGTAGATCAAGACATTCTCTATGGAAGACATGAACGGTAAAATAACGAAGGAACCCCTTTCAAGTACAGCCGCAAATTATTACAGGAATTATAACGCGTCAACTATTTCTCTGTAAACCATATACAGTGGGGAGAACAAGTATTTGATACACTGCCGATTTTGCAGGTTTTCCTACTTACAAAGCATGTAGAGGTCTGTAATTTTTATCATAGGTACACTTCAACTGTGAGAGGCGGAATCTAAAACAAAATTCCAGAAAATCACATTGTATGATTTTTAAGTAATTAATTTGCATTTTATTGCATGACATAAGTATTTGATACATCAGAAAAGCAGAACTTAAATATTTGGTACAGAAACCTTTGTTTGCAATTACAGAGATCATACGTTTCCTGTAGTTCTTGACCAGGTTTGCACACACTGCAGCAGGGATTTTGGCCCACTCCTCCATACAGACCTTCTCCAGATCCTTCAGGTTTCGGGGCTGTCGCTGGGCAATACAGACTTTCAGCTCCCTCCAAAGATTTTCTATTGGGTTCAGGTCTGGAGACTGGCTAGGCCACTCCAGGACCTTGAGATGCTTCTTACGGAGCCACTCCTTAGTTGCCCTGGCTGTGTGTTTCGGGTCGTTGTCATGCTGGAAGATCCAGCCACGACCCATCTTCAATGCTCTTACTGAGGGAAGGAGGTTGTTGGCCAAGATCTCGCGATACATGGCCCCATCCATCCTCCCCTCAATACGGTGCAGTCATCCTGTCCCCTTTGCAGAAAAGCATCCCCAAAGAATGATGTTTCCACCTCCATGCTTCACGGTTGGGATGGTGTTCTTGGGGTTGTACTCATCCTTCTTCTTCCTCCAAACATGGCGAGTGGAGTTTAGACCAAAAAGCTCTATTTTTGTCTCATCAGACCACATGACCTTCTCCCATTCCTCCTCTGGATCATCCAGATGGTCATTGGCAAACTTCAGATGGGCCTGGACATGCGCTGGCTTGAGCAGGGGGACCTTGCGTGCGCTGCAGGATTTTAATCCATGATGGCGTAGTGTGTTACTAATGGTTTTCTTTGAGACTGTGGTCCCAGCTCTCTTCAGGTCATTGACCAGGTCCTGCCGTGTAGTTCTGGGCTGATCCCTCACCTTCCTCATGATCATTGATGCCCCACGAGGTGAGATCTTGCATGGAGCCCCAGACCGAGGGTGATTGACCGTCATCTTCAACTTCTTCCATTTTCGAATAATTGCGCCAACAGTTGTTGCCTTCTCACCAAGCTGCTTGCCTATTGTCCTGTAGCCCATCCCAGCCTTGTGCAGGTCTGCAATTTTATCCCTGATGTCCTTACACAGCTCTCTGATCTTGGCCATTGTGGAGAGGTTGGAGTCTGTTTGATTGAGTGTGTGGACAGGTGTCTTTTATACAGCTAATGAGTTCAAACAGGTGCAGTTAATACAGGTATTGAGTGGAGAACAGGAGGGTTTCTTAAAGAAAAACGAACAGGTCTGTGAGAGCCGGAATTCTTACTGGTTGGTAGGTGATCAAATACTTATGTCATGCAATAAAATGCAAATTAATTACTTAAAAATCAAACAATGTGATTTTCTGGATTTTTGTTTTAGATTCCGTCTCTCACAGTTGAAGTGTACCTATGATAAAAATTACAGACCTCTACATGCTTTGTAAGTAGGAAAACCTGCAAAATCGTCAGTGTATCAAATACTTGTTCTCCCCACTGTACCTTTGACTAATCCGGAAACTATCACCTCGAAAACAAAACGTTTATTCCGTTCCGTATTTTATCTAACGGGTGGCATCCATGAGTCTAAATATTCCTGTTACATTGTACAACCTTCAATGTTGTCATAATTACGTAAAATTCTGGCAAATTAGTTCGCAAAGAGCCAGGCGGCCCAAACTGTTGCATATACCCTGACTGGGTGCAATGAACGCAAGAGAAATTACACAATTTAACCTGGTTAATATTGCCTACTAACCTGGATTTATTTTAGCTAAATATTCAGGTTTAAAAATATATACTTGTGTATTGATTTTAAGAAAGGCATTGATGTTTATGGTTAAGTACACATTGGAGCAATGACAGTCATTGATTGATTGTTTTTTATAAGATAAGTTTAATGCTAGCTAGCAACTTACCTTAGCTTACTGCATTCGCTAACAGGCAGGCTCTTCGTGGAGTGCAATGTAATCAGGTGTTAGACTAGTTAACTGTAACGTTGCAAGATTGGATCCCCCGAGCTGACAAGGTTAAAAATCTGTCATTCTGCCCCTGAACGAGGCAGAACGTTCCTAGGCCGTCATTGAAAATAAGAATGTGTTCTTAACTGACTTCCCTAGTTAAATAAAGATTAAAAAGGTGTAAAAAAATCTATAAATAAAATAAAATAGGCAAATCGGCGCCCAAAAATACCATTCCGATTAATCGGTCGACCTCTAGTTTGGACACACCTACTCATTCAAGGGTTTTTCTTTATTTTACTATTTTCTACATTGTAGAATAATAGTGAAGACATCAAAACTATGAAATAACACATGTGGAATCATGTAGGAACCAAAAACGTGTTAAACAAATATATTTACAATTTGAGATTCTTCAAAGTAGCCACCCTTTGCCTTGACGACAGCTTTGCACACACTTGGCATTCTCTCAACCATTGTTAAATCAAATAAAAAATTTGTTGTCACATGCGCCGAATACAACAGTAGACCTTACAGTGAAATGTTTACTTACAAGCCCTTAACAAACAATGCAGTTTTAAGAAAATACAACAACAAAAAAGTAATAGATAAGAATAGCAAATAATTATATTATAAAAAAGCAGCACTAAATAACAATAGTGGGGCTATATACAGGGAGTACCGGTACATTATGTACATGTAGGTAGAGTTATTAAAGTGGCTATGCATAGATAATAACAGAGAGTAGCAGCAGTGTAAAAAGGGGGGGGCAATGCAAAAGTCTGGGTAGCCATTTTATTAGATGTTCAGGAGTCTTATTGCTTGGAGGTAGAAGCTGTTAAGAAGCTTCATGGACCTAGACTTGGCACTCCGGTACCGCTTGTTGTGCGGTAGCAGAGAGAACAGTCTATGACTAGGGTGGCTGGAGTCTTTGACAATTTTTTGGGCCTTCCTCTGACACCGCCTGGTATAGAGGTCCTGGATGGCAGGAAACTTGGCCCCAGTGATGTACTGGGCCGTACGCACGACCCTCTGTAGTGCCTTGCGGTCAGAGGCCGAGCAGTTGCCATGATGCAACCCGTCAGGATGCTCGATGGTGCAGCTGTAAAACTTTTTGAGGATCTGAGGACCCATGTCAAATCTTTTCAGTCTCCTGAGGGGGAATATGTTTTGTCGTTGTTAGTGATGTGGATGCCAAGGAACTTGAAGCTCTCAACCTGCTCCACTACAGCCCCGCCGATGAGAATGGGGGCGTGCTCAGTCCTCCTTTTTCCTGTTGTCCACAATCATCTCCTTTGTCTTGATCACGTTGAGGGAGAGGTTGTTGTCCTTGCACCACACGGTCAGGTCTCTGACCTCCTCCCTATAGGCTTTCTCATCGTTGTCGGTGATCAGGCCTATCACTGTTGTGTTGTCAGCAAACTTAATGATGGTGTTGGAGTTGTGCCTGGCCATGCAGTCATGAGTGAAGAGGGAGTACAGGAGGGGACTGAGCAGCCACCCCTAAGGGGCCCCCTTGTTGAGGATCAGCGTGGCAGATGTGTTCTTACCTACCCTTACCACCTGGGGGTGGCCCGTCAGGAAGTCCAGGATCCAGTTGCAGAGGGAGGTGTTTAGTCCCAGGGTCCTTAGCTTAGTGGTGAGCTTCGTGGGCACTATGGTGTTGAACGCTGAGCTGTAGTCAATGAATAGCATTCTCACATAGGTGTTCCTTTTGTCCAGGTGGGAAAGGGCAGTGTGGAGTGCAATAGAGATTGCATCATCTGTGGATCATGTTGGTGCGGTATGCAAATTGGAGTGGGTCTAGGGTTTCTGGGATAATGGTGTTGATGTGAGCCATGACCAGCCTTTCAAAGCATTTCATGGCTACAGACGTGAGTGCTACAGGTCGGTAGTTATTTAGGCAGGTTACCTTAGTGTTCTTGTGCACAGGGACTCATGTAACCTGCTTGAAACATGTTGGTATTACAGACTCAGACAGGGGAGAGGTTGAAAATGTCAGAGAAGACACTTGCCAGTTGGTCAGCGCATGCTTGGAGTACACGTCCTGTTCCGTCTGGCCCAGCGGCCTTGTGAATGTTGACCTGTTTAAAGGTCTTACTCATATCGGCTGCGGAAAGTGTGATCACACAGTCATCTGGAACAGCTGATGCTCTCATGCATGTTTCAGTGTTACTAGCCTCGAAGCGAGCATAGAAGTTATTTAGCTCGTCTGGTAGGCTTGTGTCACTGGGCAGCTCTCGGCTGTGCTTCCCTTTGTAGTCTGTAATAGTTTGCAAGCCCTGCCAATCCGACGAGCGTCGGAGCCGGTGTAGTACGATTCGATCTTAATCCTGTATTGATGCTTTGCCTGTTTGATGGTTCGCAGGAGGGCATAGTGGGATTTCTTATAAGCTTCCCGCTCTTTGAATGCGGCAGCTTTACCCTTTAGCTCAGTGTGATTGTTGCCTGTAATCCATGGCTTCTGATTGGGGTATGTACGTACAGTCACTGTTACAACATGATTACATATGTGCTATTTCATAGTTTCGATATCTTCACTCTTATTCTACAATGTAAAAATGAAGAAAACCACTTGAATGAGTAGGTGTTCTAAAACTTTTGACTGGTGCTGTACATCTCTTCTATTACCGCTATGGTCTAACAATACAGCTGTTTTAGTAACCACATCAATATTTTTGACTTTTTTTGCAAACAACTGCTGTTTTGACCACTCCCCCAACAAGTCAGACAAAAACAGAGGGTATGAAATCTTTCTCTACTTCTGTACTTTTGAAAACTGAAGAAATATTAAGAATAGTGTCTACTTATCAATAGAACTAGCTGTTTTTGTAACCCATCAATTGCTCTCTTTCTAAATGTAGTAAGTCATGTCAGAAGCTAACAGATTCATTACTTACCAACAGCCTAAAATTCCAATAAAACTACATCACGGTTTGAAGTTTACTTTCCTTTCCACGCATGAATCTAGCAAAGATGTTTTGTGGGTCAGAGTGCAGTATTTATTTAGTTTAAAGAAAAACGTTTGTTGTTAGCATGTTTTCACACTAGCTTTATCCATAAGGGAGCAGTGTTGCCAAGGCTACTGTTGCCTAGCAGCGCTTGACTCGTAGAGAGAGAACGTCTTCATAGCTGAACACATAACTACTGACCACAAGTCCTGACCACAACTACTAACCACAACCACTGAACTACTGACCACAACCACACAAATATTTACCACACAACTACTGACCACACAGCCCAGACCACAACCACACAACTACTGACTACAACCACACAACTACTGACCACACATCTAATCACCATAACTACTGACCACCTACTGGCTACGACTACTGACCACAATTACTGACCAATATAACTGATCAAAATTACTGACCACAACCACACAGCTACTGATCACAACCACTGCACACAACTTCTGACCACACCTACTGACCACACAACTACAGAACCACTCAATTACTGACCACAACCACATATTTACTGACCCCACAATTACTGACCACAACCACAAAACTACTGAACCACTACTGAACCACAAAACTATTGACCACAAAACTACTGACTACAAAACGACTGATCACAACCACTGAACAGAACTACTGACCACACAACTACTAACCACTCAACTACTGACCACAACCACACAACTACTGATCACAACCACTGAACAAAACTACTGACCACAACTACTGACCACAACCACACAATAACTGACCACACAACTAGGGTTGCCAACTTTCTCACTACCAAATAAGGGACAGTGTATATTCATATTATTTTTCAATTGGAAAGGCAGAACATTTTTATATTCCATTTAGTCTATAGCTTTACTAAAATTGTAACATTATGTAAACGTATGTGAATAAACCTCAAAAATAAATTCTCAAAGTATTCAAAATTTGAACCTTTACAACAACAAAAAAAACTTTTCAAATGCAAAAAGGAAAAGAGGCTTCACTTGCCGCGATTTTGTAATTTTCCACAGTAGACGTCACGAAGACCAATATTGCTACAGTAGCACCTTTAGCCAGTGTGGCCTTGTGCATTTCTGTGGATACATGCTGAGTTAGGTCATTCTCCCCTCCATGGCCAAATGAGAATTCCCGACGGCATAAAGTACAGAGGGTTTTCGTCAGTCACCACTGACGGGATGACCCCACGTCTTTTTTCCTTGCCATTGTTTGTTGTAGCTGCCCAGTCTTTTCCTTTTTGCAGGTTTATCCATATTTCCTTGATATGCCAAACCCGACCGAACAACAACAGAAATGACTTACAGGAATGGCCGCGTTTACGCTATACTGTGATTGGATGAATATACGGGACAGGGGAGGTCCCGTATGGGACAAACCAATTTAGCCCAATATAAAGGACATCCCGGCTAATACGGGAGAGTTGGCAACCCTACAGACAACTACTGACCGCAGCCACAGAACTTCTGACCATAACCACACAACTGCCTACCACATCAAGTGACCACAACCACACAACTTCTGACCACACAACTACTGACCACACATCTAACCACCACAACTACTGACCACAATCACCTGGCCACAACTACTGACCACAATTACTGCTCACAACCACACAACTACTGACCAGAACCACACAACTACTTATTCACACTACTGACCACTGGTGACCACTAACTTCTGGCCACAAAGATAAAACTCCTGACCACACAACTACTGAACCACACAACTACTAACCACTACTACTGACCACAACAGCTGACCAAAACAACTGACCAAAACAACTGACTATCGATGGGCATTCGAAAAGATTCCACTATTCAAATAATATAATAGTGAAACTACTTCAACTTTTTCCACTACCACAAAAATAATTTGAGGTTTAGCAAGCCCCACAACTTTACTCGTAAATTTACAATCTCGTTGACTCAAAACATTTCAGCTTTTTGTTTATTTATTTGTAAATGTTTCTGAAAACATAATTCCACTCTAACATTATGTGGTATTGTGTGTAGAATGTGACACTTTTAAGATTAATTTATTGAAACCGTTATATTATATCGTGGAACCCGTATCACAGTCAAGACACCAATTTTATAGTAAAAAAAAACATGATGTAAGATAAAATTGAACAGAATATTTTTCTAATTGAAAAAAGTTGCTACTGCGAAGTGATGCGCATATCACGTCTGGAACAGTTATTCTCAAAAGAGTCATCATTTGAAACTGGGCTCAATTTGGCGAGTTGAAAGACTGTCTTTTCGATATGCAGACGTTGGATTTAGTTTATTCTGCCTGTTCTTTTGAATTTTTAAAATGGATGAAGAATTCCACATTGAACACTGCATGGTGATGAATTATGGCCACAACATCTGGTTTGGTGAGTAGGCCTAGGCTTAATGATTCTGATTTAAAATTAGCTTTTTGTCTTCATCAAACTAATGTTTTTGTGTGTTTTCAGTGTGGAACCTGTCTATGTTTAGGGGTGTTATAGCCTAGGCTAACCAATCCTAAATGCAAAGGCTCCCGAGTGGTGCAGCAGTCTAAGGCACTGCATCTCAGTGCTAGAGGCGTCACTACAGATCCTGGTTCTATTCCAGGCTGTATCACAACCGGCCGTGATTGGGAGTCCCATAGGGCAGCGCACGATTGGCCCAGTGTCGTTAGGGTTTGGCCGGGGTAGGCCGTCATTGTAAATAAGAATTTGTTCTTAACTGACTTACCTAGTTAAATAAATAAATATGTATATAATAATAACAGTTCACAAAGTGGCCTAAGCGGAAAATAGACAGTACACAATTATTCCAAAACTGCAGCTCGTTGTTGGAACACCAGTCCATTTTGAATTTATGATAAACCTGTCGTCATTGGGCAAGGAATTTAGCTCGTGTATCCCATCAGTTACAGTGGTGGCTCAACTAAAAGTTTTGAGATTATGCTGCGGCATTTAGAGGTAATTTGTGGTTTAGTACGGCACCCTGCGTCACTGCTTCATTGCTCCAGATCACTACAAGGGGGAGGTAGAGCACTGATTACTCTTTTGAGTCCCAAGGCGCTGATGTGTCTGTATCTGACAATAAATGGGCAACATAAACAAAATAGAAACTGATAATTGTGCACGACTTCAAAATAAAATTTCAGTGAACTGAATGATGAGGATGAAGAAGGTAATTGAATTTGTAACAATAGTGTAAGAATTGCTATTCCTCTGTCCTGCACGCGCACACCCTGAAAAAAATATATTTTGGGGTTTCTACTCGTCAGTATTACTTACTAAAACTGTTGTTACACTAAGGTTTTTATTCTAAGAGAAACAAAAACGTTGAATTATATTCCATGATATTCTTAAGATGTATGTGTTGACTGAATATAAGCAAGTGATGTCTGCTAAATAATCAAGTTGATGGCGCAGTCATATGGCCTCGGCACCGACATAACGCTGAGTGACTCACTCATTCATGGCTTTGAATCAAAATAAATAAGTACCAACATTCTTTCTGATAGTCTTTAATAAAGAAATATTTTGGTTATCCTGACCTGGACACCATTTATTATAATAGCCATTAAAGACAATTTCATATTATTATGTACACTGAACATCAATATAAACATGCAACAATGTAAAAGATTTCACTGAGTTAGTTCATATAAGGAAATCAGTCAACATCATCAGTACTGACTTACCAATCATGTATGTAGTGAATAAGTAGTCAAGCATGTATTATTGAGTAGAACTTGTAAGGTAGTGATGAATAGTTTTTTTTCATGAGTTTGTGGCGATATACTGCCATCTGGTGGTGACTAGAAACAATTGCATAATAGTAATGATTACAAATGGATGGTCCTTGAAAATACATTTTAGTTCCTGAAAAAGTTATTGAATTTCACTTGCCACTGTCTATACGAACCCTGTGAATGAGACTTGGACGTGTAGCATGGCAAGACTACGTATTATCTTACTCTACTCCCTCTCCCTTTGGTAGCCTTTTGAGCTAAAGCCTAGGTATTAGCTCAGGGAGCTAACGCAAATCTTCATGTCTTAGACAAGGCTACTCATACTCTGTAGAGTTCTCTTCCTCTGCTCTCTCTGCGGGCTCTTTAGTCACAACATGTGTCAGCTTCCCAAGCTCCAAGTTTTCAGGTCTTAGACAAGGTTACTCATCATGCTAGCATGGTTCACCCAACCACATCCATACACTAGCACATTAAGCCCACTCTGTAGAGTGTGTTGTCTAACTATGCTTTCTCTGTGGTTTTTGTGTAGTCGCGACATGGAGAGTAAAGACACCCTGCGAGGCCTGCAGAAGATTGAGGACCGCCCTGAGGAGAGGATGATCCGGGAGAAGCTCAAAGCCACCTGCATGCCCACCTGGAAGCACGAATGGCTGGAGAGACGCAGTAGGAGGGGCCCTGTGGTGAGCTGCTGTAACCTGACACACAAACACATGCGCGATCATGCAGACACACTCACACGCACATATACACACACACACAGGGCCATGATCTGCCCAACGATACCTCTTTTTCAGACCAACTCAATGCATTTTATGCACGCTTCGACAATGACAACAACTTACCGTGCATGAGGGCCCCCGCCGACATAGAGGACTGGGTGATCGCAACACTCGCAAGGCCGCAGTGCTGGATGGTATTCCAGGGAGCGTTCTCAGAGCATGCGCAAGAAATGTTGGCAGGCATTTTCACTGTAATTTACACAATTTACTGCCCCAACAGATCCATAGACGACACAATCTCAATTGCACTCCAAACTGCACTCCTCCACCTAGATTTAAAAAAAGACCTATGTGAGAATGCTGTTAATTGACTCCAGCTCAGCGTTCAACACCATTGTCCCCTCCAAGCTCATCACCAAGCTTAGGACCCTGGGACTGAACTCCTCCCTCTGCCACTGGATCCTGGACTTCATGACTGGCCGAGCCCAATTGGTGAGGGTTGGCAACACCACCTCCACCATGCTGACCCTCAACACGGCGGGCCCACAGTGTGTGTGCTTAGTCCCCTCCTGTACTCCCTGTTCACCCACGGCTGCGTGGCCAAGCACGACTCCAACACCATCATCAAGTTTGCTGATGACACAAGGGTGGTAGGCCTGATCAGTTGGTTTTGGGTGGTGCGGACAGCCCAGTACATCACTGGTGCCGAGCTCCCTGCCATCCAGGACCTCTATATCAGGCGATGTGAAAGGAAGGCCTGGAAAATATTGAAAGACATATTCAGCCATTCAACCCATAGACTGTTCTCTCTGCTTTCACACAGCAAGCGGTACCGGTGCATCAAACCTGACACCAACAGGCTCTTGAACAGCTTCTATTCCCAAGCCATAAGACTGCTAAATAGCTAACAGAATGGCTACACGGAGTTGACCCTTGTATTTTTATTAATATTTTTGCTCTGTCTCTATGCACACTGACACTCCAACACACAAATAACATACACACACACACATTTATGCTGACTCTACACACATGCGCGCACACACTCACTCATTCACATACAATCATAATTTACACTGTTACTACTCTGTTTGTCATATATCCTGATGCCTTGACACCTTACCCCTATACATACAGTGCATTTGGAAGTTGACCCCTTAACTTTTTCCACTTTTTGTAACGTTACAACCTTATTCTAAAATGTATTAAATTGTTTTATTCCCTCATCGATCTACACACAATACCCCATAATGACAAAGCAAAAGCAGGTTTTTATAATTTTTGGGAAATGTATTAAAAAGTTAAAAAGTATTCAGACCCTTTGCTCAGTACTTTGTTGAAGCACCTTTGGGTATTTTATATATATTTTTTTTTTTTTTTTTTTTTTTTTTTTTTACCTTTATTTTACTAGGCAAGTCAGTTAAGAACAAATTCTTATTTTCAATGACGGCCTAGGAACAGTGGGTTAACTGCCTGTTCAGGGGCAGAACGACAGATTTGTACCTTGTCAGCTCGGGGTATGAGCTCGGGGTATGAGGCTACCAGCTTGGCACACCTGTATTTGGGGAGTTTCTCCCATTATTCTCTGCAGATTCTCTCAAGCTCTGTTAGGTTGGATGGGGAGTGTTGCTGCACACCTATTTTCAGGTCTCTTCAGAGATGTTTGATTGGGTACAAGTCTGGGCTCTGGCTGGGCCACTCACCACAATGCTTCACCGTAGGGATGGTGCCAGGTTTCCTCCAGACGTGACGCTTGGCATTCAGGTCAAAGAGTTCGATCTTGGTTTCATCAGACCAGAGAATCTTGTTTCTCATGGTCTGAGAGTCTTTAGGTGCCTTTTGGCAAACTCCAAGCAAGCTGTCATGTGCCTTTAACTGAGGAGTGGCTTCCATCTGGCCACTCTACCATAAAGGCTTGATTGGTGGAATGCTGCAGAGATGGTTGTCCTTCTGGACGGTTCTCCCATCTCCACAGAGGAACTCTAGAGCTTTGTCAGAGTTACCATCAGGTTCTTGGTCACCTCCCTGACCAAGGCCCTTCTCCGACGATTGCTCAGTTTGGCCGGGCGGCCAGCTCTAGGAAGAGTCTTGGTGGTTACGAACTTCTTCCATTTATGAATGATGAGGCAACTGTGTTCTTGGGGACCTTCAATGCTGCATAAATGTGTTGGTGCCCTTCCCCAGATCTGTGTGGCAACACATTCCTGTCTCAAAGCTCTTGGACAAATCCTTTGACCTCATGGCTTGGTTTTTGCTCTGACATGCACGGTCAACTGTGGGACCTTGTATAGATGCGGCAGGTAGCCTAGTGGTTAGGGCGTTGGACTAGTAACCGAAAGGTTGCAAGATCAAATCCCTGAGCTGACAAGGTAAAAATCTGTTGTTCTGCCCCTGAACAAGGCTGTTAACCCACTGTCCTAGGGTGTCATTGAAAATCCGAATTTTTCTTAACTGACTTGCCTAGTTAAATAAAGGTAAAATAAATACTTAAAAAAAAAAAAAATAGACAGGTGTGCGCCTTTCCAAATTATGTCCAATCAATTGAATTTACTACAGGTCATCTGAAGGATGATCAACGGAAACTGGATGCACCTGAGCTCAAGTTCGAGTCTCATAGCAAAGGGTCTGAATACTTATGTAAATAAGGTGTTTGTTCTTCTTTTTACATTTGCAAAAAAATCTAAACCTGTTTTCGCTTCGCCATTATGGCGTATTGTGTGTAGATTGAGGATTTTTTGTTTATTTAATACATTTTATAATAAGGCTGTAACTTAACACATTTAGGAAAATGTTAAGGGGTCTGAATACTTTCCAAATGCACTGTATCTACCCCTATCACTCCAGTATCCCTGCACATTGTAAATATGGTATTGGAACTGACCTTGTATATACGTTCTTATGTTCTTCTTATTTCTATGTTCTACCTTATGTTATTTTTAGTGCTACATTGATATTGACTACTGCAGTGTTGGGTTTGGTGCAATAAAGGCATTTGTGCACGTGACAATAAGAATTTAAAACATGACGGTTATGGAATTTTGGATGACGGTAATTGGCCAGCCAAATGACTGCGTGTCTCCGTACTAACCGTTCGAATAGCAACATTTTTGGGGGGGACGCACATTTTTCTCCTCTTTCACTCCTGACTGTGTTCAAATCAATGATGCCATAAAGGGTGGACTGGCAGCCATTGTGAGTGTAGCCAAAGGAACAACGCAGGAAGTAAAAGTAAGTCTAGCCATCAATGTAGGGTGTCCACCCTCTCTGCCCAGAGTGGGTGAAAACACGTTTTGGTAATGACATTTCACTTATGTTATAAAATACATTTGACCGAGACAAATATGATTCTTCATGTTTTGAATTGTTCAATGGGATCTTTCTCTGACATGTCATTAACATTATATCCAAGAAGTTGTATTTTGTAACCTAATACATTCGATAATAAGCAACGAGCTCCGTTGACAGATGCGGTGCAGTTTTATCACCAAAACCTTTGAGGATTTTACATTTTGTGGTCGTTGTTACCACGGGTCGCAAATAGCAAGATTAGTATGACAATTGCTGAATTCAATGTAAAAGGCTTTGAAAATAAAACGCTTGGGGTACACTCAGTGCTCACAGATTTCACAGACATGCGCTTGTTTTTGTGAGAAGTCTTCGAAAAAGAACAGGAACTTTCATTAATATGAACAGAGAAAACTACACTGAACAAAAATATAAACGCAATATGCAGCAATTTGAAAGATTTGACTGATTTACAGTTCGTATAAGGAAATCAGTCAATTGAAATAAATTAATTGGGCCCTACAGATGCCATACAAAAAAGGTAGGAGCGTGGATCAGAAAACCAGTCAGTATCTGGTGTGACCACTGTTTGCTTTTTCACATAGAGTTGATCAGGCTATTGATTGTGGCCTGTGGAATGTTGTTTAATGGCTGTGCGAAGTTGCTGTATATTGACGGGAACTGGAACACGCTGTCGATCCAGAGCATCCCAAACATGCTCAATGGGTGACATGTCTGAGTATGCAGGCCATGGAAGAACTGGCCATTTTCAGCTTCCAGGAATTGTGTACATATCCTTGTGACATGGATTAGCATTATCATTGTCACGCTCGTCGTAATGATGAGACCAAGGTGCAGCGTGGTATGCATACATTCTCTTTTACTGAATGAAACACTTAACAAAACCAACGAACGAAACGTGAAGCTATACGACTAGTGCAGACAGGCAACTATACATAGACAAGATCCCACAACACAAACGAGGCAAATGGCTACCTAAATATGATCCCCAATCAGAGACAACGATAAACAGCTGTCTCTGATTGGGAACCATATCTAGCCTACCTGGTTAAATAAATTAAATAAAGGTGAAATAAATAAAAAATACTGACATCCCACTCTCCCTCCCTTCCCCTCAGGTGGTGAAGCCCGTCCCTCTGCGACCGGACGGGAGCGAGGCAGGTTGCAAGGGGGCCGAGGATGAATCCAACACGCTCACCAACGCTTCCCCCCAGAAAAGCGGTGGCCGCCGCAGCCCCTCCCCCGGACAACCCTCTTCCTCCTCCTCCTCCTCTTCTGGCAGGGCCTGCGGGAAGCCTGAGTCCCCAGGGGTGCACAGGAAGAGGGCCTCGCCCGTGCCAGTGAGTAGCCACACACACGTACGTGGCATGCACACACACACATATGAGAACATCAGCTACGTGTTTAAGCGTACTTCGTAGTATTTGAGAATGCATGGACATATAGTTTCAAGTTTCAAAGTTTATTCGCCACGTGCACAGGATGGAACAGATGTAAAACAGTACAGGGAAATTCTTACCTTGACTTCATAGCTCTTTCCCAAGAAGGCAGTGATAATAATATAGATTTAAAAAATAAAATAAAATAACTACGATGAACTATGATGTAATTTAAAGAAACATGAGAATGCAAGACATTTTATAATAATATACCATTGATTAGATATTAACCCTCTTCACTTTGGGTTTGAAGAATTGTTAAGTCCTAAGTGACTATTTATTAGACAATAACTATGAATGGGAGAGGATTAAGACTAGTTTTTCTCTGAGGCGGTCTTGATCTAATGTTGATGTCATTTTGTTATTGTTGATTTGTTGTTGTTGTGTAGTTTCAGAGTGGCAGGGTGACGCCCCCTCGCCGGGTGCCCTCCCCAGACGGATTCTCCCCCTACAGTCCCGAGGAGACTAGTCGCCGTGTCAACAAGGTCATGAGGGCCCGCCTCTACCTACTGCAGCAGATAGGCCCCAACTCCTTCCTGATTGGAGGAGACAGCCCTGACAACAAATACAGGGTGTTCATTGGCCCACAGGTAAGAAGTGCTCGCAGTCCACTCAGACCAATGAAAAAAGATTCGACAGAATTAAAAGTCTCACGCTCAATTTCAAATCGACTCCCTCTACCCGCTAGGTAATCAAAATGATTGGATCGGTGTTCAATATTACATCAATTCCACCTAGCCTATCAGAAGACAAGGTCACCGTATTGCCTATTATGCTTTTACAGTTCTTTCAAATGTATAAGTAGCTAGTAGGAATTGGGCCTTTTGTGTCAGTTTGATTTAGCTGACGCAAGTTTGCGAGATTCCAACTGTCTTGCAAGATTGAGGCTAAACTGCAACAAGACCCCAACTTTTACCAAATTGCATTTACAGCAATAGATTTTATTTTTAAAGGGACACTTGGAATGAAGCCCTTTATTCCATTGTTATAATGGCGCCGGTAGGGATGGCTGCTGTTTTACGGGCTCCGAACCAACTGTGCTATTTTGTTTGTTTTTTGCATTGTTTGTAAATTATTTTGTACATAATATTTCTGCTACCGTCTCTTATGAGCAAGAAGAGCTTCTGGACATCAGAACAGCGATTACTCACCTTGAACTGGGCAAAGATTTTTTCTTTAATGAGAAGGATATACTGCTTTCTTAAGACCAGGCCCAAATCCCTGTCATTAGAGTGAAGAAAAGACGGAGAAAAAGGGGGAGGAGAGTGGGGTGCCTTGTAAAAATTAGTCGACGAGTAGGTAAACCACCACTACCCTCCGTACTGTTGGCCAACGTGCAATCATTGGAAAATTAACTGGACGATCTACGATTTAAGATTACCCTACCAACGGGACAATAAAATCTGTAATATCTTATGTTTCACCGAGTCGTGGCTGAATGACGACACGGATAATATAGAGCTGGCTGGGTTTTCCGTGCATCGGCAGGACACAGCAGCTACGTCTGGTAAGACGAGGGGTGGGGCTGTGTCTCTATTTGTCAATATCTGCTGGTCCGCGATATATTAAAGAAGTCTCGAAGTATTGCTCGCCTGAGGTAGAATACCTCATGAAAAGCTGTAGACCACACTATCTACCAAGAGAGTTCTCATCTATATTATTCGTAGCTGTCTATCTACCACCACAAACCGATGCTGGCACTAAGACCGCAGTCAACGAGCTGTATAAGGCGATAAGCAAACAAGACAATGCTCATCCAGAAGCGGCGCTCCTAGTACCGGGGACTTTAATGCAGGGTAACTTAAAATCCATTTTACCTCATTTCTACCAGCATGTAACATGTGCAACCAGAATTTGAAAAACTCTAGACCACCTTTACTCCACACACAGACGCATACAAAGCTCTCCCTTGCCCTCCATTTGGCAAATCTGACCATGATTCTGCTTACAAGCAAAAACAAAATCAGGAAGTGCCAGTGACTCTATAGGACTGTTTTGCTAGCACAGATTGAAATATGTTCCGGAATTCATCCAATGGCATTGAGGAGTATACCACCTCAGTCACCGGCTTCATGAACAAGTGCATCGATGACATCGTCCCCACGGTGACCGCACGCACATATCCCAACCAGAAGTCATGGATTACAGGCAACATCCGCACTGAGCTAAAGCTGCTGCTTTCAAGAAGCAGGACTCTAACCTGGAAGCTTATAATACATTCCACTATGCCCTCAGACGAACCATCAAACAGGCAAAGCGTCAATACAGGACTAAGATTGAATCCTACAACACCGGCTCTGACGCTCGTCGGATGTGGCAGGGCTTGCAAACTATTATGGACTACAAAGGGAAACCTAGCCACGAGCTGCCCGGTGACGCAAGCCTACCAGACGAGCTAAATGCCTTTTATGCTCGCTTCGAGGCAATCACCACTGAAGCGTACATGAGAGCACCAGCGGTTACTGACGACTGTGTGATCACGCTCTACGTAGCTGATGTGAGCAAGACCTTTAAACAGGTCAACATTCACAAAGCTGCTGGGCCAGACGGATTACCAGGACGTGTACTCCAAGCATGCACGGACGAACTGGCAAGTGTCTTCTTTCAACCTCTCCCTGACCGAGTCTGTAATACATGCATGTTTCAAACAGACTACCATAGTCCCTGTGCCCAAGAAAGCGAAGGTAACCTGCCTAAATGATTACCGCCCCATAGCACTCACATCGGTAGCCATGAAGTGCTTTGAAAGGCTGGTTATGGCTCACATCAACACCATCATGCCGGAAACCCTAGACCCATTCCAATTCGCATACCGCCCCAACAGATCCACAGATGATGCAATCTCTATCGCACTCTACACTGCCCTTTCCCACCTGGACAAAAGGAACACCTATCTGATAATGCTGTTCATTACTACAGCTCAGTGTTCAACACCATAGTGCCCACGAAGCTCATCACTAAGCTAATGACCCTGGGACTTAACACCTCCCTCTGCAACTGGATCCTGGACTTCCTTACCCCAGGTGGTAAGGGTAGGCAACAACACATCCGCCACGCTGATCCTCAACACTGGGGCCCCTCAAAGGTGCGTGCTTAGTCCCCTCCTGTACTCTCTGTTCACCCACTACTGCGTGGCCAAGCACGACTCCAACACTATCATTAAGTTTGCTGACGACACAACAGTAATCACTGACAACGATGAGACAGCCTATAGGGAGGAGGTCAGAGACCTGGCAGTGTGCTCAGCATCTGACAGTCAGGCGCTACAGTACAGCCCAGTACATCACTGGGGCCAAGCTTTCTGCCATCCAGGACCTTTACACTAGGCGGTGTCAGAGGAAGGCCCAAAAAATTGTCCAAGACTCCAGTCACCCAAGTCATAGACTGTTCTCTCTGCTACCGCAAGGCAAGCGGTACCGGAGCGCCAAGTCTAGGTCCAAAAGGTTCCTTAACAGGTACTCGTACCCCCTGTATATGGCCTCGTTATTGTTATGTCATTTTCTTGTGTTACTTTTTATTTAATTTTTACTTTAGTTTATTTAGTACATATTTTCTTAACTCTATTTATTGAAGTGCATTGTTGGGTAAGGGCTTGTAAGTAAGCATTTCACCTGTTGTATTTGGCGCATGTGACAATTAACATTTGATTTGGTCTACTTTCACAGTCAGATGAAGTCATGGATACCATTTTTATGTCTCTGCATCCAGTATGAAGGAAGTTAAGAGGTAGTTTTGCGAGCCAACGCTAACTAGTGTTGACGCAATGACTAGAAGTCTATGGTGTCTACTAGCATGCTAGCAATTACCATAGACTTCCAGTCATTGCTCTAACGCTAGTTTGCAACTTCCTTCAAACTGCTTGCAAAGACTTAAAAAAGATATCCATGAGTTCCACTTACTCTGGGAAAGTAGATAAAGAGCCTCATTGCCAAAATCCTGAAGTATCCCTTAAGAATTTACTTTACTTGTACATTGGCCAGCTTGTTTTTTTTACCCAGCCATTTGCTACTATAGAGCTGGATTGATGTAGAGCTCCATTGCCTCTTACTAAAGGTTTACGTCCCAAGTGGCACCCTGTTTCCTATATAGTGCACTACCTTTGTCAAAAGTAGTGCACTATATGTGGACTACAGTGCCATTTGGAACGCACACAATGATTCTTAATCAGGTGTAGATTAAATTGGGCTCTCCTGAGTGATTTTTGACTGAGTGTTCTGTCGAAAAAGGGAAGTTGCTGTAGATGTGTGTTTTTGCATCTCTGTGTGTGCTTGTGTGTCCGTGTAGCAATTTATGAGTGTGTGCATGCGACCATAATGGAGTGTGTATGTGACCACTGTATGTATATACACACACATTCGTGAGTAACCCCCGGTCTGCGTTCATCCTCCCCTCTCTCTGTAGACCTGTAGCTGTGGCCGAGGGGCGTTCTGTATCCACGTCCTCTTCGTCATGCTCCGAGTCTTCCAGCTGGAGCCCTCAGACCCCCTGCTCTGGAGGAAAAACCTCAAAAACTTTGAGGTAACCTTCCAGCAACCAACTGACATGCCCTCTAACCAATCTGTATAATTCCCCTTATCCACCATAGTGCTTGAACTGTGCTGGACAGGACAATGTGGAAAGGCAATATCCGTGCCCGCACAGCATGGTTCGGGTCAGCACAATAGTGTGAAAGGGGTGTACATGATTTGTTGAACCCATTGTATGTAATGACCAATTTTCTAAAAACTTAAGAGACAGAATATGTCCACTTTAGAATATGTGATTCACCACCTGGATTCGGTCTTATGTAGCAAAATTTGAAATTGTGTTTTTTTTTTTTTACATTGGATTAAAGTAGAGACTCAGAGCTACAAAATGGTATATCATACTGCATTGTTGGGGAACAATGGGAAGTAATTCCTCTTTGAAAGTTGATAAACTTGTAAACTCAATGGCCTTTGAATGTTTTGGTACCTAGTGAAAAGCTCTTCTTCATCTACACCCATTCAGCATCGTTCACACCCTCTTAAAATGTAGCCCCACCCATCTTGTTTCGAGCGCACACTTGACGCTCTGGCTAATGGTTTGTTTACCTCTGGATAACATGAAAACAGTCTAACCAGCGCTGCTGGCAACAATTTCATTACGCTTCTTTGGAGACGTTTACTGACACGGGCCGTATTCAACACGTGATGTACACATTAGCTTAAGACATGTAGCTAGCTAGGTAAACAATGAACCTAGCTAGTTAAACAATGTGTAAAATCACACACGTCACGTAACGTTAGCTAACGAGCCAGCCAGCTAACGTTAGCTAGTTAAACAACAATGAACATAGTGCCAAATCATGTTGTTACTACACTGCATGAATATGCTGGGAGCTAACCAACCAGGTGCAATGTTAGCTAGCCAAAATTAGGCTCTAACTAGCAAAGCAAACAGCTCTGGAATACGAATAATAACATCAGTTAGGGAGCCAACCAGCTAACGTTAGCTAGCTAGCTAGCTAAAAGTACACTTTAGCTTGAAATTAAGCCACTTTCTGTCAAAATTAGAAACATGTAATATCTAAAATTTCTGCTAGGTAATGCTAGACTATCTTACCTGTATACATCATCATGAATGATGGACGCGTCTCCCTGTCATGGATGCCATGCCACAGTTTCCCTTAGTTTGAAGATAGTTTGAAGATCTCTTTAGCTATCCAACTCTAATTCCACTGATTTCAAAACTTGATCCTCCAGAGAGTGGACACTTAGCTATGCAGCTCCACTACACAATACATTTAAAAAAAAAGCTGTGTTCGACAGGATTACCAACAAACTGACCAGCTCAAATTGACAGACGTCCTCTATATGGCAGACCAATCCTCTCTCCTCTCTCAGCATTTCCAGCCCACTCATTAGCTCAGCCAATCATGGCTAGTGGGAAGGTTGCTGACTTTTTTTGTGGCTTAACCAACAAGGCTCGTAATTTAGCAATTTTATTCGTATTTACAAATGGCATACAAGTTTGTTATTACGGCACATGAAAGTTCACATGTTCCAGAAGGCATTTCTGCCCAAAAAAAGCATTTTGATAAAAAAATAATAATAATAATGTTCAAACGGCTCTTGTGTGAAGTTGTGACTTGTGACATACGTCTAGTTTCCTGAATCGGGTCGCATATGTCCATTTACATTGAGGATAACTTTCAGTGACTCGCACTGTATTGAATGCACGTTAGATATACGTAGATACTTCATGATGGTTAAGGTTGACCTCTATGGTAAACTGGCTCCGAGGTGATGTTTCCCTAGGGACAGATCTAGGATCATCTTCCTCTGCCCCAATCCTAGCCTTAATCACAAATGGGGGAAATGCTAAACTGACCCAAGATCAGCATCTAACTGTATCATTGTCTCCACGTCGTCCAGGTGGAGAGCTTGTTCCAGAAGTATCACAATCGCCGCAGTTCGCGCATCAAGGCGCCATCGCGCAACACCATCCAGAAGTTTGTGTTGCGCATGTCTAACCCCCACACGCCCTGTCCATCCAGCACCTCCAGCGCCTCCAGCAACGAGAGCAGGTAGAGTAGACACACGCACGCACATGAACAGTCAATCGCACACAAAGCACACAGATACACCAGGTTTAGATGTTGTACTGTAAAACCTATTTTGCCAGAAGGCCCTTGAATACGTCCAAGTTGTATTTTGATAGATGTTTAGATTTTTACATTAACAGCACACTGATTCTTTGGAGAACCAAAAATGTTACTGGCTAATTTTTCCTTTATTTGTATCTTTCCTTTCTTTTTCCGTCTCTCTGTCTCTTAATATTTCTCTCCCCTGTACCTCTCTCTCCGCGCTCTCTCTCTCGCTCTTTCTCCCTTTGTCCCTATCTCCCATGTCTTCTTCATCCCTCTTTCTTTCCCTTAATCGATTTCTCTCTCTCTATCCATCTTTCCCTCTCCCCCCCCTCTCTGTCAGTAGTCTGAAGGATGAGGAGGAGCAGATGTGTCCTATCTGTCTATTGGACATGCTGGACGAGGAGAGTCTGACTGTGTGTGAGGAGGGCTGCAGGAACAAGCTGCACCACCACTGCATGTCCATTTGTGAGTACAACTCTACACTATCAAAAACGGTGGAGGCTGGTGACTTGACAGATTGAGGAGAATGCGTGACCCACGGTATAGGCGTGGACCGCACAAAGACGACAAAGTGTGTTTCAAACTATTTTAACCTAAAACATTTAATACAGATATTTATAATAACATATTATGGGAGTGTGAATGAGGGCTACTTACAGTGTTGGGAAGGGATCACAGCAGTGATAAAAGGAGGGTATGAGGCATGGGTTGAGATGTTCAACGGCTTGACTTCAGTGCAGGACAGGCTTGAGGTGTTCAGAGACCAGGCTTTAGTGCAGGACGGGCTCATCATGGACGGATGGTGTTGGAGAAGAGCTCAACTCTTCCACCGAGGACAGGATTTTATGGAAGACAAAAACAACAACACAGTTAGACAAAAGAGCTAAGAATGAGCGAGTCCAAGCAAGGATTGAAATCACATTGATTTGTAATAATGTGATTGTGTGATTATGTGATTGACTCTACATACAGTAATGAGAGAAAATTGACAGGGCTACTCACAATGCTTGAGAAGTAAACATTCAATGTGCCAATGGATGAGAGGGCACATGAGACACATGGCTTCAGTTCATATCAGAGAGTTGAAATTTGAGTGGAGTGGTCATCTCCTCTTAACCGTTTGACACGTACCAACAAAAGGGTGTGATCATTCTATTGTGGTCCTTACAGCGTATGCTCAAACCAATGTGATTAGAATGCTTATTTAGAACGTCCTAAGGTGAATGCACCAATTTGTAAGTCGCTCTGGATAAGAGCGTCTGCTAAATGACTTAAATGTAAATGTAAATGTCCTGTTTCGATTGACCCAGCAGTCCGTGTTTGAGCTGGCCACACTGTTTTTTCACAGAAACATTTAGCACAAACACAGTCCTTACAAAGTTATGTCCTGAATGTGACCAGTTTATTTTTGGATGCGATGTTCAGACATTCACAGAAGTAACTACAGCATAACAATCATCCAAATGGAAAATGTAGGCTACATTAGTATTAGCACTAACGGAGGAAAGATTGACATAACACAAGCGGTCATATTTAGAGAACTCTCGGCTGACAGAAACTACAATATTAATTAGCTAATAGCAATTACTATTTACAATTCATCACATCACGGGTGAGCTCATCATTGATCTAAATAATTGAATAAAGCACTTTCTAAAAATCTAAAGTAATCCGACGATGGGTAGTTTGTGCGCGCCACAATGTTTGTTTTTTCGCGTCAACCAAAGATGAGAATAGGAGACAAGATGAGTTTGGCCTGTTTGCAGTATGCATTTTGAAGGGGGTGTGTCGTCTATGATCAGTCACATCCCTTCATTCACTTCCGGAAGTTTACTCGAAAGATGAGTGAACCATTTCTTCACCTCGTTATAACATCTTTGGTCTGACACCCAGAATGCATTGTATAATGTCAACAAACATTGCGCCACACATAGATGGAAAATAGCTTAGCATTAGCTCATCATAATCAGTGCAACCTTCAAAAAAGTATTTTACTCACGTCATAGGTGTCCATAGCAATTACAATCTATGCAATAATCGGAATTCATGATTTGTCACCAGTACTTGAAAATCTGAATTAAACTGTAAATACATTATGTACCAGTCAAAAGTTTGGACAAACCTACTCATTCTAGGATTTTTCTTTATTTTTACTATTTTCTACATTGTAGAATAATAGTGAAGACATCAAAATTATGAAATAACACATATGGAATAATGTAGTAACAAAAAATGTGTTAAACAAATCAAAATATATTTTATAAATGAGATTCTTCAAAGTAGCCACCCTTTGCCTTGATGACAGCTTTGCAAACTCTTGGCATTCTCTCAACCAGCTTCATCTGGAATGCTTTTCCAAAAGTCTTGAAGGATTTCCCACATATGCTGAGCACTTGTTGGCTACTTCACTCTACGGTCCAACTCATCCCAAACCATCTCAATTGGGTTGACGTTGGGTGATTGTGGAGGCCAGGTCATCTGATGCAGCACTCCATCACTCTCTTTCTTGGTCAAATACCCCTTACACAGCCAGCCTTGAAGTGTGTTGGGTCATTGTCCTATTGAAAAACAGATGATAGTCCCACTAAGCGCAAACCAGATGGGATGGTGTATCGCTGCAGAATGCTGTGGTAGCCATGCTGGTTAATTGTGCCTTGAATTTTAAATAAATCACTGACAGTGTCACCAGCAAAGCACCCCCACACCACCGCACCTCCTCCTCCTCCATGCTTCACGGTGTGAACCACATGAAGAGATCATCCGTTCACCTACTCTGCGTCTCACAAAGACATGGCGGTTGGAACCAAAAATCTCAAAAGGACAGATTTCCACTGGTCTAATGTCCATTGCTTGTGTTTCTTGGTCCAAGCAAGTCTCTTCTTATAGGTGTCTTTTAGTTTCTTTGCAGCAATTCAACCATGAAGGCCTGATTCACGCTGTCTCCTCTGAACAGTTGATCTTGAGATGTGTCTGTTACTTGAACTCTGGGAAGCATTTATCTGAGGCTGCTAACTCTAATGAATTTATCCTCTGCAGCAGAGGTAACTCTGGGTCCTCCTTTCCTGTGGTGGTCCTCATGAGAGCTAGTTTCATCATATCGCTTGATGGTTTTTGCAACTGCACTACAAGAAACTTTTAAAGTTTTTGAAATTCTCCAGATTGACTGACCTTCCTGTCTTAAAGTAATTTCTCTTTGCTTATTTTAGCTGTTCTTGCCATAATATGGACTTGGTATTTTACCAAATAGGGCTATATTCTGTATACCACCCCTACCTTGTCACAACACAACTGATTGGCTCAAACGCATTAAGAAGGAAAGAAATTCCACAAATTAACTTTTCACAAGGCACACGTGTTAATTGAAATGCATTCCATGTGACTACCTCATACAACTACCTGTTCGCTGAGGGAGGCAAATGAGGTACAACACCTGTTCGGCCCCACGCCGCCCAGTTCTGGGTTTGGTGAAGAATTAAAGGAATTAATATGTGCCTCGGGTTTATCATCTGTGGAAGGCGGGGCTTCCGGTGAGACAAGGTGTTCATTGGCCTTGCAGGCATGATTCTAATGTCCTTCAGTAGAGGGCACTAGTGTGCAAACTCCCCATAGCTGTGTTGTACCTCGTTTCCCTCCTTCAGGTTAAACAGTGCATAGGGCATTCACCTTACACACATACACACACGCACATGCAATGCACCCCTCCAGGTACTCCTGTTCCATTTCCCCCTGCGCACGCACACACACACACACACACACACACACACACACACACACACACACACACACACACACACACACACACACACACACACACACACACACACACACACACACACACACACACACACACACACACACACACACACACACACACTTCCGGCACTATACAGCCCCCTCGATAGAAGTCTGATATGTTCATTCCGAGGCCCTGGCCCTTCTCTTCTCTCTATAAACTCCAGTCTAATTTTTGCTACATTTTATCGGAGCCTTGACTTCCTTGACAGCCAGTTGGTGCATTGTCCCCTATCTAAACTGGGGGTAGAGCTAATTTTGTCTGTCTCTCTGTCTGTGTCTCACAGGGGCTGAGGAATGCCGGCAGAACCACGAGACGCTCATTTGCCCCCTCTGTAGAGCCAAGTGGAAGTCCGATGATTTTTACAGGTAATTTTAAAATGTACGCGGTCTAGGATCTAGGAACTCCTGGTCAAGACTCCTGGAGTGGGGGATGAATTCAGCAGCCTACCAGCTGGTATCTGGTATTGTTGTGTGAAAGGCGGGGGAAGCGGCTTCACTCTATTTGTTACTGGGAGGAAAGGAAACATCTGCCTCAGTCTGAGACGTCAGAACAGCTTTTCAGCTTTGCAAATCTCATGCGAGCTGAATGCGAGTTATGGTTAACTTAAAGTTAGCTAACTATTAAATGGTTTATAAGCTATTTATACTGTATGCTCACAAAGTGTTAATGATTTAAACTAGAGCATTTCGTGTGGAAATGCACTCAAACCTGTGATGTATTTATTGTAGGCTACGTCAATGGCGCACAGTAGCCTAGAGACAGGAAAGAGCCTTGAGTGTTTAGCGGTGAGATAAGCTATATTA
The DNA here is from genome assembly GCF_045679555.1 of Salvelinus alpinus. Lineage (NCBI taxonomy): Eukaryota > Metazoa > Chordata > Actinopteri > Salmoniformes > Salmonidae > Salvelinus > Salvelinus alpinus. The sequence goes on from NC_092109.1 coordinate 3,718,850, forward strand.
GACTATGCCTGACATAGATAACAGTGTGTCATTAGCTACTACATTAGTATGTTAACGGTGCGCTAGGCTATAGTAGGCTAGGCCACACAGGGCTAACGGTGTGCCATAGCCATTACATTAGCATGTTAGCAGAGCGTGAGTCTAGGCTATATCATGTTAGCCCACACAGGGCTTAGTGAACAGTGTGTCATTTCCATTCAAGTTTTAATGTCACGTGCATAAGTACAGTGAAATACCTTTCTTGGAAGCTCTAAACCCTACAATAAAATAATCAATAACAATATAATACTAAAAATAACATAAGGTAGAACAAAAACGCATGAGAAATAAAAATATGAAATAAGAACACGAAAAAGTAAGTAAGTTTAGGGTCTGTCAGTTCCAGTACCATGTTTACAATGTGCAGGGATACTGGAGTGATAGAGGTAGATACATTATGTAGAGGGGTAAGATGACTAGGCATCAGGATATACGATAACCAGAGTAGCAGCAGCATATATCAAATTTATTTATATAGCCCTTCGTACATCAGCTAATATCTCGAAGTGCTGTACAGAAACCCAGCCTAAAACCCCCAACAGCAAGCAATGCAGGTGTAGAAGCACGGTGGCTAGGAAAAACTCCCTAGAAAGGCCAAAACCTAGGAAGAAACCTAGAGAGGAACCAGGCTATGAGGGGTGGCCAGTCCTCTTCTGGCTGTGCCGGGTGGAGATTATAACAGAACATGGCCAAGATGTTCAAATGTTCATAAATGACCAGCATGGTCAAATAATATTAATCACAGTAGTTATCGAGGGTGTAGATGTCAGTTGGAGTAAATGTCAGTTGGAGTAAATGTCAGTCAGGAGTAAATGTCAGTTGGCTTTTCATAGCCGATCATTAAGAGTATCTCTACCGCTCCTGCGGTCTCTAGAGAGTTGAAAACAGCAGGTCTGGGACAGGTAGCAAGTCTGATTGTGTGTGAGTTGGTGTGTTTGTGTGTGTGTAGAGTCGGTATAAATGTATGTGTGTGTGTGAGCAAATTACGAAGTGATTGTTTGTGTGTGTGTTGGAGCATCAGTGTACGTGAGTGTAGGGCCCTGTGAGTGTGCATAGAGATGGGGCAAACAGTCAACTCAGTCTGTGTAGCTATTTGTTAGCTATTTGGTGGTCTTATGGCTTGGGGATAGAAGCTGTTCGGGAGCATGTTGGTGTTAGACTTGATGCACCGGTACAGCTTGCTGTGCAGAAGCAGAGAGAACAGTCTATGGCCTGGGTGGCTGGAGTCTTTTAATGATTTTCCAGGCTTTCCTTTCACACTGCCTGATTTAGAGGTCCTGAATAGCAGCAAGCTATTCAGCCCAGATGTACTGGGCTGACGCACCACCCTCTGTAGCGCCCCACCCTCTGTAGCGCCATGCGATCGAGGGTGGTGCTATTGCCATATCAAGCGGTGATGCAGCCAGTCAAGATGCTCTCCGTGGTACAGCTGTAGAATATTTTGAGGATTTGAGGGCCCATGCCAAACCTTTTCAACCACCTGAAGGGGAAGAGGTGCTGTCGCGCCTTCTTAACGACTGAGCTCTCGACCCACTCCATGGGGTGGAGAGGTTGCAGTGGAGCGGGTTGAGAGCTTAGTCATTTCTTGTAGTGCACAATCAGCTCCTTGGTCTTACTGACGTTGAGGGAAAGGTTGTTGTTCCTGCACCATACTGCCAGTCCACTGACCTCCTCCCTGCAGGCTGTCTCATCGTCGCCGGTGATCAGGCCTACCACCGTCGTGTCGTCAGCAAACTAGATGATGGTGTTGGAGTCGTGCCTGGCCACGCAGTCATGGGTGAACAGGGAGTACAGAAGGGGACTATAGGGGTCTACAGACAAAACGCTAACAGTGCTGACGCTAACAGTGTTGCAATGTCGTTTTCCATCACAAAAGGGGGGGGCTCGTTGTTATACACTTCGTCATTTGACACAGTTTTTTTCTACCTGGAAATTGAGACCCAACACATCATTCCTTGCGACGACTGAAGGACAGTACTAAGTGAGTTTTGCAACGGAAGTCCTGCCCCTGTGTCTACATCACATATTTTCCAGTATCATTTCTGGTATAAACTCAGAACCAATGGACATTCTTCTACTTTGCTTCTACGACTCTCAAGCTTCCTTTTTTGTGCTTTTTATTTAGAGATTTTCTAAGCGTAATGATGTCTGTCCAGTTTTGAGGAGCGTCTGTGCGAGCTGGTGAGACAATAAGAGAACCTGTACAACCCTTTCGATGGGGTTGTATTTGGACAAGAATGCAAAAGACGACAGCTGGAGGGAGATATCACGAAATTTGAACACCAATACTGATGTCAAAGAAACATTGAAAAAGATTCGGGGACCAGTATGTTCACAATCTGAAAAGGGTGAAGGAGATGAGGAGTGGGGCTGCCACTGGTGTGTGTGTCCCACCGTTTGTCAGACAACAGGATTGGCTCGGTGTTCATGTGAAACATCGTCAGGCAGACACCAATATGCCAGATACGGTATGTACTCGTCATACATCCAAGTCTATTTGTACAGTGTGTGTGTTTGGGATCTTATGTTTAGCAGACCCAGTTAGAACATGTAAAATCAGTTATTTTCTGGATGGGAGAAATTGTGAGTGGGAAATATTCAGTGCCTGTGTTGTCATCATAATGATTAACAGGGCTAGTTCAAACATCTGGAAACAGATAGTGTGTTGTGTGTATGTTAATTAGATTGAGATGTTTATGAAATCAGTTATTTTGGGTAAACATTTTAACTCAAAGGAGCCAATGGAGATGTTTTAAGATTGCTTGCATTGTATTCTAATGTATTTACCATCTGCTTGTATTGTATTATAATGTATTCACCATCTGCTTGTAGGTGTTGGAGGGTGGTGGTGTTTTGGACAGTCCAGAGATGGAGCTGAGCCCTGAGGGCCAATCTACAGGTGGTTCATCGCCCCTTGATTCATCATCTCCCCGACCTGGTTCATCACCTCTCAGGCCCCTCTCCCCAACACCCAGGCCCTTCTCACCAACACCCATCCCACCGTCCAGGCGCACCCGTGCTCTCTGCCCTGCAACTCCATCAACCTCAAACCTATATCCCCGATCAAGCTCCAATGGCTGAAAAAGGAAGACAGCTGAGGATCCTTCGGACACTGACATTATGCAGCAGGTGGATGACTTAAAGAAACGGCAGCAGGAGTTACAGAAACAGCAAAGGCTGTCTACGACATCATGGTACCATGGATGGTGTCTATTCCTGCTGATCAACATCTACCGTTTGTCTCACCCCGTTTTTATTGATTTAACCTTTATTTGACTAGGCAAGTCTGTTAAGAACACATTCTTATTTACAATGACAGCCTACACCAGCCAAACCCGGATGATGCTGGGCCAATTGTGCGCCGCCCTATGGGACTCCCAATCACGGTTGGTTGTGATACAGCCTGGATTCGAACCAGGGTGTCTGTAGTGACGCCTCTAACACTGAGATGCAGTGCCTTAGACCGCTGCGCCACTCGGGAGCTCAAAAACTGTTGCTCTGTGCTTTGTTTCCTTATTCATACTTTAGGGTAGTGGGTCATTTTTTTTGTGCTGTTTTTTTATACGTCCTCATTCACATGTTGCTGGTGTTTACTTTTGTGTTTTTTCTCTTATTTCATCACACTTTTTACATTTCCTCTTGTGATGGTAAATAAATATCTAAAAGGTCTGCAAATATATTTGTCTAGTTATTTTTTACTTGTGGCAGAAAATGTTACTGTTTTGAATCAGTCACTCAGTAAACTTTGTACATGAGCTGCCTAGATGAGGTTAATGTATTGGGTGTCTGCTCTTAGTGTCTACAGCTGGACACTCACCCACGTACCAAAGCACGGAGGTCTCCATTGAAAGGACACCACACATGACCATGTACAACCTTGTTATGTCGATGAGGTTAATGTCTCGAAGGTCTAGCCTTGTTGTCTACAGCTGGACAGCCATTCTCACCCATTTACCATAGCAGAAAAGTCCTCTTTGAACGGCCACGACACATAACACAAGGTTAGGTAAATGTCTAGCCTCCCAAAAAGTGACTGTCATTATGGTGCTCTTTATTGTGATTTGTAAAGTGTGAAGAAGAAAAACAGGAAAACCAAGTGTGTAACTCACCACATGGCATAATCAACCAGAAGAAGAGAACGTCCAGTATCAGTCAAACGTTTGGACACACTGACTCATTCAAGGGCATGTTTGCTTTTGTGGCTAAAGAGTAGTGTCGTAAAGCGTAGAACACCAGACTAGCCTGACCTGTACAGTGCGTTCGGAAAGTATTCAGACCCCTTGACTTTTTCCACATTTTGTTACGTTTACAGCCCTATTCTAAAATTGATTAAATCTTTTTTTTCTCATCAATCTACAGACAATACCCCCTTAATGACAAAGCGAAAACACATTTTTTAGCAAAGTTATAAAAAATAAAAAGCTCAAATATCACATTTACATAAGTATTCAGACCCTTTGTGCTTGTACTTTTAAAAGTCCACCTTTCCAGAAACAAGTCTCTCACCGTTGCCGCTTGTTATAGACCCAATTCATCCCCCCGCTCTGCCCTGGACACCGTATGTGAATTGATCGCCTCCCATCTATCTTCAGAGTTCGTACTCTTAGGTGACTTAAACTGGGACATGCATAACACCCTGCTGTTTTACAATCTAAGTTAGATGCCCTCAATCTCACACAAATTATCAAGGAACCTACCAGGTACAACCCTAAATCCGTAAACATGGGCACCCTCTTAGATATCATCCTGACCAATTTGCCCTCTAAATACACCTCTGCTGTCTTCAACCAGGATCTCAGCGATCACTGCCTCATTGCCTGCGTGCGTAATTGGTCCACGGTCAAACGACCACCCCTCATCACTGTCAAACGCTCCCTAAAACACTTCAGGGAGCAGGCCTTTCTAATCGACCTGGTTTCCTGGAAGGATATTGACCTCATCCCGTCATTAGAGGATGCCTGGTTGCTCTTCAAAAGTGCTTTCCTCTCCATCTTAAAAAAGCATGCCCCTTCCAAAAAATGTAGAACTAAGAACAGATATAGCCCTTGGTTCATCCCAGACTTGACTGCCATTGACCAGCACAAAAACATCCTGTGGCGTTCTGCATTAGCATCGAATAGCCCCTGCAATATGAAACTTTTCAGGGAAGTCAGGAACCAATATACTCAGTCAGTTAGGAAAGCTAAGGCTAGCTTTTTCAAACAGAAATTTGATTCCTGTACCACTAATTCCAAAAGGTTTTGGGACACTGTAAAGTCCAAGGAGAATAAGAGCACCTCCTCCCAGCTGCCCACTGCACTGAGGATAGGAAACACTGTCACCACCGATAAATCTACGATAATCGATTATTTCAATAAGCATTTTTCCACGGCTGGCCATGCTTTCCACCTGGCTACCCCTACCCCTACATCTCAGCATCCCCTGCAGCAACTTGCTTCCAACTGCTTTTAAATTCTAGTAAAACTAAGTGCATGCTCTTCAACTGATTGCTGCCCGCACCCTCTCGCCCGACTAACATCACTACTCTGGACGGTTCTGACCTAGAATATGTGGACAACTACAAATACCTAGGTGTCTGGTTAGACTGTAAACTGTCCTTCCAGACTCAAGCTTCTCCAAGCTTCTCCAATATTAAATTAAATATAGAATCGGCTTCCTATTTCGCAACAAAGCCTCCTTCACTCATGCCGCCAAACATACCCTTGTGAAATTGACTATCCTACCAATCCTTGATTTCGGCAATGTCATTTACAAAATAGACTACATCCAGTTTGCTGAGTAGAGTGTTGGAGGCTATCACAGTGCCATCCGTTTTGTCACCAAAGCCCCATATACTACCCACCACTGCGACCTGTATGCTCTCGTTGGCTGGCCCTCACTACTTATCCGTCGCCAAACCCACTGACTCCAGGTCATCAAAAAGTATTTGCTAGGTAAAGCCCCGCCTTATCTCAGCTCACTGGTCACCATAGCAACACCCACCCGTAGCACGCGCTCCAGCAGGTATATCGCACTAGTCATCCCCAAAGCCAACTCCTTCCTTTGGCCGCCTTTCCTTCCAGTTCTCTGCTGCCAATGACTGGAACGAATTACAAACAGCTCTGAAGCTGGAGTCTTACATCTCCCTCACTAACTTTAAGCATCAGCTGTCAGAGCAGCTTACCGATCACTGTACCTGTACACAGCCAATCTGTAAATAGCACACCCAACTACCTCATCCCCATATTACTTACCCTCTTGTTCTTTTGCACCCCAGTATCTCTACTTGCACATCTATCCCTCATGTTTTAATGCTAAATTGTAATTATTTTGTCTCTATGGCCTATTTATTGCCTACCTCCCTACTCTTCTACATTTGCACACACTGTACATATATTTTTCGATTTCTTTTCTTTTGTGTTATTGACTGTACGTTTGTTTATGTGTAACTCTGTGTTGTTGTTTTTGTCGCACTGCTTTGCTTTATCTTAGCCAGGTCGCAGTTGTAAATGAGAACTTGTTCTCAACTGGCCTACCTGGTTAAATAAAAGTGAAATAAATAAAAATGAAGTCCTGATTCACGCACTCTCCTCTGAACAGTTGATGTTGAGATGTGTCTGTTACTTGAACTCTGAAGCATTTATTTGGAGTGCACTTTCTGAGGCTGGTAACTCGAATTAACTTATCCTCTGCAGGAGATGTAACTCTGGGTCTTCCTTTCCTGTGGCGGTCCTCATGAGAGACAGTTACATCATGCTCTTCGTTGTTTTTGCGACTGCACTTGAAGAAACGTTAAAAGTTCCTGAAATGTTCCCGGATTGACTGACCTTCATGTCTTGATGGACTGTTGTCTCTCTATGCTTATTTTATTTTTGCATTTTTTTATTGAACCATTATTTCACCAGTGGGCTGGCCCGTCAGGAAGTCCAGGACCCAGTTGCACAAGGTGGGGTTCAGACCCAGGGCACCCCCGAGCTTAATGATGACCTTGGAGGGTACTATGGTGTTAAACAGTACTTGTCAGTTGAAGAAAATTAGAGCGGATACATTTCACAAAGTAGCAAAGTTGTGTCCGAGCAAAACGGTGGCCATCCAGTAACATCTAATAAAAGCCAACAACTGAGCCCAGGGTAGGAATTCAGGAATCAGGCCCCAAATTAGACCCCCCCACACCACTATTAGAGACCTCTTAATTCTCAACCCTTACAGCCAAGGGATGAAAGGCACAAATCAAATCAAAGTTTATTTGTCATGTGCGCCGAATACAACAGATATTGTTCACCTTACAGTGAAATGCTTACTTACCCATAGTGCAAAAAAGGTATTAGGTGAACAATAGGTAGGTAAAGAAATAAAAACAACAGTAAAAAGACAGGCTATATACAGTAGCGAGGCTATAAAAGTAGCGAGGCTACATACAGACACCGGTTAGTCAGGCTGATTGAGGTAGTATGTACATGTCGATATGGTTAAAGTGACTATGCATATATGATGAACAGAGAGTAGCAGTAGCGTAAAAGAGGGGTTGGCGGGTGGTGGGTGGGACACAATGCAGATAGCCCGGTTAGCCAATGTGCGGGAGCACTGGTTGGTCGGGCCAATTGAGGAAGTATGTACATGAGTGTATAGTTATAGTGACTATGCATATATGATAAACAGAGAGTAGCAGCAGTGTAAAAAGAGGGGTTGCGGTGGGGGGCTCACAGTGCAAATAGTCCGGGTAGCCATTTGATTACCTGTTCAGGAGTCTTATGGCTTGGGGGTAAAAACTGTTGAGAAGCCTTTTTGTCCTAGACTTGGCACTCCGATACCGCTTGCCATGCGGTAGTAGAGAGAACAGTCTATGACTGGGGTGGCTGGGGTCTTTGACAATTTTTAGGGCCTTCCTCTGACACCGCCTGGTGTAGAGGTCCTGGATGGCAGGCAGCTTAGCCCCAGTGATGTACTGGGCCGTACGCACTACCCTTTGTAGTGCCATGCGGTCAGACGCAGAGCAATTGCCACCTAAACCACCACTTCTGGGATATGTAGCCAGCCACTGTAAAACATTATATACAGTTGAAGTCGGGAGTTTACATACACCTTAGCAAAACTCATTTAAAGTCAGTTTTTCACAATTCCTGACATTTAATCCTAGTAAAAATTCCCTGTCTTTGGTCAGTTAGGATCACCACTTTGTTTTAAGAATGTGAAATGTCAGAATAATACTAGAGAGAATTATTTATTTCAGCTTTCATCACATTCCCAGTGGGTCAGAAGTTTACATACACTCAATTAGTATTTGGTAGCGTTGCCTTTAAATTGTTTAACTTGGGTCAAATGTTTTGGGTAGCCTTCCACAACCTTTCCACAATAAGTTGGGTGAATTTTGGCCCATTCCTCCTGACAGAGCTGGTGTAACTGAGTCAGGTTTGTAGGCCTTCTTGATCGCACACACTTTTTCAGATCTGCCCACACATTTTCTATAGGATTGAGGTCAGGGCTTTGTGATGGCCACTCCAATACCTTGACTTTGTTGTCCTTAAGCCATTTTGCCACACCTCTGGAAGTATGCTTGGGGTCATTGTCCATTTGGAAGACCCATTTGCGACCAAGCTTTAACTTCCTGACTAATGTCTTGAGATGTTGCTTCAATATATCCACATAATTTTCCTACCTCATGATGCCATCTATTTTGTGAAGTGCACCAGTCCCTCCTGCAGTAAAGCACCCCCACAACATGATGCTGCCACCCCCATGCTTCAAGGATGGGATGGTGTTCTTTGGCTTGCAAGTCTCCCCCTTTTTCCTCCTAATATAATGATGGTCATTATGGCTAAACAGTTCTATTTTTGTTTCATCAGACCAGAGGACATTTCTCCAAAAAGTGCAATCTTTGTCCCCATGTGCAGTTGCAAACCGTAGTCTGGCTTTTTTATTGCGGTTTTGGAGTAGTGGCTTCTTCCTTGCTGAGCGGCCTTTCAGGTTATGTCGATATAGGACTTGTTTTACTGTGGATATAGATACTTTTGTACCTGTTTTCTCCAGCATCTTCACATGGTTTATTGCTGTTGTTCTGGGATTGATTTGCACATTTCGTACCAAAGTACGTTCATCTCTAAGAGACAGAACGCGTCTCTTTCCTGAGCGGCATGACGGCTGCGTTGTACCATGGTGTTTATATTTGCGTACTATTGTTTGTACAGGTACGTGGTACCTTCAGGCATTTGGAAATTGCTCCCAAGGATGAACCAGACTTGTGGAGGTCTACAATACATCCACAGGTACACCTCCAATTGACTCAAATGATGTCAATTAGCCTATCAGAAGCTTCTCAAGCCATGACATCATTTTCTGGGATTTTCCAAGCTGTTTAAAGGCACAGTCAACTTAGTGTATGTAAACTTCTGACCACTGGAATTGTGATACAGTGAATTATAAGTGAAATAATCTGTCTGTAAACAATTGTTGGAAAAAGTACTTGTGTCATGCACAAAGTAGTTGTCCTAATGGACTTGCCAAAGCAATAGTTTGTTAACAAGAAATATATAATATTGCATACCACTGAATGAGCTCATGCCGTACCATAAGTACATGCATGTATGCTAAATACACTAGCCTCAATCATATCTTTGAACTTTAAGTACCACAGGGTAAGGTAGAATGCTCAGCAGGGCTTACCCAGGGCCTATGCTGGTGCCCTGGCTCTCTGTGTGTGAGTGTGTGTGTGTTTATGCATGTTTATGCGCGAGTGTGCGCGTCTGCGTTTGTGTGTGCGCTCGTAGGTTTGTCGTGAACTGGATCCTCTCCACGGCTCGGTTAGATGAGCTAGACAGCCAGACACCAGCCCCTGTTTTGTGCGTCTGCCTGGGAATGAAATGATAGAAGCCCATTTCTTGTTGTTTTTCCCCCCCAAGACATGAATACAATCAGAAAGGGTCTGTGTTACCCCCTCCGCTTCCTCCCTGCACTGAAACTGTAACCACTTGTTTTTGGCTGAAAAATGTCGAACCGCAATTATGATAATGATCTGCAGTGTCACATGACCCTTGTGCCAATCCAACAGGTAGGACAGAGTTTCGAAAGAAGGGATTAGGATTTTTTCACCAGTTTGGTGCCTGCTGTCTTCAGAAAAGGGAATTTTACCCGCCCTCTCCTTTGACTAAATTCCCCCCATGTCATCCTGTTGGGAGAACTATATTCCTGGCCATGCCTGTATCAGCATATTCTTGACCAAGGCTATTTGTAATATCAGTTGCTCAAAACATGAAAATGCTAATACTCAAATGTACAATTCAAACCTTGACTCTACTGCCACCATTTTAAAAAGTCCCCCAAAAGTTGCTAAAACCTCACTGACTGACTTTGGCATCTTTCTCGGCAGCCATGACCCCTCCTCTGTCTCTATTGAGAACGCTGCAGCGGTGGGTCATCCCCAGGCGTCATCATCGTCCCACAGCGAGGGGGACTCCAGAGGCTGGTCATCGTCCCAGGATGGGGACTTCACCCTGCCCCAATTCGGGGTCCAGCAGGTCCCCCTGACCTACAGAGAACTGGCCGAGCCCTGGATCAAGGTGAGAGGGGTGGAAAGATAGATGTGGGGTCGAATAATGTGGACCAGACCTGGATCAAACACATATGTACAATACTTTCAAATACTTGATTTACCTTTTCGAGCTTGCATTTTGTGACTATTCCATTCCATTTTGGAATTGTTCCATTGCACTAGGCAAACAAAAACAAATGTCTTCATCCCTTTGCATACCAAGACGGTTTACATGTAGTGGATGTCTGTATCAGATCAGTGCCATATTCCGTTCATAGTCATAATTGTGTGTGTGTCCTCCTCTCCAGGTGTTTGGCATGGAGTTGGTGGGCTGCCTGTTCTCCAGGAACTGGAACATCCGGGAGATGGCCCTGCGGCGGCTGTTGCACGACGTCAGTGGCGCGCTCCTCCTGGCCAATGGCGAGCACTCCTGCCCGGGGGCCGGGCTGGGGGCCGGGGCGGGCTGTACAGAGGTGTCAGGTGATGTGGTGTTGGAGTCATGCTGCAGCGTCCTCTCCATGGTGTGTGCCGACCCTGTCTACAAGGTCTACGTGGCCGCACTGGTGAGACTCTTTAATATTACTGTACCCCCACAGATCCTATGAAATTAAGAATCAAGTTTTACCTTGTAATTCTATAACTGTAGCATACTCCAGCTGTCAGGGAAAGCATTTTGGACCCCATCCAGAAACAACCCCTAGCCCAGCGATTCCCAAAAGTTTATCTTTATTAGGATGCCATGATGACAGCTAATCTTGGGATTGGGACCCCATGTATTAAATGATAGTTTGATTTTCTAACTGATCAAAGGAAAGAATTGGATATGTCTAAGAAATATGGTTGTAGATCCATCTAGTGGCTGTTTTTGGACTGGGCCTTTTGATATTCATACGTGTTCCTGATAAGTGAGAGGCCCATATATAAAAGATATCTTCACTTGATTAGTTGATTAGCGCTACCTGATCTCTGCATTCACCCTTTGGCCCTTCTCCCTCCCACCCAATATTGATGAAAGTTATCTCTTGAATTGTGCTGAAGTTCACTTCAACCACAAGGTAGTCTGGTTAGCTCTAAAGTCCACTGAACATCCAGGAAGTCTCAACAGAGTCAAACCAGCAGGGATTCTCCAGGGACAGACTGAGCGAGAAAAACAGGTCTCTCTCGCTATTTATTTACTTGTTCTCTTTGAATAATAGTTTATTTAAAAAAAAAAAAATGTATTTGTCATTTAGCAGACACTCTTACCTAGAGGGACTTACTGTAGTGAGTGCATACGTTTTTCTTACTTTTTTTACTGGTCCCTTGTGGGAATCGAGCCCTCAACCTGGCGTTGCAAACGCTATGCTCTACCAACCTAGACACACGGGATCCTAGTTCTTGGTGCGTGTTTTAAAAAATGCAGGCCCTCTGGACAATTGACATTTCCCCGCAGCACTTTGCTTCAGCAGAGCAGCAGTTATGGAAAACAAAAAAAGTTCTGTCCTCTTGGGTGATTTCCAGTGTGTTTAGTAGCAGACAGACTTTGGTGTTTACTGTATTCTTCTATCAAGACCAAGAAGGGGATGGTGGTGATGGCGGGTGGACAAAGAATACCACGGGCACCACCAGATTTGGAGTGGGCCAGATCGACTTAAATTGTCGCTTTGAAAAGGCTCTATTTTGTTTGAGGTTGAAGAGCGCACTCGCATCGCGGGGCAAAGTCGTTAGCTACGTGTGCACTACCTGGGACCTTGTAGCAAGTGAAAACGCCAGAGCCACCATTTCAAGAACTTAGAGAAGTTGGGGCTCTTATTTTCTTACCTTTTCATACCATGTGATGTGGCCCTCCCTATTGGAAGTAAACACGTGTTTATTGATATGATGTGTCTCCTAAGAGTGGAGTAGACTGGGGAGCATGGAGTAATGGGGGTTGAGAGGGAGAGATAGTGTGCATTGTGTGTGTGAGCATGAAAGAGCGAGTGGGACAAAGTAGTTAGAGGGAGGGAAGCATGAGGGGGATGAATGAGTAACCTTGCCTGCCTGGCAGAGGGAGAGTGAGAAAGAACTTTGAATCTGTCTCTGGGCAGCGTTCCAGTGCAACGCTCTATCAGTCACCAGTTCCCACGCCTCTTCTCTCTCTCTGGGAGTCAGGCTGGGGCGGAGCACCACCAAGCCTCTACCTCCTGCCAAGGCCACAGAGGCCTCTCAAATGGCCTTGAGGTCAGGCCCAGGCAGCCATATTGTCCCAGGAATAGACAGGGTCGTAACTCGGCGGGGTCAAACCACCACCGAACCACAGTGTTATGGTAGGGCGCTCCAAGAGGTCTTGTGTTTCTCATTGACTCTACTAAATGCCCAGAGATTTGTTTTCTCTCTGTCTCGTATTTTCCAATAACTTCCACTTTGTAGGCCTATACTTTTTTCGCTTGATATGTAGAATTCTCAACTCATACTTGACAGTACGTTCTCAGCCATTAGTTTGACCAGCCCATCTAATTTTTTGTGATGAAGCTTCTCTCTACACATCACCATATCTCCTTTTTAACTTTCCACACACTGGACACACAGTAACAATATTGGTCCTTTATGTTTGAGTTGTAAATGTGAACCCTGGTCTCTTGTCCCCTTTCTGTAGAAAACCTTGCGGGCCATGCTGGTGTACACGCCCTGCCACTCGGTGTCTGAGCGCTCACGGCTGCAGCAGCTGCTCCAGCCCGTGGTGGAGACTATCCTTGTCAAATGTGCCGACGCCAACAGGTAAAGTCCGTCTCAAACTAACGAGTGGGATAGATATGCGAGCCTGTCAGTTGTTCACTGCAACTGCTAGTAGCTAGTGCCCTCTGGTGGGTAATATAAAACATGACATGCACTTGTTAGAACTCCCCACACTGATCATACTGTAAGATGTACTGTATATCAGGGGTATTCAAATATGAGGCAGGAGGTCCAGAGCACTGCTTCTTTTCTGTTCTACCTTATAATTAATTGCACCCACCGGGTGTCCCAGCTCTAAATCAATCCTTGATTAGAGGGGACGAATGAAAATCAGCAGTGGAACTGGCTTTGAGGTCCAGATTAGAATTTGTCTGATATACATCTTCAAGAACTGACTCAAACATGACCACCTTTTCTTGTGATATCATACTGTATTCATTAGGTTGATAGTACATGAATTAACAGATTACATTCCCCATGTCTCATTTCATTGTCTCAATTGCACAATGTATAGTCTTGATTAACCCAGAACTACAATCTCGCTGGTCAGATATGTTTACGTAGTCTGTTCACGAGAGATTACAAACTGTAAAAAAAAAAAGAAGTATGATTTCAAAATTAATGAAAAGCATTAGCAGTCTAGCATGGACATAAATACATTTTGAGTGTTGTTTCTCTTTGTTATGTCCAGTCGTACCAGCCAGCTGTCAGTGTCAACACTACTGGAGCTGTGTAAAGCCCAGGTGGGAGAGCTGGCCGTGGGCAGAGAGATCCTCAAAGCAGGTAAGAACTACAAATCCCATATTTCCCCGCTGGGAGTTCAGCGGAAATAGCACTATCTCTCCCCATATCACTCAAATTGATGTACAGTGGCTTGCGAAAGTATTCAACCCTCTTGGCATTTTTCCTATTTTGTTGCCTTACAACCTGGAATTAAAATAGATTTTTGGGTGTTTGTATCATTTGATTTACACAACATGCCTACCACTTTGAAGATGCAAAATATTTTTTGCAGTGAAACAAACAAGAAATAAGACAAAAAAAACTCAAAACTTGAGCGTGCATAACTATTCACCCCCCAAAGTCAATACTTTGTAGAGTCACCTTTTTGCAGAAATTACAGCTAAAAGTCCCTTGGGGTATGTTTCTACAAGCTTGGCACATCTAGCCACTGGGATTTTTGCCCATTCTTCAAGGCAAAACTGCTCCAGCTCCTTCAAGTTGGATGGGTTCCGCTGGTGCACAGCAATCTTTAAGTCATACCACAGATTCTCAATTGGATTGAGGTATGGGCTTTGACTGGGCCATTCCAAGACATTTAAATGTATTCCCTTAAACCATTTGAGTGTGGCTTTAGCAGTATGCTTAGGGTCATTGTCCTGCTGCAAGGTGAACCTCCATCCCAGTCTCAAATCTGTGGAAGACTGAAACAGGTTTCAGAATTTCCCTGTTTTTAGTGCCATCCATCATTCCTTCAATTCTGACCAGTTTCCCAGTCCCTGCCGATGAAAAACATCCCCACAGCATGATTCTGCCACCACCATGCTTCACTGTGGGGATGGTATTCTCGGGGTGGTGAGTGGTGTTGGGTTTGTGCAAGAAATAGCGTTTTCCTTGATGGGCAAAAAGCTCAATTTTAGTCTCATCTGACCAGAGGACCTTCTTCCATATGTTTGGGGACTCTCCCACATGCCTTTTGGTGAACACCAAACGTGTTTGCTTATTATTTTCTTTGAGAAATTGTTTTTTTCTGGCCACTCTTCCGTAAAGCCCAGCTGTGTGGAGTGTACGGCTTAAAGTGGTCCTATGGACAGATACTCAAATCTCCGCTGTGGAGCTTTGCAGCTCCTTCAGGGTTATCTCTGGTCTCTTTGTTGCCTCTCTGATTAATGCCCTCCTTGCCTGGACCGTGAGTTTGGGGCAGCGGCCCTCTCTTGGCAAGTTTGTGGTGACATATTCTTTACATTTTTTTATAATGGATTTAAATGTGCTCTGTGGGATGATCAAAGTTTTGTATATTTTTTTATAACCCAACCCTGATCTGTACTTCTCCACAACTTTGTCCCTGACCTGTTTGGAGAGCTCCTTGGTCTTCATGTCGCTCGCTTGGTGGTGCCCCTTGCTTAGTGGTGTTGCAGACTCTGGAGCCTTTCAGGACAGGTGTATATATACTGAGATCATGTGACAGATATGTGACACTTAGATTGCACACAGGTGAACTTTATTTAACTAATTATGTGATTTCTGAAGGTAATTGGTTATACAAGATCTTATTTAGGGGCTTCATAGCAAAGGGGGTGAATACATATGCACGCACCACTTTTCCATTGCAATTTTTTTTTAATTTTTTGAAAGAAATAATTTACAGGTTGTTAATACAACAAAATAGGAAAAACGCCAAGGGGATGAATACTTTTGCAAGGCACTGTACGTGACTGTAACTCATGTCTTAACAACAGTTTACAAATTTAAAAAAGATCCAACTGACTACTCATTGTAAATGTCTCTACCTTTCTCCCAGGTTCCATCGGTATTGGCGGGGTCGACTATGTCCTGAACTGCATCCTGGGGCCCCAGACGGAGGCCAATAACTGGCAGGCCCTGCTGGGCCGCCTTTGTCTGATTGACAGGCTCCTGCTAGAGTTCCCCGCCGAGTTCTACCCCCACATAGTTTCCGGAGGGGACTGCCACCAGTCTCAGACCCTGGGGGAGAGGTCCGTGATTTCATAGTCATATCATATAGCCTTGAGCGCACAGCCATGAGTTGGTGACCTTGTCCTTGTATAGCTTTGTTGTTCTTGTCTCAATGGGTGACATGTCTGGTGAGTATGCAGGCCATGGAGGAACTGGGACATTTTTATCTTCCAGGAATTGTTTACAAATCGTTGCAACATGGGGCCGTGCACAGGGCTGTGGCGGTCATGACATTTTGTCAGACGGTTCTTGCCATGCAAAAGACTGCTGGTCGCACAGTAATTAACTTAAACAGGTTTACCATCTCCAGGCTTCTAGCCATACAAGCCGCTGTTGCGTGCCTTTGGAACATCTACATTAAAAAAAAGGCTAATAAATCAATTTAATATACACCATCACAACAAATCCATTATTTATTTCAGTCAGATCTAAAGAAACATCATGATATGAAAATAATGTATTTTCAAAGAAGAGAATATGTGTTGTCCTACTGTAGACCTAACTATGCTCCACGCCATAGGCTGCAGGCTTGTTCATTTAGATGACAAGATATGCTTCCCATGCCATTATTTTATTTTTTCTGATTTTATAGTAAGATGAATATAGTTGAACTTAGCTGAATAAAATAGGAAGGACATTTTTCCCATTACAGATTGACTGCGCGCATATGAAGTTGCTATATATTGCTATTGGTGATCATTTGAAACAAGTCCTATGTGCTAGATTTAGAATTATTTGGCAACTTTAGTTGTGAATGATACAAAACCTTAGAATGTCTTGGAAATCAAAACACATATGGGCTGCATGGTGTGACTATAGGCTACTGATGATTTGAGAAAGTAGCAAAAACAGCTTGCTCTGTTCCTTGTCTCAGGCTGCACAGCTACTTTCTCATCGACTGATCATATTTTCACGCATCAGATTTTTCTCAATTTGATCTTGTCTTTACTAATTCTTTTTGATTTACAAAAGACATGTCATCTGTATGCACTCAAATAGCCTAGTGAATGGAGGCGGCACGCTTTCCCGCACGGTCTGTTATGTAGGCTCCTTGGGTTTTATAGCGGAGCATATGCTTAATATATAACATGAGCAACTGAGAAATAAATATAAGGACACCTACTTCACTCCGTGCATCAACCACTGTTTGACGAGCACGCTCTCGCTGCTCGATAGGCAATACTCTCCCAAACTCTATGCCATGGTCTCTCTCCAACCTTGTTCCTGCAGCTACCCAGTGCTTAGTTTGGGAAACCAAGTGTTATCTGTTCAGGGAACATCAATGTTTTCGCAACGAAATGTGATAATACAGTTCGCACTCAACAGCGATTACTCCAATTTTGGAGTATAGGCTAGACCAATTAAGTACCAAAACATCTTAAATAAGTTTTATGTTTTTCTGCCATACATACAGTTGAAGTCGGAAGTTTACATACACTTAGGTTGGAGTCATTAAAACTTGTTTTTCAACCACTCCACACATTTCTTGTTAACCAACTATAGTTTTGGCAAGTCGGTTAGGACATCTACTTTGTGCATGACACAAGTCATTTTTCCAACAATTGTTTACAGACAGACTATTTCACTTATAATTCACTGTATCACAATTCAAGTGGGTCAGAAGTTTACATACACTAAGTTGACTGTGCATTTAAACAGCTTGGAAAATTTCAGAAAATTATGTCATGGCTTTAGAAGCCTCTGATAGGCTAATTGACATCATTTGAGTCAATTGGAGGTACCTGTGGATGTATTTCAAGGCCTACCTTCAAACACAGTGCCTCTTTGCTTGACATCATGGGAAAATCAAAAGAAATCAGCCAAGACCTCAGAAAAGAAATTGTAGACCTCCACAAGTCTGGTTCATCCTTGGGAGCAAATTCCGAACGCCTGAATGTACCACGTTCATCTGTACAAACAATAGTACGCAAGTATAAACACCATGAGACCACGCAGCCGTCATACCGCTCAGGAAGGAGACGTGTTCTTTCTCCTAGAGATGAACGTACTTTGGTGCGAAAGGTGCAAATCAATCCCAGAACAACAGCAAAGGCACACTTGTGAAGATGCTGAAGGAAACAGGTACAAACGTATCTATATCCACAGTAAAACAAGTCCTATATCAACATAACCTGAAAGGCCACTCAGCAAGGAAGAAGCCACTGCTCCAAAACCGCCATAAGCCAGACTACGGTTTCGCAACTGCACATGGGGACAAAGATCGTACTTTTTGGAGAAATGTTCTCTGGTCTGATGAAACAAAAATAGAACTGTTTGTCCATAATGACCATCGTTATACCACCGTTATGTTAGGAGGATAAAGGGGGGGGGGGGGGCTTACAAGCCGAAGAACACCATCCCAACCGTGAAGCACGGGGGTGGCAGCATCATGTTGTGGGGGTGCTTTGCTGCAGGAGGGACTGGTACACTTCACAAAATAGATGGCATCATGAGGTAGGAAAATCATGTGGATATATTGAAGCAACATCTCAAGACATCAGTCAGGAAGTTAAAGCTTGGTCGCAAATGGGTCTTCCAAATGGACAATGACCCCAAGCATACTTCCAAAGTTGTGGCAAAATGTCTTAAGGACAACAAAGTCAAGGTATTGGAGTGGCCTTCACAAAGCCCTGACCTCAATCCTATAGAAAATGTGTCGGCAGATCTGAAAAAGTGTGTGCGAGCAAGGATGCCTACAAACCTGACTCAGTTACACCAGCTCTGTCAGCCTGGAATCGAACCAGGGACTGTAGTGATGCCTCTTGCATCACTCTTGCCTTAGACCGCTGCGCCACTCAGGAGCCCTTTACAGACATGTTGTATCTGTAAAGAATACGTAGTTCATTTAAGATTATTTAAGGTTATACTGTTAAAATAATACAGATCATTACAAATCATAGCCTGTATTTTATTCACCTGAGCAGGCTTCCTTGCCAAGTTAAGGTTTGTCTTGCTGCAGACACATGAGAGCCCCCAAAACCTTTGCTTATTGAACTGCAAAAGAGAGATGAAAACCTAATAGTAACAATGAACAGAGGAGGAAACCAAGTCACCTGTCATAAGGATTATAGGAATCAGTGTTCTATCATGGCAGCATAGCTATAGTAGTTGAGGAAAAATGTGACAAAAAATGTCATATTTACCATTGATAACAAGTTCAATGCAGTCCTCAATGCCGGAGTCTGAACAACAGAAGGCCGGCATCCTGGAGTCGCCTCTTCACTGTTGACGTTGAGACTGGTGTTTTGCGGGTACTATTTAACCTCTCTAGGGTACGTGGGACGGTAGCGTCTCACCTCGTCAACAGCCAGTGAAACTGCAGGGCGCCAAATTCAAAACAGAAAAATTCCTCAAACATACATGTATTTTACACCATTTTAAAGATACACTTGTTGTAAATCCAGCCACAGTGTCCGATTTCAAAAAGGCTTTACGACGAAAGCAAACCAAACGATTATGTTAGGTCAGTGCCAAGTCGATTTTTCCAGCCAAAGAGAGGAGTCACAAAAAGTAGAAATATAGATAAAATGAATCACTAACCTTTGATGATCTTCATCAGATGACACTCATAGGACTTCATGTTACACAATACATGTATGTTTTGTTCGGTAAAGTTCATATTTATATCCAAAAATCAGAGTTTACATTGGCGCGTTACGTTCGGTAGTTCCAAAACATCCGGTGATTTTGCAGAGAGCCACATCAATTTACAGAAATACTCATAATAAACATTTGTCAGGATTTGGCCAGGATTATTCCGGTTTTGGTCACTAGATGCCCCCATTGGGCTTTTTTGACCCTTTTGTTTTCCCTTATTTCCAGTTATTATTTTCAACTTTGCCTCGTTTCCCTTGTATGTATATAAACCCTTAGTTTTCCTCAGTTCTTTGCTCTGTGTATGAATGTTAGCACCCAGCCCCAGCCATGCTGTGAACTTTTGTTTCTACAGTTGATTCTCTTGAGGTACTCTGTTTTTGTTCTCGTTTATTTATTTTCTTAGATTTTTCTTTTGAGGTTTTTTCCCTGCTGTGCTTACCACTTTTGTGGATTTACCTTGTGACTTGGAGGATATACCTTTTTTCTCTTGGTATTACTTTTGACGTTGTGGATTTATATTTTTTGCCTGAAGTACTTTCCTTTTTACTTTATTAAAACGCCGTCTCAAGTACTGCTGTGTCTGCCTCATCTTCTGGGTTCTGCCGACTATTAGTGGCTCAGTTTGATAAGTGACTGTTTCTCTGACCGGAGACCCGAGTTCGTAACCGGGTCCTGACAACATTGATAAAAGATACAACTGTTATGCATGGAATTTTAGATCCACTTATCCTTAATGCAACTGCTGTGTCAGAGTTTAAAACAACTTTACGGAAAAAGCACACCATGCAATAATCTGAGTCCGGAGCTCAGACGACAAATCAAGCCAATCCGCCATGTTGGAGTCAGAAGTCAGAAATAGCATTATAAATATTCACTTACCTTTGATGATCTTCATCAGAATGCACTCCCAGGAATCCCAGTTCCACAATAAATGTTTGTTTTGTTCGATAATGTCCATCATTTATGTCCAAATTCCTCCTTGTTGTTCTCGCGTTCAGTACACTTTCCAAACTCATGACGCGCGTGCAAGTCCAGCGGAAAGTACGGACGAAAAGTTAAAAAAGTTATATTACAGTCCGTAGAAACATGACAAACGAAGTATTGAATCAATCTTTAGGATGTTTTTAACATAAATCTTCAATAATGTTCCAACAGGAGAATTCCTTTGTCTTCAGAAATGCGATGGAACAGAGCTCGCTTTGACGTGAACGCGCGAGACTGAGCTCGTGGCTCTCTGCCAGACCTCTGACTCATTCCCCTCTCATTTGCCCCCACTTCACAGTAGAAGCATCAGACAAGGTTCTAAAGACTGTTGACATCTAGTGGAAGCCTTAGGAAGTGCAACATGACCAATATCCCACTGTATCTTCAATAGGGAATGATTTGAAAAACGACCAACCTCAGATTTCCCACTTCCTGGTTGGATTCTTTCTCAGGTTTTTGCCTGCCATATGAGTTATGTTATACTCACAGACATCATTCAAACAGTTTTAGAAACTTCAGAGTGTTTTTTTAATCCAAATCTACTAATAATATGCATTTCTAGCTTTTATGGCTGAGTAGCAGGCACTCCTGTGGCGGGCCGGGCGCAGTGCGCGCTAACCAAGGGAGCCGGGTGCACGGTGTTTCCTCCGACACATTGGTGCGGCTGGCTTCCGGGTTGGAGGCGCGCTGTGTTAAGAAGCAGTGCGGCTTGGTTGGGTTGTGTTTCGGAGGACGCATGGCTTTCGACCTTCACCCGTACGGGAGTGGTAGCGATGAGACAAGATAGTAATTACTAGCAATTGAATACCACGAAAATTGGGGGGAAAAGGGGTAAAAATCTATTTATTTTTTTATAAAAAAATAAATAGTAAGCCTATAAGAATGCATGGTATTATTGGAAAATGTTCTATATTCAAGCAAGTAGGCTAATCAAGCATCATGGCAAATGAGTCAACAGGCTATATCAACTAGGCTATATCATGGACTGACTGATTTTAATTCATTAACAAATACGTAAGTATATACAGCGAATTCAGAAAGTATTCGTAACCCTTGACTTTTTCCACATTTTGTTACATTACAGACTTATTGTAAAATGGATTAAATAAAACATATCCTCATCAATCTACACACAATACCCCATAATGACAAGAGAAAATACGTTTTTAGAATTTTTTGCAAAAATAAAAAACAATACAGAAATAGCTCAGGTGCATCCTGTTTCCATTGATCATCCTTGAAATGTTTCTACAACTTGATTGGAGTCAACTTGTGGTAAATTCTATTGATTGGACATGATTTGCAAAGGCACACACCTGTCTATATAAGGTCCCACAGTTGACAGTGCATGTCAGAGCAAAAACCAAGTAATGAGTTCGAAGAAATTGTCCGTAGAGCTCCGATACAGGATTGTGTCGAAGCACAGATCTGGGGAAGGGTACCAAAAAAATTCTGCAGTATTGAAGGTCCCAAAGAACACAGTGGCCTCCGTCATTCTTAAAGGGAAAAAGTTTGGAACCACCAAGACTCTTCCTAGAGCTGGCCAAACTGAGCAATCGGGAGATTGGACAGGGAGGTGACCAAGAACCTGATGGTCACTCTGACAGAGCTCCAGAGTTCCTCTGTGGAGATGGGAGAACCTTCCAGAAGGACAAACATCTCTGCAGCACTCCACCAATCAGGCCACTACCCAGATGGAAGCCATTCCTCTGTAAAAGGCACATGACAGCCAGCTTAGAGTATGCCAAAAAGGCACCTAAAGGATTCTCAGACCATGAGAAACAAGATTCTCTGGTCTGATGAAACCAAGATTGAACTCTTTGGCCTGGCACCATCCCTACGGTGAAGCATGTTGGAGTCAGGATCGAAGGAAAGATGAACGGAGCAAAGTCCAGTGAGATCCTTGATGAAAACCTGCTCCGGAGCGCTCAGAATCACAGACTGGGACGAAGGTTCACCTTCCAATAGGACACAGCCAAGACAACGCAGGAGTGGCTTCGGGACAAGTCTCTGAATGTCCTTGAGTGGCCCAGCCAGAGCCCGGACTTGAATCCGATTGAACATCTCTGGAGATACCTGAAAATAGCTGTGCAGCGATGCTCCCCATCCAGCCTGACAGAGCTTGAGAGGATCTGCAGAGAAGAATGGGACAAATTCCCCCAAAACAGGTGTGCCAAGCTTGTAGTGTCATACCTAAGAAGACTCAAGGCTGTAATCACTGCCAAAGGTGCTTCAACAAAGTATTGACTAAAGGGTCTGAATACTTACATAAATGTGATATTGTAGTTGTAGTTTTTTTAAATAAATTTGCACAAATTTCGAAAAACCTATTTTTCCTTTGTCATTATGGGGTATTGTGTGAAGATTGAGGGAACAAAAACATTTAATCAATTCTAGAATAAGGCGGTAATGTAACAAAATGTGAAAAAAGTCAAGGAGTCTGAATACTTTCTGAATGCACTGTAGGGCATTTTACAGTAGCTATGGCTTGACAAGTTTACAACCTAGATATCAAAGCATTATTTACATTTACGTAATTTAGCAGAGCGACTTACAGTTGTGAGTGCATACATTTTCATACTTTTTTTCATGCTGGTTCCCTGTGGGAATCTAACTCACAACCCTGGCGTTGCAAGCTCCATGCTCTACCTACTGAGCAGCACGGGATTATCCAATTTAGCAGGCATAATCACATAATAACTAGTCAAAACAAACGTTAATAGCTCCCCCCCATTGAAAGTCAATGCTTTTGTAATATTACCTAATTATATGTGTGACCTGTTTACATAGAAAGCAAAGCTGTTTACATAGATAGCAAACTTTAGCTAGATAGCTAATGAACTTAGCTAGTTGAATAGCATTTACTAAAATGGGCAATAACTTAACCATGGTAATGTTAGCAGATTGCATTATATTTTACTTGGACAGTTCTCTTACCTATGAAAATGAGAGCTACTGTAAATGTACTATACTGTTACCATGCGAGCTAGCTAGCTTGCCAGGTAGCTAAGCTATGTAGCAGATATTGATAGCCACAAGTTAGCGGTTACTATTTAAATTCTATTGTTGGAAAACAAGTTGGCTGTGGTTAATATCAGCATTGCAGTATAACTCATGTGTTTAATCTGATAGTCCAAGAGAAAGTTGGAGAGGGTTGGCTAGCTAGCTAGCTACAGTTCTGTCTCGATCGTGCACTGTCTGGACGTCGCTCTTTTCCCCCCCAAGTGGTTGAATGAGTCATCCAATAGCGTCGCACCCCTCCATTGTTCGAAATATGGAGTGGTGTGAGGCTGTGTCCTTCTTCCAAAGAATGAGAAGCTACAAATGATTGGCTTTTGAAACATGGACATGGAGATGATGATTGGACATGGTTGACAACCTAATGTGAGTTAAAATAGCGCCACCTGCCGCCCGGTCCCATTTTTACAGTCGTTGGTATGACTCGGCCGGGAATCGAACTTCCAGTCTCAGGGTGGACACTCTAACCACAAGGCCACTGAGTAGGTATAGCCTGGTATATCCTCGACCACCGAAACAAGGTCAAGACCTTTTAGACTGGAGTGCGTAGCTTCGGACACATAGCCTTTGACCTGTTCCATTAATCTAAATGTTCATCGCCAGACTCCTAAGCTTCTATTATATATTCTCTGGGCCTTTTAATAAACACCTCAAACTTTATTTGAAATGGTGTCCTGATTTGTAGTTTGTTATTCAGTATTTTGGGCTATTTGTAATGTTGGTAGCATTATGGAAATGCTAAACCTTTTTTTCAAGTAAGAATAGATAGACTCATAACCACTCTCCATTCTGGATAACACTTTCTTGAATCATACATTTGTATCTCACACAGTGCATTTATTGAAAAAAATTGTACACTCTAGGGAATAGGGAGTCATTTGAGACACAGCCTTTTAAGTTGTCCTTCTCCTCTCTCCAGGTATCAGAAGCTGCTTCCCTTGCTGAGCTTCACGCTGCAGTCCACCGACAACTCCCACTCCATGGTGGGTAAGCTGTCTCGCCGCGTTTTCCTGAGCGCCGCACGCATGTTGGCCCGCGTGCCGCATGTCTTTGTCAAACTCCTGGACATGCTTAGCATCATCAGCTCCACGCACTACGCCCGCATGCGCCGCCGCTTGCTCGCCATCGCCGAGGAGATGGACATCCTGGACACCATCAATCTGAGCCTGGAGATCATGGAGTACAGCGCCAGTGAGGCACATGAACTGGTCAGCGCCGCCTTCCTGGAGCCCTCCGCACCTCAGAACTCGCCCAACATGACCGAGAGCAACACACCAACGCATACGATTCAGCTAGCCAGTGGAAAGGGAGGGAGAGGTTGCTTTGGCAAGGTGGGAGCAAGTCCTGAGGATATAACTGACAGGTTAGCGGCCATTTCGACTAGCACCTGGCATCGCGATATGGCAGCTTCCGCGTGCAGTGGGGCCCAGGCCGGGCACCCAAAGCTCCCTGTTCGGACACGTAACTGCCCCCTCAGCCAGTTTCTGAACTCCTCCTCTTCCAGCCAAGCCCCTAGCCTCCCCTCACCCTCCACCTCCTTCCCGGGCCCTGACAGCAATCCCAAACCCCGACCCCAGAGTTTCGTTCCCAGCAAGCTGGCATCTTCTGCCTCCTCCTGCTCCCCTGGCGCCCAGCGCATGTTCCACCAGCAGAAGCCCTGTAGCAGCAAGGACCCTGAGAAGCAGCTCCCCTCCCCCTGCTCCACCCAGGCGAGACACGTACCCTCCAGCCAGATCCACAGACCAAAGCCCTCCCGATCCACCACCCCGCCCACCCCAAGAGTCTCTAAGAGCAGCTTGAAGCTGGACCTCCAGGGGGAGTCGACCAGCCTTTCTACTAGCACCTCCGGAGGCGAAGGCCTCTCCACAGGGGGCCACATGGGGGGAGCCACCACCCTTATCACCAGTGAGGACAGCTGCTTCACCCCCGTGGAGGAGAAGTTCTGCGGCTTGAACGCCTCAGCCGAGCTCAATTCCTCCATGGAAGACCTCCTGGAAACCTCAATATCGGCAGCCGGCGATGCCACCACCGTCACCTTCCAATCGGAAGTGGCCCTGCTATCGCCAGAGCAAGTCGGGGACATGCCAGGGGGAGGGGGGGCTGTGGGGACGTACAGTGAGGACGTGACGCAGCACCAGAAGTGCAAGGAGAAGATGGAGGCGGAGGAGGAAGAGGCGCTGGCCGTGGTCATGGCCTTGTCGGAGTCACAGGACGCGCTGCCCGTCATCCCCCAGCTACAGGTGGACAAGGACCAGGACTGCATCATCGTCCAGGCAGATGTGAGTTAATTAAAACACCCTCAGGAACTTACGTACCTATAAGACCAATTTCCCAGACACAGATTTTGTGTAAAAATACTTTGAACTGAGAATCTTCGTTAAGCTTGCTTCTTAGTCCAGGTCCGGCAAATTAACCAACAAAGGTTTAGACTGAATAAAAATGTTACCTTAACAATACAAGGTCGAGTAGACATAATAACTGGCAGATGGCTAGAGAACATTGAACATTGTTACACCAAAGCTCATAGACATCATCTGAATCATATCTTGCATATCAACCTGTTGACTGCTAAACCGTATTATAAACCGGTTAGTTTGGGTCCTGGATGCTGATTGGTTGAAACAGCATTTCCGCCTTGTGTATATCAGACAATATACCACGGGTATGACACAAAAATACTTGCTTACTGTTTTATTTAGGTTGGTAACCAGTTTATAATAGCAATAAGGCACCTCGGGTTGTGGTGTATGGCCAGTATACCACGGCTAAGAACAGCCCTTAGCTGTGGTATATTGGCCAATATACAACAAGCCTTATTGCTTAAATAAACCAGGATTTACAAATAGTATCCCCCACCAGCTCTCCAGAAAAGCCCAAAAAGTCTAACATGTAGCATGTACAGATAACTTCTAAAATAATGGAAACGCTTGAGTAAATGAGGGATACAAAGTATATTGAAAGCAGATGCTTCCACACAGGTGGGTTCATGAGTAAATTAAACAATTAACATCCCATCATACTTATGGTCATATATAAAAATGCTGGGCAGGCCATTATTTTGGCTACCATGGCTATGCCCCCATAGGATGACAATGGGCACGAGTGGTCATTGAATAGTTTGATTAGCATGAAAACAATATGAACCATAAGCCATGACTGAAAAATATTGGTTGGTTACAAGAAGGACCATTAAAATAGATAGAAAACTCAGGTGCTGGGTTCGAGGCCAGTAGTAACCACTGCTGTGGGAGGTTTGGACCTATCGCCAGGAGCAGCAGGCAAACGTTATCCTGCTACTTGTGGGCCCGTGATAGGCTCAACTAATTGTGTGAGGGGTGGGAATGGGCGGATTTATCCATCCCCTTCTCCGGCCGTTGTATTGGGCAGTTCAATGTCTCAGTCCCTGGAGCAAAAACGTTGTGCTATCCAGGAGCATGAGTACAGGACATCAATAAGCTGCTCCCAAACATTTTAAACCTGCATCAGGAAATTGAGTCTATCAATGTTCATGTGGGATTCAATGACATTATGAAGGGGCAGTGCAGAACAGCTGAAAATTGATTATAAAGAACTGATTGGGTCACTACTTGACACCAACAAAAGTCCCATAATATCTGGTCCTCTGCCCTCCCTAAATCGTTCAGAAGAATTTTAGCCCTCCATAACTGGCTACGAGACTATTGCAGCTCTGTGGGTGGAACATTTATTGACAGTTTTGATACCTGGAAACAAAGCTTGTATTATAAGGGGGATGGGATCCACCCAAATCATTTGGGTTCCTGGATCCTTTCACAGCATTATAAGGCTGCATTGAGACAATGACTTATCATTGACCCAAGCCCAGCTCAGGCAATACCTACCATTGTGTTGCTGAGTTGTCATAATGCTTCAGCAAATGTACATTATTTACATTTACATTTAAGTCATTTAGCAGACGCTCTTATCCAGAGCGACTTACAAATTGGTGCATTCACCTTATGATATCCAGTGGAACAACCACTTTACAATAGTGCATCTAACTCTTTTAAGGGGGGGGGTTAGAAGGATTACTTTATCCTATCCTAGGTATTCCTTAAAGAGGTGGGGTTTCAGGTGTCTCCGGAAGGTGGTGATTGACTCCGCTGACCTGGCGTCGTGAGGGAGTTTGTTCCACCATTGGGGTGCCAGAGCAGCGAACAGTTTTGACTGGGCTGAGCGGGAACTGTACTTCCTCAGAGGTAGGGAGGCGAGCAGGCCAGAGGTGGATGAACGCAGTGCCCTTGTTTGGGTGTAGGGCCTGATCAGAGCCTGAAGGTACGGAGGTGCCGTTCCCCTCACAGCTCCGTAGGCAAGCACCATGGTCTTGTAGCGGATGCGAGCTTCAACTGGAAGCCAGTGGAGAGAGCGGAGGAGCGGGGTGACGTGAGAGAACTTGGGAAAGTTGAACACCAGACGGGCTGCGGCGTTCTGGATGAGTTGTAGGGGTTTAATGGCACAGGCAGGGAGCCCAGCCAACAGCGAGTTGCAGTAATCCAGACGGGAGATGACAAGTGCCTGGATTAGGACCTGCGCCGCTTCCTGCGTGAGGCAGGGTCGTACTCTGCGAATGTTGTAGAGCATGAACCTACAGGAACGGGTCACCGCCTTGATGTTAGTTGAGAACGACAGGGTGTTGTCCAGGATCACGCCAAGGCTCTTAGCACTCTGGGAGGAGGACACAATGGAGTTGTCAACCGTGATGGCGAGATCATGGAACGGGCAGTCCTTCCCCGGGAGGAAGAGCAGCTCCGTCTTGCCGAGGTTCAGCTTGAGGTGGTGATCCGTCATCCACACTGATATGTCTGCCAGACATGCAGAGATGCGATTCACCACCTGGTTATCAGAGGGGGGAAAGGAGAAGATTAATTGTGTGTCGTCTGCATAGCAATGATAGGAGAGACCATGTGAGGATATGACAGAGCCAAGTGACTTGGTGTATAGCGAGAATAGGAGAGGGCCTAGAACAGAGCCCTGGGGGACACCAGTGGTGAGAGCACGTGGTGCGGAGACAGATTCTCGCCACGCCACCTGGTAGGAGCGACCTGTCAGGTAGGACGCAATCCAAGCGTGGGCCGCGCCGGAGATGCCCAGCTCGGAGAGGGTGGAGAGGAGGATCTGATGGTTCACAGTATCAAAGGCAGCCGATAGGTCTAGAAGGATGAGAGCAGAGGAGAGAGAGTTAGCTTTAGCTTTTTACATTATCGCAGGTGACGTTGGAAGACACAATGTAAGTAACATAATTTATGTCCCTCTTACTGCCCTGAATGCCTCTGCTGATCCTACAGCTATTGTATGCAGTAATCATGTGCCTATGAACCATAGTTATACTGTTAGAACTGAGGCGGTGTGCCATAGCAGGAAGTCCACTGTGTGCATCTCACCCCGCACTAACATAAATAACCTGAGCATGTCTACCTCTGCTAAACTTCCCAGTAAAGCAATACAAATAATCAAGCATCTCAGAAAAGTGCTAAAAATAACCCATGTTAACATTATGTCGCTTAAGAAATGGGTCAAATTTACATTTACATTTAAGTCATTTAGCAGACGCTCTTATCCAGAGCGACTTACAAATTGGTAATGAAATCAATAATTTGCTAGTAACAGATGACATTTGTATTCTGACAATCTCTGAAACTCACTTAGATAATACCTTCGATGACACATTGGTAACAATACATGGTTATAAGATCTACAGAGAAGAAAGAAATACAAAAGGTGTAGGTGTGGCCATTCATATTCAGAACCACATTCCTGTAAAGCTTAGAGTGGATCTTATGTTAAATAATGTTGAAGTAATATGGCTACAGGTTCATCTGCCTCACCTAAAGCCCATTCTGGTGGGAAGCTGCTATAGACCACCAAGTGCTAACAGTCAGTATCTGGATAACATGTGTGAAATGCTTGATAATGTATGTGATCTCAACAGAGAGGTATATTTTCTGGGTGATTTAAATATTTACTGGCTTTCATCAGGCTGCCCACTCAAGCGAAAGCTTCAAACTGTAACCAGTGCCTGCAACCTGGTTCAGGTTCTCAGTCAACCTACCAGGGTAGTTACAAACAGCATAGGAATGAAATTATCAACACATATGTTCACATATTTATTAATGCTGCAGAAATTAGCTTGAAAGCAGTATCCAAATCCATCGGATATAGTGATCACAATATAGTAGCTATATCTAGGAAAATCAAAGTTCCGAAGGCTGTGGCTAATATAGTGTATAGGGTGTCATACAATACGTTTTGTAGTGATTCCTATGTTGTTGATGTAAATAATATTTTCTGCTCTGTGGTGTGTAATGAGAAGCAACCAGACACTGCACTTAACACATTTATGAAATTGCTTATCACAGTTACTAATAAGCATGCACCCATTAAGAAAATGGCTGTAAAAACGGTTAAATCCCCGTGGATTGATGAGAAATTGAAAAATGTTATGGTTGAGAGAGATGAGGCAAACAAAATGGCAAATAAGTCTGGCTGCACAACAGATTTGTATTTGTATTTATTATGGGATCCCCATTCAGCATCTACTCTTCCTGGAGTCCGGAAAAATTAAGGCAGTTATACAATTTTAAAAACATTACAATACATTCATTACAGAATTCACAACACACTAAGTGTGTGCCCTCAGGCCCATGCTCCACTACCACATATCTACAGCGCAAAATCCATGTGTAAGTGTGTGTATAGTACGTATGTTATCATGTGTATGTATGCATGTGTCTGTGCCTATGTTTGTGTTACTTCACAGTCCCAGCTGTTCCATAAGGTGTATTTTTACCTGCTTTTTAAATCTGATTATACTGCTTGCATCAGTTACCTGATGTGGAATATAATTCCATGTAGTCATGGCTCTATGTAGTACTGTGCACCTCCCATAGTATGTTCTGGACTGGGGGACTGTGAAGATACCTCTGGTGGCATGTCTTGTGCATGGGTGTCCGAGCTGTGTGCTGGTATTTAAAACAGACAGCTCGGTACCTTCAGCTTGTCAACACCTCTTACAAAAACAAGTAATGAGGAAGTCAATCTCTCTTCCACTTTGAGCCATGAGAGATTGAGCTCTCTGTGTACTTTTAAGGGCCAGCCATGCTGCCCTGTTCTAAGCCAACTGCAATTTCCCCAAGTCACTCTTTGTGGCACCTGACACGACTGAACAGTAGTCCATGTGTGACAAAACCAGGACCTGTAGGACCTGCCTTGTTAATAGTGTTGTTAAGAAGGCAGAGCAGCGCTTTATTATGGACAGACTTCTTCCCATCTTAGCTACTGTTGTATCAATATGTTTTGATCATGACAGTTTACAATACAGGTTTACTCCACGCAGTTTAGTCACCTCAACTTGCTCAATTTCCACATTATTCATTACGAGATTTAGTTGTGGTTTAGGGTTTAGTGAATGATTTGTCCTAAATACAATGCTTTTAGTTTTAGTAATATTTAGAACTAACTTATTCCTTGCCACCCACTCTGAAACGAACTGGAACTCTTTGTTAAGTGTTGCAGTCATTTCAGTCGCTGTAGTACCTGACGTGTAGTGTTGAGTCATCCGCATACACAGACACCCTGGCTTTACTCAAAACCAGTGGCATGTCATTAGTAAAGATTGAAAAAAGCAAGGGGCCTAAACAGCTACCCTGTGGAATTCCTGCTTCTACCTGGATTATGTTTGAGAGGCTTCCATTACAGATCAGCCTCTGTGTTCTGTTAGACAATGAACTCTTTATCCACATTATAGCAGGGGGTGTAAAGCCATAACACATATGTTTTTACTGCAGCAGACGATGATCGATAATGTCAAAAGCTGCATTGAAGTCCTACAAGACAGCCCCCACAATCATTTTATCATCAATTTCTCTCAGCCAATCATCGGTAATTTGTGTAAGTGCCGTGCTTTTTGAGTGTCTTTCCCTATAAGCGTGCTGAAAGTCTGTTTTCAATTTGTTTACTGTGAAATAGCATTGTATCTGGTCAAACACAATTTTTCCCAGAAGTTTACTAAGGGTTGGTAACAGACTAATTGGTCGGCTATTTGAGCCAGTAAAGGGGGCTTTACTATTCTTGGGTAGAGGAATGACTTTAGCTTCCCTCCAGGCCTGAGGACACACACTTTCTAGTAGGCTTAAATAGGGCCCTGAGTAACTGCCTTAACTTTGCTGGACCACAGGAATGGGGATCCATAATAAATACAAAATACAAATCCTTCAGCAATGTCCATCCAGAACAAGGAGGAGACCAATTTAAGCAGGTTTAATGATGATCCACTCACACAAACACACATCCAAGACCACTCTGAGTCTGACTTGTGACTGACAATGATTGTGGTTCTGAAAAGAAATAATATATCAACTTCAATTGTAGCACTGATATGCATGACATGAAAGTACAAGATAGCATATGGCCTTGCATAAATTAACTAGTAAACAGGCTCCATAAGCTAGAGCTCTTGTACATAAACAAATATACGGTGCCTTTGATATAATAACTCACTTCGTTCCCTACCGTCAGCCATAGGCAACCACCCACAAAATTCCCAATGCAACCAACAATATTTTACTTTATACAGTGCATTTGGAAAGTATTTTTCCACATTTTGTTACGTTACAGCCTTGTTCTAAAATTGATTTTTTTTAAATGCCCAGCAATCTACACACACTACTCCATTATGACAAAGCGAAAACAGGTTTTTAGAAATTTGTGCTATTATATTAAAATTCAAAAACATTCAGACGCTTTGCTATGAGATTCGAAATTGAGCTCAGGTGCATCCTGTTTCCATTGATCGTCCTTGAGATGTTTCTACAACTTAATTGGAGACCACCTGTGGTAGATTCAATTGATTGGACATGATTTGGAAAGGAACACACCTGTCTATATAGTTAAATAAATTAAATAAAAATAAATATGTATATAAGGTTCCACAGTTGACAGTGCATGTCAGAGCAAAAACCAAGCCATGAGGCCGAAGGAATTGTCCGTAGAGCTCCGAGACAGCATTGTGTCGAGGCACAGATCTAGTGAAGGGTACCAAAAATGTCTTCAACATTGAAGGTCCCTAAGACCACAGTGGCCTCCATCATTCTTAAATTTAAGAAGTTTGGAACCACCAAGACTCTTTCTAGAGCTGGCAGTCCGGCCAAACTGAGCAATCGGGGGAGAAGGGCTTTGGTCAGGAAGGTGACAAAGAACCTGATGGTCACTCTGACAGAGCTCTAGAGTTTCTCTGTGAAGATGGGAGAACCTTCCAGAAGGACAACCATCTCTGCAGCACTCCACCAATCAGGTCTTTATGGTAGAGTGGCCAGACGGAAGCCACACCTCAGTAAAAGGCACATGACAGTCAACTCTGAGTTTGCCAAAAGGCACCAAAAGACTCACACCATGAGAAACAACATTCTCTGGTCTGATGAACCCAAGATTGAACACTTTGGCCTGAATGCCAAGCTTCACGCCTGGAGGAAACCTGGCACCATCTCTACGGTGAAGCATGGTGGTGGCAGCATCATGCTGTTGAGAGGTTTTTCAGCGGCAGGGACTGGGAGACTAGTCAGGATCGAGGGAAAGATGAACTGAGCAAAGTACAGAGATATCCTTGATGAAAACCTTCTCCAGAACGCTCAGGTCCTCAGACTGTGGGAATGTTCACCTTCCAACCGTACAATGACCCTAAGCACACAGCCAAGACAACGCAGGAGTGGCTTCGGGACAAGTCTCAATGTCCTTGAGTGGCCCAGCCAGAGCCAGGACTTGAACCCGATCGAGCATCTCTGGAGAGACCTGAAAATAGCTGTGCAGCTACGCTCCCCATCCAACCTGACAGAGCTTGAGAGGATCTGCGGAGAAGAATGGGAGAAACTCCCCAAAAACAGGTGTGCCAAGCTTGTAGTGTTATACCCAAGAAGACTCAAGGCTGTAATCGCTGCCAAAGATGCTTCAACAAAGTACTGAGTAAAGGGTCTGAATACTTACATAAATGTAATATTTCAGTATTGTGTGTAGATTGATGAGGATTTTTTTTCTCATCAGTTTTAAAATAAGGCTGTAACGTACCAAAGGTGGAAAAAGTCAAGGAGTCTGAATACTTTCCCAAGGCACTGTATAGCAAATACAGCAATGTAGAAATGTCTGCGAATATAACCCAGATTATAAACTGGGTGGTTCGAGCCCTGAATGTTGATTGGCTGACAGCCACGTTTATGATAAAACATTTATTTTTACTGCTCTAATTACATTGGTAACTAGTTTTTAATAGCAATAAGGCACCTCGGGGGTTTGTGATATATGGCCAATATACCACAGCTAATGGTGTTGCATCTTGCCTAAGAATAGCCCTTATCCATGGTATATTGGCCATATACCACACCCACCCCCCCGTGCCTTATTGCTTAAATATAGCATGAGCGATATACACAAATAATCTAGCATGGCACCATGCATGAGAAATGCTAACCAACGACTAAATGCTAATAAGCATGCTAAATCCTAATACATTCTGAATTCAATTGTTAATGCTAGAGCTAACGCTAGCGAGACCGCGAGCTAGCGAACACCCTCAATACAAATGGAAGTTATAACAATAGTTAATATTGAGATCCGAAAACAACAAGACATAAACATCTTAAGGCACTTTTAGATGCATGCACAATAAAATATCAGACAGCAAAAGTATTTTAACCATAGGAGAAAGACTAGTAGGATGGAAAACATGAAATACTGTCAGTATGGTGAAAGTAAGTTTCTGACTGAAGCACTTTTCTGACATCTGCCCTGCTCGTGCTACACTGAACGTCCCAGGAATACTAACTGCTGATAGGCTAACATAATGCTGTCTGGCATGACCTTGACCAATAGGAACTAAAGAAGTTTGGGTCTTGTGAATAGGAGGCCTATGGAGAAAGCACTAAATAGCTGACTGAAGCTGGCCGTTTTTACAATGGCCGTCTCAGTCACCAGATCTCAACCTAATTGGAAACTTATGGGAGATTCTGGAGCGACGCCTGAGACGGCGTTTTCCACCACCATCAATAAAATACCAAATTATGGAATTTCTTGTGGATGAATGGTGTCGCATTCCTCCAATAGAGTTCCAGACACTTGTTGAATCTATGCCAAGGTGCATTGAAGCTGTTCTGGCTTGTGGTGGCCCAACACCCTATTAAGACAGTTTATGTTGGTGTTTCTTTATTTTGGCAGTTAATTGTATGTGTATAGGCAATCGTGTGTATAGGTGAAACGTTGCAGATAGAAACGTCAATAAATAGAACTGACGTGATTCCTGGCTACATGTCAGAAATGCATGTTTGTTCTACATAATATCTATCTGAGTGTTCCACGACATTGTGTCCTGCCCTGGTATGGGATGGCATACTGACACGATGTCTTATATGGTTCCCCAGACCCCAGAGACTCTGCCTGGCCTTACCAAAGCAAAGCAGCCCTACAGGGAGGGCCACGAGTGGCTGAAGGGCCAGCAGATTGGCTTGGGGGCCTTCTCCTCCTGCTACCAGGCCCAGGACGTGGGCACTGGCACCCTGCTGGCAGTCAAACAGGTGAGAAGAGGAGACACATACAAGGCAATCAGAGAGCCTATCCTAGGGCTGATTCTCCTATGATGAATTCCAAACAACTCCTATGTACTCCTGTTGATATGATAGAAATGGATAGGTATAAAGCAATATTGTGAAAATTCATTACCATATGACCTATTACCATATTTTCTATACCGATTCAATTCTTTCAGATCTGCAGGAGTGTCTAGGATTGGGAGCTAGGTGTTGTTTCTAGGTGGAGCCTATGGATTCCATTTCAGAGTTGATTCAATTTTAACAAGTGACATCAAACTGAGATGTAGCCCTTAAAGAGAATGTCCAGCTCTTTCATCCCCTAATAACCATGAGTGTGTGTGTCCTCTCCATCTAGGTGACGTATGTGAGGAACACATCGTCAGAGCAGGAGGAGGTGGTGGAGGCTCTGAGGGAGGAGATACGGATGATGGCCCACCTCAACCACCCCAACATAATCCGCATGCTGGGGGCCACCTGCGAGAAGAGCAACTACAACCTGATGGTAGAGTGGATGGCAGGTAAGGGCCTTTGATGATGACACATCCAACGTTGAAAAAACTTTCCCGCTTTCATCCTTTGTTCAATTCGAATCAATCCAGTTTGATTTAGCCTATAGAAAATATATATATATTTTTTTTTAAATGTAATTTGATAGATTATTGTTTCCTGCTTTTTATCTTTGTGACATGATCATTCATTATAAAAAAATTTTACTTTTCAAAATGTATAGTATTAATTGAACTTGTATGACTAATGAGTGAACTACCAAGTTGTGGGATGAATATGTATCAGCTGCGATAACTTCATGTAACTAATTAAGAAATGCCAGAAGTTTATCATAGTAGATATTGTAACTTTTGACCCTATCCCTCCTACTATGAAGCATTGTCCTCCCTCTTATAACAATCACACTTGTTGCTCCCTTGGAAATAGAATGACTAGGTTATAGTAAGTCTATCTCTATGGTTTATGCTCTTTCTGTTGTGTCCAGGTGGGAGTGTGTCCCATCTCCTGAACAAGTACGGGGCCTTCAAGGAGGCTGTGATCATCAACTACACGGAGCAGCTGCTCCGAGGCCTGGCCTACCTCCATGAGAATCAGATCATCCACAGAGACATCAAAGGTGAGTGCACACACACACACACACACACACACACGCACACACACACACACACACACACACAAACAACCTCCAGCACACAGGAAATCCCTGCTGAAATTGTGCTGCCTGTCACAGAACTGAAGGAGGGGGGATGGCGAGCCCCTATGTGCTAGACCCGGGACAGAAACAAACTCATTTATGTGTTCCACGTTTTAGCTTTTGACTGTGGGGGCTTACTATAATAAGGGCTTGGGATTTTTTACTGGTCAGGACATCCTATCTCTTCAATAACTACCCATCCCCCACTCCACTCTCTCTCTCCCCCAGGTGCCAACCTGCTGATTGACAGCACAGGTCAGAGGCTGCGTATAGCCGACTTCGGAGCTGCTGCCAGACTGGCCTCTAAGGGCACTGGAGCAGGGGAGTTCCAGGGCCAACTCCTGGGAACCATCGCCTTCATGGCCCCCGAGGTAAACACGGATGAGAGAGAGAGACTAAATCTGTGTCCGAATTAGCACTCTCTTCCCGGCATTTATAGTGCACTACTTTTGACCAGAGCCAGAGAGCATTTCAGACACACACACTGTGTACAAGTGATGGCTGGCATGAAGCTTGTGAGCATAACGCTAGGAAATTCTGCCACTTAAACGAATGCCCTACGATCAAAAACCTCTCAATCCTCTGTATCCTGTTTGTGGAGAGGATCTGAAAGAGAAAGAAGAAACAGCGGCAGAAGCAGTAGCCTTCTGTGAGGGCTGTTTTTTTGAAGAGGTCCCTGAGGATGCTGATAATGAACTGGGCTGCTGTGCTGTGATAGGCAGTTCACAGCTGAACTCACTTCTAATTAAACAAGGTTTTGGGAGCCACAGTAGTAACAAGGCATTAAAGGTCCGGACTCCATTGTGGGGGCCCTCTCTCAAAAGGGATTATCATTTTCTTTCATTTGGGAGTTACTGAGAAATCTAAATCCACTTTAGTTCAGTTCCCCAGCGGACACGTGATTCTGAATGGCCTGCATAATGGCGGCTGTGTTTCGCGGCGAAAATAAATCTTTGTCGGAAGCCATTGACATTTAAATATCCTACCCCAAACATAAGAAAGCAAGATTTGGCCTCAGAATTAATTGAAGCCTTAGTCGTGATAAAGAATGAAGAAAGAGGGCAACTAAATACAGACCCAACAAAACATGATGGGAGGCTCCGTGATAAATTTAACTCGTTGGCCGAGTCACATCCTTTGGTTTGACATTATGTGTCCATCCACCAAAAATAAGTCTGTTGTGTAACTATGCCACTCTTCAACAACACCCAGTCAAGTGCTGTAAAACAATGGCTTGCCATTTCGGTCAATTCTGCCGCTATTTGCACATTAAAGACTATGAATGGAGTAGAGTTAAGTGTGCGTGTGTAGTGGGTGCGTGCATTAAATGCTTAAATTCAATAAACGTAATGCATTTGTCCATATGTTGATACCTTCAGTGTATGGTTGACTCTGTAGGTGCTACGTGGACAGCAGTACGGCCGGAGCTGTGATGTGTGGAGTGTGGGATGTGCCATCATCGAGATGTCTTGTGCCAAGCCCCCCTGGAACGCTGAGAAACACTCCAACCATCTGGCCCTCATATTCAAGGTACCGTCAATACAAGTAGTGTGGTCCTGTATGGCTCAGTTGGTAGAGCATGGCGCTTGAAATGTCAGGATTGTGGGTTTGATTCCTGGCGCCACCCAATGTGAAAAATGTATGCACGCATGACGATAAGTCTCTTTGAATAAAAGTGTCTGCTAAAGGGCATATATTATGTTTATTATTATTATTATTCTAATTAAAGCCACAAAGTTAGTATTTTAAGGAAACCATGTCCAGTCACTTAGATATGTGATCAATTTGTCTTCAGGACCAGAAATATCCTATACCTAGACATTTTATTGTTGGGTCTTTAGCATTATCATTGAATATGCGACCCACAAAAAACTGCACAATCAGTGTTTTCCCCAACTAGATGGAGTTGGCACTCTCTGCTTGTAAGGCTTGAACTTAAAGAATTCACAGGATATACTGCCACAACATGACTTTATATTGATTGATGTACACACATATAGCCGAAAAAGCACACATATAGCTGTAAAGACTCACGTATAGTTGTAAAAGACATACAGTACTCTAGTGACTTCAGAAAGCATTCATACCCCTTGACTTGTTCCACATTTTTTGGTGTTACAGCCTGAATTCAAAATGGATTAAAATATATATATATATATTCTCACCAATACCCCATAATGACAAAGTGAAAACATGTTTTTTTTAATGTTTGCTAATTTATTGACAATTAAATACAGAAATATCTATATATTATATTCTATGTTCAGACACCCAAGTCAATACTTCATAGAAGCATCTTCGGCAGCGATTACAGCTGTCGCTAAGACCTTTCCACAGCTGGATTGGGCAACATTTGCCCACTATTCTAAAAAAATAAAGTATTCAATCTCTGTCAAATTGGTTGTTTATCATTGCTAGACAACAACTTGGCCACTCAGGAACATTCACTGTCTTCTTGGTAAGCAACTCCAGTGTAGATTTGGCCTTGTGTTTTAGGTTATTCTCTTGCTGAAAAGTTCATTAATCCCCCAGTGTCTGATGGAAAGCAGACTGAACCAGGTTTTCCTCTAGAATTTTGCCTGTGCTTAGCTCCATTCCATTTTTTTTTATCCTGAAAAACTCCCCAGTCCCTAACAATTACAAGCATACCCATAACTATACTTGAAAATATGGCGCGTGGTACTCAGTAATGTGTTGTATTGGATTTGCCCCAAACATAACACTTCGTATTCAGGACAAAAAGTGAATTCCTTTGCCATATTTTTTTGTAGTATTACTTTAGTGCCTTGTTGCAAACAGGATGCATGTTTTGGAATATTTGTATTCTGTACAGGCTTCCTTCCTTTTCACTTTGTCAATTAGGTTAGTATTGTGGAGTAACTGCAATGTTGTTGATCCATCCTCAGTTTTCTTTTATCACAGCCATTAAACTCTGTAACTGTTTTAAAGTCACCATTGGCCTCATGGTCAAATCCCTTCCTCTCCGGCAACTGAGTTTGGAAGGACGCCTGTATCTTTGTAGTGACAGGGTTTATTGATACACCATCCAAAGTGTAATTAACTTCACCATGCTCAAAGAGATATTCAATGTCTGCTTTTTGTATTTTTACCCATCTACCGATAGGTGCCCTTATTTGCGAGGTATTGGAATACCTCCCTGGTTTTTGTGGTTGAATCTGTGTTTTAAAATGTACTGCTTGACTGAAACCTTACAGATAATTATTAAGGTCATTTCGAAAAACATAATTCCACTTTCAGGCAGAATTTTATGAGATTTGAGAACACGTGAGTGATTATAGATCATTCCTCTATGCAGAGTCTTTCCAGATCCTTGATATCCTTTGTCTGCGCTGATGGACTGCCCGGCAGGTAGCCTAGTGGTTAGAGCGTTGGGCCAGTATCTGAAAGGTTGCTGGATTGAATCCCGGAGCTGACAAGGTAAAAATCTGTTTTTCTGCCACTGAGCAAGGCAGTTAACCCACTGTTCCCTGCCGCCGAAAACGTGGATGTCGATTATGGCAGCCCCCCGCAGAGGGGTTGGGTTAAATGTGGAAGACACATTTCAGTTGAATCCATTCAGTTGTACCACTGACTAGGTATCCCCCTTTCTTCAATTCAATCCACAGGTTTTCAATAACCAGGTTTCCATCCAACCTTTTTATGCGAGTAAAGTACATTCCGGATAAAAAATGTCATAACAGCTTGATGGGATCAGTAATTTTGACAGTAAACTTTCCACATATTGACACACAAAAATACGCTAGAAAAGGTGGGATATTTTTATGCGAGAAATAAAAACGCTTTTATGCGCAAATATTGATATAACAACCATCATATTGAAGTAAATTCGAGCCACACGGTGATATTGTCTGGTCCTCCCACTATGACTTTGGAAAGCATGCAGTTTATTAGTCTGTAGATTAAATAAGTTATGATGAACTTCACAGGGTAATGAGCTTCACACTCCTTTCCAATAAATATCTTATTCTGGTGACATGATGATTGATGCTTGGCTGTCCATAATAATCTCATCATGTACAGTTGAAGTCGGAAGTTTACATACACCTTAGCCAAATACATTTAAACTCAGTTTTTCACAATTCCTGACATTTAATCCTATTAAAAATCCCTGTCTTAGGTCAGTTAGGATCACCACTTTATTTTAAGAATGTGAAATGTCAGAATAATAGTAGAGAGAATGATTTATTTCAGCTTTTATTTCTTTCATCACATTCCCAGTGGGTCAGAAGTTTACATACACTCAATTAGTATTTGGTAGTGTTGCCTTCAAATTGTTTAACTTAGGTCAAACGTTTCGGGAGGCCTTCCACAAGCTTCCCACAATAAGTTGGGTGAATTTTTGCCCATTCCTCCTGACAGAGCTGGTGTAACTGAGTCAGGTTTGTGGGCCTCCTTGCTCGCACATGCTTTTTCAGTTCTGCCCACAATTATTCTATAGGATTGAGGTCAGGGCTTTGTGATGGCCACTCCAATACCTTGACTTTGTTGTCCTTAAGCCATTTTGCCACAACTTTGGAAGTATGCTTGGGGTCGTTGTCCATTTGGGAAGATCCATTTGCGACCAAGCTTTAACTTCCTGACTGATGTCTTGAGATGCAGCTTCAATATATCCACATAATTTTCCTCCTTCATGATGCCATCTATTTTGTGAAGTGCACCAGTCCCACTTCCTGGTTGGATTTCTTTCTCAGGTTTTTGCCTGCCATATGAGTTCTGTTATACTCACAGACATCATTCAAACAATTTTAGAAACTTCAGAGTGTTTTCTATCCAAATTGACTAATAATATGCATATATTAGCAACTGGGACTGAGGAGCAGGCAGTTTACTCTGGGCACCTTTTCATCCAAGCTACTCAATACTGCCCCTGCAGAAGGGACTACTTAGTGTATGTAAACTTCTGACCCACTGGACTTGTGACACAGTGTAAACACTGTAAACAATCGTTGGGAAAATGACTTGTGTCATGCACAAAGTTGATGTCCTAACCGACTTCCCAAAACTATAGTTTGTTAACAAGAAATGTGTGGAGTGGTTGAAAAACAAGTTTTAATGATTCCAACCTAAGTGTATGTAAACTTCCAACTTCAACTGTATACAAGAGTAGGTGTTATGGACATTTGAGTAGTATGTATAGTCCATAGATGAGCTATTAGTCTCTCTCCAGATATCTATTTTACCTTTATTTAACTAGGCAAGTCAGTTTAGAACAAATTCTTATTTATAATGACGGCCTTGTTCAGGGGCAGTTCGACAGATTTTTACCTTGTCAGCTCGGGGATTCGATCTTGCAACCTTTCGGTTACTAGTCCAACGCTCTAACCACTAGGCTACCTGCCGCCCTATTAGTCCCATCTCTTTAGTAAGAGAGTTCAACATCTTTGCAGATCTGGGGTTTGTGGTGGGGACTTGAGATGATTTGTCCAGGGTTGGGTTGAGGGTACAATTAAAATCTCCAGCCAGCACTCCAAAGGAAACA
This sequence comes from Salvelinus alpinus, assembly GCF_045679555.1. Taxonomy (NCBI): domain Eukaryota; kingdom Metazoa; phylum Chordata; class Actinopteri; order Salmoniformes; family Salmonidae; genus Salvelinus; species Salvelinus alpinus. The sequence goes on from NC_092109.1 coordinate 3,760,669, forward strand.
CAATGCTCGTTGAACAGGGTTATCATTTTCGACATGAAAGCAGGAGTATCTGTGTTAGGGGCGTATATGTTTAAGATAGTAACTGGTTGCCTATACAGTGACCCAGTTATCAGAATAAATCACCCCCCCGGATCAGATATGTTTTTGTCAATTATGAATGGTTTGATTTGAAAGACGAGAAATACACCTGTCCCACCCAAGCTCTGCGGAGTTTAGCATGTTCAGCATCACAGAGGTGTGATGTGTCTCTTGTAATAGTGTGATGTTTACTTTTTCCATTTTAAGAGCACCTATTATCTTTTTCCATTTTATTGCATGACCTAGACCATGGCAGTTCCATGCCAGTAGATTTAAGGTACTAGTCAATGTCATCAAGCAGTAATCAAACTCTGAAAGTCATCTCTGGGTATAGGTGGATAATCGTTACAGCTGCGATCACATAAAATCAAAAAATAAGTGGTGTACGTAAAAGACCAATCTCTGAACACCCCAGCCGAGTTCCCAAACAACTCGACATATCCCGTTGGATCTATTAACCCCACGCTCAGTCTCAATTCTGTGTTCCCAAAAACAAATAAAACACAAATGATGGAGCAAATCCTGAAGATGGATCTATAGGATAAGTTGCTTGCTTTTATTAAAACGAAATAGCGACAGGATAAGGCCATAGGCCTATTGACACATTGAGACTCTCGTTACGTCTGTAAATGTGTCATAATCCACAGGCTATAAATGGTGGAGGCCTGTGTGAAAATGATAACTGCAAATGATAATAAAAAAAGGGGGGAAATAAAGTAGGATAAAAGTTTAGTAGGCCTAGGTTAGGCTATATATCCCTCTCTCAGCTAAAAGAAAATAAATACAAATTAGACGGCTATAATGACATTTAGCGTGGCGGGTGGGTCATTGTATGGCGGCTATATGTTGTCTTACCTCCTTTAGTAGTAACAGTAATCACTTTTAATCATTGGTCCATTTCTCAGTGGCCAGCATTGTCCTTCAAAAAACGTTTTGCCTCTTCGGGAGTTTTGAAGTGTCGCAGGGCTCCTTGGTGAAGAATCCTGAGCTTGTTTTGGTATGTGAATCCCCTAAAGATGCCTCGGTCAATGGAGTATTTCTTCACCTCGTCAAACTCTTTCGCCGTATTCCAGCTGACAGGTCCTGGAGTAAAGTGAGTTTGGCGTTTCCCACTGTAATGGTGTTGATTTTCTCCCCCTGTAAGACTCGTTCCTTGTCGGTGAATCTCAGGAAACGCATGGTGATTGGGCGCGGTGGTTGTCTGGCTGCTGGTGCGGGCCTCAGTGCTCGGTGAGCTCTCTCCAGTTCTATGGGCCTGTCGGTGGTCAGGTGGAGCCACTCGGGAAGTTTGTCTTGCAGGTAGTGGATCAGTGGCATGTTTTCCTCTTCTTTTTTGGTCATGTTTAATAGAACACAGTTATTCCTTCGCCCCCTATTTTCCAGGTCCTCTGTTTTCTCTTCCAGATGCTCTATTTTCTTTTTAGCAGATGCTATTGTTTCCATGGCGTCTGCCAGTGACTTTTCCATGGATAGGATTCGCCCCTCTGCTTCATCCAGGCGCCCCGCGTTGATGGTCATCTTGTTGTTGATGTCAGGCAAAGCATTTTCCAGGATTGTCACCTTGCCCTCTATCACACTGAGCTGAGATAATTTTGATCTAATTTGTTGTTGAGTTCTGTACGTTGGGATCTTAGCTCAGAAAGGATGTCTTCGACAGAGTGCGAGGTTGGCAGTTGTTGGCCCTCGCGAGGGGACGTGTCCTCTTGCTCCTGGCTAATGGCACTATCTTTTTCTGAAGCTAGCTGTTTCTTGGAGGCTTTTTCCGCGGCTATTGGTCGAGTCCGGGTAAAAATGTCACCTGTGCTGTCGCCTTTTGTAGCCGCCATGACTTTTTGACTAAAGCTAATGGAGTTTTAACTTGAAGTGGAGGTAAGATTAAGAATTGGAAACGACTTGTGCGGAGCTCTTAGTTCATGTGGCCATCTCGTTCAAGGGTCACGTGATCCCCCTATAGCTCAGTATTTCAATGATTTATTTTATACAGTCATTTTTGCTCATCTTTATCAAGGGTGTCAATAATTTCGGACCCCACTATATATATAGCTGAAAAGCACCCTATTGGCCTTCCTCTTTCATCCAAAGACCTTATGGTTGATTGGGTTTCTACAGTATCATAACTTCACCCTCACCTCCTCTCTCCCTCTCCCCCAGATTGCGAGTGCCACCTGTGCACCCTCCATCCCTCCCCAGCTGACCGCGGGTCTGAGGGACGTCACCCTGCGCTGCCTGGAGCTGCAGCCCACGGACCGCCCCCCCTCCAGGGAACTCCTCAAGCACCCCATCTTCCGTCTCAACTGGTAGTCCCCAACATCCTCCCCAAGTCCCCTACCCACCCTATCCCAAAGCGTCCGCACGGAAATACTACTGAAGGCCTAGCCAAACCTGCTTTCTCTCCTCTAAACACTGCCAATCAGACTAACCTCCCTAATCGCTACCATTACCACCTTCCTTTGACCCCAGACCCTCCCCAGTCATGAGTGGAGGGCCTGGGATGGACAGTAGTATCTGGGCTCTCCTCTCTCCCTCCCTTCTACTATGGCCTCAAACTGCCGTATCTTAGCACAAAATGCAAAAAGCAAGTCACAAAATGTATTCTACGAAAATGGTAAATTCTTAGTCAGAGGGCCTTGTTGGTATACTGTAGTCTGTATTGCTCTTCAAGGCTTTGTTCTGGTAATGAAATGGTTCCATAAGCACTTTCGTAGCCATTTTGCAGTGCCGCAAAGGTTTCAAGAAGTTATTCCCATTTTAACCCGTGAGTCAAAAATAAGTCCTTAGAACCGCAAACAGAAGACGATGGAGTAAAGATGGTTTTTATAACTTATGTTGTATCGTCTGGTCATAAGTCTCAAACTACGTTTTTGTTTTTAGAGTAGAAAGAAAGGCATAATGAAGTGGTTTAATAATTTTGTGCGCTTCTACAAAGATGCCTTTAAAATGTGCATTTTACTGTTGGGCCATCAAGCTTAGTCGAATAATGATGAAGATCACTTAAGTGTTTCAGGGATTGGTGACATATCTAACAGAAACTTTGCTAGTTTGGCAAGCTTAACACTGAATGTGAACGCTTATGATGCCGGTACTTGTCTGAATTGTGTTTTTGTTTTTAAGATTTTGTTTTTAAGACATCAAAAGACATCAAAAGTTATAGAACACCTACTCATTCAAGGGTTTTCCTTTATTTTTTACTATTTTCTACATTGTAGAATAATAGTGAAGACATCAAAACTATGAAATGACACGTATGGAATCATGTAGGAACCAAAAAAGTATTAAACGAATCAAAATATATTTTATATTTGAGATTCTTCAAATAGCCACCCTTTGCCTTGATGTCAGCGTTGCACACTCTTGGCATTCACTCAACCAGCTTCATGAGGTAGTCACCTGGAATGCATTTCAATTAACAGGTGTGCCTTCTTAAAAGTTAATTTGTGGAATTTCTTTCCTTCTTAATGCGTTTGAGCCAATCAGTTGTGTTGTGACAAGGTAGGGGTGGTATACAGAAGATAGCCCTATTTGGTAAAAGACTAAATCCATATTATGGCAAGAACAGCTCAAATAAGCAAAGAAAAGCAACAGTCCATCATTACTTTAAGACAGGAAAGTCAGTCAAGCCGGAAAATATCAAGAACTTTGAAAGTTTCTTCAAGTGCAGTCGCAAAAAACATCAAGCACTATGATGAAACTGGCTCTCATGAGGACTGCCACAGGAAAGGAAGACCCAGAGTTACCTCTGCTGCAGAGGATAAGTTCATTAGAGTTATCAGCCTCAGAAATTTTTGCACAAATAAATGCTTCACAGAGTTCAAGCTACAGACTCATCTCAACATCAACTGTTCGGAGGAGAATGTGTGAATCAGGCCTTCATGGTCGAATTGCTGCAAAGAAACCATTACTAAAGAACACCAATAACAATAAGTGACACGAGCAATGAACATTAGACCAGTGGAAATTTGTCCTTTAGTCTGATAAGTCCAAATCTGAGAATTTTGGTTCCAACCGCCATGTCTTTGTGTGACGCAGAGTAGGTGAGTGGATGATCTCCGCATGTGTGGTTCCCACCGTGAAGCATGGAGGAGGAGGTGTGATGGTGTGGGGGTGCTTTGCCCGGTGACACTGTCAGTGATTTATTTAGAATTTAAGACACACTTAACCAGCATGGCTACCACAGCATTCTGCAGCGATACGCCATCCCATCTGGTTTGCGCTTAGTGGGACTATAATTTGTTTTTCAACAGAACAATGACCCAACACACCTCCAGGCTGTGCAAGGGCTATTTGACCAAGAAGGAGAGTGAGAGAGTGCTGCAACCCAATTGAGATGGTTTGAGAAGAGTTGGAGCCTGGAGTGAAGGAAAAGCAGCCAACAAGGGCTCAGCATATGTGGGAACTCCTTCAAGACTGTTGGAAAAGCATTCTAGGTGAAGCTGGTTGAGAGAATGCCAAGAGTGTGCAAAGCTGTCATCAAGGCAAAGGTTGGCTACTTTGAAGAATCTGAAATATAAAATATATTTTGATTTGTTTAACCTCTCTAGGGGCTGTGGGACGCTACCGTCCCACCTGGCCAACATCCAGTGAAATTGCAGAGCGCCAAATTCAAAAACAGAAATACACATTAAAAAAAATTATAAAACATACAAGTGTTATACATCGGTTTAAAGATGAACTTCTTGTTAATCCAACCAAGGTGTCAGATTTCAAAAAGGCTTTACGGCGAAAGCATACCATGTGATTATCTGAGAACAGCGCCCAGCAGACAAATCATTACAAACAGTTACCAGCCAAGTAGAGGAGTTACACAAGTCAGAAATAGTGATACAATTAATCACTTACCTTTAATGATCTTCATATGGTTGCACTCACAAGACTCCCATTTACTCAATAAATGTTAAAAAGTCCCTCTTTATATCCAAAAACCTCAGTTTTGTTCAGTAATCCACAGGCTCAAAGGCAGTCACAACAGACAGACGAAAAATCCGAAAAGTATCAGTAAAGTTTGTAGAAACATGTCAAACGATGTTTATAATCAATCCTCAGGTTGTATTTAGTCATAATAATCAATAACATTTCAACACGACAATAGCTTCGTCAAAATAAAAGGAAAACAATAAAGGCGTGCTCTCGGTCGTGCGCATGAAAAACCTCTGGGACACTGCAGTGTCCACTCATTCAAAGTGGTCTTACTCCCTCATTTTTCAGAATACAATCCTGAAACAATTTCTAAAGACTGTTGACATCTAGTGGAAGCCATAGGAAGTGCAATTTGACCTAAGTCAATGGATACTGTAATGGCATTCAATAGAAAACTACAACAACAACAAAAAAAACCACTTCCTGGATGGATTTTTCACAGGTTTTTGCCTGCCATATCAGTTCTGTCACAGACATTATTTTAACAGTTTTGGAAACTTTAGAGTGTTTTCTATCGAAATCTACCAATTATATGCATATCCTAGCTTCTGGGCCTGAGTAGCAGGCAGTTTACTTTGGGCAAGCTTTTCATCCGGAGGTGAAAATAGTGCCCCCTACCCTAGTGAAGTTAACACTTTTTTGGTTACTACATATGTGTTATTTCATAGTTTTGATGTCTTTACTATTATTCTACAATGTAGAAAATAGTCAAAATAAAGAAAAACCCTTGAATGAGTAGGTGTTTCCAAACCTGTGTCTGCTACTGTATATATACAGTGGGGAGAACAAGTATTTGATACACTGCCGATTTTGCAGGTTTTCCTACTTACAAAGCATGTAGAGGTCTGTCATTTTTATCATAGGTACACTTCAACTGTGAGAGACGGAATTTAAAACAAAAATCCAGAAAATCACATTGTATGATTTTTAAGTAATTAATTTGCATTTTATTGCATGACATAAGTATTTGATCACCTACCAACCAGTAAGAATTCCGGCTGTCACAGACCTGTTAGTTTTTCTTTAAGAAGCCCTCCTGTTCTCCACTCATTACCTGTATTAACTGCACCTGTTTGAACTCGTTACCTGTATAAAAGACACCTGTCCACACACTCAATCAAACAGACTCCAACCTCTCCACAATGGCCAAGACCAGAGAGCTGTGTAAGGACATCAGGGATAAATTGTAGACCTGTACAAGGCTGGGATGGGCTACAGGACAATAGCCAAGCAGCTTGGTGAGAAGGCAACAACTGTTGGCACAATTATTAGAAAATGGAAGAAGTTCAAGATGACGGTCAATCACCCTCGGTCTGGGGCTCCATGCAAGATCTCACCTCGTGGGGCATCAATGATCATGAGGAATGTGAGGGATCAGCCCAGAACTACACGGCAGGACCTGGTCAATGACCTGAAGAGAGCTGGGACCACAGTCTCAAAGAAAACCATTAGTAACACACTACGCCGTCATGGATTAAAATCCTGCAGCGCACGCAAGGTCCCCCTGCTCAAGCCAGCGCATGTCCAGGCCCGTCTGAAGTTTGCCAATGACCATCTGGATGATCCAGAGGAGGAATGGGAGAAGGTCATGTGGTCTGATGAGACAAAAATAGAGCTTTTTGCTCTAAACTCCACTCGCCGTGTTTGGAGGAATAGAAGGATGAGTACAACCCCAAGAACACCATCCCAACCGTGAAGCATGGAGGTGGAAACATCATTCTTTGGGGATGCTTTTCTGCAAAGGGGACAGGACGACTGCACCGTATTGAGGGGAGGATGGATGGGGCCATGTATCGCGAGATCTTGACCAACAACCTCCTTCCCTCAGTAAGAGCATTGAAGATGGGTCGTGGCTGGGTCTTCCAGCATGACAACGACCCGAAACACACAGCCAGGGCAACTAAGGAGTGGCTCCGTAAGAAGCATCTCAAGGTCCTGGAGTGGCCTAGCCAGTCTCCAGACCTGAACCCAATAGAAAATCTTTGGAGGGAGCCGAAAGTCCGTATTGCCCAGCGACAGCCCCGAAACCTGAAGGATCTGGAGAAGGTCTGTATGGAGGAGTGGGCCAAAATCCCTGCTGCAGTGTGTGCAAACCTGGTCAAGAACTACAGGAAACGTATGATCTCTGTAATTGCAAACTAAGGTTTCTGTACCAAATATTCAGTTCTGCTTTTCTGATGTATCAAATACTTATGTCATGCAATAAAGTGCAAATTAATTACTTAAAAATCATACAATGTGATTTTCTGGATTTTTGTTTTAGATTCCTTCTCTCACAGTTGAAGTGTACCTATGATAAAAATTACAGACCTCTACATGCTTTGTAAGTAGGAAAACCTGCAAAATTGTCAGTGTATCAAATACTTGTTCTCCCCACTGTATATATATATAAATGGATATGTTTCTTAGCTTTTTTGATGTTATTCTCTCTTCAAAACTATCCTTACAAATTGAGACATCTGTTGAGTATGGAGGTAAGGTCTCCCAACAACGTTTTGATGTCGGGCCATGGCGTTAAAAGAAAAAAAAACGTCGGCCTCTTTAACTTTCACTGTTACGATTGAGCTGTGTGCGTCACACATATTTTTGTATTTGTTTATAATTTAATGAACCTTCAAAACCTCTATTTTCAATATTGACCTGCCATTCTTTTGGTGCTATTCCTTTGTAGAATGTCACACAACAATTCAGTTATTTTTGATCTGGGAACTATTGTTTTTTTTTATGTTATAAAATCCGTGTATATCTGAGGTTTTCTCAGACTTGTATTTTCCATGGGGGATTTTCTATTTGATGAATATAAATACTGTTCAATGTAGTTTCTTTGAGTCAAGTGATATTTCTGAACTCAAGCTAGACTTTTTAGCTTGTAAACTTTTTAAATATTTTTTTAAATTAGAGTTCTTTCTCAAGCATGATCCTAAATTGTGTTACTTGTATGAACTATAACTCTTCAAGTGTTGTTGTTCTCGTTGTAATCAGTTAAGAAAGTAAAATGATGATAATTAAGATGAAGAAAGTTTTTTTTTTAATTGAATTGGAAATATGCATTTAATTGCTATTTTTATATTTGAATCTCTAGTTTAAAGGGTTCAAGAGTTCGAATCCCTTAATGGCAATGGTTTGAGACAATTTCAAAAATACTGTTTTTTTTGTTGCATAAAATTGTATATATTTAATACTAATCATATTTCTTTATGTGGAGTATAAGCTGATCAAGCTTACAGACTTAAATGTAAATAAATGTGAAGTTTGCTAGTTAAAATTACTGTATTTGACTGTATTTTTATACCACACTATTTTCCATAAATATTAGTTTTTGTTCCTGCTTCTGGTTATTTTTCTTATCTTACTTTTCAATGTATTTTTAAAAGCTTTAAAGTTATGCACTCTTGTCTTTTTTATATACTGGAAGAAAAATCTATTTCGGTCAAATTCATAAAAGCTAGTCAGTATTACTTAAATTTGTCATGTCTATAATTCTTACCAATCTCTCAATGCCTTCTGAATCCTCCTCTTATCCACCTGTGTCTCAGCCAGCTTTCTAGTCTTTATGCATTTTATTTTCTTATTTTATGCTGATGTGATGTAATCTTATGTCCTTTTTTGGATCTGAGCTGGACTGAAATGTGTGTGTGAAATTGTATGCTGTTTCCTGTGCCACTTGGTGGTGCTTTTTTATTTGTAAAGAATGTCTATTGATCTTTTATTCCAGTCTCCACTACCTCATGTGTCCTATAGAGTCCAATATATATATAAATATACAGTATATTCTTTTTTTATTGACTATTGTGTTTGTTGGTTTCTCTTTTTCAAAAATTCCAGGGCTAAGGGCTAACTTATATTAGCACATTTTTCTTGCAAAAATCTCATGAAATCTCTGGGTTATGATTTTTTTTTTTATGAAACTATATCCTGTAAGTTAAAATATATCAAGATATTTTAATGATTAAAATCTTTACCCTATTCGAAGCATTTTATATCATAAATTGGAACTTATTTTGGTCTTTGTCTTTATAGTAAATAAACAAAACATTTGGGGGAAAAGTTTCTTGTTCCTCCTGTCGTTTTGCCAATGTACCATGTGTTACATGTATCAATACAGACAAGTATTATTCACTTTAATATGAATTACTGAAGCAGGCAGGGCCCGGAGTCTGGGGGTGGGAATCCCTGCATACACATTTATTCTCCCTCAATTCTGTTTCCCTGCTTCTGCTCCTATCCTGTCATAAAAATAATACAAATACAAAAGGTGTTAGGAATGAGGTTCTCTTTAAGCAAAACAAAAACATACTTCAGACAGAGTCCTTTTCAGTCAAGCCTGCTCAACTGAGTTTCCGAGATGAGGTGGGGAAAGATGCACATACAGTAACTACAGTGCATTTGGAAAGTATTATATGGCACTGCATCTCACTACAGACCCTGGTTAGATTCCAGGCTGTATCACAACCGGCCGTGATTGAGAGTCCCATAGGGTGGCGCACAATTGGCCCAGTGTCTTTAGAGTTTGGCCGGTGTAGGCCGTCATTGTAAATAAGAATTTGTTCTTAACTAACTTGCCTAGTTAAATAAAGGTTAAATATATTTTTTAAAGTATTAAGACCCTTCACTTTTTCCATATTTTGTCACATTTTGCCTTATTCAAAAAATGTATGAAATTATAGATTTTTTTCTCATCAATCTACACACAATACCCCATAAAGTGACAAAGTGAAAACAGGTTATTTTTGTTGGCTTTGGGACAAGTCTCTGAAAATCCTTGAGTGGCCCAGCTAGCACTCGGACTTGAACCCGTTCGAACATCTCTGGAGAAACCGGAACATAGTTATGCATCGACACTCCCCATCCAACCTGACAGCGCTTGAGAGGATCTGCAGAGAAGAATGGGAGAAACTCCCCAAATACAGGTGTGCCAAGCTTGTAGCATCATACCCAAGAAGACTCGAGGCTGTAATCGCAACGAAAGGTGCTGCAACAAAGTACTTAGTAAAGGGTCTGAATACTTTTGTAAATGTAATATTTCAGTTTTTTATTTTTAATACATTTGGAAACATTTTTAAAAACCTGTTTTTGCTTTGTCATTATAGGGTATTGTGTGTAGATTGATGAGGGGAAACAACTATTTAATACATTTTAGAGTAAGGCTGTAACATAACAAAAGGTGAAGGGGTCCGAATACTTTATGCACTGTATAATAAACACTGTATAATAAACACAAGCAATCTAAGTTGGGTCATTGTGAACATCTCAACATTGGTTTGGTGTTGATAGCTTAAATGGTGTAGAAGGAGATGCATGTCCAGATTTATGCAAATGTATATACAGTGGGGAGAACAAGTATTTGATACACTGCCGATTTGGCAGGTTTTCCTACTTACAAAGCATTTAGAGGTCTGTAATTTTTATCATAGGTACACTTCAACTGTGAGAGACGGAATCTAAAACAAAAATCCAGAAAATCACATTGTATGATTTTTAAGTAATTCATTTGCATTTTATTGCATGACATAAGTATTTGATACATCAGAAAAGCAGAACTTAATATTTGGTACAGAAACCTTTGTTTGCAATTACAGAGATCATATGTTTCCTGTAGTTCTTGACCAGGTTTGCACACACTGCAGCAGGGATTTTGGCCCACTCCTCCATACAGACCTTCTCCAGATCCTTCAGGTTTCGGGGCTGTCGCTGGGCAATACGGACTTTCAGCTCCCTCCAAAGATTTTCTATTGGGTTCAGGTCTGGAGACTGGCTAGGCCACTCCAGGACCTTGAGATGCTTCTTAAGGAGCCACTCCTTAGTTGCCCTGGCTGTGTGTTTCGGGTCGTTGTCATGCTGGAAGACCCAGCCACGACCCATCTTCAATGCTCTTACTGAGGGAAGGAGGTTGTTGGCCAAGATCTCGCGATACATGGCCCCATCCATCCTCCCCTCAATACGGTGCAGTCGTCCTGTCCCCTTTGCAGAAAAGCATCCCCAAAGAATGATGTTTCCACCTCCATGCTTCACGGTTGGGATGGTGTTCTTGGGGTTGTACTCATCCTTCTTCTTCCTCCAAACACGGCGAGTGGAGTTTAGACCAAAAAGCTCTATTTTTGTCTCATCAGACCACATGACCTTCTCCCATTCCTCCTCTGGATCATCCAGATGGTCATTGGCAAACTTCAGACGGGCCTGGACATGTGCTGGCTTGAGCAGGGGGACCTTGCGTGCGCTGCAGGATTTTAATCCATGACGGAGTAGTGTGTTACTAATGGTTTTCTTTGAGACTGTGGTCCCAGCTCTCTTCAGGTCATTGACCAGGTCCTGCCGTGTAGTTCTGGGCTGATCCCTCACATTCCTCATGATCATTGATGCCCCACGAGGTGAGATCCTGCATGGAGCCCCAGACCGACGGTGATTGACCGTCATCTTGAACTTCTTCCATTTTCTAATAATTGCGCCAACAGTTGTTGCCTTCTTACCAAGCTGCTTGCCTATTGTCCTGTAGCCCATCCCAGCCTTGTGCAGGTCTACAATTTTATCTCTGATGTCCTTACACAGCTCTCTGGTCTTGGCCATGGAGAGGTTGGAGTCTGTTTGATTGAGTGTGTGGACAGGTGTCTTTTATACAGGTAACGAGTTCAAACAGGTGCAGTTAATACAGGTAATGAGTGGAGAACAGGAGGGCTTCTTAAAGAAAAACTAACAGGTCTGTGAGAGCCGGAATTCTTACTGGTTGGTAGGTGATCAAATACTTATGTCATGCAATAAAATGCTAATTAATTACTTTAAAATCATACAATGTGATTTTCTGGATTTTTGTTTTAGATTCCGTCTCTCACATTTGAAGTGTACCTATGATAAAAATTACAGACCTCTACATGCTTTGTAAGTAGGAAAACCTGCAAAATCGGCAGTGTATCAAATACTTGTTCTCCCCACTGTAGTTATAGTTGATATGTTTGGAAGTTGAAATAAGCTGTACATGTGAAAGTTGGTTTGGTGTCTTAAACGGATCAAGAGTTTTTGTTGGTGGGATATTTTATGCTAATTTGTGCAAATTTATATAATTATGATTGATAAAAGTTTTAAATAATTTAAATATCAATTTAGGATAGCCTGAACAAACATTGGTTTAATGTCTAGTTTAAACGGTTCAGTTGGTTATTTTATGCTAAGTTATACAATTAGAGTTCATACAAGTTTGTAAGAATTTGAAGTTATGACAGATTGAACATGAGAAAGTTGGTAACTTGAACGTTATAAGAGTTACTGTTGGTGAGTTATTTTATGAAAATGTATATAGTTACAATTAATACACATTTTTAAGAATTGGAAGTAAGGATAACCTGAACATGTGAAAGTTGGTTTGGTGTCTAGCTTGAACAGTTCAGGAGTTATTTTATGCAAGTGTATAGTTAGTAGTTGTGGTTAGGAGTTGTGTTCAGGAGTTATGTGGTCAGTAATTGTGTGGTTGTGGCCAGTAGTTGTGTGATTGTGGTCAGTAGTTGGGGTCACTCATTTTTGTCAGTAGTTCTGTGGTTGTGGTCAGGAGTTAAAGTTTGTAGTTGTGTTGTTATCAGTGGCGATTTTAGCTTGTAAATCTTGGTAGGGCAAAAAAATATGTATGTTTTTGATGCATGCCAGCAAAGCCACAAAACTAAACATTACAGTCGTGTCCAAAAGTTTTGAGAATGACACAAATATTAATTTCCACAAAGTTTTCTGCTTCAGTGTCTTTAGATATTTTTGTCAGATGTTACCATGGAATACTGAAGTATAATTACAAGCATTTCACAAGTGTCAAAGGCTTTTATTGACAATTACATGAAGTTGATGCAAAGAGTCAATATTTGCAGTGTTGACCCTTCTTTTTCAAGACCTCTGCAGTCCGCCCATGCTGTCAATTAACTTCTGGGCCACATCCTGACTGATGGCAGCCCATTCTTGCATAATCAATGCTTGGAGTTTGACAGAATTTGTGGGTTTTTGTTTGTCCACCCGCCTCTTGAGGATTGACCACAAGTTCTCAATGGGATTAAGGTCTGGGGAGGTTCCTGGCCATGGATCCAAAATATCGATGTTTTGTTCCCCGAGCCACTTAGTTATCACTTTTGCCTTATGGCAAGGTACTCCATCATGCTGAAAAATGCATTTTTCATCACCAAACTGTTCCTGGATGGTTGGGAGAAGTTGCTCTCAGAGGATGTGTTGGTACCATTCTTTATTCATGGCTGTGTTCTTAGGCAAAATTGTGAGTGGGCCCACTTCCTTGGCTGAGAAGCAACCCTACACATGAATGGTCTCAGGATGCTTTACTGTTGGCATGACACAGGACTGATGGTAGCGCTCACCTTGTCTTCTCCAGACAAGCTTTTTTCCGGATGCCCCAAACAATCGGAAAGGGGATTCATCAGAGAAAATGACTTCAACCCAGTCCTCAGCAGTCCAAACTCTGTACCTTTTGCAGAATATCAGTCTGTCCCTGATGTTTTTCCTGGAGAGAAGTGGCTTCTTTGCTGCCCTTCTGACACCAGGCCATCCTCCAAAAGTATTCGCCTCACTGTGCGTGCAGATGCACTCACACCTGCCTGCTGCCATTCCTGAGCAAGCTCTGTACTGGTGGTGCCCCGATCCCACAGCTGAATCAACTTTAGGAGACGGTCCTGACGCTTGCTGGACTTTCTTGGGCGCCCTGAAGCCTTCTTCACAACAATTGAACCGCTCTCCATGAAGTTCTTGATGATCCGATAAATGGTTGATTTAGGTGCAATCTTACTGGCAGCAATATCCTTGCCTGCGAAGCCCTTTTTGTGCAAAGCAATGATGACGGCACGTGTTTCCTTGCAGGTAACCATGGTTGACAGAGGAAGAACAAGGATTCCAAGCACCACCCTCCTTTTGAATCTTCCAGTCTGTTATTCGAACTCAATCAGCATGATAGAGTGATCTCCAGCCTTGTCCACACCTAACACAGCTGTGTTAACGAGAGAATCACTGATATGATGTCAGCTGGTCCTTTTGTGGCAGGGCTGAACTGCAGTGGAAATGTTTTTGGGAGATTCAGTTCATTTGCATGATCACTCTTCATAACATTCTGGAGTATATGCAATTTGCCATCATACAAACTGAGGCAGCAGACTCTGTGAAAATTTGTATTTGTGTCATTCTCAAAACTTTTGGCCACGACTGTACATTCATTGCACTATTGCAGTGACAAATAAAGCTGACCCATTTGAAGTTATGACAGACTGAACATGAGAAACTTGGTTTGGTGTCTCCAGCTTCAACGGTATAAGAGTTACTGTTGGTGAGTCATTTTATGCAAATATATATAGTCATAATTGAAAAACATTTATAAGAATTGGAGGTTAGTATAGCCTGAACATGTGAAAGTTGGTTTAGTGTCTCTAGCTTGAAAGGTTGAAGAGTTACTGTTAGTGAGTTATTTTAGGGACATTTTATAAACATTTATATAGTTATAATAAACACAAGCAATTTAAGTTGTGTCAGTGTGAACATCTCAACGTTGGTTTGGCGTTGATAGCTTAAATGGTGTAAAAGGAGATACACGCCCACATTTCAACATTTTCCCCATGTACAATTGAAGTCAGAAGTTTACATACACTTAGGTTGGAGTCATTAAAACTCGTTTTTCAACCACTCCACAAAATTCTTCTTAACAAACTATGGTTTTGGCAAGTCAGTCAGGACATCTACTTTGTGCATGATACAAGTAATTGTTCCAACAATTGTTTACAGACAGATTATTTAACTTATAATTCACTGTATCACAATTCCAGTGGATCAGAAGTTTACATACACTAAGTTGACTGTGCCTTAAACAGCTTGGACAATTCCAGAAAATGATGTCATGGCTTTAGAAGCTTCTGATAGGCTAATTGACATAATTTGAGTCAATTGAGGTGTACCTGTGGATGTATTTCAAGGCCTACCTTCAAACTCAGTGCCTCTTTGCTTGACATCATGGGAAAATCCAAAGAAATCAGACAAGAACTCCATAAGTCTGGTTCATCCTTGGGAGCAATTTCCAAACGCCTGAAGGTACCACGTTCATCTGTGCAAACAATAGTAAGCAAATATAAACACCATGGACGGAGACGCATTCTGTCTCCTAGAGATGAACGTACTTTGGTGCGAAAAGTGAAAATCAATCCCAGAACAACAGCAAAGGACCTTGTGAAGATGCTGGAGGAAACAGGTACAAAAGTATCTATATCCACAGTAAAACGAGTCCT
Organism: Salvelinus alpinus; assembly: GCF_045679555.1. Taxonomy (NCBI): domain Eukaryota; kingdom Metazoa; phylum Chordata; class Actinopteri; order Salmoniformes; family Salmonidae; genus Salvelinus; species Salvelinus alpinus. The sequence continues at coordinate 3,775,905 of NC_092109.1, forward strand.
ATATCGACATAACCTGAAAGGCCACCCGTCAAGGAAGAAGCCACTGCTCCAAAACCGCCATAAAAAATGGCAGACTACGGTTTGCAACTGCACATGGGGACAAAGATCATACTCTTTGGAGAAATGCTCTGGTCTGAGAGAACTAGATATAAATGTTTGTCTGTAATGACCATCGTTATGTTTGGAGGAAAAAGGGGGAGGCTTGCAAGCCGAAGAACACCATCACATCCGTGAAGCACGGGGGTGGCAGCATCATGTTGTGGGGGTGCTTTGCTGCAGGAGGGACTGGTGCACTTCACAAAATAGATGGCATCATCAGGAGGAAAATGATGTAGATATATTGAAGCAACATCTCCAGACATCAGTCAGGAAGTTAAAGCTTGGTTGCAAATGGGTCTTCAAAATGGACAATGACCCCAAGCATACTTACAAAGGACAACAAAGTCAAGGTATTGGAGTGGCCATCACAAAGCCCTGACCTCAATCCTATAGAAAAGTTGTGGGCAGAACTGAAAAAGCTTGTGAGAGCAAGGAGGCCCACAAACCTGACTCTGTTACTCCAGCTCTGTCAGGAGGAATGGGCCAAAATTCACCCAACTTATTGTGGGAAGCTTGTGGAAGGCTACCCAAAACGTTTGACCCAAGTTAAACAATTTAAAGGCAATGCTACCAAATGCTAATTGAGTGTATGTAAACTTCTGAACCACTGGGCATGTGATGAAAGAAATAAAATCTTAAATAAATAATTCTCTCTAGTATTATTCTGACATTTCACATTCTTAAGATAAAGTGGTGATCCTAAGTGACCTAAGACAGGGAATTTTTACTAGGATTACATGTCAGGAATTGTGAAAAACTGAGTTTCAATGTATTTGGCTAAGGTGTATGTAAACTTCCGACTTCAACTGTAAGTCTATGGCAACTTTATAACCTTTGAAATACATTGGGAGCTCATTTAAGTTTTGTTGTAAAACAAAAATCCGAAATAATATCAAAACTATTTTCTCAAGCAAAGTTGGGGCAGTCTGCACATTTGGAAGTTGGTTTCGTGTTAATAGCTTAAGTTTCCTGAAGAAAATTTGGTGTGCATGCTAGCTTTTTTTTATAGGATGTGTCTCTCGCTTGAACGGTTCAAGAGCTACTGTTGGTGAGTTATTTTATGCAAATGTATATAGTTATAATTGATACACGTTTTAAGAAAATACCTAAAAAAAAGTAAGAGATAAGAATAACAAATAATTAAGAACAGCAGTAAATAACAATAGCGGGGCTATATACAGGGGTTACCGGTACAGAGTCAATGTGCGGGGGCACCGGTGTCGAAGTAATTGAGGTAATATGGACATGTAGGTAGAGTTATTAAAGTGACTACGCATAGACAATAACAAAGTAGCAGCAGCTTAGAAGATGGGGAGGGGGAAGAATGCAAATAGTCTGGGTAGCCATTTGATTAGATGTTCAGGAGTCTTATGGCTTGGGGTAGAAGCTGTTTAGAAGCCTCTTGGACCTAGACTTGGCGCTCCAGTACTGCATGCCGTGCGGTAGCAGAGAGAACAGTCTGACTATGGTGGCTGGAGTCTTTGCCAATTTTTATGGCCTTCCTCTGACACTGCCTGGTCTAGAGGTACTGGATGGCAGGAAGCTTGGCCACGGTACTGGGCCGTAGGCACCACCCTCTGTAGTGCCTTGCGGCTGGAGGCAGAGCAGTTGCCATACCAAGCAGTGATGCAACCAGTCAGTATACTCTTGATGGTGCAGCTGTAAAACCTTTTGAGGATCTCAGGACCCATGCCAAATCTTTTCAGTCTCCTGAGGGGGAATATGTTTTGTCATGCCCTCTTCACGACTGTCTTGGTGTGCTTGGAACATGTTAGCTTGTTGGTGATGTGGATGCCAAGGAACTTGAAGCTCTCAACCTGCTCCACCACAGTCTCATCGATGAGAATGGGGTCGTGCTCGGTCCTCCTTTCCTGTAGTCCACAATCATCTCCGTTGTCTTGATTACATTGAGGGAGAGGTTGTTGTCCTTGCACCACATGGTCAGGTCTTTGACCTCCTCCCTATAGGCTGTCTCATCGTTGTCGGTGATCAGGCCTACCACTGTTGTGTCATCAGCAAACTTAATGATAGTGTTGGAGTCGTGCCTGGCCGTGCAGTCGTGAGTGAAGAGGGAGTAATGGAGGGGACTGAGCATGCACCCCTAAGGGGCCCCCTGTGTTGACGATCAACGTGATGGATGTGTTGTTACCTGCCCTTACCACCTGGGAGCGGCCCGTCAGGAAGTCAATTATCCAGTTGCAGAGGGAGGCGTTTAGACCCAGGGTCCTTAGCTTAGTGATGAGCATTGAGTGCACTATAGTGTTGAACGCTGAGCTGTAGTCAGTGAATAGCATTCTCACATAGGTGTTCCTTTTGTCCAGGTGTGAAAGGGCAGTGTGGAGTGCAATAAAGATTGCATCATCTGTGGATCTGTTGGGGCGGTATGCAAATTGGAGTGGGATAATGGTGTTGATGTGAGCCATGACCAGCCTTTCAAAGCATTTCACTGTTACAGATTTTTTCCCTCTGGTTGCACATTTAACATGCTAATAGAAATGAGGTAAAACTGATTTAAATTCCCCTGCGTTAAAGTCCCTGGCCACTAGGAGCGCTGCCTCTGGATGAGCTTTTTCCTGTTTGCTTATGGCAGTATACAGCTCATTGAGTGCTGCTTTAGTGCCAGCATCGGTCTGTTGTGATATGTAGACAGCTACAAAAAATACAAAACTCTCTAGGTAGATAGTGTGGTCTACAGCTTATCATGAGATACTCCACCTCACACCTCCTCCTCCATGCTTCACGGTGCGAACCACACATGCGGAAATCATCCGTTCACATGCTCTGCGTCTCACAAAGACACGGCGGTTGGAACCAAAAATCTCAAATTTGGACTGCTCAGAACAAAGGTGTGTCCAAACTTTTGACTGGTACTCTATATAGTTTATAAAAAATTTAAGTTAGGATTGCCTAAATGTTTTAAAGTTGGTCTTATAGCTTAACTGGCTCAATAGTAGGAGCATTTTAAATAGCTACCACTGTATTACTGTGGTTCTAATTCAAACCCATGTTAATTTATACACATTTAAAATAGTTATAATAAAACAATTCAAAATACTATCAAAAATCTGAATGCAAACTATCTAAGTTGGGTCAGTCTGAACATCTCAACTTTAGTTTGGCGTTGATAGCTAAATGGTGTAAGAGCAGTGGCGTATTCAGCTTCTTCCCCTTTAAGCCTATGGAGCTTTTATGGACATTTAAAATGGTTATAGTTCAAAAAGTATAAATGTTTTCAAAACAAGCAATCTAAGTTGCATCAGTGTGAACATCTCAACGTTGGTGTGGCGTGATGTAGGAGTGATGTAGGAGATACTAGCCCAAATATCAAAATGTTCCCCATGTATGTCTGACACTTTTATTGCCATTGAAATGCATTGGGAGCTCATTTAAGTATTTTTGTTGTGCAAAAGTTAGGGCAGTCTGAACACTTGGAAGTTGTTTTTGTGTTAATAGCTTAAGGCTTTTAAGCACTAGAGTGAGAGGAAGAAATCAAATAATAATAATAATTAATAGATTGTAACTTTAAAGTTGTCGGGCTTGCTAAATCACAAAATGTATTTTTGTTGTAGTGAAAGAAGTTTCAGAAGTTGTACTTTAGTTATATTTTTTGAGTCGTGAAATCCTTTCAAATGCCCATCGACAGTCAGTAGTGGTCAGTAGCTGTGGTCATTAGTTGTGGTCATTAATAGTGGTCAGTAGTGGTTTGTAGTTGTAAGGTTCAGTAGTTATATGGTCAATATTTATGTGATTGTGGTCAGTAGTTGAGGTCAGTAGTTGTGTGGTTGTGGTTAGGAGTTGGGGTCATTAGTAGTGGTTAGTAGTTGTGGTCAGTAGTTGTGGTCAATAATTGTTGTCAGTAGTTGTGATGTTTAGTAGTTATATGGTCAATATTTATGTGATTGTGGTCAGTAGTTGAGGTCAGTAGTTGTGTGGTTGTGGTTAGGAGTTGTGGTCATTAGTAGTGGTCAGTAGTTGTGGTCAATAATTGTTGTCAGTAGTTGTGATGTTTAGTAGTTATATGGTCAATATTTATGTGATTGTGGTCAGTAGTTGAGGTCAGTAGTTGTGTGGTTGTGGTTAGGAGTTGTGGTCATTAGTAGTGGTCAGTAGTTGTTGTCAGTAGTTGTGATGTTTAGTAGTTATATGGTCAATATTTATGTGATTGTGGGCAGTAGTTATGATGTCAGTAGTTGTGTGGTTGTGGTTAGGAGTTGTGGTCATTAGTAGTGGTCAGTAGTTGTGGTCAATAGTTGTTGTCAGTAGTTGTGATGTTTAGTAGTTATATGGTCAATATTTATGTGATTGTGGGCAGTAGTTATGATGTCAGTAGTTGTGTGGTTGTGGTCAGTAATTGTGGTCAGTGGTTGTGGTCATTAGTTTTAGCATGTAAATCTTGGTGGGGTGAAAAAAAATAATAATAAATGAGCCACAACACAACACTAAACATTCATTGCACTATAACGGTGACAAACGGTGCCCACAAACTGTTAGGGCCTACATAAAGCTGTCTCAACAGCAGAGCTTTCTTTTCAGCACCATGGAGTGAATCCTTTTTAAAAAAACAGCTGATATGGCTGACTTTCTTAAACAAATGTGGTTTCTACTGACAATTGAGATGTACAAACTATTACATAAGGGAACGTCGAGTGGATAAGAGGCAATACATCATTTCGATTAAGACATTAATGAGCGAGTTAGGAAGGGACGTAGTCAATATAACTATTTGTTCAGCACTTTTGAAATGTACAGAGACAGAATTCAGAACATGGGCAGTTCTTACAGTATTCTCCCTGTACACCAAGTCAGAACCATTTAATAAATAAAGGGGGCATATAAGCAGATAATGACAGCTCTTACAATATTAGATTATTACATTCCTCTAAAGCAGGCTATAGGCTACATGTGCACCATCAAGTCAGAACAGTAGGAACAGTAAGAAAGGGACAAAATTATTAGGGTGAGGTACATGGGATACTAACATCTTACTACACAACATACACTCAGTATTACTTTCTTGGCTACAGTATACATATACAGCAGCATACAATACATTTTTGGACTCACCTTGTTGTGCTGTGCTCACTTGAACAGGAAGGTGGCGCGGCAGTCCTCCTTGTGGGCTCTAGAAAGAGGCCCGAAGTCCCGATTTGGAATTCCAAGTTGGATGACTAGTTTTATCCGAGTTCCCAGTTGTCTTGAACTCACTGGTGTCTGAGATTTCCCAGTTTTGAGTTCTTTTGAACGTGGCAGAAGTCAAGTTGGATTGACAGTATGGCCAATGTATTCAAACTTTTCTGGCCCATGGCGTTACCCTCTTTTTCGTGATATCCAATTGGTAGTTACGGCCTTGTCTCATCGCTGCAACTCCCCTACAGCCTCGATGAAAGTCGAGAACCAAGCTGCACTGCTTCTTGGTATACTCACTTAACCCGGAAGCCAGCTGCACCAATGTGTCGGAGAAAACACTATCGAACTGACGACCAAAGTCAGCTTACAGGCGCCTGGACAGCCACAAGGAGTCGCTAGAGCACGATGTGACAAGGACATCCCGGCCGGCCAAACCCTCCCCTAACCCGGACGACGCTGGGCCAATTGTGCACCGCCTCGTTGGTCTCCTGGTCACAGCCGGCTGTGACACAGCCTGGGATCGAACCCAGGATTTAGCACTCATTGTTGAATTTGCAATTTCTTACTTGTCGTGTAATGTTTATGTCCAATGGTTAATGAGCACTGATGCATTTTATCTATAATTTCTCTTTATATGACAAGGATTGAAAAGGATTTCCCAGTAGAGTGCCGATGTTACGGCTGATTTCCTCCTCTTCGTCTGAAGAGGAGGTGTAGGGATCGGACCAAAACGCAGAGTGGAAAGTGTCCATGTTTTATTAACAATAAACTGAACACTACACGAAACAAAATAACAAAAGAGAATCTAACCGACAAACAGTCCCGTGTGGCACAACTACATACACGGAAGACAAACACCCACAAATCACACGTGAAACCCCGGCTGCCTAAGTATGATTCTCAATCAGGGACAACGATTGACAGCTGCCTCTGATTGAGAATCATACCAGGCCGAACACAAAAAACCCAACATAGAAAACACACATAGACAACCCACCCCAACTCACGCCCTGACCATACTAAATAAATACAAAATAAGGGAAAATAAGGTCAGGAACGTGACAGCCGACTTGATGCATGATGATGACTGCCTGTCTAGCTTGTTAGCTAAGAAGGTTGAAAGTATGATGTTGACATGATCAGTCCAATCAAAGCTACGGTAGATATAAAGTGATTTGACGTCATTTTATCTGTGGCCAATGACCTTGAGCCTTTTTAAATGGGCACTTCTAATGTAAGTCTATGGAAGCTTTTAAGTGGCTTGAATTTTCTGACTCTACCTGTAGATTTTGCGGCGACGTAGTGTCCCCATGAGTGACAGAACACTGAGCCAATCACGGCGCAACTAGAGAACATTACCAACCCCTACGCTCCGTATTTTCCGCTGGCTGCCCCACCACCACAGAAAGCACTGAGCTTAGCTGAAACACGCGCATTTTGGAGCTGCCTTAATCAGAACGCAAAAAATAGACAATTTTTGTATAACATTGTTTGCAAACTGATATGTGATACCAATACCAATACTAATGCCAAAATAACATGCAAAACAGGCAAAAAAATTATAATATATTTATATATATATATATTAAACAGGTAGGGCTCAAAACAGGTGGGTTTTTCCCCCACCTGCCCTGAATGATGCTTCACCACTGGTTGTTGTAGTCAGTAGTTGTGTGGTTGTGGTCTGTAGTTGTGCGGTTGTAGTCAGTAATTGTGATCACTTCACCCTGGTCATGATTTTTGCTCTCTGCATCTGTGAGTATCCATAGCAACGGCTCCGTTTGGGCTGCTCACTGTTGACACAGAGAGCTTGTAACTGACATTAGCTAGCCACTTTTTGTCACTCTAAACTCCGACAAACAGCTTTAACTTTTTATTGGAAGAAGCTATTCCTAATCCACTCTATCCAATCAAAGGGGTACAGCCCACCCTTCTCTTTAGAGACAGTCAAACTAGACAGTTGAGTTATTTAGAGCACGGTCGAAGCTAGTGAGCATTATACATCTTCTCTTTATCATTCCAGGTCATCCAGACCGGTGAAGCATTTAAAATCTTCTAACAACAAAAGTTTTTCTTTTAAACTAAATATACAGTGGGGCAAAAAAGTATTTAGTCAGCCACCAATTGTGCAAGTTCTCCCACTTAAAAAGATGAGAGGCCTGTAATTTTCATCATAGGTACACTTCAACTATGACAGACAAAATGAGGGGAAAAAATCAAGAAAATCACATTGTAGGATTTTTTATGAATTTATTTGCAAATTATGGTGGAAAATAAGTATTTGGTCAATAACAAAAGTTTATCTCAATACTTTGTTATATACCTTTTGTTGGCAATGACAGAGGTCAAACGTTTTCTGTAAGTCTTCACAAGGTTTTCACACAATGGAATTTTGGCCCATTCCTCCATGCAGATCTCCTCTAGAGCAGTGATGTTTTGGGGCTGTTGCTGGGCAACACGGACTTTCAACTCCCTCCAAAGATTTTCTATGGGGTTGAGATCTGGAGACTGGCTAGGCCACTCCAGGACCTTGAAATGCTTCTTACGAAGCCACTCCTTCGTTGCCCGGGCGGTGTGTTTGGGATCATTGTCATGCTGAAAGACCCAGCCACGTTTCATCTTCAATGCCCTTGCTAATGGAAGGAGGTTTTCACTCAAAATCTCACGATACATGGCCCCATTCATTCTTTCCTTTACACGGATCAGTCGTCCTGGTCCCTTTGCAGAAAAACAGCCCCAAAGCATGATGTTTCCACCCCCATGCTTCACAGTAGGTATGGTGTTCTTTGGATGCAACTCAGCATTCTTTGTCCTCCAAACACGACGAGTTGAGTTTTTACCAAAAAGTTATATTTTGGTTTCATCTGACCATATGACATTCTCCCAATCTTCTTCTGGATCATCCAAATGCTCTCTAGCAAACTTCAGACGGGCCTGGACATGTACTGGCTTAACCAGGGGGACACGTCTGGCACTGCAGGATTTGAGTCCCTGGCGGCGTAGTGTGTTACTGATGGTAGGCTTTGTTACTTTGGTCCCAGCTCTCTGCAGGTCATTCACTAGGTCCCCCCGTGTGGTTCTGGGATTTTTGCTCACCGTTCTTGTGATCATTTTGACCCCACAGGGTGAGATCTTGTGTGGAGCCCCAGATCGAGGGAGATTATCAGTGGTCTTGTATGTCTTCCATTTCCTAATAATTGCTCCCACAGTTGATTTCTTCAAACCAAGCTGCTTACCTATTGCAGATTCAGTCTTCCCAGCCTGGTGCAGGTCTACAATTTTGTTTCTGGTGTCCTTTGACAGCTCTTTGGTCTTGGCCATAGTGGAGTTTGGAGTGTGACTGTTTGAGGTTGTGGACAGGTGTCTTTTATACTGATAACAAGTTCAAACAGGTGCCATTAATACAGGTAACGAGTGGAGGACAGAGGAGCCTCTTAAAGAAGAAGTTACAGGTCTGTGAGAGCCAGAAATCTTGCTTGTTTGTAGGTGACCAAATACTTATTTTCCACCATAATTTGCAAATAAATTCATAAAAAATCCTACAATGTGATTTTCTGATTTTTTTCCCCTCATTTTGTCTGTCATAGTTGAAGTGTACCTATGATGAATATTATAGGCCTCTCTCATCTTTTTAAGTGGGAGAACTTGCACAATTGGTGGCTGACTAAATACTTTTTTGCCCCACTGTATACTGCACTCTGACCAACAAAATGTATTGCAAGATTCGTGATAGTGTTGTTAGACAAAGTAAGGAAAGTGAACTTCAAAACGTGATGTAGTTTTATTGCAATTTGCAGCTATTGGTGGTAAGTAGTGAAACTGCTGGCTTCTGACAGGACTGCATCTATAAAGACAGCAGTTGATTGGTTACTAAAACAACTCGTTCCATTGACTGGTAGAAGCTATTCCTAATATTTTTTCAGTTTTGAAATTGAGAGAAGTAGAGGAAGATCTCATGTTTTTGTCTGACTTGTTGGGGGAGTGGTCAAAACGGCAGTTGTTTGGAGAAAGTTAGGACATTTTTGGGTAATGCAGTTACTAAAACAGCTGAATAGTTATATCCGTAGCGGATGTTTTGGTTCCGCAAACAGATATGAATAGCAGAGAAGTAGACGAAGATGGCATAGCCTCTAACTTTTTGTATAATTTGTTGGGGAAGTGGTCAAAATCGCAGTTGTTTGCAAAAAAATTGTTGATGCGGTTACTAAAACAGCTGTATTATTAGATCCGTAGCGGATATTTCTGTTATTATTTCATATTTGAATAGCAGAGAAGTAGACAACGATATTATACCCTCTAACGTTTTGTCTAAGTTGTTAGAAAAGTGGTCAAAATAGCTGATTTGTGTTAAAATTTGTATTGTTGCATTCAGAGTGAGTGGTAGTGGAAGTGATCATGTTACGATGGGGACCTTTAGAATGTTGAGGAAATGCCATGAAAGTGAATGAAGATTGACAAAAACAAGGACAAAAAAAAATATTACGTAAAAAGTACAAAACGTTGAATACATGCAACTCAACAGTCTTCATGTTTTAAAGTTCGAACAGCATTTTATTGCTAAAGAATAAATATAACAACTAGATGATAATTGTACATGAAGTACAATTGATGGGACTTGCTTTAACTCTTCAAACATGGTAGTGGAAGATGTTTAAAAAGTTCAACTTTACTATTTAAAGCAAAGAAGTTTTAGAGTGTGTATGGTTTAGGAAAACGATATAGTAGTGATAGTGTCTGCAGTAGTAACGGTGGTGACTGGTTATAGTTGAAAAAGTAGGTAGATGAAAAGTTAGAATGGTCTGAACATATACAATTTGGTTTGTTGTATCTAGCGTGAACGGTTTAAGAGTTACTGTTGGTGGGTTATTTTATGCACATTTATATAGTTTTAAATAAGTTGAAGTTAGGATAGCTTGAACAAGTGAAAGTTGGTTTGATGTATGTACAGTGCCTTCGGAAAGTATTCATACCCCTTGACTTTTTCCACATTTTGTTATCTTACAGCCTTATTCCAAAATGTTCCTCATCAATCTACACACAATAGCCCATAATGACAACGCAAAAAAAGGGTTTTATAAATTGTTGCTAATTTCTAAATGAAAATTGCCCTGGAAAAATCACATTTACATAAGTATTCAGACCCTTTACTTTGTTGAAGCACCTTTGGCAGCGATTACAGCCTCAAGTCTTCATGTGTATGACGCTACAAGCTTGGCGCACCTGTATTTGGGGAGTTTCTCTCATTCTTCTCTGCAGGTCGTCTCAAGCTATGTCAGGGTGGATGGGTGGACAATTCTCTGCACAGCTATTTTCTGGTCTCTTCAGAGGTGTTCGATCAGGTTCAAGTCCGGGCTCAGAGAATTGTCTAAAAAGCCACTCCTGCGTTGTCTTGGTTGTGTGCTTAGAGTTATTGTCCTGTTGGAAGGTTGAACCTTCACCCCAATCTGAGGTCCTGAGCACTCTGGAGCAGGTTTTCATAAAGGAACTCTCTGTACTTTGCTCCATTCATCTTTGCCTCGATCCTGACTAGTCTCCTGCCCCTGAAAAACATCCCCATAGCATGATGCTGCCACCACCATAGGGATGGTGCCAGGTTTCCTCCAGACGTGACGCTTCCGTTCACGTCTAAGAGTTCAATCTTGGTTTCATCAGGCCAGAGAATCTTGTTTCTCATGGTCTGAGAGTCTTTAGGTGCCTTTTGCCAAACTCCAAGCGGGTTGTCTCTACCATAAAGGCCTGATTGGTGGAGTGCTGTAGAGATGGTTGTCCTTCTGGAAGGTTCTCCCATATCCACAGAGGAACTCTAGAGATCTGTCAGAGTGACCATCGCGTTCTTGGTCACCTCCCTGACCAAGGCCCTTCTCTCCCAATTGCTCAGTTTGGCCGGGCGGCCAGCTCTAGGAAGAGTCTTGGTGGTTCCAAACTTCTTCCATTTAAGATGGAGGCCACTGTGTTCTTAGGGACGTTCAATGCTGCAGATTTTTTGGGGCATTCTTCCTCAGAGTTGTGCCTCGACACAACCCTGTCTCGGCGCTCTACGGACAATTCCTTCGACCTCATGGCTTGTTTTTTTCTCTGACATGCACGTCAACTGTGGGACCTTATATAGACTGGTGTGTTCCTTTCCAAATCATGTCCAATCAATTGAATTTACCACAGGTGGACTCCAAGTTGTAGAAACATCTCAAGGATGATCAATGGAAACAGGATGCACCTGAGCTCAAGTGCGAGTCTCATAGCAAAGGGTCTGAATACTAATGTAAATAAGGTATATATTTTTTAAATAAATTAGCAACATTTCTAAACTGTTTTCCCATTGTAATTATGGGGTATTGTTTGTAGAGGGGTATTGCTGAGGATTTATTTGTATTTAATAAATGTTATAATAAAGCTGTAACATCTGCCCCTGCCACGTTCTCTACTTCTCATCCTGTGTCTCCCTAACCTGCCGCCACTCCCCCAGTGCTCTCTCTCTGTGTGGGTGTATATGATAGTGTGAGTGGAGACAGGTGTGCTGGAGTCAGAGCAGATCCCCACCAGCTGCAACCTGTTCCATAATAAAGACCTCTACAAATACTCAGCCCTGCCACGTCCACACTGCCAGATTGTATCCTCTGCTCAGTCAGTCTGCATTTCAAGCCGTTTGTTCCAGCATTGATCTTGTTATCCTGTGGTGCCTGTTTTCCCAAGCCTGGCGCTGCTTTTCTCTCCGCTACAGTTCTGTCCGCTCTGACTCTGGTCCCTGTCTCCAGTCCCTCTTCTCATCAGTCCTGCTTCCCTGCTCTACTGTTTCCTTGGATTCCGCTCCGGACCTGCTTACCCTGCCCCTACTCCACTTGCCCCAGTCGCAACCTCAGTTCCTGGTTCCCTGCTACCCACCCAAACTCCCCCTGGCCTGCACCCCATTTCCCCCTGCTTTTCAATAAATACCTTGGCTACCTTATCCCTGTCTCCTCGTCTGAGTCTGTACTTGGGTTCACCTGCTCAAGGTCTGAATACTTCCCGAAGGCACTGTTGCTGACAACGTCTTATCTTTAGCTAATATGTCTTCATTATTACAGAAAAAATAAACTCACAACCAGATCATTATCTACAAGTTAATAGTGAGCTAATTACAGAAAATAGCTTACGGTTGTGAGTGACAAAATAAAAGTAGGGCATTCTACCAGAGAATTTTAGAACTTGGACACTGTCTCGTTGGCCTAACGTTATATCCTAATTTGACTTTGGTGCAGGTGTTCATCACATTATCTTCTCTGGTAAACACATACTATATCAAATAAAACGTTTATTTGTCACATGCACAGGATACAGAAGGTGTAGTGAAATGGTTACTTGCATAGTTGAGTCTTTTGTTTAGACACATAGCTAGCTAGCTAAACAATTAACCATAATCCCAACACAACGTTACTTCCCTGCATGAATCTGCAGCTAGCTAACCAACCAGGTTCAATGGTAGCTAGCTAGCTAACATTAGGCTATAACTAGCAATGCAAATGCCTCTGAGATATGAATAATATTACTACACAGATCATACATGTAACGTTAGCTAGCGAGCCAGCCAGGTAACATTAGCTAACTAGATAACAGTACTCTTTAACTAGCTAACAGAAATGTTTAATATCTGAAAATGTATCTAGCTAGACTATCTTACCTGTACACATGGATGGACCCTTCTCCCTCTCTGTCACGTATGCCATGGTTGCCCTTAGTTTGAAGATGTAATCCGGAGACAGGTGTTTTATGCAACAGCCTTCTGTGTGTTCTCTTTTCAACTCCCTCTGCATATTTGCAATCAAACGCCAGAATCTTCTCCATCTCCTTAGCTAACATACTCTAATTCCACTGATTTCAACACTCAGTCCTCCAGAAAGTTAGAGAGCAACACTTTTTCAGTTCTACTACGTGATGTATTTTTTTTAAAGCCGCGTTAGAAAGGATTACCTACACATACTTACCAGCTCATGTTATAGACAAGAAGCGTGCTACATGGCAGACCAACCCGTCCTCATCTCTCTGCATGTGCAGCCCATCCATTATCTCAGCTAATTGTGGCTAGCGGGAAGATTCTCATCTTTTTCCGTGGCTAAACCAACTAGGCTCGTAATTTATTTGTATTTATAGATGGCATACAAGTTTGTTATTAAGGGACATGAAAGTTCACATGTTCCAGAAGGCATTTCTGCCAAAAAACATATTTTTATAAAAAAAAAAGGTTATGTTCAAATGCCACTTCTGTGAAGTAGTGACGCGCGACATACACCTAGTTTCATGAAACGTCAGAATTTGACTGCTACAACTGAGACGGAATGGCGTCAAAGGACACACGCTGATACCCCGAGTATGACTGGACATGAGTGGGCCAGATATTTATGTGAAAACGACTTAAAAGGGGTGCAGAAACAGATCAGCACCCCCATTTTATGTTAATTATATGTTCTATATTCTATTATCATATGGACAACCATCCCTCTAACTACCACTTATTCCACACCTTCTATGCCCCATGGTCCCTCAACTTCGGACACTTTTGAACTCTCCATCTTATCTCTATAAATCGACCCTACCTTTGCCCATTTTCCACATGCTGCTTCCTTCACTTTGTCTAGACTTAGTTACACGCTTAAAAGGGTTCGACTGTTTTTGTTACCTCATTACCTCCCACCTGTGTAATGATTTCCTCCTGGTTATTCTGAGGTTCAGAATGAATGCAGTGGTAAATGTGCTGCTTACAACTGACATCAGCAAAATTGACAAGGGTGTTGATATAAACTCAGCAAAAAAAGAAACGTCCTCTCACTGTCAACTGCGTTTAATTTGAGCAAACTTAACATGTGTAAATATTTGTATGAACATAACAAGATTCAACAACTGAGACATAAACTGAACAAGTTCCACAGACATGTGACTAACAGAAATTGAATAATGTGTCCCTGAGCAAAGGGTGAGTCAAAATCAAAAGTAACAGTCGGTATCTGGTGTGGCTACCAGCGGCATTAAGTACTGCAGTGCATCTCCTCCTCATGGACTGCACCAGATGTGCCAGTTCTTGCTGTGAGATGTTACCCCACTCTGCCACCAAGGCACCTGCAAGTTCCCAGACATGTCTTGGGGGAATGGCCCTAGTCCTCCGCTCCGATCCAACAGGTCCCAGACATGCTCAATGGGATTGAGATCCAGGCTCTTCGCTGGCCATGGCAAAACACTGACATTCCTGTCTTGCAGGAAAGCACGCACATAACGAGCAGTGTGGCTGGTGGGTCATGTCAGGATGAGCCTGCAGGAAGGGTACCACATGAGGGAGGATGATGTCTTCCCTGTAACGCACTGCGTTGAGATTGCCTGCAATGACAACAAGCTCAGTCCGATGGTGCTGTGACACATCGCCCCAGACCATGACGGACCATCCACCTCCAAATCGATCCCGCTCCAGAGTATAGGCCTCGGTGTAACACTCATTCCTTCGACGATAAACGTGAATCCAACCATCACGCCTGGTGAGACAAAACCGTGACTCATCAGTGAAGAGCACTTTTTGCCAGTCCTGTCTGGTCCAGAGATGGTGGGTTTGTGCCCATAGGCGACGTGGTTGCCGGTGATGTCTGGTGAGGACCTGCCTTACAACAGGCCTACAAGCCCTTAGTCCAGCCTCTCTCAGCCTATTGCGGACAGTCTGAGCATTGATGGAGGGATTGTTCGTTCCTGGTGCAACTCGGGCAGTTGTTGTTGCCATCCTGTACCTGTCCTGCAGGTGTGATGTTCGGATGTACCGATCCTGTGCAGGTGTTGTTACACATGGTCTGCCACTGCGAGGACGATCAGCTGTCCATCCTGTCTCCCTGTAGCGCTGTCATATGCTTCTCACAGTAAGGACATTGCAATTTATTGCCCTGGCCACATCTGCAGTCCTCATGCCTCCTTGCAGCATGCTTAAGGCACGTTTATGCAGATGAGCAGGGACTCTGGGCATCTTTCTTTTCAGTAGAAAGGCCTCTTTAGTGTCCTAAGTTTTCATAGTTGTGACCTTAATTGCCAACCGTCTGTAAGCTGTTAGTGTCTTAACGACCGTTCCACAGGTGCATGTTCATTAATTGTTTATGGTTCATTGAACAAACATGGGAAACAGTGTTTAAACCCTTTACAATGAAGATCTGTGAAGTTATTTCGATTTTTACGAATTATCTTTGAAAGACAGGGTCCTGGGACGTTTCTTTTTTTGCTGAGTTTAGCTGCGTAAAGACATGGCTTCCTTGTTTTAAGTCTTAAGTGTGAATGTTTGTTTTTCATTCAGCTGGAGTTGTCCAAGTATTGGTTATTAAAACTACCTTACGCATCCAGTTGTTTCTCCATTTGTAACTCATCCACCAAAATTTTAAATATGTTGTTTTACATTATGTGTAATTTGTGCTGGTCTAATTTGTATAATGGAAAAGCAGCAGAATCTGTGCGGTTTCGGATAGTAATTATAGTTGATATGGTGCTCTTCGATGTTCCAGGTTTGTGGCATTGATGAATAAATAATTGTATCTTTATTTCAAGTCAGATGTTTATATGTTATTTCGATTTCTTTAAAACAATGCAATTGTTGGAGTTCATGTGTTTGACTTGGTTGATTGGTGACTAGGTGCATTCTTGTTAAAAAATACAGTAAAACTTCAATTAAACGCAGTCTCAAATAGCCGCCTGTCCCTTTTAGTAGGCTGGAATCAGCACACATTTCAGAATATAGACACCTTTTTCAAATAAACGCCAGGTCTAAATGAATTGTTCACGAGTGAACTTCAGTAAATACCGTAAAAATTGTGCAAAAGAAGAGCATCAAGAACATCATTGCCATGGATGAATGGGCAGAGTGGTTTGACATGGTAGTCTCAACTAGCAACAAGATCTTACGGTCTCACTTCAGTATTCCACGTTTGTCCGGGGGGATAAACGTCTATGGGTGAAGTGAGAGGAGGTCAGGGTTAACGTTGTTTAAAAAAATAAATGCTTATGGTTGCACATAAACTTCACAGTTAATTTGCCCCTAGTGCACGGTATTGAAGACATCTCCCAATGTCTTGGGGACTTGGAATATGTTGTATACAGTAGTCTATCTGCTGTGATCGCATTGCAACTACAGGGGAAACGATATGATAGGCAGCCTAGTCTTTGCAAGTCTGATTTGCAATGGATTTATTATTATAATGTTTATACTGATCATAATGTTCACAATTATCAGTGTGTTAGTCTTTTCAACATTTCATTGAGCAAAGGCTGTGTGCATTTAAGGAAATAGGCGCCTGTCTCTAATAAGCGCCTCGGCTATTAATTTAAGTTTTCCGGTATGCTTATTAATTCATGATTATGGATACATTCTGCAACGACTTTATCTGGCTTTGAATCTGCCACAGAACATGTCAACAAGTTACTTCTGAATTGCTTGAATACAGCAGTACATTCTGACACCATGAATTGAAATAGATTTCACCTTGTTCATATAGTTGGGAGAAATTGTAAGGGATTAAACTTTTGACCTCCACCGGCTGAAGGAGAAGAGGATCTGGTAAAATATGGGTATGTTGCTAATATGATCTAGGTAGCTAGCTATTTGGCTCACTTCTTTGCAGAAAACTACCCTATTCATGGAACATTGTAAATATCTGACTGCTACTGGGAAAGTAGCAGTCAGACACAAGGCCAAAAACATAAATAAGCCAACAAATATTAGTTAAATAAAATATGTCCATCTATCTCATCACCTGTCGTGTTGTAAAGCTTACGTTGGGCAAGCGAAAAGACAATTAAAACAACGAATAGCTGAACACTGCAGCGCAATCAGGTGTAAGAACACTGACTACCCAGTAGCAGCCCACTTTGTTGAAGCTAACCATCCTATCTCCTCCCTCAAATACATAGTTATTGAGCATTTTACCCGATCAAGTAGAGGTAACATTGAGACCCTTCTTTTACAGAGGGAGTCCCACTGAATCTCCTCCCTAAAAACACTGACCCCTAGTGGTTTGAATATTGAATTTGATCTCAGGTCCTTTCTATTAACAGTTCAACCCACACTGCATATCATGTTCCTCATGTCGATGATGCTCATTATGCATTATGTTTGAACCAAAAATATGAAATTAAATAATGAAACAAATATGAAAGTAAATGAAATGTAACAACAATGATTGTTGATATTAACATTATGTATTCTATTATTTCTAATCATGTTAACAAGATTATGTAAATACATTTCCCATGTATTCAACATCTTGACATGGTGTAAAATATGTTTAACAGTTCTACTTTTTCATCCCTCATTACCTTAATCACTATGACACACTGTGTTCATTGGCTGTACTAATTGCACTGTTTGTCTACATAACCTGGTTCAAGCATTTACCACGTAAACCTGAAGAAGGCATTGCATACCAAAACGTTGGTTGCTATACCCATTAGGGCTGGGCGATATAGCCAAAATATAATTTCACAGAATTTTTCAAATTTCTAACGGTATTTTGTTTATGAATAATAAAAGTTCTACATTTGCTTTATGAGTAGTGAGTTATCCTAGGGTGGCAACACATACATTCTAAATGATTTCAATGAGTCTCTTGCCATTCTGATTGTTTTATACTGTTCAATTACAATGCAACCGATTTCTGCATTTCCTGTACTCGTTTGAAATCATTTCCACACTGCCACGTAGAGCTGCATGATATGAGCAAAAAAAATATTGGCCTTATTTTTAACCAAATGTTGCAATTGAGACTTTCCTTGCAATTTAGATCAAAACACTTGGGTGAAACTTTTGGAATAATGTAAAAAAAATATGATTATTCTCATTCTATCTACTTACAAGATACTAGTGGGCACTTTGAATAGATTGTTGTTTGACATGACAATTAATGAAAATGTCAAGGAGTTATTGTGACAGGGTAGCAACCAAAGTGTTAATCTTTGGCTACATTAAATGTTTTCTTTTAGCTACTACTTCATGTAGCTAACATATTCATGCTTCGCCTATTCCACTTTGATTTAGAAGATACATTTGCACAAACAACGTGCTGACTTAGGCCTACACCATCACTGGTATCAGGCTATATAGCTAGCTACGCTTGCTCTGACTCAGTACATAGATTGCGATTAGCATTAGTGGCTAACATGACTTAGTTACAACTTGTTAAGAAAATACTTACTAGGTGTTTTCAGATGCAACAACCACTAACTAATACTAATTATAGAACGCTTGTGGATTTATATTAAGAAGCAAAGTGGAAACAGCATTGTTGTCATCCACATTGTTACATGTGAAGCAGTGACCATGCAGACTGAACGCAAGTGTCTCATACTCATGACTCAACAAATGCGCTCCTTGAGTGACAGGGGGTGGGGTTAGGTCTGTGTGAAAAGCGGCATGGAGAGAGAGAGCAGAGAGAGATGACTCAAGTAGCGAGGTAAACTATAAAAATAGACGTTACACACATCGTATCACATTTAACAAACCAAACATTCAAATACCGTTATAGAAGGTACCGTAAACCCAAACCGGTCCATGCATCAATACTGGTATATCGTAAAATACGGTATACCGCCCAGCCCTAATACCCATTACATGTTTGGGAGAATAATTAATTGGTGCTACTTTATTTTTTATTTTTTTTATAGTTTACTCTCAGTCAGCACCTCTATAAAAATGTTTGGATATGCGTCAGTTTATGACTTTTACTTAAATAAAATATGGAACAGTAGATGAACATTTCGTTTTGGATCAAGGTAGCTAATAGCTAGCTGACAGCAAGGTGTTGGTTAGAGATGACGTGCAGGAGCTTGCAGGGATTTATAGTCTTGCATGATGTCTACTTTGATGCGAATTAACATTTTATAATATGAAAGTAAATAGAGACGAAATATCCTGATAAATGTCACCTTATCCGAGAGAATCTTATACAGTTATCACAATCCCACACCAAGGCAAGCCTACAGCAAACACAGATTTTAAGTGTTTCTAAAATCCCCTATGGGAAAAATGAATGGTGAAAAAACGATTGGAACCATTTCCGTGTTTGACCGCTGAGTTTTATGGGTATTATGCCAACATCACTGTGGCATTATATTTGACAGGCACGTATCTCATCCCACCTCAACGTCCAAAGCTAATTTGTTATAATTCAATTGTGTGACCAGCGCAGACTTATTTGAGTGTCTGAGCTAGTGAGCTAGTTAGCAGACAGAGTGAGTGGCTGTCATTGCCTGGCCTGGCTGGTCTCACTGTAATGAGCTCCTGGGCTGTAAATAATTGTATTAACAGGATTAGAGAGTAGCCAGGTAATAAGGAGAAGGCATTTACTGGTGGATCTGACCTTTGGCCTTAGAACACTGCTGAGCAAAGATGTTGCCGTACCAAGAGCCAAGATCTGCTCACACAGCAGCAGGAAGATCTCCAACTACCCAACTACAGGCAGACTTCCAGACCTTTGAAGTGGAAATCTTGTAATCTTGTACAGTCCTGCCCAATGATGGACAGAGGCTAGCAGTGTACCATGCAGTGCAGATAGGGGATTAGCTACTGGAGATAAGTCAACAGCAGATCATATGGGCTCTGAATGACTTGTTGCTCTGGCACTGTCATTCATTAAAATGACATAAGCACTCATTTCATAATCAATCATGATGATGTCTTGGGATTACAAATCACCATTAACGTTCTATTATAAATCATTATAAAATGATTAACCTATTCAATTTGAAGTATATTCTCAACTGTTTTGTTATAAGCATACAAGCCGTAACAAGTTATAAAGCATTATACCTTTCAATAAAAATATATCTTTTTTTTTACTATTTTCTACATTATAGAATAATAGTGAAGACATCAAAACTATGAAATAACACATATGGAATCATGTAGTAACCAAAAAAGTGTTAAACAAATCCAAATATATATATTGTTTTAGGTTCTTCAAGGTAGCCACCCTTTGCCTTAATGACAACTTTGCAGACTCTTGGCATTCTCTCATCCAGCTTCACCTGGAATGCTTTTCCAACAGCCTTGAAGGAGTTCTCACATATGCTGATCGCTTGTTGGCTGCTTTTCCTTAACTCTGCGGTCCAACTCATCCCAAACCATCTCAATTAGGTTGAAGTCGGGTGATTGTAGAGGCCCGGCTATCTGTTGCAGCACTCCATCACTATCCTTGGTCAAATAGCCCTTACACAGCCTGGAGGTGTGTTTTGAGTCATTGTCCTGTTGAAAAACAAATGATAGAGCCCCCAAGGGTGGATCACATCCGGCCGTGATTGGGAATCCCATAGAGCGGTGCACAATTGGCCCAGCGTCGTCCGGGTTTGGCCGGGGTAGGCCATCATTGTAAATAAGAATGTGTTCTTAACTGACTTGCCTAGTTAAAAAAAGGTTAAATCTTTTTTTTTTTTTTAAATAAGCACAAACCAGATGGGATGGTGTATCGCTGCAGAATGCTGTTGTAGCCATGCTGGTTAAGTGTGCCTTGAATTCTAAATAAATCACAGACAGTGTCACCAGCAAGGCACCCCCACACCATCACACCTCCTCCTCCATGCTTCACGGTGGGAACTACACATGTGGAGATCATCAGTTCTCCTACTGTGCGTCTCTGGATGACAGAATGCCAAGAGTGTGCAAAGCTGTCATTAAGGCAAAGGGTGGCTACCTTGAAGAACCTAAAAATATAAATATATGTATTTGGATTTGTTTAACACTTTTTTGGTTACTACATGATTCCATATGTGTTATTGCATAGTTTTGATGTCTTCACTATTGTAAAAATTAAAGAAAAACTGGAATGAGTAGCTGTGTCCAATGTACAGTTGAAGTCGGAAGTTTACATACACTTAGGTTGGAGTCATTAAAACTAGTTTTTCAATCACTTCACAAATTTCTTGTTAACAAACTATAGTTTTGGCAAGTCTGTTAGGACATCTACTTTGTGCATGACACAAACCATTTTTTCAACAATTGTTTACAGACAGATTATTTCACTTATAATTCACTGTATCACAATTCCAGTGGATCAGAAGTTTACATACACTAAGTTGACTGTGCCTTTAAACAGCTTGGACAATTCCAGAAAATGATGTCATGGCTTTAGAAGCTTCTGATAGGCTAATTGACATCATTTGAGTCAATTGGAGGTGTACCTGTGGATGTATTTCAAGGCCTACCTTCAAACTCAGTGCCTCTTTGCTTGACATCATGGGAAAATTAAAAGAAATCAGCCAAAACCTCAGAAAAAATTGTAGACTTCCACAAGTCTGGTTCATCCTTGGTAGCAATTTCCAAACGCCTGAAGGTACCACGTTCATCTGTACAAACAATAGTACGTAAGTATGAACACCATGGGACCACGCAGCCGTCATACCGCTCAGGAAGGAGACGCGTTCTGTCTCCTAGAGATGAACGTACTTTGGTGCGAAAAGTGCAAATCAATCCCAGAACAACAGCAAAGGACCTTGTGAAGATGCTGGAGGAAACGGGTACAAAAGTATCTATATCCACAGTAAAACGAGTCCTATATTGACATAACCTGAAAGACCACTCAGCAAGGAAGAAGCCACTGCTCCAAAACCGCCATAAAAAAGCCAAATTACGGTTTGCAACTGCACGTGGACAAAAATCATACATTTTGGAGAAATGGTCTGATGAAACAAAAATACAACTGTTTGGCCATAATGACCATCATTATGTTTGGAGGAAAAAGGGGGATGCTTGCAAGCTGAAGAACACCATCCCAACAGTGAAGTACAGGGGTGGTACAGCAGCATCATGTTGTGGGGGTGCTTTGCTGCAGGAGGGACTGGTGCACTTCACAAAATAGATGGCATCATGAGGATGGAAAATTATGTGGATATATTGAAGCAACATCTCAAGACATCAGTCAGGAAGTTAAAGCTTGGTCGCAAATGGGTCTTCCAAATGGACAATGACCCCAAGCATACTTCCAAAGTTGAGGCAAAATGGCTTAAGGACAACAAAGTCAAGGTATTGGAGTGGCCATCACAACACCCTGACCTCAATCCCATAGAAAAGGTGTGGGCAGAACTGAAAAAGCGTGTGCGAGCAAGGAGGTCTACAAACCTGACTCAGTTGCACCAGCTCTGTCAGGAGGAATGGGCCAAAATTCACCCAACTTATTGTGGGAAGCTTGTGGAAGGATACCCGAAACGTTTGACCCAAGTTAAACAATTTGAAGGCAATGCTACCAAATACTAATTGAATGTATGTAAACTTCTGAGCCACTGGGAATGTGATGAAAGAAATAAAGCTGAAATAAATCACTCTCTACTATTATTCTGACATTTCACATTCTTAAAATAAAGTGGTGATCCTAACTGACCTAAGACAATTTTTACTAGGATTAAATTAGGAAAAAACTTGAGTTTAAATGTATTTGGCTGTGGATATAAACACTGTATGTGTTGACAGAGGTTGTGGATGGGGCTGACAGAGATATTTTTGGGATGGTGTGAGGTGGTGGGGTGAGGTTGTTCAAAAAGGGGAAAAATTTAGTTTTTTAAAATTAATTGTGTTGCCTTTGTGACCCAATTAAAAACAATTGTTCACAGAAAATGCATTATACCTTTAAGTAAAGTGTTACGACAAACTGATCAGGAATTAGGGGTGCGGTGACACATTGCTGACGATCCATTGATATAAATATGATCTATGCATGTAGATGTAACTAAACACACCCACAACAATGAGCCCTGGACAGCCATTCCCCTGACAGCCCTCTAAGATCCTTTTGCATCAGTAATGTGGCCTACAAGAAAACACACAGTAATGCGATCTTTTTGTTTCTCCTGTATCTAGACTACAAACAACACAGATTAGGCCTAGTTTAACCATTATCTGAATCGTTTTGGTGTTGTGGGGACAAAAGTTACAATGAACCTCAAGATGTACAGTACATTTAGGGTCGCTCCTAATTGAGTTGGTGAAAAACAAAAAGTACAACAGCTGGTGCATTTGACCTGGCCAACCTCCAAACACAGACCAATTACTGATTGGCATAGTGTAAAACTACAGATCTTATCTTGCTGGAGGTTACAACATGCCCTCTCCATTGTCATGATCACAAACAGGTGGATGAGTTTTAAAGGTTAGGCACAAACCTTTATTTACAAAACTACACATCATGACAAGAGCTTTGAAAATGAAAGGGTGGGCTATGTCTACATCTCATCTCCACATAAAAGGCACATCTGCCAAGTAGTATATAATTTCATAAATTAAATTGGAAAAATAAGCCACACATGACTAACCACACCATAATGATATGTTTGACTATTAAAGTAACTTTGAACTGAAAAAAAAGTCACTGACTCAAATTATTACACAGTGATAAGCTCAGGCTAAATTCTCCGTTTTTTTCTGGACATCCTGTCAATTACACTGTATGAATTGACACTACTTCAAACTTGAAATAGTTTATATCCTCAGTATGTGTGGTAGGCAACTTTAATTTAATGGTCATCTGGTTGGTTGCTTTTTTGATTGCATAACGTTTTCTCCACCGCATCTACAGACTGTAAATGTAACTGGTACCACCTTTGCACAAGGAAAATATTTAAATAACACGCCTTCCCCTATTTTCCCTTTAAAAAAAGGATGAGCTGAAATCTCGCGAGCTCTATCCCCGTTTGGAACTCACGCTACCAGTCAGTATCTTAATGCTTAACTGCAGTGTTGGTTGCAAGGAGGATGCAATGGGAGTCTAGGAGGTGTTGCACCAAGGTCAATGCAGCATCCACTCTAAAAAGCACCGAAAACATAACACCGCGGATTTTATTCGCTTTCGTACAAGTGTGCTGAAAGCGAGAGGACCGTGAAGCGTTTTGAAGACGCGTTAGCCAGGGCTGAAAGTTGATGCCTTTTTCTCTAGTGTATATAATAGTGAGGCAACTAGCAAGCCATCCTTCTCCATTCGTAGCTCTCCGCATGTCTGTGGACTACCTTTTCTCAATTCGGATGCACCGCGTTTCTGTTGGAGCGAATATCCAGACGGTCTTCCACCACTTGGGTGGTATCAGGAGTGTTCGCTGACTAACTTGATGTCGGAAAGAACTTGGGTTTAGCAGCAGTGTGGCTTTGCTATTGTACACGAGTTGTGCTGGACATTTAGCTAGCTAGGTTTGTCTCTGCAAGCTCGTCCATTCATCAGTAATATTTGCAATGTCAGCGCCATCCTCCACGCCTCCCGCTCAGGAAGAGAACCAGGCGCCAGAAAATGAGGGACTGACCGTGAATACAGGTTTGAAGCCCACCGGCCCGACACCCAGCCCGAGTCGGTTCCAGGTGGACCTAGTGGCTGAAGCAGCCAGCGCCGCTGATAAAACGCCCAGCTCGGATTCCACGCTCGCATCTGGCGACAAAGCCAACCCCGAAGGTTCGGAGCCAGCGGCGGGTGGTGAGGCCAAAGGCCGGTTCCGAGTGGTGAACTTTATGGATCCCAGTGGAGCGAGCCCACCAGAAGTAGTGCCCGCTGAAGGTTTCCAGAATGGAGACACCGTAATGAGCGAGGGCAGCCTGCATTCTTCGACAGGAGGCCAGCATCACTACCACTACGACACCCATACAAACACCTATTACCTGAGGACTTTTGGCCACAACACCATCGATGCTGTGCCTAACATTGATTTCTACCGGCAAAGTGCTGCTCCGCTGGGGGACAAGCTGATAAGACCCACCCTTTCGGAGCTGCACGACGAACTTGACAAGGTAAGCAACCGCGAATTTATGTTTTTGAAACGGATGCTAGAGCAATAGCGCGTGCTTGGACAGATGCCACGTTCAAAACAACTGGGAACTGCGAAATTTCCGACTTCCGTGCGTTCATGACAACTGGGGGAAAAAGGAGCTCTGACTGGGGAAATGTGTTTGAATGGTCAAACAACTCGGAATTCCGAGGCGGGAAACCCGGGCTTCTTTCCAGAGCTAAGACTTTCCGATCTGAAGATCACCGACGTCATGATTCGACCTCGTTTTTTTTCTTCCGACTTCCCAGTTGTCTTGAAAGCAACTTTCTTTTTGCTAGCCAGCTTTCTGTATTTAGTTGTAATTTTGACATTGTTGCGGTCAATCCTATATTGTTCCGTGGCTCATTTTATTGCGCTTGTTTAAAATGATGGCTAAATTGGCAACATTGGTGAGACGTCAATGTGTGAAAAGGAGTTTTGCGCATTCTTCGATAGAAACTCATGTGAATAGGATACACGTATTCGTTGAACTTGAATAGTGTGGAACAGAGTATTTGGATTAGAGGTCGACTGATTATGATTTTCCAACTCCGATAACGATTATTGGAGGACTAAAAAAAGCCGATACCGATTAATCAGCCAATTCTTATTTATATATTTGTAATAATGACAATTACAACAATACTGAATGAACAATGAATACTTATTTTAACGTAATACAAAAATAAAATCAATTTAGTCTCAAATAAATACTGAAACATGTTCAATTTGGTTTAAATAATGCAAAAACAGAGTTTGAGAAGAAAGTAAAAGTGCATTATGTGCCATGTAAAAATGCTAACGTTTGAGTTCCTTGCTCAGAACATGAGAACATATGAAAGCTGATGGTTCAATATTCCCCATTAAAGAAGTATTAGGTTGTAGTTATTATAGGAATTATGACGCGTCAACTATTTCTCTCTATATCACTTGTATTTCATATACCTTTGACTATTGGATGTTCTTATAGGCATTTTAGTATTGCCAGCCTAATCTCGGGAGTTGATTAGGCTTGAAGTCATAAACAGCGCTGTGCTTCAAGCATTGCAGTAAAGTGCTGTTTGAATGAATGCTTACGAGCCTGCTGCTGCCTACCACCGCTCAGTCAGGCTGCTCTATCAAATCATAGACTTAATTATAATATAATAAACACACAGAAATACGAGTTTACTCTGGGCACGCTTTTCATCCGAACGTGAAAATGCTGCCCCCTATCCCAAACAGGGAAATATGGTCAAAACCGGAAACTATCATTTTGAAAACAAAACGTTTATTCTTTGTGAAATACAGAACCGTTCCGTATTTTATCGAACGGGTGGCAACCCTAATTCTAAATTGCGGATACATTGCACAACCTTCAATGTTATGTCATAATTAAGTAAAATTCTGTCAAATTAATTAAGTCTTTGTTAGGAAGAAATGGTCTTCACACAGTTCGCAACGAGCCAGGCGGCCCAAACTGTTGCATATACCCTGACTCTGCTTGCACAGAGCGCAAGAGAAGTGACTCAATTTCCCTAGTTAATACTGACTGCTAACATTAATTTATTGTAACTAAATATGCAGGGTTAAAAAATATATACTTGTGTATTGATTTTAAGAAAGGCATTGATGTTTATGGTTAGGTACATTTGTGCAACGATTGTGCTTTTTTTTTGCTAATGCGCTTTTGTTAAATCATCACCCGTTTGGGGAAGTTGAAGTAGGCTGTGATTTGATGATAAATGAACAGGCACCGCATTGATTATATGCAACGCATATATGCGACGCTAGCTAAAGTAGTAATAACATCAACTATGTGTAGTTAGTTTTTTTTATAAGACAAGTTTAATGCTAGCTAGCAACTTACCTTGGCTCATTGCAGCCACAAGGTCCGTTTGACGCTGCACTCGCGTAACAGGTGGTCAGCCTGCCACGCAGTCTCCTCATGGATTGCAATGTAATCGGCCGTAATCCTCGTCCAAAAAAGCTTGATTACCAATTCTTATGAAAACTTGAAATCGGCCCTAATTAATCGGCCAATGCCGATTTAAAAAAAAATATGTACATTTTATTTTTTTACACATCTGTCAACCTCTAATTTGGATATCAGATTAAGCAGCGCAGAGAACGCACAGTTCAGTAAACCAGAGTGAATGCTTTTTTTTACAAAGTAGGAAATAGTCACTACAGGAATTGACAATCAATAGGATGTTTTACTTAGGCCATAGTAAAAACATATTTGTTTACCTAGCAATATGTCTGTATCTGACAGTTCCCACTTGAGTAGGGGGACCACATTTAAAATACCCAAATGCTGACAACAAGATGATTTTGTGGGACAGTGTAGGCTACATTATTAAAAAGATTTTGCAGCACCCCCCACTCCCTCAAAGTTTGTACTGACAGATGTAGCCTATTGATGAATATACCATTATAGAATATGGATACAATACATCCTCCAATTGCAACATCTGCCTATGCCCACACACATGTTGCTAGGAGTGGTGTTGGAGGGCCAGTAGGAGGCATCCTTTCCTCTGGTCTAAAACAATATCCCAATGCCCCAGGACAGTGATTGGGGACATTGCCCTGTGTAGGTTGCCGTCTTTCGGATGGGACGTTAAACGGGTGTCCTGACTCTTTGTGGTCACTAAAGATCCCATGGCACTTATCATAAGAGTAGGGTTGTTAACCCTGGTGTCCTGGCTAAATTCTCCATCTGGCCCTCATACCATCACGGTCACCTAATCATCCCCAATTTATAATTGGCTCATTCATCCCCATCCTCACCCCTGTAACTATTCCCCAGGTTGTTGCTGTTAATGAGAATATGTTCTCAGTCAACTTACCTGGTAAAAAAACAATGTAACTAAGTTAGGCATGCCTAACTTCTAAATGGGCCATGGCATCATCAGTCACTTGTAAAACGTGAACAATTATCATTCACCAGTGAAATGTCAGCTGCGTCTGCATGCCAAATTTTTGATATTAGTTTCTTAGAAATACCGTGCATTTGGGAAATATTCAGACCCCCTTCTCCCTTTCCACATTTTGTTACGTTAGAGCTATATTCTAAAATGTATTAAATCTTTTTTACCTCCTCACACACAATACTCCATAATGACAAAGCGAAAATCGTTTTTTTAAAACATTTTTGCAAATGTTTTAAAAATTAAAATAGGTATTCAGACCCTTTGCTATGAGACTCAATTGAGCTCAGGTGCATCCTGTTTCCATTGATCATCCTTGATGTTTCTACAACTTGATCGGAGTCCACTTGTGGTTAGGGCTGTTAAGGTGACCATATTACTGCCACACTGGCGGTCACGGGTCATGAAGGCAGTCAAATTTCACATAACCGTTTAGTTGCGCTAATTAGGCTTCTCCAAGCTCAGATGGTTATTAGTAGCCACCCAAACTTGCTAACTGCCTGGTACTCAGCACTCTTATTGTCCCTCTAATCACTCTGAAATCAATGCAAATGTTATCTAATCAAACACTTCATGAGAGCTCATGTTGCGCAACATTTCTATAGGCTATGCAATTGCGTGAGAAAACCGAGTGATGGCCTCTATTAAAAAGAGGATCCCATCAGCTTTCTGTGAGCTAGGCCTACTATATTTATTTCTAAACTTTCCTAATATTAAGCACATTGCTTCTCTTTATAACAGGAGTATAGCATACCTGGCTGGCATGAAAATTAACCATGGGGAAAGCATCCTCCATTTGCATTTTAAGGGCATAGATGCACCTTTTTTCCCATGGTTCATTTGGTGAATGATAATGGTCCATTCTAAATCAAAACACATTTCACATGTTATTTAGTATATTTAAAGATTAAATCAAGAATTGTGTGGTGGGTGACAAAATTAGCCTATCACTTGATAGGCTAAATTAGCCTATCACGTGAACTTGATTTTCAAGTTTGGGAAGGTAATTTTCACCATTTAAAAATGTTTTATAATAAAAGCATTAGATGGATAATCGCATTTGACGTCAATTTTGATATTTTTCCCGCTAATGGAACGTTCACGCTTTTATCCTACTGCCGTGTGTGCATTGCTGAGCTTATAATGTGAAGAATTAGCCTAATAGTTTATCAACATTTTAAGCCAAATGTTCTGATCATTTGCATCAGCCTCATTACGTAAAAAGTTTTTTTTTTATGCTAGTGGTTGTATTAATTTGGGATCTATCGCATCCCACAACTGTCCCACACTGTTTGGGATATTTATTCTTCACTCAGAATAGAATGGTCAACTTTTGTACTATGGGGGATAGTAGATTGACATAGGCTAGTGCTTTTGCTGTTTGTTAGGCCTACTCATCTTGTAGGGTGACAAAAAGTAAAATTGGACAGTTCTTCCATTGTCTTCAATATGCACTTCGGCATTAGATAAGGACACGCGCAGTTGCGTCCCCGCTGTGTCTGTCTTCACTTGTAGTCTGTGAGAAAGACCCGATCATGTGACGGAGAGCCGAGTGAGAGGTGCTTCGCAGCATGCAGGGAGAAGGGAATTCCAATTATTATATTCAGCCCAAGGGCACAACGGCCACAAAGGCATGGATTTGGGGATGCCACCGGGAAATTAGTCATTACAGCCTGCGCAAAAAACAAAGCAGAGCTCATGCCTTTCATGGGACTTTTTTCAAATCATCATTAGTCGCATCATGCAGCCTTAGAATGTATTAAAAATCAAGACATATAGACCGATGTTTGTATCACATCTAAAGTTACAGAAATAACTAAAATTAAATGTTTCTTTTTTAACCGCTCAACACAAAATAGTCGCATGTGCGCACTCCCGCACCAGGCGTGCGCACCAGGCGCGACTCCATCACCATCATTAAGTTTGTAGACGACACAACAGTGTTAGGCCTTATCACAGACAACAATGAGACAGCCTATAGGGAGGAGGTCAGAGACCTGGCCGTATGGTGCCAGAATAACAACCTATCCCTCAACGTAGCCAAGACTAAGGAGATTATTGTGGACTACAGGAAAAGGAGGACCGAGCACGCCCCATTCTCATCGACGGGGCTGTAGTGGAGCAGGTTGAGAGCTTCAAGTTCCTTGGTGTCCACATCAACAACAAACTAGAATGGTCAAAACACACCAAGACAGTAGTGAAGAGGGCACGAAAAAGCCTATTCCCCTCAGGAAACTAAAAAGATTTGGCATGGGTCCTGAGATTATCAAAAGGTTCTACAGCTGCAACATCGAGAGCATCCTGACTGAGAACCCAGCCACCCCAGTCATAGACTGTTCTCTCTACTACCGCATGGCAAGTGGTACCGGAGTGTCAAGTCTAGGACAAAAAGGCTTCTCAACAGTTTTTACCCCCAAGCCATAAGACTCCTGAACAGGTAATCAAATGGCTACCTGAACTATTTGCATTGTGTGCTCCCCCAACCCCCCCCAAACCCTCTTTTTACGCTGCTGCTACTCTCTGTTTATCATATATGCATAGTCACTTTAACTATACATTCATGTACATACTACCTCAATTGGGCCGACCAACCAGTGCTCCCGCACATTGGCTAACCGGGCTATCTGCATTGTGTCCCACCCACCACCCGCCAACCCTTCTCTTAAGCTACTTCTACTCTCTGTTCATCATATATGCATAGTCACTTTAACCATATCTACATACTACCTCAATCAGCCTGACTAACCGGTGTCTGTATGTAGCCCCGCTACTTTTATAGCCTTGCTACTGTATATAGCCTGTCTTTATACTGTTTTATTTCTTTACTTACCTACTGTTCACCTAACACCTTTTTTGCACTATTGGTTAGAGTCTGTAAGTAAGCATTTCACTGTAAGGTCGACACCTGTTGTATTCGGCGCACGTGACAAATAAACTTTGATTTGAATTGTTTGGAGAAAATATCCTCTTTTATTCAGCTTTGTTCAATTGTATTCTTCATACTATAAAAATAATGCCATGGAATTCTAAGCAAATCTTTGATAAATGAATTAGTGTGGCCCATAGCCAGATCAGGGCCTAACATAAGGACAACTCAGAGTATGCTATTCTGTTCTTCTGAAATAGACTACATGTTTTTGATATCATGTTTCTAAAGACAAGTCTAAAATCAATAATGGATTTACATTGCCCTCGGAATGTATTCAGACCCCTTGACTTTTTTCACGGTAGCTTTATTTTTGAGGATTTTTTTTTCTTTCATTCCCCGACCCCCCCCCCCCCCCCCCCCGAATTGGAGTAAACTAATGAACAATAACACTTCGGTTTCTACACATTTTACAGACAATCGATTTTACAATTGTTATATTTTGTTTGTTTTTAGTCCTTCCTCTATTTCTGATGTCCATCCAGTTTGATTTCTATTTGTAACTGTGCTATTTCACAAAAGTTCTGAACCTATATACATTTTACAGACCCCGTATGTTTTACATTGGTTATCTTCTTGTTATTAGTCCCACCCTTCAGCTCCATTCAACCCCTCCCATCTATCTCTCAACACCATCCAATTTTGGATTTCTATTTGCCATACATTTTTCAACTGTGCTGTGATGCTTCACAAAAGTTCTGAACTTTTCTGTTCTCATAGCTTCTACAGATTGTAAATTAAAGAAACATTTTTGCTAAACTAATTATTATATTATTGATCGATTTGACTGTCTTTTCAAATCACCCAGTATTGCTGTCTGCAGCGTTAGTTCTAGGAAAATGTTGCCGTTCCTGGACCTGTGACCAAAAAACGAGCTACATATGGACAGTACCAAAATAAGTCATCTAATGACTCTGCCTCCTCACAGCAAAATCTTAGAGCTGGGAAGATTATATCCCCCATATATAAAACATTCTATTGGTTGCAAGAATTTTGTATTATCATTTATATTGATAAATTCGAAGTTTTGAATCCAATGTTTTGCCTGTCAATTCATAAATCATGTGCCATGGTGGCAAAACGCCACCAGTCCTATTTATGATATTATTCACAAAAATTCTTTAAATTATCGAAAAATTGGGGGGTTTTAATCAATTAGTATATTTGACTTTAACCACAATGCTTGTTGTATTTTTTGTTCTGTCTTTTCAGGTGGATTAAATTGAAGTTGCAACCAACTTTAAAATGATTGTTTAAAAAAAATAACTATTACCTATTATGTTGTTTTCAAATAACCGAACGTGAGCGGTTGTAATCTGAATAAAGGGAAAACGGCCATTCTTGAAAATGGGGTGAGACATTCTTACTAATTTACTAGAGAACCATTTTGGATTTAAGTATAACTTTTGTATGATGATGTCGCTCTTGCTGCTGGTGGTTCTTTGGTCCTCTGGCCCTTCCTTGGACACTTTGTTAAATAACCTCCAGACGAGCTTCAATACCATACAACTCTCCTTCCGTGGCCTCCAACTTCTCTTAAATGCAAGTAAAACTAAATGCATGCTCTTCAACCGATCGCTGCCTGCCCGTCCAGCATCACTACTCTGGACGGTTCTGACTTAGAATATGTGGACAACTACAAATACCTAGGTGTCTGGTTAGACTGTAAACTCTCATTCCAGACTCACATTAAACATTTCCAATCCAAAATTAAATCTAGAATCGGCTTCCTATTTCGCAACAAAGCCTCCTTCACTCATGCTGCCAAACATACCCTCTTAAAACTGACCATCCTACCGATCCTTGACTTCGGCGATGTCATTTACAAAATAACCTCCAACACTCTACTCAGCAAATTGGATGCAGTCTATCACATTGCCATCCGTTTTGTCACCAAATCCCCATATACTACCCACCGCTGCGACCTGTACACTCGTTGGCTGGCCCTCGCTTCGTACTCGTCGCCAAACCCACTGGCTCCAGGTCATCTACAAGTCTCTGCTAGGTAAAGCCCCGCCTTATCACAGCTCACTGGTCACCATAGCAGCACCCACCTGTAGCATGCAGGTATATCTCACTGGTCACCCCCAAATACAACTGCGACCTGGCCAAGATAAAGCAAAGCAGTGCGACAAAAACAACTGAGTTACACATGGTATAAACAAACGTACAGCCAATAACACAATAGAAAAATCAGTATACAGTGTGTGCAAGTGAAGGCAATAAATAGGCCATAGTGGCGAAGTAATTACAGTTTAGCAATTTACACTGGAGTGATATGTGCAGATGAGGATGTGCAAGTAGAAATACTGGTGTGCAAAAGAGCAGAAAAATTAACAAATATGGGGATGAGGTAAGTATTTGGTTGGATGAGCTATTTACAGATGGGCTGTGTACAGGTACACCGATCGGTAAACTGCTCTGACATTGACCAAGACAGGTGACTATCATCATGACATGCTGCACTTTTGGGTGGACACCCACCAGTCTCAATCAGTGAGAGAAGATTTGAAATAGACAAGATGGCGACGTACACATTGTTGGATTACTTTATGGCGCAAAACTAATTTAATGGAGCATTTTCTAAATTCAAAGGAAACCCCTGCAACTAAACATGGACGTTTTGGAGAAATGTGGTGTTTTTCACTTCTGTACTTGAGGAAGTATCAACAAGCTAAGGTTGGTTGAGAATTCTCTGCGGTACGCCAAACAGTACCTATCTAATAACGCCTATCAGCCAGCTGGAACAGAGTAATGGTCTGACTAGACAGATTTTTAATAGTTACAGGTATCCCTGAAAACATATACAGTTGAAGTCGGAAGTTTACATACTTAGGTTGGAGTCATTAACTCGTTTTCCAACCACTCCACAAATGTCTTGTTAACAAACTATAGTTTTGGTAAGTCGGTTAGGACATCTACTTTGTGCATGACACAAGTCATTTTTCCAACAATTGTTTACAGACAGATTATTTCACTTATAATTCACTGTATCACAATTCCAGTGGGTCAGAAGTTTACATACACTAAGTTGACTGCATTTAAACAGCTTGGAAAATTCCAGAATATGATGTCATGGCTTTAGAAGCTTCTGATAGGCTAATTGATATAATTTGAGTCAATTGGAGGTGTACCCGTAGATGTATTTCAAGGCCTACCTTCAAACTCAGTGCCTCTTTGCTTGACATCATGGGGAAATCAAAAGAAATCAACCAAGACCCCAGAAAAAAAATTGTAGACCTCCACAAGTGTAGTTCATCCTTGGGAGCAATTTCCAAAAGTATAAACACCATGGGACCACGCAGCCGTCATACTGCTCAGGAAGGAGACGCGTTCTGTCTCCTACAGATGAACGTACTTTGGTGCGAAAAGTGCAAATCAATCACAGAACAGCAGCAAAGGACCTTGTGAAGATGCAGGAGGAAATGGGTACAAAAGTATCTCTATCCACAGTAAAAACGAGTCCTATATCGACAACCTGAGAGGCCGCTCAGCAAGGAAGAAGCCACTGCTCCAAAACCGCCATAACAAAGCCAGACTACGGTTTGCAACTGTACATTGGGACAAAGATTGTACTTTTTGGAGAAATGTCCTCTGGTCTGATGAAACAAAAATGCAACTGTATGGCCATAATGACCATCGTTATGTTTGGAGGAAAAAGGGGGATGCTTGCAAGCCGAAGAACACCATCCCAATCGTGAAGCACGGGGGTGGCTACATCATGTGGTGGTGCTTTGCTGCAGGAGGGACTGGTGCATTTCACAAAATAGATGGCATCATGAGGGAGGAAAATTGTGTATATATTGAAGCGACATCTCAAGACATCAGTCAGGAGATTTGGTCGCAAATGTGTCTTCCAAATGGACAATGACCCCAAGCATACTTCCAAAGTTGTGGCAAAACAGCTTAGAGACAACAAAGTCAAGGTATTAGAGTGGCCATCACAACGCCCTGACCTCAATTCCATAAAAAATGTGTGGGCAGAACTGAAAAGTGTGTTACAAGGAGGCCTACGAACCTGACTGTTACACCAGCTCTTTCAGGAGGAATGGGCCAAAATTCACCCAACTTATTGTGGAAAGCTTGTGGAAGGATACCGGAAAGTTTGACTCAAGTTAAACAATTTGAAGGCAATGCTACCAAATACTAATTGAGTGTATGTACACTTCTGACCCACTGGGAATGTGATGAAAGAAATTAAAAGCTGAAATACATAGTTCTCATTATTCTGACATTTCACATTCTTAAGATAAAGTGGTGATCCTAACTGACCTAAAACAGTCAATTTTTACTAGGATTAAATGTCAGAAATGGTGAAAAAAATAGTTTAAAAAATGTTTTTGGCTCAGGTGTATGTAAACTTCCGACTTCAACTGTATTCACCAGCCCTCTGGTTGACCTATTTCCAAGAAACTTTCCCTGTCTCCCAGTGTGTGTGCAGGTCTCTTGGAGCCAAGAGGATAGAAAGAAAACATCTTTGATCTCGCAGCTCATCTATCTGTTCTGATGTACGCCATCTGATGTACACTACTCATACTTAGTCACTCAAATCATTGTTGCTTTGGTTACGCTATGCTGTAAGTTTTTTCTATTGGCTTGAAGACATTTTTCTTGGCTTTTGATGTGGTCGGTCAAGACACACCCACTTCCAGCTTTGATGTTAGGCAACTTCTAATATTACTTTCTCAAATAGTTAATCCTGTCTTAAGGTACTCTAAATTATCTGACGTTCTGACAATGATTGTTTTAAAATGTATATTATTTTAATGTCTAGTAGCCGTTGGGTTTAGCTGAGTACTGAAGCAGTCTTTCACACTTTACCATGACAAAGCAATCCCAGGCACACTGGCTAGTGTCCACAATGTCAGCCCTTTTCATTTGGTCAGCAAATCTACGGAAATCCTTCTCTATCTGAAACACGCCCCCTAATAATACCACAAACGTAGCTCTCAATTACAGAGCATTACCGCTAAGCATTGACACCATTCCCCTGGCATGCGCCTGGCATTGAGATGGCATGCCAGCCCTGAGCTCTCCTTATCGTTCTGTTTCAACTTATTGGAAGATGAAAGAAAAACAACGGAAGGCCGCATGCCATGTTGACATTCCAGGGTCTGTTATGTCTCAGACATCATGGTAAGGAGGCGGGGGCCATTCCAGATGGACACACGGGAGGACGCTCAAGTTTAACTGTCTTGGCCTCCATATCTCCAGATGTGATTTTTCCGCATTCCATCAATGTCCTCTCAATCCCTACATTTTAGGTTAAAAAAAGTTCTGTAATGTTCTTGTGGTGTCCGTTCTAACTGCAAGTATGGGTGGAGACTGTTCCCATGTGCTTTTTGGAACTGTACGCCTTACGGCTTGTATGTAGAGTACACAGTTATGATCTTCATAAGACATGTGGAACAGTATATTTAGCATGATGAACTCATAAAGCAACAACCCGCAACATGTTAGCTTTGACTGTGTCCTTTGTGGGAAATTGTGTGCCATGCTCTTGTGACCCAGTATATAATAGACTACATGAGGTATGTTTAATTCATACCCAGACTGAAAATCTATGCTAGTCAGTTTCCTACTATAGTAGTGCAACCTCCCCTCCTTAGTTTCCACTATTGGTTTATACTGTTCGATCTGCGGTCGTCTCCTTTTCCCAGCTTTGCTATGTGTCCCAGCAGCACAACACATTACCATAGACATTTTGACATCCTGTTTTGAATGTATGAACACATCCCTCTTTCCTCCCTTTCTTGAAGTAGGTTAATGACTGATCTATATGTGATTGAATAAGTGAAGGAAGGTGTCCATCCTATACTGATTTCACCAATCCAACTCTTTCCAAATGTGCATTTACTTCAAAAAAGCGAGGACGCGTTTTTTACTATTCCAAACAGGGCCTTAGTCTGCATATTGTTGAACTTGTCACCATTTTTGTCCTTGCGGCATCAGTTGAACATGTGGTATTTTTGGCCAAATGCCTGCATTTGTACATCGGCAGTTGTCAGTCACCGGACACTGGTAAAATGTACTTTGACGCATCGTATTTTGCTATGACTAGTCCTGTAAATATAGACATTTTTCTGCATGTATGCACAGAAGGCTTAAGCCGAAGCTTAGCGTTTTCTGTTTCATAGACTAGAGGTAGACCGATTTTTAATCGGCATGGCCGATTTCAAGTTTTCATAACAATCGGTAATCGGCCTTTTTGGACGCCGACTATGGCCGATTTACATTGCAATCCACGAGGAGACTGCATGGCAGGCTGACCACCTGTTACGCGGGTGCAGCATCAAAAGGACCTTGTGGCTTCAATGAGCCAAGGTAAGTTGCTAGCTAGCATTAAACTTATCTTATAAAAAAACAATCAAACTACACATGGTTGATATTACTAGGTTAACTAGCTTGTCCTGCGTTGCTTATAATCAATGCGGTGCCTGTTCATTTATCGTCGAATCACAGCCTACTTCAACTTCGCCAAACGGGTGATGAATTAACAAAAGCGCATTTACGGAAAAAGCACTTACATTGCACAAATGTACCTAACCATAAACACCAATACACAAGTATATTTTTAAAAACCTGCATATGTAGTTACAATAAATGCATGTTAGCAGGCCATATTAACTAGGGAAATTGTGTCACTTCTCTTGCGCTCTGTGCAAGCAGAGTCAGGGTGTATGCAGCAGGTTGGGCCGCCTGGCTCGTTGCGTAAAGACCATAATTAATTTGCCCGATTTTATATTTTACATAATTATGACAACATTGAAGGTTGTGCAATGTAACAGCAATATTTAGACTTAATGTTGCCAGCCGTTCGATAAAATATGGAACGGTTCTGTATTTCACTGAAAGAATAAACGTTTTGTTTTTGCATTGATAGTTTCCGGTTTTGACCATATTAATGACCTAAGGCTCGTATTTCTGTGTTTATTATAATTAAGTCTGCTTTCATAGAGCAGTCGGACTGAGCGGGGGTAGGCAGCAGCAGGCTCGTAAGCATTCAAACAGCACTTTACTGCATTTGCCAGCAGCTCTTGGCAATGCTTGAAGCACAGCGCTGTTTATGACTTCAAGCCTATCAACTCCCGTGATTAGGCTGGCAATACTAAAATGCCTATAAGAACATCCAATAGTCAAAGGTATATGAAATACAAGTGATATAGAGAGTGTCCTATAATAACTACAACCTAAAACTTCTTAACTGGGAATATTAAAGACTCATATTAAAAGGAACCACCAGCTTTCATATGTTCTGAGCAAGGAACTTAAACGTTAGCTCTTTTACATGGCACATACTGCACTGTTACTTTCTTCTCCAACACGGTTTTTGCATTATTTAAACCAAATTGAACATGTTTATTTGAGACTCAATTGATTTTATTTATGTATTATATTAAGTTAAAAGTGTTCATTCAGTATTGTTGTAATTGTCATTATTTTTATATATTTGGTTAATTATTGGAGGGCCAAAAAAAGGAGATGCCGATATTTAAATCGTACCATTTTTATATACGTATGTGTGCGTGTATACATGCATACATAAAAATCGGCCGATTTTTTTTATCGGTATCGGCTTTTTTGCTCCTCCAATAATCGGTATCGGCATTGAAAAATCATAATCGGTCGACCTCTATAGACTTTAGAAAATTAAAATAAGCCCAACCCCTCCTATGCTCCTACCCATCGATTGGTATCAAGAGAGCGACACGGTGTCCAGACAGCCAAGGTTTTAATGAAAAGTAGCATCCTATTGGTCCAATGCCATGTAGTTGGAAGAGCAGCCCTATTGTATGCAGATGGACTATATTAAACTTATTTTACTACCTTAGAATTACTTGTAATTGATACTCATAGTATAACATAATTGTCCACATGCCTTATGTTCTAGTCAATTAACATCAATGATTCCTGACCCTTTTTGCTCTATTTTATTTCCTTTTTCGCTGTGTGCCACAGAGGAGGCTTTCAAATTCAGTCAGTTCGTGCCTGTCGCTTCAAAGTCCAGGTCTCACTACTACCATTTGAAATGTTTTTCCCTTTTATCAGTAGAGCCTGTTAAGGTTTGAAAACGCGAAATGGAAATTCCAGTGTAGCCAATCAATCTGTGCCCGTGGACTTGCACAGAAATCAGTCAACCAATTAGCCATCGTTAGTGTTGCTAAAAGGGGACTTGTCAAGTGATAGACTGCAAAGTTACCTGACCATTGCTAGGCACACAGGCTCCGTTCCACACACAAACTGTGACGCAACCAATGGCCGTTGCAGATTCCATTGAATGTATAAAAAGGGGCATCATTCTGCATTTGTAATGTGGCACTGCTCTGCTGCCACCCATTTTTTGGTGGGGTAGATTGTAGCCTTTACTGTGTTCTTATTGGGCCTTGAACCCATTACCCAGCAGTAGCAGCAATAGCCGCATGCGACTTGTTATATTGAACAGCCCGAGTGGAAACCCTGACAGGGCAGATTTACAGGGCAGATTTATTCAGTGCCGGGCGGCCAAGCGGAAGCGGATTGTGGTGTTATATATTGCCGTCTTCCTATTGCCACTACAGTGCGGGGCTCAAAGTTGACGAGAGCCCACACAGGCCAGCTGACTTCCAACTATAGTATGAGTCCGTACTGTGTGGCTTCTTGGCCTTAGTAGTGGGGGACCAGGCATGGAGTAGACAAGTCTATGTCCCAGTTAGATGTTTTAATGAAATTTGAACACGTGGCCCAGAGAAAAGAACACCGTTTACAGTAAGTAAGACTTTGGTATTGGCTAACCTTTGTCAATTTTAAAGCCTTTGGATGCAATGACCTTATTGCTCTGATTACAACTTCTTGAGTGTTTCTATGAAGTTCAAGTTGTGTACTGAGTCTGCAAAATGCCCATGCCATCACTCTGTTACAATACAATTACAACCATGTCAGCATGTGGCTTTTGTTCTCATACACTCTTTGGATGGTGATGCTGTGCGCCGATACTTTTGTGTTCCCTTTGGCTCAAGTTAGACGCTGACCAATCCCTTTGGCAGTTAGTAAATGTAGTGTGAAGTCTTGACCCCCTTCCTCTCTCTGTGGAGTGTTGAGTAGGCAGGGCCTCTCTTTAAGAAGTGGCGAAATTAATAGTGTTGCTGACAGACCCCCCCCCCCCCCCCCCCCTTAGATATTGTTGAGCTTTTCTCTGGGAATTCCCAGTTATGCGTTTCCATGCACGTAACTTGGAAGCCCTTGGTGGTGTGACACCCTGCTCTTTTTTAAAATGTTATCTTTTTTTATTGTATGCTATTCTGAATGATTGGATACTCCCTTATTTGACATGATCAGTCTTCTGAAATTACATGGCCTTTTTAAGTGCAACGATTTTGGTCGCATTAGGCTTGGGCAGTATACCGTGTATACCGGGGTATTTGGAAATAGTCAAGGGGATGGTTTTTCAATACCATTTGAAACTGTTTTTGGAAGTTTTTCAATAAATTGTCATATTTGTAGCTACTTTAAGTAAATGCCTGCAGTCAACTTGTGCAATACTTTAGACGGAGCAGATCGCATTCTTCATTTCACCTGTCACATTATTTAACATTATGAAGCTTACCGTAGTTCCCCAGAACAGTTCAGCCAGTCACCTGTTTGTAAAAAGCACAACCGGAGAAAGCGGGAGCATGTGAGTCCAGCTGTGTGTTGACAGGAGTCACGTTTTAAATTGAAAGTCAAGTTTTATTTATTTATTTATTTTCCCCAATAGATGGGCAGCTACAGTTTCCTTTCACAGGAAATCCATTAGTGCAACATTCATCCGAAATTGCTTCATTTTCATCAGATGGCAACAGAAGTTCAACGCTATTTGGCTGGCAACCACACAAGTAAATGAGCTTAGCCTTTTCATCTACTTTTTTGGCAACAACAATGCACGGCCATCATGTTTCTAATGTAGATCACAGAAGGGACGTTGCCAGCTACATTTCCTAATGTTTTGCTTAAGGTTAATCTTGCATTTTGCAGATGAAAGTAGGCTGGTTACACCAAGAAAAGTAACTGAGAAAAGTAGCTACAGATCATTCAGTGTGCTGAAATTACATTAAGAAGCATTTTAGCTCTGCGTTTATAAAACGCAGAATGATATTTCTTATGCGGTTTTTCCCCATGCGTATGAAAAATAATTCTGCTCTGTTTAACTTGCTAGTAATCTAAGTAAGTAGTGTTCTCGCCATACCAACATTTGAGTAATGATACGATACCAGGCCAAGTATCACAATATCGAGTAGTATTGTGATACCAAGGGGGGGAAATTCAGTGGCCTAGCATCTTGTTCGTCCCGTCGCCCGGACGCTTGTTCACGTTTTCTAAACGTTATGCACTTGTGCTACACGAAAACCTGTCACTGATAGTCACACTTCTACTCAATACAACACATATTGAATTTAACTTTACACTGTTCACTATATAATAGAATACTGCATCGAATTTGCTCATATTTGCAAAGGCCAACATGGAATGGGAGGAAGGAATATATATGCATAGCTGCATGGCATTGTGCCAGTAAGGGGAAAACACTGCATGAAACCTACTCTTCAGTTAACGCCTTGACACTCTCCCTCTCTCCCACAAACACACACTGCTCCCGACTTAAATGTTAGGCCCCAAACAGAATGTAAGGAGCACCAGAAAGAGATTTTTGATATACACTAAAAAAAATAATATATAAACACAACATGTAAAGTGTTGGTTTCATGAGCAAATCCCAGAAATGTTCCATACGCACAAAAAGCTTGTCTCTCAAATTTTGTGAACAAATTTGTTTACGTCCCTGTTAGTGACAGGTGTGGCATATCAAGAAGCAGATTAAACAGCATGATCATTACACAGGTGCACCTTGTGCTGGTGACAATAAGACCACTTTAAAATTTGCAGTTTTAGGACCTCCCGAGAGGTCTAAGGCACTGCATCGCAGTGCTAGAGGCATCAGACAGACCTGGGTTTGATCCCGGGCTGTATCACAACCGGCCATGATCGGGAGTCCCATAGGACGGCGCACAATTGGTCCAGTGTCGTGCGGATTAGGTGATGGTTTGGCAGGGGGGGGATTTACTTGGATCATCACGCTCTAGCGACTCCTCGTGGCGGGCCGGGCGCCTGCAGGCTGACCTCGTTCGTCAGGTGAAAGGTGTTTCCTCCGACAAATTGATGCGACTGGCTTCGGGGTTAAGTGAGCAGGTGTTAAGATGCATGGCTTGGCGGGTCATGTTTCGGAGGACACATGACTTGACCTTCGCCTTCCGAGCCCGTTGGGGAGTTACAGCGATGAGACGATCGAAATTGGAGAAAGGGGGTGTAAAAAAAGTGGACGTTTTTTTTCTTTCTCACAAAACACAATGCCGCAGATGTTTTAAGGGGGTGAGCAATTCGCATGCTAACTGCAGGAATGTCCACCAGAGTTGTTGCCGGATAATTTTATATTCATTTCTCTACCATAAGCTGCCTCCAATGTTGTTTTAGAGATTTTGGCAGGATGTCCATCTGGCCTCACAACCGCAGACCAAGTGTAACCATGACAGCCCAGGACATCCACATTCAGCTTTATCACCTGCGGGATCATCTGACGGCCATGTGAAATCCATAGATTAGGGCCTAATGAATTAATTTCAATTGATTTCCTTATATGAACGGTAACTCAGTGAAATCTTCGAAATTGTTGCATTTATATTTTTGTTCAGTATAGTTAGACCTAGATTAATCCTACCATGGGCTGTTGTAGTGACCGTATTACTGCCACACCAGCAGTCATGAGTCATAACCACAGTAAAATGTCATGTTACTGAGTCACGGGAATATCCTCTTATGCACTTTGGACATGCGTTGATTGTTAGGGAGTTGGGTACTACCATCAGGTCGCTAATGGCCTGGTACTCGGGGCTCTCTTGTCCTAAAGGTGGCCACATGCTTCCCAACCGAAAGAGTTTGGTTATGATGACATTTTGTGACATTTTTCAAAATGTTTAAGTTTGGTTAGGGTTTTGTCGGCTGTTCAGGCACTAGTCATATTTTCTTCCTCCGTGATTGGTCAACTGTAGGGGTGACGTGAGTTTGTGCTTCTTGTCGATTCAGCCTAATACTCGGTGTGGATTCAACATGGCGAACGACAACTTTGAGCATCGATTGACCGAGGCGGTACAAAAGTACCTTTACCAGTACGATTCTAGCCATTCATTATGTAAAGAGCAGCATGTCAATGCCAATTCATGGAGGGAGATTGCGGAGAAGCTGGGGTCTGACCCAACCACTTGTGAAAAGGCGGGGTAGGGTTTGCAACAAGTTCATCAAAGAAAAGAAACAAGGGCCGCAGTGGAGTTTCAGTTGGAAAGGCTTCTCCAGAAATATTGCTGCTGGCATGGGAAGCATGTAAGACTGGAAGCAACGTGCCGTCTTCACGAAAGGATGGGGTATGTTGTATTTTCTATATTTGTCGACAAAAAGAGTAGTCATGTTTTGCTAACAATAGTTAGCCAGCTAGAGATAGCTACTTGGCTGGCTAGTGTCTAGCTAGCTTAGCAGCATACTCGTGCAAGCCAACCAACTCAACT
The DNA here is from genome assembly GCF_045679555.1 of Salvelinus alpinus. Lineage (NCBI taxonomy): Eukaryota > Metazoa > Chordata > Actinopteri > Salmoniformes > Salmonidae > Salvelinus > Salvelinus alpinus. Next base: position 3,819,293 of record NC_092109.1, read on the forward strand.
TTTGATCAAACATTTTGTCATAGAAAGAAAATCATAAGCTTTCCACATTGGTAACACAAGTCAAAGTTTGGTAGCAAGGTCCAGCTAGTGTAAATGTTGCCAACGTTTGAGCGGAGTTGAGTAGCTAACGTTAGGCCAGGCCTACTCAACTCTGCTCAAACGTTTCAAATGGTGTAGTCTCGGTTAATGATATTTGATGTGCATTAATGTTTTGGATATGTGTACTAAATAGACCTCTTCATTTTATTTTCAAGGCACAAACACCAGTGAATGGAGACGGCACCTGGTTTTTGTTCTCTGTGCCCCAGTACTGCCTGTTCACCGGCCCCAAGCACTACCTCTGCAGCCAGCCCATCTCCCGCACTGAGATGCAGTGCAGAATTACAAACGATCTCAATGCAGGACCTGGGAAGCTCTATCTTGGGCCCACCTCCAAGACCTACTCCACTGGCTTGCTCCTCAGCGACGCCACAGAGCAGCAACAGTAGCGGCAGGGGTTTGAGTAGAAGGGAGACCTACTTCACTGGCTTGCTCCTCAGCGACGCCACAGAGCAGCAACAGTAGTAGCAGGGGTTTGAGGAGAAGGGAGACCTACTCCACTGGCTTGCTCCTCAGCGATGCCACAGAGCAGCAGTAGTAGTAGCAGGGGTGTGAGAAGGGACAAAAGAGCTGCAGACTCAGTCCTAGACACATCACTAGTAAAGGCATTGCAAATGTTTGAAGACATCTCAAGATCTGGAGAACGTCATGCACCAAGCCACCAGCTTGTCCCAGAGGTAAATAAACACAAATAATTTCAGACTTTACTCTGATCCCCTTTCCTCTCTTCTGTTTACTTTCTTCCTCACCATGCACACTGCTCTCCAGACACTCTTAATTTCCCCCCTCTTTTCATACTCTCCACAGGGTCCTGGCAGCTACAGCTGATTTCATGGATGAACTCTTGACCAATCTCCGGGAGGAATTCGATCACCAGCTGCACGAGTTCGTGCATGATTTCAAGAAGATGACATGGACCCGAACGACTGGGACCACAGTGAAATGAACTTGTTCTATTGTTTAGACATCTCAGGAGTCACACTAGACACTTTAATTTTATTCCATAGTTTTACTTTTATTTACATTTCTGTTACTAACACACTGTTTTACTATTGTTCAGAAATATTTATCTACACTCTGACACTTACATTGTATTCCATAGATACTTATTTACATGTCTGATCTTAGCAGACACTTTTGTATTGTGGTTTACTTTCAGAAGCAAGAATAAAGGTTTATTTGTGTGCTGAAAAAGCTCTGTTGCCATTTCCTCATCTCAATACAATGTGTTTCAATGCATTCTATTTCAACATCAGGGGCTGACAACGTACAGAAGAGCTGTGTGCCACAGAATTGACAGACTTTCTTATACTTGTGGTGTAGCTCAATCTAATCTAAATTACTGCGCACTGAGACGTCCCAGAATCCGGTTTCATTTTATTAACAAGATTAAAACTACTGGTTCACAGTGCGGACAAAGAACTGAGACTGCATACAAGAATCCTCCTCCTTGCAGCCATGATGCCGAATGCATTCTGACTCCGACAATGAGTGGTGGTAGGTCCAGCTACGCCCAAGTTTATTGAGATTAGCACCTGTGAAGGAGCGGTAGCAAGAGAATGTCATAAATAGTTCCCACATATTGAGCACTTGTTGGCTGCTATTCCTTCACTTTGCGGTCCAACTCATCCCAAACTATCTCATGGGTTGATTGTGGAGGCCAGGTCATCTGATGCAGCACTCCATCACTCTCCTTCTTGGCCTGGAGGTGTGTTTTGGGCCATTGTCCTGTTGGAAAAATAAATTATAGTCCCACTAAGCGCAAGCAGATGGGATGGCTGCAGAATGCTGTGGTAGCCATGCTGATTAAGTGTGCCTTGAATTCACAAAGACACGGCGGTTGGAACCAAAAGTCTTACATTTAGACTCATCAGACAGAAAGACAGATTTCCTCCGGTCTAATATCCATCGCTCGTGTTTTTTGGCCCAATCAAGTATCTTCTTCTTCTTGGTGTCCTTTGGTAGTGTTTTCTTTGCAGCGATTCGACCATGAAGGCCCAGTACACGCATTCTCCTCTGAACAGTTGATGTTCATTTATTTGGGCTAAAATCTGAGGTGCAGTTAACTCTAATGAACTTATACTCTGCAGCAGAGTTAACTCTGGGTCTTCTTTCCTGTGGCGGTCCTCATGAGAGCCAGTTTCATCATAGCGCTTGATGGATTTTGTGACTGCACTTGAAGACACTTTTAAAGTTATTTTCCGCATTGACTGACCATGTCTTAAAGTAATGATGGACTGTCGTTTCTCTTTGCTTATTTGAGCTGTTCTTGCCATAATATGGACTTGGTTTTTTACCAAATAGGGCTATCTTCTGTATTCCACCCCTACCTTGTTACAACACAACTGATTGGCTCAAACACATTAATAAGGAAATAAATTCCACAAATTAACTTTTAACAAGGCACACCTGTTAATTGAAATGCATTCCAGGTGACTACTTAATGCAGATGGTTGAGAGAATGCCAAGAGTTTGCAGAGCTGTCAAGGCAAAGGGTGGCTACTTTAAAGAATATATATATATCATTTTAATTTGTTTACATTTTTGGGGGGTTACTACATGATTCCATATGTGTCATTTCATAGTTTTGATGTCTTCACTATTATTTTACAATGTAGAAAAATAGTACAAATAAAGAAAAACCCTTGAATGAGTAGGTGTGTCCAATCTTTTGACTGATACTGTAGTTTATCAACATTTTAAGCTAAACGTTCTCATCTGTTGTCAGGCTTAAAACAGTGGTTTTTTTTATACTAGTGGTTGTAATAATTTGGGATTAATCGCATCCCACCATTGTCCCTCACTGTGTTTGGAATATTTATTTCTCACACAGAATAGAATCAGTCAACTTTTCTACTATGGGGGATAGTAGATTGACATAGGCCTAATGCTTTTGCTGTTCGTTAGGCCTACTCATCTTGTTGGCTGACAAAGTAAATGTGGACAGCTCTTCCAATATCTTCAATATGCGCATCGGAATTGGAAAAGGATGCTCGCAGTTGTGTCCCCGATGTCTCTTCCCTTGTAGCCTGTGAGAAAGACCCGATCATGTGACAGAGCCATGTGAGTGAGAGGTGCTTCAGCATGCAGTGGGGAGAAGGGAATTATATTCAGCCCTAGGGCACAATGGCTACTGGCTGCAAAAGGCATACATTATTTTAGGGGGATTATGGCCACACAAAGGGGATGCAGCTGGGAAATTTGAGACATTATCAAGTGCTTGTCAAATTGTGAATGAGAGACTGATGAAGTGTGTACAGCCTGAAACAAAAAACAAAGCAGAGCTCATGCCTTTAACAAGATGAACTTTAAGCAAAACATTAGTACATGTAGCTGGTTACATTGTCTATGATAAACATTAGAAACATGATGACCATGCATAGTCTTTGCAAAAATCTATTATTTTTGCCTAAAACGACACACCCTAATCTAACTGCCTGTAGCTCAGGACCTGAAGCAAGGATATGCATATTTGTGGTACCATTTGAAAGGGAACACTTTGAAGTTTGTGGAAATGTGAAATTGATGTAGGAGAATATAACATTAGATCTGGCAAAATATATTTTTGAAATGCAAGAGAAAGGCCATAATGTATAATTTGCAGTTTCTAATGTTAATATATATGACAATTCACCACCTGTGGAGGAAACTCAAAACACATTAGCTAGATCGCTATCTCGATATATAACACCTACTGCTAGTAGCATGAATTAATCTAAAGTAAATGTAATGCCTTACACGCACTCATGAAAAGTACATGACTGAGCATAAATAACAGGGTTCTTTTTTGTACGTTGAACTGTAAAGTTGTGTCAAACTACTTCGGCTAACAGTAATGGATTTTAAGGATATCTGGGTCTCTGAGAATGATCAGATGTTACAGCATGAGTGCCTTAAATCTCCTGCAAAAAAAACAAATCCATCCACTTAATTAATTATTAATCTCCCATATTCAAACTCTCTGGGAGTCGAACCCAGGGCGCTTAGTGTGTGGAACTGCAATGGCTTCCAAGATGGCGTAGCAGTCAGACGTGTGTTTTGTCTTGTCCCGTCCTGTCCCGTGTAAATATTGTTTTTTTCCCTTGTTTTTTTCCCCACATATATTTCGTAAATACTTTAATCTCACTTTGCATCTATGGACTGAATATACTCTCATGCAACCTGCCTCACCCAATGTGGTAAGGATCTGCTATTTTTATACTTTAGAAATGGAACCCCCACCAGAAGCTAGCAAGCTAACTAGCTAGTAGTCAGTTAACCACTGCTAGCGGTCTTCACCGTTAACTCGGACACCAGCAAGCCTCAGCTCGGTCAATACCTGCCAGTCTGCACAGCATGATATCAACCCAGAGCATATCGGACTGCTTTTTCTTTACCTCATCTCCGGATTCCGACCGCAAGCTCTGAACCTTTACACCGGATCATCGCAGCTAGCTAGCTGCTATCCGAGTGGCTACTCCTGGCTAACGTCGCTGTCCCAAAGCAAGCACCAGTTAGCCTTGAGCTAGCCTCGAGCTAGGCCCATCTCCCGGCTACCCGAAGAGGTCCACCAGCCAATTCTTGGGCTACAATACCTCTTTTGCCAATTGGAGGCCCATCTGCTTGCCCCGCTAGCTGTCTGAATCGCCGTGTCCCCAGCTCGCCTAGCGTAGTAGCGACTACTGAATCGGCTCCCTGACTCATCGATTGCTCCTCATTGGACCCTATGATCGCTCGGCTACACATGCCTCTCCCTAATGTCAATATGCCTTGTCTATTGCTGTTTTGGTTAGTAATTATTGTCTTATTTCACTGAAGAGCCCCCAGCCCTGCCCAATATGCCTTAGATAGCCCTTTTGTTCCACCCTCCACCCATGCGGTGACCTCACCTGGCTTAACTGGTGCCTCTAGAGAGAAAACCTCCCATCGTCACTCAATGCCTAGGTTTACCTCCACTGTACTCACATCCTACCATACCCTTGTGTGTACATTAAGCCTTGAATCTATTCTTCCACGCACAGAAATCTGCTCCTTTTACTCTCTGTTTCGAACGCACTAGACGACCAGTTCTTATAGCCTTTAGCCGTACCCTTATCCTACTCTTCCTCTGTTCTTCTGGTGATGTAGAGGTTAACCCAGGCCATGCAGCACCAAGCACCACTCCCATTCCCCAGGCGCTGTCATTTGTTGACTTCTGTATACGTAAAAGCCTTGGTTTCATGCATGTTAACATTAAAAGCCTCCTCCCTAAGTTTGTTTTATTCACTGCTTTTGCAAACTTCGCTAACCCTGATGTCTTAGCCGTGTCTGAATCCTGGCTTAGGAAGGCCACCAAAAATCCTGAAATTTCCATCCCTAACTACAACGTTTTCCAACAAGATACAACTGCAATTCCGCCCCCTTCAGCAATCTACTGCAGAGAGAGCCTGCAGAGTTCTGTCATACTATCCAGGTCTGTGCCCAAACAATTCGAGCTTCTACTTTTAAAAATCTACCTTTCCAGAAACAAGTCTCTCACCGTTACAGCTTGTTATAGACCCCCCCCTTCCCCCACCTATTCCAAAAAGTTTTGGGACACTAAAGTCCATAGAGAATAAGGGAGCCTCCTCCTAGCTGCCCACTGCACTGAGGCTAGGAAACACTGTCACCACCGATAAATCTACGATAATCGAGAATTTCAATAAGCATTTTTCTATGGCTGGCCATGCTTTCAACCTGGCTACCCCTACCCCGGCCAACAGCTCTGCACCATGTTCAGCAACTTGCCCAAGCACCCCCCCCCCCACCCCCTTATGCTTCTCCACCCAAATCCAGACAGCTGATGTTCTGAAAGAGCTGCAAAATCTGGATCCCTACAAATCAGCTGGGCAAGACAATCTGGACCCTCTCCTTCTAAAATTGTTCACAGCAATTGTTGCAGCCCCTGTTCAACCTCTCTTTCGTATCGTCTGAGATACCCAAAGATTGGAAAGCTGCCGCGGTCATCCCCCTCTTCATAGGGGGAGACACTCTAGACCCAAACTGTTATAGACCTATATCCATCCTGCCCTGCCTTTCTAAAATCTTTGAAAGCCAAGTTAACAAACAGATCACCAGCCATTTCGAATCCCACCGTACCTTCTCCACTATGCAATCTGGTTTCCGAGCTGGTCATGGGTGCACCTCAGCCACACTCAAGGTCGTAATTTATATCATAACCGCCATCGTTGAAAGACAGTACTGTGCAGCCGTCTTGGCCAAGGCTTTTGACTCTGTCAATCACCACATTGTTATCGGCAGACTCAATAGCCTTGGTTTCTCAAATGACTGCCTTGACTGGTTCACCAACTACTTCTCAGATAGAGTTCTGTGTGTCAAATCGGAGGGACTGTTGTCCGGACCTCTGGCAGTCTCTATGGGGGTGCCACAGGGTTCAATTTTCGGGCCGACTCTTTTCTCTGTATATATCAATGTCGCTCTTGCTGCTGGTGATTCTCTGATCCACCTCTACACAGACGACACCATTCTGTATACATCTGGCCCTTTGGACACTGTGTTAACACCCTCAAACGAGCTTCAATGCCATACAACACTCTTTCCGTTGCCTCAACTGCTCATAAACACTAGTAAAACTAAATGCATGCTTTTCAACCGTTCGCTGCTCGCACCCGCCCGCCCGACTAGCATCACTACTCTGGACGGTTCTGATTTAGAATATGTGAACAACTACAAATACCTAGCTGTCTGGCTAGACTGTAAACTCTCCTTCCAGACTCATATTAAGCATCTCCAATCCAAAATAAAATCTAGAATCGGCTTTCTATTTCGCAACAAAGCCGCCAAACATACCCTCGTAAAACTGACTATCCTACCGATCCTCGACTTTGGCGATGTAATTTACAAAATGGCCTCCAACACTCTACTCAGCAAACTGGATGCAGTCTATCACAGTGCCATCCGTTTTGTCACCAAAGCCCCATATACCACCCACCACTGCGACCTGTATGCTCGTTGGCTGACCCTCGCTACCTATTCGTTGCCAAACCCACTGGCTCCAGGTCATCTATAAGTCTATGCTAGGTAAAGCTCCACCTTATCTCAGCTCACTTGTCACGATAACACCCACCCGTAGCACGCGCTCCAGCAGGTATATCTCACTGGTCTTCCCCAAAGCCAACACCTGCTTTGGCCGCCTTTCCTTCCAGTTCTCTGCTGCCAATGACTTGAACGTATTGAAAAATAGCTGAAGCTGGAGACTTATAATTCCCTCACTAACTTTAACCATCAGCTATCTGAGCAGCTAACCGATCGCTGCAGCTGTACACAGCCCATCTGTAAATAGCCCATCCAATCTACCTACCTCATCCCCATATTATTTTTATTTACTTTTCTGCTCTTTTGCACACCAGTATTTGTACTTGCACATCATCTGCACATCTCACTCGTGTTAATTTGCTAAATTGTAATTACTTAGGCTACTATGGCCTATTTATTTCCTTACCTCCTCACGCCATTTGCACACTGTATATAGACTTTATTTTCTTCTATTGTGTTATTGACTGTATGCTTGTTTATTCCATGTGTAACTCTGTGTTGTTTCTCATACTGCTTTGCTTTATCTTGGCCAGGTCGCAGTTGTAAATGAGAACTTGTTCTCAACTAGCCTACCTGGTTAAATAAAGGTTAAATAAAAGAATATGCTCACTTTGACATGGTGACACCAATTTAGGCTGTGTAGCGGTTTGGCTGTGTAGCGGTTTGGTCACATACAGCTGATGTGTTGAATGTCAGTCTGTCCGTGTGTCACTGTCTGTCGCCTCAAATTTCTCTCGATCTGTGTGCACCTACGTTGTAAACTTTCATTCATAGGTTAGGTTGTAGCAACCTCATGATGGGTATAGGGGAAATTCGAGTATCTTGTAGTAGCCTAAACCTATCACTGTTACATTGAACTGGGTGAATTCTGTAATAGAAATAAGGTCATGCTCATGGAGAACAAAAAATGGTCCTCCCTCATCTTAAACGACACTGACCTCCGCTGATAGACACATTTTTATTTTATTTTATTTAACCTTTATTTAACTAGGCAAGTCAGTTAAGAACAAATTCTTATTTACAATGACTGCCTTGTTCAGGGGCAGAACGACAGACTTTTACCTTGTCAGTTCGGTGATTCGATCTAGCAACCTTTCGGTTACTGGACCAACGCTCTAACCACTAGGCTACCTGCCGCCCATAATGGGATGACTGTTCCCACGAAATGCTCAATTAGGACAGAATTTGCCTATAATGTGCACAGGGATTAGCAAGCATCTTTAACGTAATTGACACTCCGACCACCTGCTCTATCAAGATATCATCATTGGTTAATTTAAGTCACCGGGTAATAAACTATCCGTTAACATTCAACATGTGCCGTGAAAAAGTATTTGCCCCTTTCTGATTTTCTCTTTATTTTGACACTTTATATTATTAGACCTTCAACCAAAACCAAATATTAGATAAAGGGAACCCGATTGAACAAATAACACAACATTTTGATACTTATTTTATTGATTTAATAAACAAAGGTATTCAAAATCCAAAATCCTTTTTCACAATCCAGTGTGAAAAAGTAATTGCCCCCTTACACTCAATAACTGGTTGTGCCACCTTTAGCTGCAATGGCTGCAACCAAACACTTCCTGGAGTTGTTGATCATTCTCTCACATTGCTGTGTAGGAATTTTGGCCCGCTCTTTCATGCAGAACTACTTTCATGCTCAAAAACCCACGAGTCGCTGAACTGCTCATTTCAGGTCATGCCTCAACATCTCAATGGGTTTTAGGTCTGGACTTTGACTAGGCCGTTCCAAAACTTTACGTTTTGCTTTTCAGCCATTCTAATGTATGGCTGAATGACCCATCTCCGCTTCGGCTCACTGGAGGAAGGCCTGACATTCTCCTGTAAAATTCTCTGATACAGAGCCGAATTTGTGGTTTATTCAATGATGGCAAGTCATCCAGGTCCTGAGGCAGCAAAGCATCCCCAAACATCACACTACCACAACCATGCTTGACCATGGGTATGAGGTTCTTACTGTGGAATGCAGTTTGGTTTTCGCCAGACTTAACGGGACCCATATAGTCCAAAGACTCATTCTTGCCAAAAAAGCACCTGGAAGCATCTGGATAATCTTCCAGACTCCTGGATGAAGGTTCTATGCACAGATGAGTCAAAAGTTGAACTTTTTGGACGACATGGGTCCCGTTATGTCTGGCAATTCTTTTGTTGTTGAAGTTTTAAAATGGACTAGTGAAAGTCCAAACCTAAACCCTACTGTGATGTTGTGGCAGGACCTGAAACGAGCAGTTCACGCTCAAAAACCCACAAATGTCCATGCGTTAAAGCAGTTCTGCATGGAAAAGTGGGATTAAATTCCTCCACAGCGACATGAGAGACTGATCAACAACTACAGGAAGCGTTTTGTTGCAGCTATAAGTAGCACGACCAGTTATTTAGTGTACGGGGGAAATTGCTTTTACACACAAGGGGCATTGGGAGTTGCATAACTTTGTTTATAAAATACATTAATGAATTATCAAAATGTTATTTGGTCACTCGTGTTCCGTTTATCTAATATTAGGTGTCATTCAGTGTCAAACATACAGTGCATTCGGAAAGTACTCAGACCCCTTGACCTTTGCACATTTTGATGATACAGCCTTATTAAAAAATGTAAGTATATTTTTTAATCCTCATCAATCTACATGCAATACCCCATAATGACAAAGCAAAAACAGGTTAAGACATTTTTGCAAATGTATAAAAAATTATAAACTGATAACAAATTTATAAGTATTCAGACCCTTTATTTACTCAGTACTTTGTTGAAGCACCTTTGGCAGCGATTACTGCTTCGAGCCTTCTTGGGTATGACGCTATAAGCTTGGCACATCTCCCATTTCTTCTCTGCAGATCTTCTCAAGCTCTGTCAGGTTGGATGGGGAGCGTCGCTGCACAGCTATTTTCAGGTCTTTCCAGAGATGTCCGATCGGGATCAAGTCCGGGTTCTGGCTGGGCCACTCAAGGATATTCAGAGACTTGTCCCGAAGTCATTCCTGTGTTGTCTTGGCTGTGTGCTTAGTGTCATTGTCCTATTGGAAGGTGAACCTTCGCCCCAGTCTGAGGTCCTAAACACTCTGGAGCAGGTTTTCATCAAGGATCTCTCTGTACTTCATCTTTGCCTCGATCCTGACTAGTCCCCCAGTCCCTGCCACTGAAAAACATCCACACAGCATGATGCTGCCACCACCATGCTTCACCGTAGGGGTGGTACCAGGTTTCCTCCAGACGTGGCGCTTGGAATTCAGGTCAAAGAGTTCAATCTTGGTTTCATCAGACCAAATAATCTTGTTTCTCATGGTCTGAGAGTCTTTGGGTGCCTTTTGGCAAACTCTAAACTCTTCTTTACTGAAGAGTGGCTTCTGTCTGGCCCCTCTACCATAAAGACCTGATTGGTAGAGTGCTGTAGAGATGGTTGTCCTTCTGGAAGGTTCTCCCATCTCAACAGAGGAACCTCCCTGACCAAGGCCTTTCTCCCCGATTGCTCAGAATGGCCGGGCGGCCAGCTCTAGGAAGAATCTGGGTTGTTCCAAACTTCTTCCATTTAAGAATGATGGCCACTGTGTTCTTCGGGACCTTCAATGCTGCAGAAATGTTTTGGTACCCTTCCCCAGATCTGTGCCTTGACACAATCTTGTCTCTGAGCTCTACGGACTATTCCTTCGACCTCATGGCTTGGTTTTTGCTCTGACATGCACTGTCAACTGTGGGACAGGTGCACTCCAATTCAGTTTTAGAAACATCTCAAAGATGATCAATGGAAACAGGATGCACCTGAGCTCAATTTCGAGTCTCATAGCAAAGGGTCTAAATACTTTGGTAAATAAGGTATTTGAGAGAAATATTTGCAAAAATTTTCTCGCTTTGTCATTATGGGGTATTGTGTGTAGATTGCTGAGGAATTGTTCTTAGTTAATCAATTTTAGAATAAGGCTGTAAAGTAACAAAATGTGGGAAAAGTCAAAGGCGTCTGAATACTTTCCGAAGGCACTGTATGCAAAATGAGAGAATTTCAAAGTGGGCAAATATTGTTTCACGGCACTGTACTTGTGACTGACAAGGTCCCTTTTATATCTAAAGACTGTGCTCCTAGTCAACAAGGTGCTGGTAAGTTTTCCAGCTCTAGTTGTTAGCGTCCCAAAAGTGATTAGAGGAAAAGGCCATGTGCTTTAGATGTGTGATTTTTTTTATCAGCTTTGTAAAACCCCTCTAAAATGTAGTGACTTTTTTAGACTCACTGAAAGGCTGGGTAATGCAATGCCGCTGTAGTGAAGCCAGAAGAATCAATAGTCCCAGACTAGGAAGGGCTAGCAAACACTCAAGATCATCTTTTATTCTGACGCTGGAGTAGAGAATTAGATGGGATGAGAGTGCGATGGGATGCATGACTCACTTCCTGTGGCTCTGAGCCTTGCCCATGACAAGGAGCTCATCTATTGCATGTGCTATGACCTACTGGTGGAACGCGTGGACAATGTTTGTTAGTTTCCTGATCTCTTCCTCCTTTGTTGAGAGCAAATACCATGCGTTTTAGTTTGTCTGCTTTTTATGAGGATGTCTTCTGTGTGAACTGGTGACCGCCAAATTCTAATTTCACTGCGATCATCACAGCTGAGTGGCTAGCTCCTTTCGTTTTAGAAGAGGTGGGTTACTTACAGCAGTTTGACTAGACAGACCTATTGAGGCAGTAGTAGAGTCTCTTATAGCGCAATACATTTGCTGTTCATCCCACTCTCCCCTATGCTTGTCCACACCTGGTCCCCACATTCCCCCTCTCACCTGCCCCCTGGCAGCGCCTCCCTGGTCCCCCACAGACGGCCGTTGACTTTACCCGAGCCAACCGACAACACCAACCCTTTTTTTAAATTCCTAGAATCTCTCGTCTCTTCCTCCAATAGCCCAGTGTACTAGCCACCGCCAGACCCCAGATGGCCTTGGTGAAGCAAGTGCTGAGCCCCGCCCTCCTATCTACACAACCCAACCCTTCATATGCCGGGGTACACGCCAGAGGCGCCGTTCTCTCGTATAATTTATTCACCTATTTATATACCCATTGTAATAGAACCATGTCTCCACTAGACCTACCCGACGTGCTAGAGTAGAGATGGTACAGTTTCCCCCGTAGTTTTCGTCCCTCCCTGCGGCTGTTTAATCTCTGTATACCCAAAACCCAAAGGGGGGGATTACATTTTGTGTGATGGTGTCAGAGCCTTCTGACAGACTCCTCTTTCCCATCAGATAATACAGAAACACTCGGGGTAGGCTATTCCGTTTTAAGTGGCTGAGTGCAACTCGGTGCTACTTCAGTCAGCACAGTGGTTGCCAAGACAAATGAGAGGTGACGGGATGGGGGTTGACCTTGAGCGAGGAGCTCAGAACGCTGAGAAAGAAGGCAAGAGACCCCATGGGGAAAGTGTGGTGTGAGGAGGAGATGCTCCCCTCTTCACTTTTTCTCTAGAGACGTGTGCAGAGTGCAAACTGCTGCAAGTGACGCATGGCGTGAGTATAGAGCACATCTAGCTTAGTCTCATTTGTATGACTCTCTCATCCATCATTTAATACAATATACATTACTTTGCAAATGTTCTGCCTGTGAGATCAATAATTTTTTCAACAAAGTCATTCTTCATTGTGCGATATTAGCTATAGCAGCATAACTTCACAAACAGGTAAACGTGAGTAACTATGTACATTGATGATTAAAGGGCAGAATGTACGTTTAAGGCAAATTAAATGAATGATTGTGGGATGGTAGCGCGTTGTTTTGCAACTCGATAATGCTGGCCAACAAATGTGCCCATTTGATAACTAGCATGATGAGTCAATGTTGCAAAGTTTCCGGAGCTGGGCAAAAATCACTGTCGTGAATATGGAGGGCAAATACCCCTGCTGTATCAGCCAGCCTGTATCTGCTCTGCGACACGGTCACCCTGCGGACTGGGGCGATCAATGAACCCAAGGTCACCCATACATAGTTTTTATTAAATGTATCATTTTCCTATGTTTATTTAAAATCCTCCCAAAACAGAGACTATGGAACCGTGGCTAACCGTGACTTGTCTCTTTGGTGCCGATACAATATGTAATGGGATTCTCACGATTCTATATGTATTGCGATTCGATACTGTGATTTTATTGCAATTCGATGTTCCAAACATATTGATCACCATATGTCTGCTGCAGAGAGAGAGAACACGAGAAAACAAGTTTTGATCAGTCAGGGAAATAAAACTGCTGAAAACAAATTGGCTCCCTATTTTAAAAAGAAGATTGAGAACATACCGTGGAGTTTTGGTGCAGGTACAGCCAACTAGTGAAAGAATAATATTGCAATATTGTCAAAATAATATATCGTCGATATGTAACTATCAAATGTTTTCCCTCATCACTACTATACATGTGTAAATGTTGTTTGGGGTCGGCCTTTTGTTCAGTGCCCGTAACGCAGGAAGTGTTTTCCCTCAGGATCACAACTTTTTTTAACTTCAGAAATGGTCAGAATATGAATGTCATTAAATTATTGATTTCATGAACCTTGTTTCGTAAGCTACATGTTAACGTGGGCTATTTTTAGCACTTTTCTGGGATGCTTGATTGTTTTCATTGCTTTTACTGGGAAGCTTAGCAGAAGTAGACATGCTCATGTTATTTATGTTAGTGCAGTACACAGTGGACTTGCTACTAGGTCACACCGCCTCAGTGCTAACAGTAAATCTGGTTTGTAGGCACATGATTACTTCATGCAATAGCTGTAGGATCAGCGGAGGCATTCAGGGCATTTAGAGTGACATAAATTAGGTTACTTACATTGTGTCTTCCAACACCCCTGGATAATGTACATTTGCTGAAGCATTATGACAACTGAGCAACACAATGGTATGGATTAAATGAACTGTGCTTGGGTCATTGATAAGTCATTGTCTCAATGCAGCCTTATAATGCTGTGAAAGGATCCAAGAACCCAAATGATTTGGGTGGATCCCATCCTCCTTATAATACGAGCTTTGTTTCCAATAGGTATCAAAATTGTTAATTAATGTTCCACCCACAGAGCTGCAATAGTCTTATAGACAGTTATAGAGGGCTACAAGTTTGCTGAAACATTTAATGCCATGATTTAGGGAGGGCACAGGGCCAGATATTATGGGATGTTTGTTGGTGTCAAGGAGAGACCCAATCGGTTCTTTAAAATCCATCTTCAGCTGTTCTGAGCTTCCCTTCATAATGTCATTGAATCCCACATGAACTATGATCGACTCAATTTCCGGATGCAGGTTTAAAATGTTTGGGAGCAGGTTATTGATGTCCTGTACTCGTGCTCCTGGATAGCACAACGTTTTTGCTCCAGGGACTGAGACATTGAACTGCCCAATACAACGGCCGGAGAAGGGGATGGATAAATCCGCCCATTCCTAGCCCTCACACAATTAGTTGAACCTTTGACGGGCCCATGAGAAGCAGGATAGCATACACCCGCTACTCCCTGCGATGGGTCCAGATCTCCCACAGCAGGCAGTGCCCCTCTGGAGTCAGCGTAGTTGAAGTCAGCACAGCCGTCGCAGACACAGGCAGTCCCAGCGATGAAGGCACAGGTAGATCAGGCACCAGTGCAGCGAAGCTATTCCTTATGTCAATCTGCTCCGAACCTCTCGCAGACACTCCAGTCCGCTTAGCCGCTGCCTTTGGATTCCACGACTTGTGACATAAGACCAGCACTGATTGGAACAATCCTCTCGATGTTCTCTGTCTACTCCACTACTAGATGGAGGAGAAGCGGATGGAGACGACCTCCTTGGCAGGCCAGGCCAGTTCCAGGGCACACAGGCCATTCGGATTGAGACAGATGGCAAGGCAGGGACACATCCATCAGGCCCGTGCGGCAACCAGCCACAGGAGTTGAGAACGAGAATGTACCCAATTTGTGTTTTCCCCATGAGTGCGCACAGAATTGACATTTGCTAGTTAAGGATAGCCACCTCATTCCTGTAATCATGCGCAAGCAAACAATTGCCTAATTGGAACACCGGATTGTCTGTTGGCCTGAACGAACGTAATAAACACAGCTTCTACAGTGCTGGAAACGTTCGTTAGCTATTCCAGGGGAAGCGGGCTCCATTGCTTTTCTAGCTCGCTGGCTAGTTGGGAGCAGGTGTTGACACACGCACTTATGAATAAAAAGAAAAGAGGACCTTGGAAACAAAAGGTAGAGGCGCAGGAGGTAACAGAGTTTGTGACAGGGGGGGGGGGGGCTGCAGGCTGGGAGCGTCCTGGGACACATAGATGGAACAACGTGTATTGGTGGGCCCTGAGAGACTGACTTGGTGGGACAGCCACCCGCGTCACTGCATTGTCTCTGCACAGGAGGGATGCTTCCTGTGTTTGACCTTCTCCAGACGATAAGAGGGCAGATCGACCCGTGTCTGTGTGAGAGAATAAATGTTCTGTGAAATAAAAATCGAGTAGATTGTTTCTGGAAATGAATAAACATGGGTGAACCACAGTTTAATTCCGAGCTATTGTTAGTCCGACGTCTTTCTCCATTGTGCATGCTGACCATAGCGGTCTGTCTCATTTTGTTTACAGGAGCCATTTGAGGATGGCTTCGCCAACGGGGATGAGCTGACACCGGCCGAGGAGGCCGCAGCCAAGGAGGCGGCCGAGCCTAAGGGAGCGGTCAAGTTCGGGTGGATCAAAGGGGTGCTGGTGAGTGGTCAACCCGACAGACTCTGTTTGACCTTTTGCGTCTCCCGAGAGTCCTCCTGCTTACCTTTTTGTTATGTGACACAATGTGACGTTTCCCCATCAATATCCCTGTATTTCGATCTCCATCTCCCCCTCCCTTTTTATGTGTGTCTTTTACCTTCTGCCGTTTCTCTTTGACCCCTGCGTCTACATTGCTACTGCATCATAAGCACTTCTCTTTATAGATATGACATTGTAGGGAATGCATTGTCCTCGAGTTATTCTTGAACACAATGTTCAATGGCATGGACGTAAATCCTGACTTGGTGTACATGTATTTCAAGTCGGGATTTTGACCATAGTATATTTTTCTGCCCTCTCATTCAAAGTACAGAGACATTCTTTCATGACCCCACAATCAGGCTAGGCCTCTTTTAGTATTAAGTTAACGTATCATTCAACTTAAGATTCCCTTGGCTGTCTAATTGTATTTTATCAGTCCTACAGCAGTCAGAGGAACCTCAATAATTGAGATGTGAGTCGATCACATTCTACTCAAGATTCTGTGCAACTAGCAAGAAATGCTTTGGTGATTAATCCTTCGTGGTCTGTCCAGGCCATAAAATGTTTCTGTGAGTCTAGTGTAAGAATCTGTCAGGGTTGTAGGAATTTGTCACACATTACATTTTTATGTATTTATTTAACCTTTATTTAACTAGGCAAGTCAGTGGATGCTCAATATTCAAATTTGAATACGAGTTCTACGTCCTACAAGACATCGGTTGCGGGACGAGCGTAATGCAGTATTGATGGGTACGCTTCCTGCTTTTACTTCCTGCTTTGCTTTTATGGGTACACTCGCAATGGCATTCAGTCCACATATTATGTCATCATTGACTGCAATGGGGACACCCGTTCTATTATTTGTATTTCTATGGCAACACATGCTATTCTAACGGCTGTTACAGTGACCACGGTCATTTGGCTGGCCAATAACAGTCATCCCAAATTCCATGACTGTCACAGCCTTAAATAAATGTGGTACAAGTTTCTGCTGCTTTTAAAACAGTCAGATGGGTGAGAGGAAGGAAGGCTTTTACATGTCAAAATACAAGCTGGGTAACAAGAAACAGATTATCTGAGAAATAACTAACTGTGCTGCACATCATCTGTCGGAACTGGAAACTTCAAACAAAGAGGAAATGGCTTGAAATAAACTGTTTCTACTAGCTGTCATGAATGTAGTTAAAAGTACTTTACATTTTAGACAGGCACAGCGGTCTAAGGCACTGCATCTCAGTGCTAGAAGTGTCACTACAGACCCTAGTTCGATTCCAGGCTGTATCACAACCGGCCGTGATTGGGGGCCCCATAGGGTCCCATTGGCCCAGCATCATCCGGGCCGGAGTAGGCCGTCATTGTAAATAAGGATTTTTTTTAACTGACTTGCCTAGTTAAATAAAGGTTATAAAAATAAAAAAAAGAATAATAATAATAAATAAATGAGTTTTCATGCCCATAGTCAAACTTCAGAAATACTGTTCATTTGAAGCACAATATTCCTTAGCTAGATGTAAAATGGGGCGACTAAGACTTGCTCACCCCCCCCCCCCAATTTTTTTTTTATACAATTATTGACATTTATTGTTTTATCTTAGATCTTTGATGTCACCTAGGTAATATTTTTTGATGTTGTGGCAGTCCATTGTAGCCGGACTACGTTTGCTCAATCCCATTGTCCTTTGCGAGATACAAGACCGATCAGTGCAGGCGGAATCTGATGTAACATCATTTGAATGAACATTTGACATTACCATGGAAATGATTGCATCACAATACCAGGTGGCCACTGCGAGTGTACCCATGAGTTTACGTGTGAAATTGCCAGGGTTAGATGTTCCAAGCACATTCTATTTCTATGTGTGCTGCTGCTGCTACAGGGAGACGGGGTGTTGCCTAGGCAACCGAAGACTTGTTTGCTACAACACCTTAATTGTGTTGTAGCAAAGTTTCATCATGTTGTTTGGAGTCCATGTTACTGAAGAAACGGACTCAACCGTACGAATGCCTGGCTGTCCTGTCTTAAGTTCGTTCCAATTATTATTATTTTTTATACGATTATGACTTATTTTACTTTCATGTCGATCTTCATCCATAACTTTCGGGTTACACGGTAATTGTACCAGCCCTACTTTTGTTCTGTATTCCAAATTCTGACTAGAGAAAAGATTCCTGGTGGGTATGATACTAATCAATGAATTTATTATACTACTCAATTACAAGATATTTGCACTGAAATTGATGAAACTGTGGTAGATACTGATGAATGTTCTTTGCGGTTGACAGTGATTGGATTTTAAATTAGGCTGGTCATTAAAAGTTTACTTTTTCCTTACGTCAGCCTTGGCCAGGTTTTCAAATGTTATATTTTAAAGAGAAGGGCTTCAATCAGGACTTAAATCACTGTTTAAACATTTCTTCTAACATTAAGTTGCAATCTTGGTGCTCGTAGCAATTTTTAGGACTAGTCGATGACACGGCGACACTGTTACTTTCACTAGGTTTGGAATTTTACCATTAACATTCATTCAGGTCAAATTGCGATTGAATCCTGCATCAAGTCTTGGACATCTATTGGATTCCCACCAGCAATGTTCCAAGGCCAGGTTATTGGAAAGTGCTTTGTTGAGTGAAGTGTTCCCGTTACCTCACATGCATCCTAACTGCCACCCCTTCCTCTGTGCAGGTGCGCTGCATGTTGAACATTTGGGGCGTGATGCTCTTCATCCGCATGTCATGGATCGTGGGCCAGGCGGGAATTGGTAAGACTACACCATGGAGTAGATTTTTTTAATTTAACCTTTATTTAACCAGGTAGGCAAGTTGAGAACAAGTTCTCATTTACAATTGCGACCTGGCCAAGATAAAGCATGTTCATGTGAACTACTGTTTTAATTCACACACAATGTCACCCCGAACCCCCAGCCACCCCACCAAACCACCCCTCTTTCTCCCATCACCTTTTGACCATTTACCATCCAGATGCTAAATGTTGCCACACGGCAACACATGCAGGCAACTGTTACACACTAGCTTGTTTTTGTAGCGGCGCCGCTACGATTCACAGGCCTTCTGACACTAACCCATGTGTGAATATGAGTGAGAGGCTCAACAAGCAAAATGGGCTGCTTATTGATGCTCATTATTGCAGTTATTCGCCTCCTAGGAGTTTGTAGAAATGTTAATGCTGATTTTGTTTTGTCGCTAGTTAATCATGTCCTCCATTTTCTTTCAGTTCTCTCCTGTGTGATTGTTCTCATGGCAACAGTTGTGACCACCATCACCGGCTTTTCGACCTCAGCGATTGCGACTAACGGCTTTGTACGAGGAGGTATGAACCTTTGCATCTTTCAAGGTCCAATGCAGCCATTTTTATCTCAATATCAAATCATTTCTGGGTAACAATTAAGTACCTTACTGTGATTTTTTGACCATTTTAATTTAAAACAGAAACGTGGCTTCTTAGCAAAGATCAATTTCCCAAGCCAGAATTTAGCTAGGACAGTCTGAGAGTGAAAAAGAGAGATTGTGCAAATGAACAAAGTTGTGACGCATGCTTTTCTGAAGGAAGAGCAGCATTTGTACGTGGAGCAGAGGGGAGAAGAAGAAGGAGAAAAAAAAACACTAGTAGGAAGCACAGGGGGGGGGGAGGGGGGGAAACGGAAGCTGCACAGACAACTCATCCAGAACTTTGACTTCTGGCAGAAAGCCATTAAGATATTAGTATTGAATTGCATAAAAGTGTAGCTTCATCACCTCGTGCGCCACAGAACAGAGACTCACCGACATATTTAAAACGCTATGGACGCACCAGCTACTTCAAAATGGTCGCACATCCTATCTGAGCCCTTGCCCTGACATCATCCAGGTAAAAGAGAACTACAACAGCGTAGCTCAGAAACGCATCTCTCCCTCTACAGTGCACCCGAGAGATCCGAGCACAACTGTGAACACAGACAGCCTGGGATGTTACGTGTTCGACAAAACACAAGACGATGATAAACCAGCACCATCAGTGGATGATAAAGCCTTCTTGGACATTATGGACAAACAGGTTTTCCAGGATGATGGAAACAACTGGTCCTGCTGTCTCCCATGGTGGCACCAACAGCATAAACCATCATGCTGTTACCAAACTTGGTATCTGCAATGTTCTTCAAGTCAATGTGTTTGTGAGGTTGACCATGCGGTTGGAGTGGAACAGTGAGGAGGCATACGAGTAAGATGTGTTTTTTCTTGCCCAGAGTAAGGCTTTTAATAGCAAACGTGAAGATACTAAGCTGGCCACTGTACAAGTATTTACAAAAAACGATAAACAGGACAATGAACAAAAAGGTAGGCCTAATAAACTCAAAAGAAAACCCAGGCTCCAATCATGGCTGTAAACCTGGCAGCATGCCTACCTGTCTGTCTAGTCCAAACAACAATAACGCACAGGGATTAAATACACATTCCCACAATGCATCAGCCAATGGAAAGAAGACATGACACAATGAACAAATAACATTCACAATGCAAGAAATTCAATAAAACTTGTTCTTAAACATATCTGTATTCATACCAGCACACTTAAACTACATGACCAAAAGTATGCCGACATCATCTCATTCCAAATTCATGGGCATTAATATAGAGTTGTTGGGCGATTAGGCCTGGCTCGCAGTCGGTGTTCCAATTCATACCAAAGATGTTTGATGGGGTTGAGGTCAGGGCTCTGTGCAGGCCAGTCAAGTTCTTCCACACCAATCTCGACAAACCATTTCTGTATGGACCTCGCTTTGTGCACAGGGGCATTGTCATGCTGAATCCGGAAAGGGCCTTCCCCAAACTGTTGCCACAAAGCTGGGAGCACAGAATTTCTAGAATGCCATTGTATGCTGTAGCATTCAGATTTCCCTTCACTGGAACTAAGGGGCCTAGCCCGAACCATGAAAAACAGCCACAGACCATTATTCCTCCTCCACCAAACTTTACAGTTGGCACTATGCATTGGGGCAGGTAGCGTTCTCCTGGCATCCGCCAAACCCAGATGGTGAAGCGTGATTCATCACTCCAGAGAACGCGTTTCCACTGCTCCAGAGTCCAATGGCGGCAAGCTTTACACTCCAGCTAATGCATGCTCAGCCATGGAAACCCATTTAATGAAGCTCCTGACGAACAGTTCTTGTGCTGACGTTGCTTCCAGAGGCAGTTTGGAACTCGATAGTGAGTGTTGCAACCGAGGACAGACACATTTTACGCTCTTCAGCAGGTGGCAGTCCCGTTCTGTGAGCTTGTGTGGCATACCACTTTGCGGCTGAGCCATTGTTGCTCCTAGACGTTTCCACGGCACAATAACAGCACTTACAGTTGACAGAGGCAGCTCTAGCAGGGCAGAAATTTGACAAACTGACTTGTTGGAAAGGTGGCATCCTATGACGGTGCCACGTTGAAAGTCACTGAGCTCTTCAGTAAGGCAATTCTACTGCCAATGTTTGTCCATTGAGATTGCATGGCTGTGTGCTCGATTTTATAGACCCATCAGCAGCTGGTGTGGCTGAAATAGCCAAATCCACAAATTTTGAAGATGTGTCCACATACTTTTGTATATATATAGAGTATTAATAAATATGCTTCTCATAAATCATTAACCGTTTGCAATGTCTTGTTATTTATAATAAGGCTTTAGATTAGGTGACTGAAGACAAGGACGATCATCAGTGTTTTTGTAAAATGTTCAGTGGAAATTAAGTCTTGTTTGACACATTTTAAAGTGAAAAATCTGAGTCTCAGCATCAACCTGTTACCGTGGAATTTCCCTTTACCGTTTTTACCAGCGCTGTCTGATCTTGGCACTTCCGACCACTAGACTTGGCTATTGGTGCATAGAAATGAGCCTCTCATATCAATAGATTAATACTGTAGAAAAAAATGAATAATTCAAGAGATGGCTCTCGCAACAGTCAGCTCAGCTCAGTTTTGCATTTATAATTCCACCTTAATATATTTCTCATGAGTTGCGCAAGGTCGCTTCATGCTGATTTTTATTTAGTGTGTTTTTTTTTCTGGCCTTTTCTTGGCATGTTTGGATGAATGGAGCTGAGGTCTCCCACACTACTGATAGGCTAACCTTTTAACTTTTCTCTGGAATTCATTCAAACGTGCGTCCCGCAGAGCAGTGGCCGGCTCATGTGACATTTGCTTACTCTCCTGCGTTTGGATATGGATTTACAGGTGTGATTTTTACCAGCTGGACTTGGCTATCATTACCATTATCCACGGAACGGAATATGTATTATCAGTCGAGGGCCTCAATGAGATGTTCCCTGATTCATTTGAAGTCGAATGAAGGAGGGGGAAAACACTGTCCACACATTGGTCCCAGTTGTCGCAGCATGAGGGGAAATTCAGTATTGTGTTTCTAAATTTGCAGCAGTTCTCCCTCAAGTCACTGAAAGAGACCAATGCTGGCAGGGAGGTCTGAAATGGATATTAGGACACTCTCCACATGGGCGAGGGCAAGGGAAAACAAAGGATTAGATTCATTTTAAAATGCGCTGGTGATGAAATCATATTGTAGTAAAGGATATTTGTGTTTTCTGTAGGGTACTCCTCCTGGAGACCGCCTAATCGATTTAATTTTCATAAGGTTTCCGGTCTACCACAGCCAGATTGTTTTCGGGCTACAGGCGGCAAGAGAGGCTCCATATAGTGGCTATTGTTTTGTCTAGAGCAGCAGAGTAACCAAAACACGCACACTTATCTAATTTCAACATCCCCTCCTCCTGATTTGATTTTCTTTCGAAGTAGGCTAATCCATTACCCTTCGGTGGAATGCAAAAACTTTTCACCAAGGCTAAAACCTTTTTTCCCCCCCTTGGTAATATCTGTAACATGTTCAAACAAACCTTTGCCTAAGAGAAAGTTCTCCCTGCTGCTACTGCACCTGCTCTAGCAAAGTAAAGTTGGTGCATTATGATGTCGAGTAGATTGAAATCACATGCCATTCGTAGGGATTACTGTAATACTCCCAATTACAGCACTGTGTAGGTTTTTAATCCTACCCAAACAAATTTTTCCACATCTTCCTCCCAAGTGGTCTCTCAATATCAAAATGTCCATTTTACAGAGGGCAAATCAAAATGTGCTCTCTGAAAGTTTGACTTTCAGGGGATATTCCTGAACGGTTGTTCAATTTAATGTACTGATGTTGACGCTTGAATGGGGCCGAGAGCCTGGAAAACAGCTTCTATCTCACGGCCATCAGACTGTTAAATAGCCATCACTAGCCTGCTACCACCCGGTTACTCAACCATGCACCTTAGAGGCTGCTGCCCTATATACATAGACATGGAATCACTGGTCACTTTAATAATGGAACACTAGTCACTTTAATAATGTTTACATAATGCCTTAATCATTTCATATGTATATACTGTATTCTATTCTACTGTATTTTAGTCAATCCCACTCCGACATTGCTCGTCCTAATATTTATATATTTATTGACTCTATTCTTTTACTTTAGATGTGTGTATTGGTGTATATTGTTAGACATTACTGCACCTTTGGAGCTAGGAACACAAGCATTTCGCTACACCCGCAATAACATCTGATAAATATGTGTATGTGACCAATAAAACTAGATTTGAGTGTAGGTGGAACGAATAGAGCCAGCAAAATATCCCCCATGTGCTCAAGCATGACCCCACATTAATTTGTCCACCCACTCATGCCCTCAGAGATCAGTCAGTTTGGTTCCTTCCTTTGTCTTGTCCCCCACTCGTGTCTGTATGAGCACTTGAGGTGCTCTCCAAAGCTATCAGCAGAGAGGTTGTATAAAGAGAGATCAACGAGGATCTCTACTCAGCCTGTCACACTACAAACTCATTGTGCAGCTAAATGTGTCAATTCATTTGTCTCCCATCTTGGAGCTCCTCCATCCTATCCACTCGTTTGAGCAGATATGTTGTTTTAAGGGTGTCGTTGAGATGAGTGTACTAGGCTGTACTGCAGTTAGTTTTAATGATGTATGCAAATTCAATAGGCTAGCCTACATAATACAGTTATTTGATTAAACAATGTGTTTGGCCTTTCTGAGACGAATTAAATGAAATGTAAATGCTTCGTCCATCTGTCTCTTTGCAGGAGGGGCATATTATTTGATATCCAGAAGTTTGGGGCCAGAGTTTGGCGGCTCCATTGGTCTGATCTTTGCCTTTGCCAACGCTGTGGCTGTCGCCATGTACGTGGTGGGCTTCGCAGAGACGGTTGTGGAGCTCCTCGGAGTAAGTCACCCAATCCTTCCCCACGTCATCATCCGAGATCAACATTTTCTTTCAGTTTTATTTGTTACTTTTTTTTCATTTTGATTAAATATTTGGTTTTCCCTCAAAAGGTTAACTTGAAGATTCAATAATACTGCTGAAAAAGCCTACTTTTTTAACACCATAGTTTCCACATCTCTAATAAGCGGTGAAGGATGCTTTGGGTCTCCTGATGTTCAATGTTTATTCTTAGGTTGTTTGCAAGGAGGACTGAAAAGCCACTATTGATTTAGGGGCAGCTCATGCAAAGTTAATAACGATGACGCTTCTCCTTCGAGATCTTTGAAGTATTTTAAGCAAGGCTCACTCAGCGTGGTACAATCCTGCCCCCACACAGTTTTTTTGCATTTTGCTGATTGCAGTGTGCCATTGGCGTCAAGTGTAAGCTGCAAGTGTAATGAATTGTTTTCTCTGTTCATCAGAATTTCAAGCCCCTGAATTTGTTTTGCATTTCAGTAGTGTTTTTATTTTATTTTAAATACAATTTGGTTAGATGTTTTTCCGCCTTTTTCAGATGGTGTTGGTAAAAAAAAATATTTGCATTTTACATTCCATTTTGCGAGTTAAGTTTCGAACTCAGTTGTAAAGAAGTTGAAAATAAAAGTAAAGCAAAATATTCGCTTTTTCAACTGGCCAGTATCACAGTAACGTAGCTGAACACCAGACAGCCAGCTATGAATTTGAGTGTTTCTCCTACCTCTTGGTCTGACAGTGAAGTTAATATTCTCCTGTGATTTCTCAGAGCGTGGATTGCATCATGACGGATGAGATCAATGACATCCGAATCATCGGCACCATCACCGTCATCCTTCTCCTGGGTATCTCCTTGGCAGGAATGGAATGGGAAGCTAAGGTAAGATGATAACATACAACTCGGTTTGATTGAATAGAGCCCTCAGTCATGGTTTCGATCTAGAACTTAAGGTGATATTGAACTGCAACTCATCTCTGACGTCAAGCTGAAATTGACCTCAAATAAGCAGAATTCCTTCCAGACTGACTGAATGCAGACATTGATGTACACTGTGCAGTAGGCTAGATGTAATACATTGCTCTGTTTTGTGGTTAATGCTAGTTGGGAGGTGTGGTGAAAGTGTACAGTTGAAGTCTGAAGTTTACATACACCTTAGCCAAATACATTTAAACTCAGTTTTTCACAATTCCTGACATTTTAATCCTAGTATAAATTCACTGTCTTAGGTCAGTTAGGATCACCACTTTATTTTAAGAATGTGAAATGTCAGAATAATAGTAGAGATAATTATTTATTTCTGCTTTTATTTTTTTCATCACATTCCCAGTGGGTCAGAAGTTTACATACACTCAATTAGTATATGTTAGCATTGCCTATAAATTGTTTAACTTGTGTCAAACGTTTTGGAAGGCCTTCCACAAGCTTCCCACAATTAGTTGGTTGAATTTCGGCCCATTCCTCCTGACAGAGCTGGTGTAACTGAATCCGGTTTGTAGGCCTCCTTGCTCGCACATGCTTTTTTAGTTCTGCCCACAAATCTTTTATGGGATTGAGGTCAGGGCTTTGTGATGGCCACTCCAATACCTTGACTTTGTTGTCTTTAAGCCATTTTGCACAACTTTGCGAGTATGCTTGGGGTCATTGTCCATTTGGAAGACACATTTGCGACCAAACTTCCTGACTGATGTCTTGAGATGTCGCTTCAATATATCCACATAATTTTCCATCCTCATGATGCCATCTATTTTGTGAAATGCACCAGTCCCTCCTGCAGCAAAGCACCCCCACAACATGATATAGCCACCCCGTGCTTCACGATTGGGATGGTGTTCTTCGGCTTGCAAGCATCCCCCTTTTTCCTCCAAACATAATGATGGCCAAACAGTTCTATTTTTGTTTCATCAGACCAGAGGAAATTTCTCCAAAAAGTATGATCTTTTGTCCACATGTGCATTTGCAAACCGTAGTCTGGCTTTTTAATGGCGGTTTTGGAGCAGTGGCTTTTTCCTTGCTGAGCGGCCTTTCAGGTTATGTCGATATAGGACTCGTTTTACTGTGGATATACATACTTTTGTACCCGTTTCCTCCAGCATCTTCACAAGGTCCTTTGCTGTTGTTCTGGGATTGATTTGCACTTTTCGCACTAAAGTACGTTCATCTCTAGGAGACAGAACGCGTCTCCTTCCTGAGCGGTATGACGGCTGCGTGGTCCCATGGTGTTAATACTTGCGTACTATTGTTTGTACAGATGAACGTGGTACCTTCAGGCATTTGGAAAATTGCTTCCAAGGATGAACCAGACTTGTGGAGGTCTTCATTTGTTTTCTGAGGTCTTGGCTGATTTCTTTTGATTTTCCCATGATGTCAAGCAAAGAGGCACTGAGTTTGACGGTAGGCCTTGAAATACATCCACAGGTACACCTCCAATTGTTTCAAATGATGTCAATTAGCCTATCAGAAGTTTCTAATTCCATGACATAGTTTTCTGGAATTTTCCAAGCTGTTTAAAGGCACAGTCAACTTAGTGTACATAAACTTCTGACTCACTGGAATTGTGATACAGTGAATTATAAGTGAAATAATCTGTAAACAATTGTTGGGAAAATTACTTTTGTCATGTACATGATTTGGTTAAACTATAGGAGTGGTTAAAAAACAAGGTTGGAGTCATTAAAACTAAGTGTATGTAAACTTCCCGACTGTAACTAACATGTTCATTCTGTCCACAGGCTCAGATATTCCTGCTGATCGTTCTGATTACGGCCATCTTCAACTACTTCATTGGGTCCTTGGTCCCACTCAAGTCCAAGGAGTCGCAGGGCTTCTTTGGCTACGACAGTAGGACCTTGTTTGGTTCTCCCTTTTACACAACACAAACTGACATGACTGTCAAGCAAAAGTAAAAGACAGTCCAAGACGTGTCAAACGAAATTAGATTGACACAGTACCGGTGGTTTCGTTGCGGAGCTATAATTCTGAATTCATGTATTCTTCTCTGAACTCGTGATCTGCATGACTACTGTATGCAGCATAACGTGCTGGCTAATCAAAGTTGTACTAGAGATTTTTGGATGAAGTCACAAGACCAAACCAATTGTATTATTTGTAATTCACTTTGCGACCTGGTTCCAGCTCACAGATCAACTGATCGAGTCTGACTATCCTAAGATACGCTCTGCATGCTTTGTGACTATTGCGCCCTCTTGCATTCTCTCTTGATCTGCTCACCTCTCCTTTCTCTCTATTTCTCTTTCCCCCTGCTCTCTTGCTCTAAGGTGCGATTATGATGGAGAACATGGGTCCGGACTTCCGAGGCACAGAGTCGTTTTTCTCCGTCTTTGCCATCTTCTTCCCTGCAGCCACTGGCATTCTGGCTGGCGCCAACATATCAGGAGATCTTTCTGTAAGAACCCCTGGTCATTGTTTAGAACAAAACAAGCAGATGACTTATCCCAATTCATATAAAAAGGATACAATCAATGGAACTCATATTGTCTTGATTAAAAGCTTAATGTGTGGGACTTGATATGAAATCAGTGTGGGGGACTAAGCATTTCTTTATATTCACAGGACCCACAACTGGCCATTCCAAGAGGAACACTCTTAGCCATTCTGATCACTGGCATTGTCTACCTGGGGGTTGCCATTTCTACTGGTCTGTGGAATTTCTTCTCATTTGTCCCGAACAAGACCGACTAAATTATACATATTACAGATCGAGAGTTTGTGACAATTTGTTCTCTTGTTTCTCATTAAAGGCTCTTGCATTGTGAGAGATGCCACAGGAAACGGCAATGACACACTCGGCGCACAGTTCATGGCCAACTGCACCGATGCCGCCTGCAAGTTTGGCTATGACTTCTCCTCCTGCAAGGGTAACGACGGCCAGTACAACTGCAGATACGGACTCCAGAACGACTTCCAGGTACATTACACGACTACAATACAAAGGTATGTGGACACCTGCTCGTCGGACATCTCATACAAAAATCGTGGGCATTAATATGGAGTTGGTCCCCCCCTTTGCTGCTATAACAACCTCCACTCTTCTGGGAAGGCTTTCCACTAGATGTTGGAACATTGCTGCAGGGACTTGCTTCCATTCAGCCACGAGCGTTAGTGTGGTCAGGCACTGATGTTGGGCGATTAGGCCTGGCTCGCAGTCTGTGTTCCAATTCATCCCTAAGGTGTTCAGTGGGGTTGAGGTCAGAGCTCTGCAGGCCAGTCAAGTTCTTCCACACCGATCTCGACAAACCATTTCTGTATGAACCTCATTTTGTGCACGGGGGCACTTTCATGCTGCAACAGGAAAGGGCCTTCCCAAAACTTTTGCCACATTTGGAAGCATAGCATTTCTAGAATGCCGTTGTATGCTGTAGCGTTAAGATTTCCCATCACTCGAACTAAGGGGCCTAGTTCGAACCATGAAAAACAGCCTCAGACCATTATTCCTCCTCCACCAAACTTTACAGTTGGCACTATACGTTGGGGCAGGTAGCTTTCTCCTGGCATCCGCCAAACCCAGATTTGTCCGTCGGACTGCCAAATGATGAAGCATGATTCATCACTCCAGAGAACGTGTTTCCACTGCTCCAGAATCCAATTGCGGCACGCTTTACACCACTCCAGCCGAGGCTTGGCATTGCGCATGGTGATCTTAGGCTTGTGTGCGTGGAAACTCCATGGAAACTCATTTAATGAAGCTCCCGACAAACATTTATTGTGCTGACGATGCTTCCAGAGGCAGTTTGGTACTCTATAGTGAGTGTTGCAACCGAGGACAGACGATTTTTACGCGCTTCAGCACTCAGCGGTCCCATTCTGTGAGCTTTTGTGGCCTACCACTTCGCCGTTGTTGTCCTAGATGGTTGGACTATACAATAACAGCACTGGGCCAGCTCTAGCAGGGCATAAATTTGACCAACTGACTTGTTGGAAAGGTGGCATCCTGTGATTGTGCCACGTTGAAAGTCGCTGAGCTCTTCAGTAAGGTCATTCTCCTGCCAATGTTTGTCCTATGGAGATTGCATGGCTGTGTGCTCAATTTTCTATCTCTGTCAGCAACGGGTGCGGCCTCTAATTTGGAGGGGTGTCCACATACTTTGTGTATGTCTGATTGGGTGATGTTTGCTACCTAGAACGGCAGCCATTTTGTGGCAATTTTTATCACCGTTGAGTGGTGAGGGGAACTTGAAGAAACGTACATACTTAGTCCTCTTCGTCCCGGGTGGGACAGAAGTTGTCGAAGAAAGGTATGGCCTCATGGGCTCAGCTGTTTAACCGGTATCATGCCTTTTCCTTAGGTCATGAGCATCGTGTCCGGGTTCGGCCCCATCATCACCGCCGGAATCTTCTCCGCCACTCTGTCCTCTGCCCTGGCTTCTCTGGTCAGCGCCCCCAAAGTGTTCCAGGTAAGCCCCTAGACTCCGTCCTCAGATCCTGCTTCCTTAATCTGTCCCTGCTAGTCACGTTATGCTTTTACCATATTATCCTTACTTTATGGAATAGCCTGCCGAGTTTATGCACACGTCCTGTTACAGTTCCTGTCCCATAGACACAAATCAAAGGCAAGGTTGTGATCTTGTATCCCAATGTTCCTGAGGTCATCCACCTAGTGTCCCATCTACTGATTAGTATAGCGGTGTCCAATTCCAATGGTTTTTCCTTCTCCTCCAGGCTCTATGCAAAGACAACATCTACCCCGGCCTTGAGATGTTCGCCAAGGGGTATGGCAAGAACAACGAGCCCCTTCGCGGCTACATCCTCACCTTCTGCATCGCTCTGGCCTTCATCCTCATCGGTAGTTACGCCGTCCAGGTTTAGCCATCTAACAATGACACTATTATTCACAATATGACATTCTGTAGCATGTCATGAAAATGGAATTCAGTATTATGTCAGTATATCATTCAGTAGTACATCAGTAATATATCATTTAGTAGTATAAAGTGTACTATTGAATGTCTATGGACAGTTCCCTATGAACAACTAAACTGCCATGTTTTTGTCTTTATTTTAGCCCAGTTGAACATTATCGCTCCCATCATCTCCAACTTCTTCCTGGCCTCCTACGCGCTCATCAACTTCTCTGTATTCCACGCCTCTCTGGCCAACTCTCCAGGTAAGTCCTTTTGGGACAACAACAACACTTTCCTGAGGAAAAGCAGAAAGTCTGGAATTTCAATGCGACCAAAAAACAGAGCCCCAAAGGTCCTGACTATGGCCCGAATGAAGTGATGAGTCTTAACAGTTAAGTCATTAGGCTTAAAGGTGAGATTTAATAGGAAATAGGACTTCCAGACAAATTATTTATAGGTGGGAGCAGTCCTCACTCTGTCATTCTTAGTGATATGCATGGCTCCACCGGTATGTGTTGCATCGAGTCTCATCTATCTTTGCCATTCCCCAAGTAGCTCAAGCCTTGAGATAACAGATGTAATGACATGCCTGAGTTACGGGAACGTTTTCATAACTGGACAATTGTTTTATTAAAGAATGGCAACTGCGATCTCTCTGATAAGGCCCACAGTTTTCTTCTTCAGGAAGTAAATTGGAAGAAATGGGATTGTCTCAATGGCTCTCAGTATTATGCAACTGATTGATAGATGCTTGGTTGAAAGCAATACTGCTGGGAAACCTGTACTGCTGCTTATTATTGAATGCAACACATTCCGTGTCTGACTGATGTGACTTGTGTAGAAGTCACACCTCCAGGGACTGGGGTTTAGTAGTGAGGCTGGCTTGGCATGATGGCACAGTGTCATTAAATATCACTTAGTTGAAACTGAGTGGACATCATCCAGCTTGGATCAACTGTCAGTCTATTGGTGTCAAGAAATCAAGATCTTTACTGTCATTTTTTTCGTACCTGATGGTCATCAGTTGTGCCTTAGTCAAGACGGAAAAAACAAAATGAGTGTACGAATTTGAAACAACCATTTCATTGTTGTATCATCCAGCAGTCGTTGTATAAAGTGATGTTTGTTTTTCTGTTAGTACCACACACAAAAAGCCCTAGGAGAACGCCAGGTACAGATTTTATATCTAATTCGGACATTGTCCACGCAGACCATTTAATTACACGGATTTAAAGGGTACATGACTCACCACAGGCAAGGCAAAAGACACTTGGCTTCTCGTCTCTGGAAACTCAAACTGGCAATGTCAAAGCCTTCTTTTCTGGCCACCTTTAGAGCCCGTTTTCGCTCTCCCATGAGTTGTATGTAAAAACGGGCATGGGGCAAAGAATGACGTCACTCCAATGTACCCTTTATGTCCTGTGGTTTTTGTAGTTCTTGTCCTTGTGTAACTGTGCCCACAGTTAAACTGTGCCCCATTGTACCCGTTTACTAAACTCCCACTAGTCTAGTCTCTTTAGTGTCTAATTAACTGGGATCCAGTAGTGGATGTAACATTATTGCGCAATGTTGTTTTTTTTACACCATTTTTAATCCAAGTACATATCCATATGCTCTTTCCTTAAATTAGTGACATTGCTATATTAAGCCGCCGCCCCTTTTTTATGATTCAGTCATTTCACTCATAACAATGATGTTTGTTGGAATATGTGAAGAAGTAATGCAAGTCATAAATGAACAAGAGCTCTCAGCTATGGTAAGCCGCAGCTCTTCATAGACACTTGCTGATTCTTCATAGACATAAGTGGCAGATTTGTTCTAGTCTTTTGGATTCTACCTTTGTTCATGTTCGTATGTTATTCCTTAGTTTTGGATATATAACCCATTCTAACCTCTCTACGGTCTTTTACAATAAGGATAAAGGTCATATGCTGGCACCCCTTGGTATTACTGACCGCCAAAGTGCATTTTTACGAGGGTCCTTATAAGGGAGTCCACCTAACGTTTCTCTGACCCTTAGGGTGGCGCCCCAGCTTCAAGTTCTACAACATGTGGGTGTCCCTGGCTGGCGCTGTGCTGTGCTGCGTGGTCATGTTCGTCATCAATTGGTGGGCAGCCCTGATGACCAACGTTATTGTCATGGGCCTCTACATCTACGTGAGCTACAAGAAGCCCGGTGAGTGACTCAATTTAGGCCAAGTCGGCCATCTTGGAGTGCCTCAACATCGACTAGTGTTATTTTGCCAAGATAGGTGCTCATTGAGCAACTTGGCTAACATGGCTTACAGTTATCTTACTTTACAAATATCATCACCATATTATTTCATGAATTAGTCTACCCTTTAATTGAAAAAATATAGCAATGTCCCCAAAAGAGGTCAATCGCTGTGAATTACGCCTGACCACTTAGTGTAAATACTTTCCTAGTCTTTTGATTCCACTGAAATATAAACCTTTATGACTAAGCCACATTAGCACAATGCACTGAAAGTCCCCTGATGCCCAAAGATGCTTTGAACACTCCCGAGTGACGCAGTGGTCTAATGCACTGCATCTCAGTGCTAGAGACGTCACTACAGACCCTGGTTCCCATGATCGCGAGTCCCATAGGGCGGCGCACAATTGGCTCAGCGTCGCCCGGGTAGGGGGAGGATTTGGCCAGGGTAGGCCTTCATTGTAAATAAGAATTTGTTCTTAACTGACTTGCCTAGTTAAATAACATAAATGCTTTGAACACAATGTGAATCAGGCCCCACTATTGATATTTCAAGCTTTTTTGTATTGCTGATGCATACATGTATTTTGGTGAAGTGGTAAGCATTGGCATTACAATTATGTTTTTGTTGTGCACCCTCTGCTGCAGTGCAGCCCAGGCCAACATGGTTGAAATGTATTTTTAGCTAAACGCAGGGTTGTGGAAACTGGCAGTATGACTACAGCCGAAATGAACCAGCTATTCACAATGTGATGCTGTATTAAGGTTACATTTGAATCAGAGGGCTTGCCGCTTACAAGGAAGGCAGAATGTGGGTTGTCAAAAATGAATGTGGGTTGTCAATGGCTCTCGGCTCTATTTGCAGGGTAGAACATATGTTTCCACAAAAAATATTCTGTCAACTTCGTCATTCAGTCTGTTAATTAGCATACGGATTTATAAATTCTTATTTTTACCTTGTACATGAATAGACTTCCCCTCCGATGTTTCTATGGTGATTTGCCAAAGGGCTGGCTCATTCTCCTGTTAACTTTTCTTAAGCTGCCCACCCACGCAAGGCAGCGTGACTTTAAATGGGGGGCTTTTAAATGTCGAGTGCTGGGAGGGTGAGGCGGGTGAGGGTGCGGATACATGCAGTTACATGTGCTCGACTGTATTAGTGCTCAGGCTCTCTGGCCTGGCTGTGCTGATTCTATTCTGGAGCAAGCTGGGAACTGGACTGTTGAGGCCCCCACAGAGGTAAGATGGTCGATTGGAAGTCCCCATATGGAACCGCTGGCTCTGGGTAAACAAACCTGACCTGCGCTGGAAACCCCAGGGGGAGCACCAGACACCGATATAGACATTCACAGAGGCACACTTGTATGAACAACACACACATACACAACTAGCTTCACACACTCCGTTTGACATGCAGCTATATACACAGACATGCTCTCCCTCACAGACGTACACACATTCTCACACACGCAGAGTCACAGCTTCACACACAGCTCTACACACTCATGCACAGCATCCCTACTGATGCCCACACTGCATGGGACTTGTTCCAATGTCCTGACTGGCTTAATGGTCACCCATACAGGGTCCTGACTCCAGAATGTGACGATTTTTGTCCTCTCTTCCAGATGTGAACTGGGGCTCCTCGACCCAGGCTCTGACATACCACCAGGCCCTGACCCACAGTCTGCACCTCAGCAGTGTTGAGGACCACATCAAGAACTTCAGGTACAGTGTAGAACACACTTTAACACACACACACACACACACACACACACACACACACACACACACACTACTTAGACCAACGGAATGGGATGGTCTTTGAAATGCAGTGGCCCGTAGAAAGGCTATGTTCTTAACACTCACTAAACCACCTTAGTTAAACCACCAGCGTCCTTCCTGGCGTTAGTTTCATTATGCTACTTTTTAAATATTTACTGGGTAAAATGTTCAGCGTTCACGTCATAAAGGCTGTTGCCCTGTTACTTCTAACAGTATCTGATAGGCAAATTAGATGAACAACTCCTCCACTTAATTACCCTTCCATGTTGCTAGGCAAGTTGTCACTAACACATGCCCACTGAGGTGTGCAGATCCGGTAAGGCTGCAGCAGGCTGACTGCATCCGGGTGGCAGGGGAGGATATTGCCGTTTGTCCAGTCAGGCTACAGCAGGCCCATCTCTCCGTCTCGGCATGACACATCCCCTTGGAGAGAGGGTTGTGTAACTGCACACCTGGGACAACAGTGGCAGATACTTGGCATCCTTCACACTGCCTTGGCTCAGAGGACAAAAGTGTGAGACTAAATGGTCTATTCTCGAAAAGCTCAAACGGTGGAGAGCATGGGAGTTGGGGTATAGAACCGTGTTTCTCGAAGACGTGGGCACTGCCACAACCACACAAACAAGGGGGCAGACATATTCTAGTACTAGTGTTCTGGTGATACAATATCAAGTTGATGCTTAGCTTGATTTAAATCAAGCGTACACTCTCGTTCAGGATCTTGTTCAGAAACACTGATATAGGGAAAAGCGTTCCATCAGGTCACCCTCCGAACTCGTCCGAGCCACAAAACGACAATCTCATGCTCTATTGTTCACCCGCTCACACACGGGACTGTAAGAGTTGCTGTGGACACTTTTCAGAATGTGCAATTCGTCCTGGAAGTGTTCCCATGGCAATAAACCGGCGGGTGAGGGATTATGGAGCATCTGATATTGTCTTCGGAATTCAAACGTGTTACTCCTGGACTTCTCGTTTCCCCCCCTCCTGGCTCTCTTAATCCCATGTGCTTAACATAGCTTTGATTTGATGTGCGTTACTCCGGGAGCTCTCCATCCAAGTCTGTTCCTGTTCCTCACTGAGGAGATGATTCAAACGTCTTCTCTCAAGGTCATTGGAAGACATTGAGTGAGATGAAGCACTGAGGAGTACTGTGTGCATGTGACCTGGTGAAAAAGTCAAAAGGGTGAGGCAAGCGGTGGCCATTGGTTAACCCTCCTGGAGAGGTAGTGGGTGCATGTTTTTGTTTCAGCTCTGCGCTAAACTGACCGAAATCTACTAAATCAGCTGCTCATTAGAACTTTGATTAATAGAATCAGGTGGGTTGCAGCAGGTCTGTAGAAAACACCTGCTCATCAAGTATATCTCCATGAGGAGGGTTGGCCATCCTTGGGTTAGATATTGGCGTCCCTAGTATGTGTACCATTTACTGTTAGCATGGATACTAGCTAAATGCTGTTTTTGTATTGACTATGTTTTACCACAGACCCCAGTGCTTGGTGATGACGGGATACCCCAACTCCCGTCCGGCTCTGCTCCACCTGGTCCACGCCTTCACCA
Source organism: Salvelinus alpinus (assembly GCF_045679555.1). Taxonomy (NCBI): domain Eukaryota; kingdom Metazoa; phylum Chordata; class Actinopteri; order Salmoniformes; family Salmonidae; genus Salvelinus; species Salvelinus alpinus. The sequence goes on from NC_092109.1 coordinate 3,854,894, forward strand.
AGAACGTGGGCCTGATGATCTGCGGCCATGTGCGCACGGTGAGTCACCAGAGACTTCGCCTACCTGGAGACCATTTTGGCTCCATCACATAACTGTTCCATAGCACACAACAGGGCCATTTTGGCTCCATTTCACAATGTTTCACTCTTATTTTATAGCATACCCTAACCTTAGATTACTAATCTCAATGCAATGTCATAATTACTTCTAGTTAACTACCGGTGACTAAGTGCTCTATTAACTCCCATTAGAACCAATTTGCGGGGAAACAGAACACAGTGGCTGCCCTATTGTTTTGGACCTTGTTTGTTGCGTTGCTCATATTTATCCCGTTTACTTTCTAATCCACATTTCATGTTGATTGAGTCGTTGCTCCCAATTAGCGATTTTCTTCTCCTTTTTTGTCATGACTTTTAGCGACTTTTTAAAATAAATCCCTCATTTGTGCGTTACCTGGGGGCAATAAAATAACCGCTCCATTAAAGTGGTGTGGGACTGGGGAAATGTAATCGTCCCCGCGCTGTGCCCACAACGCTCTCTCTTTCTCTCTCATAAACACACACACTCTCACTTTCTCTATTCTTCCATTAACACTGTCAAAAAAGAGTGAGTGCTCCAACACCAGCCAATGGTAAAAACATTCCCTCTTAATGGCGGTACATTTTTCTGGCTAAGGGCTGCTTTTTACGCTAAAGCACCTCTCTTCAGAAATAAGGAAGAGACTCCATGTGTGGACCTTTTAAGGAGTGGCTGTTTTGAATTGGGGCTTCTTCCAGGAAAACTTAAGATCCTTTGACGGTAATTGGTACGGTAAATATATCCACCACCTGTGATTTTTGACTGTGCAAGGTGGAACTACATCTATGTTTGTTAATGAGTTGCTAAATGCTACACTTAGCCTTTAGCGGGACTGTTCTTATCTATGTGTGTTGTGTCCACAGGGCTCCAGAAGGCCCAACTTCAAAGAGCTGTCCAACGACCAGACGCGTTACCAGCGCTGGCTGCTGAAAAACGAGACCAAGGCTTTCTACACCCCTGTGTTTGCCGACGACATGAGACAGGGCACCCAGTATCTGTTACAGGTGAGAACAGACCAACGCTGCAATTGGTGGAAGCGGCTGTAGTTTATAAGTACAACATTTTTGTTCTATATAAACTCAGCAGAAAAATAAACATTCCTTTTTCAGGACCCTGTCTTTCAAAGATAATTCGTAAAAATCCGAATAACTTCACAGATCTTCATTGTAAAGGGTTTAAACACTGTTTCCCATGCTTGTTCAATGAACCAGAAACAATTAATGAACATGCACCTGTGGAACGGTCGTTAAGAAACTAACAGCTTACAGACGGTAGGCAATTAAGGTCACAACTATGAAAACTTAGGACACTAAAGAGGCCTACCTACTGACTCAGAAAATAACCCAAAAGAAAAATGCCCAGAGTCCCTGCTCATCTGCATGAACGTGCCTTAGGCATGCTGCAAGGAGGCATGAGGACTGCAGATGTAGCCAGGGCAATAAATTGCAATGTCCTTACTGTGAGAAGCCTATGACAGGGAGACAGGACGGACAGCTGATCATCCTCGCAGTGGCAGACCATGTGTAACAACACCTGCACAGGATCGGTACATCCGAACATCACACCTGCGGGACAGGTACAGGATGGCAACAACAACTGCCCGAGTTGCACCAGGAACGAACAATCCCTCCATCAGTGCTAAGACTGGCCGCAATAGGCTGAGAGAGGCTGGACTGAGGGCTTGTAAGCCTGTTGTAAGGCAGGTCCTCACCAGACATCATCGGCAACAACGTCGCCTATGGGCACAAACCCACCATCGCTGGACCAGACAGGACTGGCAAAAAGTGTTCTTCACTGATGAGTCACAGTTTTGTCTCACCAGGCGTGATGGTTGGATTCACGTTTATCGTAAAAGGAATGAGCGTTACTCTGGAGCGGGATCGATTTGGAGGTGGATGGTCCGTCATGGTCTGGGGCGGTGTTTCACAGCACCATCGGACTGAGCTTGTTGTCATTGCAGGCAATCTCAATGCAGTGCGTTACAGGGAAGACATCATCCTCCCTCATGTGGTACCCTTCCTACAGGCTCATCCTGACATGACCCTCCAGCATGACAATGCCACCAGCCACACTGCTCGTTCTGTGCATGCTTTCCTGCAAGACAGGAATGTCAGTGTTCTGCCATGGCCAGCGAAGAGCCCAGATCCCAATCCCCTTGAGCACATCTGGTACCTGTTGGATCGGAGGGTGAGGACTAGGGCCATTCCCCCCAGAAATGTCCGGGAACTTGCAGGTGCCTTGGTGGAAGAGTGGGTTAACATCTCACAGCAAGAACTGGCACATCTGGTGCAGTCCATGAAGAGGAGATGCACTGCAGTACTTAATGCAGCTGGTGGCCACACCAGATACTGACTGTTACTTTTGATTTTGACCCCCCCCTTTGTTCAGGGATACATTATTCCATTTCTGTTAGTCACATGTCTGTGGAACTTGTTCGGTTTATGTCTCAGTTGTTGAATCTTGTTATGTTCATACAAATATTTACACATGTTAAGTTTGCTGAAAATTAACGCAGTTGACAGTGAGAGAACGTTTCTTTATTTTTTCTGAGTTCATATTTGAATTCTATTCTGGTTTCCCTAGAAACACATTTTGGATTCATGCTTAATTTGAATTTTTTTTCCTGAAGTTCAAGCACATTCAGACATGGGCACCCAGTATCTGTTACAGGTGAGAACAGACAAACGCTGCAACTGGTGGAAGCGGTGGGATCTGCTGTAGTTTTTTTAATAAGTACGACATTTTTGTTCTATATATATATATATATATATATATTTGAATTCTACTCTGGTTGACGTAGAAACACAAGCCTTTGGATTTATGCTACATTTGAAGATATTTTTTCTGCAAGTTCAAGCACATTGAGTCAAAGTGCATGATAATATATTGAAACCCATTGTGGTGTGGAGTTGAGTTCAATTCCAGTTCAACTCTATGGAATGGTCAAATGACATGGAAAACTAGAATAGAAAATGATCCATGGATCAAGATTGATTTAACCCCAATGCAGGTGGTATACTTTAATGTTATGATTGCCGGCCAAACAGACTTGTTCATGCTTGAAAGCGATTGCCTAAGCTGATCTTTTGGGAGGTGCAGCACCCTGTCAAATTGATCTACAGATAGGGATTCATTTAGTAGCGGCTTTAGGTTGGTCCGATCCTGTTCTCCCCCTCTGTTTTACCCAAGGCTGCCGGACTGGGTCGCCTGAGGCCCAACACTCTGGTGATTGGCTACAAGAGTGACTGGAGGGACGGAGACATGATGAACGTGGAGACCTACATCCACATGATTCAGTGAGTAAACGGGGGCTTTGCAAGCCACCTCATCAAAAGGCCGTCCACAAAGACGCCCGATTTCGAACAGTCATTGTTTTAAAGCACCTGAACATGAGATGGGTTGTGAAGATAACAAGCGTTGTCACACAACTAAAGTACTCTATATGGAGTACTACACACACATATACACACACACTAGTTTGGACTTCTGTCAACTTTTATTCAGTCACAAATCAAATGTTAAGCAACAGATGTAGACTAACAAGTACTTGGGGGTATGGCTAGATGGTACACTGTCCTTCTCTCAGCACATATCTAAGCTTAAACTTAATTTAAGCTTAAGTTTAATCTGGGCTTGGTTTCCTCTATCGTAATCGCTCCTCTTTCACCCCAGCTGCCAAACTAATCCTGATTCAGATGGCCATCCTTCCCATGCTAGATTACGGAGACGTAATTTATAGATCGGCAGGTAAGGGTGCTCTCGAGCGGCTAGATGTTCTTTAACATTCGGCCATCAGATTTGCCACCAATGCTCCTTATAGGACACATCACTGCACTCTATACTCCTCTGTAAACTGGTCATCTCTGGTTAAAACTTATTTATAAAACCCTCTTAGGCCTCACGCCCCCCTATCTGAGATATCTACTGCAGCCTTCATCCTCCACATACAACACCCGTTCTGCTAGTCACATTCTGTTAACTTTTACTGCCTCAGAAACCCGGATCCGGGAGCACCCCCCACCCCCCACACACTGATTAGCATAGATAGCATAGCTTCAGAAGTAGATAGTAGCATCTAAATATCATTAAATCACAAGTCCAAGACACCAGATGAAAGATACAGATCTTGTGAATAAAGCCACCATTTCAGATTTTTAAAATGTTTTACAGGGAAGACAAAATATGTAAATCTATTAGCTAAACACGTTAGCAAAATACACCACTATTCTAACTCCATCAGTTTCTTACTCCTTCAGGTGCTATCACCAATTCGGCTCAACTAAGATATTGATAGCCAATAACTACTAGGAAATCAAGCCTCAATATGTCTGACGTCATCTATCAGAGTGATCTAGTTTAATTAAAAGCTAATCATATACTTGACTAAAAAATACAGGGTTGACAGGAATCGAAAGACAAATTAGTTCTTAATGCAACCGCTGATTTACATTTTTAAAATTATCCTTACTTTTCAATACAGGGTTGGCCAAGTGAAGCTATACCAAACAAAATGGCGATGTATGCGTTTAAAATATTTCGACAGAAACACGGTTTATCATATTAAATATTGCTTACTTTGAGCTGATCTTCCATCATATTCTTGGGCAATGTATCCTTTCTATGTTATAAACGTCTTTTGGTCGATAGATGTCCTCTGTCCTTCGAAATGTCCATCACCAACGACCGACACCCTAAAGCGTGTCCAAACTTTCAGAGTGCACAACAAAGAAATTCCTCAAAATCGCACTAAACGGATATAAATTGCTATAAAACGGTTCAAATTAACTACATTATGATGTTTTTAACAACTATAACGACTGAAAACATGACCGGAGAAATACTGCTGGTTAGAAAACGATTTGGAACGAGGCAGGTCCGATGGCCTTCACGCTTGAGGCGCACGTTGAGAAAGAGGGGTCTCTGTACATTTTTGTCATTTATAATGGCTGTGAACGTCCCATAGACTTCATTGAAAACGTGATGACGTACAGACACCCAGAGGAAGACGTAGGTAGTGTCGGTTTCTTCATAGCATTCACTGTGGCCTTATAAACAGACCCCAGATCAGAGGTAAAAATTTCTGAAATCTGAACCCTGTCATGAAAAGTGCTGTAGAAATTGTTCTGTACCACTCAGAGACAAAATTTCAACTCCTATAGAAACTATAGACTGTTTTCTATCCAATAATAACAATAATATGCATATTGTACGATCAAGAATTGAGTACGAGGCAGTTTAATTTGGAAATGTAAAAAAAAAAATAATGCTAACAGCTCCCCCTATTGACAAAAGGTTAAAGGTCGACCTGCAGAGTTTTCTCAATCATGGACTCTCTTACGGACTCTCTTACAGACTGTTGTGGCTGCTTTATCTGTTGTATTGTTGTCTCGACCCCCTTGACTTTTGTACTGTTGTCTGTGCTCAATAATGTTTGTACCATGTTTTGTGCTGCTACCATGTTGTTGTTATGTTGTGTTGCTACCATGCTGTGTTATGTGTTGCTGCCATGCTATGTTGTCTTAGGACTCTTTATGTAGTGTTGTGTTGTCTCTCTTGTCGTGATGTTTATTTTGTACTATATTTGTATTTAATTTATTTTTAATCTCAGCCCTGCAGGAGGCCATTTGAATTTTGGTAGGCCGTCATTGTAAATAGGAATTCGTTTTTAACTGACTTGCCTAGTTAAAAAAAAATTAAGAACAGTGAAATGCTTACTTACTTACCTTCTCAACAATGCAGAGAGAAAGAAAATAGAGAAACAATAGAAAATTAAAACATGTTATACACAATGAGTAAAGATAACTTGGTTATGAGATTATGCACCAATTGATTTAGGCTGAATCAGTACCTGGCGTAAAGTGTGGGGATCATTGTATTAGATTGGAAGGTTAGAGATGGTTCAGCCCCAGCATATTAAAACCTACGCTAATACTCTAAGCAATGTGCTCTTTAGTTTTCATTTTATGCGCGCTTCTACTATACACTTACATCAATGCAGTTGTATAGAATGGGCGAAGTCATGCTTTCACGTGGTCTGTGAAGATCCCATCTCTACCAGTCAGGCATTTCACTTTGTCCTTCGAAACTTGGCCTCTTTCATTGCGGCTTGAGTTCTTAGCTTGTTTGTTTGCGTTCGCCTTGTTAAAGTGCGTACGCGTGTTTAGTCTGAGTGGAAAACTGCACGTTTCATGTAGTTTGTTGTACACATACACACAGGCCCTGCTCAGTGTCAAGCTGCTTCCTGTATAATGCAAACAGAGTGCGTTTGTTTGTTTGTGCCTTTCAGCGATGCCTTTGACTTCCAGTACGGTTCCGTGGTCCTCAGACTGAAGGAGGGACTGGACGTATCCCACATCTCAGAACAAGGTGTGTGTACAAACAACACACACTGAAACACTTTCGTACCAAATTACATGATATACTTACCCACACACACACACTCTCTTGCCAAACGACTAATCTTAACAGCTTGTCTCATTTGTTTCCTCCTAAAACTTTATTCAGTTATTGAGAAAATGAATTCAGCACTAGTATTTTGCCGCGTCCTGTTAACTTGTTCAGCGCAACGATTGTGTCTGGGCCAATTTGCAACTACACAGGGAATCGAGAGCATCCAATTGAGGTGTGGTTGTTAAACTAAAGTTGGAGAGAGGTGAATAAAAGGGATTTTTCAGTAGATTAACCTTCAAAAGACAGTCCAGATGCAGATTATTGAAGTTAGGCTCTTTGATTTGTTCTCACGCAGTCACTCCCTGTTAACCTTCTTATTCCTCTTCACTTAAAGGTTCACATTTTCTGAGGAAGATCATTTCTTGGTTGAAGAGTAGACGTGTTACTCACGTACCATTCGTTCACCAATAACTCTTAGTCAATGCATGTTGATAATAACAGCATTAAAATAAAACTCAAGTCTAAATTCATCTTCCCTTAGTCCAGTCAGTTGACCTGGCTTGTACCATGGCCAAATTCACCTAAATTGGCCCAAATGGCTCAGCCACCATTTCAGAACACACTGTTTGCCTTTTACCCACCAAATAACCCCATCATCAAGATTATTTCCTACATTTTAAGAGTTACCTTCCACATCTGTGTTTAGTGGACACAAAAATGACTCTTGTTTAAGTTTTTTTCCACTGACAAAGCCCATGCTATTTTCCAGGTAATTGGTTTTTGACGTTTACATGATGTTCTTTTTGCTCTAGGCTAATAGTTTAGCTTCACTGGTCATCTGTTAACAAACATTAACAGATGTCCAGTAAACATGGTTAATGGTTTAGCTTTGTCGTTTCACAGATGACCTGCTGTCGTCGCAGGAGAAGACGTCAGGGATGAAGGATGTGGTGGTGTCCATCAACATGAAGGACTCTGACGGAGACTCGTCCAAGCCTTTTTCCAAGGCCACCAGTGTTCAGAACAGCCCAGCCATCCAGAAAGGTCAGGTGTCATTCTAAAGTAACCCACATATAAACAGTGAGTGCCTTTTTACACTAGTGGTTGTGCGCACATACCTGATTCGGCTAATCGAGGTCCCGATTGCTGTGCAGGACGGGAACACTCTTCAGCTCTGAAGGAGCAGGAAGGTTGGTCACCTAATTTTTTACAACTTCACATTGAGATATGGAAAATTAGACATTTGTGAAATCACAATGTGAACGTGCTGTTTTGGCTCTTGAGGAAGGGGTTTCGGATGTAAGAATTCTGAAAGCAGTTTACCGCCACACGCTGATCCCCCTCTAGATCTCTCAAAGGCCTCCCTTATGCTTCTCCAGCCAGTAACTAGGCTACACTGAGTGGCGGGCCTGTAAACCGCACTACTCAGAGAGGAAGTGGCCTCTGACCCTGTGACCCCCAGCCTTCCCACTGGGCCCAGTCTGTTAGTCTCCACAGCACACAGATGGCTTTACTACAGTGTGTGTCCTTGTTTGTTTACACACACACACTTGTGCATGTACACACACATACACGAAAACATCTCATGCATGTACAGTTGTGGCCAAAAGTTTTGAGAATGACACAAATATTAATTTTCACAAAGTCTGCTGTCTCAGTTTGTATGATGGCAATTTGCATATACTCCAGAATGTTATGAAGAGTGATCAGATGAATTGCAATTGCAAAGTCCCTCTTTGCCATGCAAATGAACTGAATCCACAAAAAACATTTCCACTGCATTTCAGCCCTGTCACAAAAGGACCAGCTGACATCATGTCAGTGATTCTCTCGTTAACACAGGTGTGAGTGTTGACGAGGACAAGGCTGGAGATCACTCTGTCATGCTGATTGAGGTCGAATAACAGACTGGAAGATTCAAAAGGAGGGTGGTGCTTGGAATCATTGTTCTTCCTCTGTCAACCATGGTTACCTGCAAGGAAACACATGCCGTCATCATTGCTTTGCACAACAAGGGCTTCGCAGGCAAGGATAATGCTGCCAGTAAGATTGCACCTAAATCAACCATTTATCGGATCATCAAGAAATTCAAGGAGAGCAGTTCAAGTGTTGTGAAGAAGGCTTCAGGGCGCCCAAGAAAGTCCAGCAAGCGCCAGGACCGTCTCCTAAAGTTGATTCAGCTGCGGGATCGGGGCACCACCAGTACAGAGCTTGCTCAGGAATGGCAGCAGGCAGGTGTGAGTGCATCTGCACGCACAGTGAGGCGAAGACTTTTGGAGGATGGCCTGGTGTCAAGAAGGGCAGCAAAGATGCCACTTCTCTCCAGGAAAAACATCAGGGACAGACTGGTATTCTGCAAAAGGTACAGGGATTGGACTGCTGAGGACTGGGGTAAAGTCATTTTCTCTGATGAATCCCCTTTCCTATTGTTCGGGGCATCCAGAAAAAAGCTTGTCCTCAGAAGACAAGGTGAGCGCTAGCATCAGTCCTGTGTCATGCCAACAGTAAAGCATCCTGAGACCATTCATGTGTGGGGTTGCTTCTCAGCCAAGGGAGTGGGCTCACTCACAATTTTGCCTAAGAACACAGCCATGAATAAAGAATGGTACCTACACATCCTCTGAGTGCAACTTCTCCCAACCATCCAGGAACAGTTTGGTGACGAACAATGCCTTTTCCAGCATGATGCCATAAGGCAAAAGTGATAACTAAGTGGCTCGGGGAACAAAACATCAATATTTTGGGTCCATGACCAGGAAACTCCCCAGATCTTAATCCCATTGAGAACTTGTGGTCAATCCTCAAGAGGCAGGTGGACAAACAAACAAAAAAAAATCTGACACTCCAAGCATTGATTATGCAAGAATGGGCTGCCATCATTCAGGATGTGGCCCAGAAGTTAATTGACAGCATGCCAGGGCGGATTGCAGAGGTCTTGAAAAAGAAGGGTCAACACTGCAAATATTGACTCTTTGCATCTACTTCATGTAATTGTCAATAAAAGCCTTGTAATTATACTTCAGTATTTCATAGTAACATCTGAGAAAAATATCTAAAGACACTGAAGCATCAAACTTTGTGAAAATTAATATTGGTGTCATACTCAACTTTTGGCCACGACTGTATACACGTGCTCACACACAGATGGCTTCAACATTGTGTCTGTCTGCTGCCTCCTTAAACTGTGGACAAATAAACAGGGGAACTGTTCCCACATGTCTTACGGACAGGCTGGGAACTTCAGTTGATTCCCGACACGGAATTCTATTTATGCCACACACGTCACGTTTAATTGTTTCCTCCCGTAGGGAGTCCCATGTCGGTAGGCCTGGGCGATATGGCCTAAAAATAATATAGATTTTTTTCCAGACCTATGGACGAATAACATAATTGTATTTATTTAACTAGTCAAGTCAGTTAAGAACAAATTCTTAGTTACAATGACGGCCTACCCCGGCCAAACCCGGATGATGCTGGGCCAATTGTGGGCCGCCGGATGTGATACAGCCTGGATTCGAACCAGGGACTGTAGTAGCGCCTCTTGCACTGAGATGCAGTGCCTTAGACCAAATAAGAATTTGTTCTTAACTAACTTGCCTAGTTAAATAAATAAAACAGCCTTATTCTAAAAATGATTCAACAGTTTTTTCCCCCTCAATCTACACACAATAACCCATAATGACAAGTAAAAACAGGTTTTTAGAAAATGTTGCTAATTTATAGAACAAAATATTAATCTGAAATATCACATTTACATAAGTATTCAGACCCATTACTCAGTACTTTGAAGCACCTTTGGCAGCGATTACAACCTCGAGTCTTCTTGGGTTTGACGCTACAAGCTTGGCACACCTGTATTTGGGGAGTTTCTTCCATTCTTCTCTGCAGATGCTCTCAAGCTCTGTCAGATTTTAATGGAGAGCGTTGCTGCGCAGTGATTTTTTCCCCCAGGTCTATCTAGACATGGGCAAAAAGTTTGATCGGGTTGAAGTCCGGGCTCTGGCTGGGCCACTCAAGGATATTCAGAGACTTGTCCCGAAGACACTCCTGCGATGTCTTGGCTGTGTACTTAGGGTCATTGTCCTGTTGGAAGATGAACCTTCGCCCCAGTCTGAGGTCCTGAGCGCTCTGAAGCAGGTTTTCATCAAGGATCTCTCAGTATTTTGCTCCGTTCATCTCGATCCTGACTAGTCTCCCAGTCCCTGCTGCTGAAAAAAATCCCCACAGCATGATGCTGCCACCCATGCTTCACAGTAGGGATGGTGCCAGGTTTCCTCCAGACGTGACGCTTGGCATTCAGGCCAAAGAGTTCAATCTTGGTTTCATCAGACCAGAGAATCTTGTTTCTCATGGTCAGAGTCCTTTGGGTGCCTTTTGGCAAACTCCAAGCGGGCTGTCATGTGCCTTTTTAATGAAGAGTGGCTTCTGTCTGGCCACTCTACCATAAAGGCCTGATTTGGTAGAGTGTTGCAGAGATGGTCATCCTTCTGGAAGGTTCTCCCATCTCCACAGAGGAACTCTAGAGCTCTGTCAGAGTTACCATCGGGTTCTTGGTCACCTCCCCGATTGTTCAGTTTGGCTGAGCGGCTAGGAAGAATCTTGGTGTTTCCTATCGTCTTCTATTTAAGAATGATGGAGGCCACTGTGTTCTTGGGGACCTTCAATCCTGTAGAAATGTTTTGGTACCCTTCCCCAGATCGGTGCCGCGACACAGTCCTGTCTCAGAGCTCTATGGACAATAGTTTTTGCTCTGACATGCACTGTCAACTGTGGGACCTTATATAGACAGGTGTGTGCCTTTCCAAATCATGTCCAATCAATTGAATTTACTACAGGTGGATTCCAATGAAGTTGTAGAAACATCAAGGATGATCAATGGAAACAGGATGCACCTGAGCTCAACTTCAAGTCTCATAGAAAAGGGTCTGAATACATTATTTTTTAGATACCTATTTTTATTTATTTTTATACCAACATGTCAAACAACCTGTTTTCGCTTTGTCATTATGGGGTATCAAATCAAATTTTATTTGTCACATACACATGGTTAGTAGATGTTAATGCGAGTGTAGCAAAATGCCTGTGCTTCTAGTTCCGACCATGCAGTAATATCTAACCTAACAATTTCACAACAACTACCTTATACACACAAGTGTAAAGGAATGAATAATAATATGTACATAAAAAATATATGAATGAGCGATGGCCGAACGGCATAGGCAAGATGCATTAGATGGTATAGAGTACAGTATATACATATGAGATGAGTAATGTAGGGTAAGTAAACATTATATAAAGTGGCATTGTTTAAAGTGGCTAGTGATACATTTATTACATACATTTTTCCTTATTAAAGTGGCTAGAGACGAGTCAGTATGTTGGCAGCAGCCACTCAATGTTAGTGATGGCTGTTTAACAGTCTGGTGGCCTTGAGATAAAAGCTGTTTTTCAGTCTCTCGGTCCCCGCTTTGATGCACCTGTACTGACCTCGCCTTCTGGATGATAGCGAGGTGAACAGGCAGTGCCTCGGGTGGTTGTTGTTCTTGGCCTTCCTGTGACATCAGGGGGTGTAGGTGTCTCTCGATTGTGCATCTGTAAAGGTTTATGAGTGTTTTTGGTAACAAGCCAAATTTCTTCAGCCTCGTGAGGTTGAAGAGGCGCTGCTGCGCCGCCTTCACCACGCTGCCTGTGTGGGTGGACCATTTCAGTTTGTCCGTGATGTGTACGCAGAGGAACTTTCCACCTTCTCCACTACTGTCCCGTCGATGTGGATAGGGGGCTGCTCCCTCTGCTGTTTCCTGAAGTCCACGATCATCTCCTTTGTTTTGTTGACATTGAGTGTGAGGTTATTTTCCTGACACCACACTCCGAGGGCTCTCACCTCCTCCCTGTAGGCCGTCTCGTCGTTGTTGGTAATCAAGCCTACCACTGTAGTGTCGTCTGCAAACTTGATGATTGAGTTGGAGGCATGCATGGCCACGCAGTCGTGGGTGAACAGGGAGTACAGGAGAGGGCTGAGAACGCACCCTTGTGGGGCCCCAGTGTTGAGGATCAGCGGGGTGGAGATGTTGTTTCCTACCCTCACCACCTGGGGGCAGCCCGTCAGGAAGTCCAGGACCCAGTTGCACAGGGTGGGGTCGAGACCCAGGGTACTATGGTGTTAAATGCTGAGCTGTAGTCGGTGAACAGCATTCTTACATAGGTATTCCTCTTGTCCAGATGGGTTAGGGCAGTGTGATTTGCGATTGCGTCGTCTGTGGACCTATTGGGGCGGTAAGCAAATTGGAGTGGGTCTAGGGTGTCAGGTAGGGTGGAGGTGATATGGTCCTTGACCGGTCTTTCAAAGCATGTCATGATGACGGAAGTGAGTGCTACGGGGCGATAGTCATTTAGCTCAGTTACCTTAGCTTTCATGGGAACAGGAACAATGGTGGCCCTCTTGAAGCATGTTGGAACAACAGACTGGGATAAGGAATGATTGAATATGTCCGTAAACACACCAGCCAGCTGGTTTGCGCATGCTCTGAGGACGCAGCTGGGGATGTCGTCTGGGCCGGCAGCCTTGCAAGGGTTAACACGTTTAAATGTTTTACTCACGTTGGCTGCAGTGAAGGAGAGCCCGCAGGTTTTGGTAGTGGGCCGTGTCAGTAGCACTGTATTGTCCTCAAAGCGAGCAATGAAGTTTTTTAGTTTGACTGGGAGCAAGACATCGTGGTCCGCGACGGGACTGGTTTTCCTTTTGTAGTCCGTGATTGACTGTAGACACTGCCACATACCTCGTGTCTGAGCCCTTGAATTGCGACTCTACTTTGTCTCTATACTGACGCTTAGCTTGTTTGATTGCCTTGTGGAGGGAATAGCTACACTGTTTGTATTCGGTCATGTTTCCGGTCACCTTGCCCTGATTAAAAGCAGTGGTTCGCGCTTTCAGTTTTGCACGAATGCTGCCATCAATCCACGGTTTCTGGTTAGGGAATGTTTTAATAGATGCTGTGGGTACAACATCACCGATGCACTTGCTAATAAACTCACTCACCGAATCAGCGTATTCATCAATGTTATTCTCCGACGCTATGCAGAACATATCACAGTCCCCGTGATCGAAGCAATCTTGAAGTGTGGAATCCGATTGGTCGGACCAGCGTTGAACAGACCTGAGCATGGGCGCTTCCTGTTTTATTTTCTGTCTATAGGCTGGGAGCAACAAAATGGAGTCGTGGTCAGATTTCCGAAAGGAGGGCAGGGTAGGGCTTTATATTCGCCGCGGAAGGTAGAATAACAATGATCCAGGGTTTTGCCAGCCCGGGTCGCGCATTCGATATGCTGATAAAATTTAGGGAGCCTTGATTTCAGATTAGCCTTGTTAAAATCCCCAGCTACAATAAATGCAGCCTCAGGATATGTGGTTTCCAGTTTACAAAGAGTCCAATGAAGTTCTTTCAGGGCCGTCGAGGTGTCTGCTTGGGGGGGGTATACACGAAGAGAATTCTCTTGGTAGATAATGCGGTCGGTATTTGATTGTAAGGAATTCTAGGTCAGGTGAACAAAAGGACTTGAGTTCCTGTATGTTGTTATGATCACACCACGTCTCGTTAATCATAAGGCATACCATACCCTCCCTTCACCCTTCTTCTTACCAGAGAGATGTTTGTTTCTGTCGGCGCGATGCGTGAAGAAGCCAGGTGGCTGTACCGACTGATAACGTATCCCGAGTGAGCCATGTTTCCGTGAAACAAAGAACGTTACTATCTCTGATGTCTCTCTGGAAGGCAACCCTTGCTCGGATTTCGTCTACCTTGTTGTCAAGAGACTGGACATTGGCGAGTAGTATGCTCGGGAGCGGTGCGCGATGTGCCCGTCTACGGAGCCTGACCAAAAGGCCGCTCCGTCTGCCCCTTCTGCGGCGCCGTTGTTTTGGGTCGCCGGCTGGGATCCGATCCATTGTCCTGGGTGGTGGACCAAACAGAGGATCCGCTTCGGGAAAGTCGTATTCCTGGTCGTAATGTTGGTGAGTTGACATTGCTCTTATATCCAAATATGTGGAGATTGCTGAGTTTAAAAAATATATATATCAATTTTAGAATAAGGCTGTAACGTAACAAAATGTGGAAAGAGTCAAGAGTTCTGAATGCTTTCTTAAGGCACCGTATAGTACTTTAAAGTATTTTTACTTAAGTAGTGTTTTGGGGTATCTGTAATTTACTATTTACTTTGACAACTTTTACTTCATTTTCCTAAATATTCCTAAAGAAAGAAAATAAATATTCCTAAAGAAAATAATGTACTTTTTACTCTATACATTTTCCCTGACACCCAAAAGTACTCATTACATTTTGAATGCTTAACAGTACAGGACAATTGTCCAATTCACTCACTTATCAAGAGAACATCCATGGTCATCCCTACTGCCTCTGATCTGACTCATTAAACACAAATGCTTCATTTGTAAATGATGTCTGAGTGTTGGAGTGTGCCCCTGGCTATCAGTAAAAAAATATATATATATAATATAAGGAATTTTTAATGATTTACACTTTTACTTTTGATACTTAAGTACATTTTAACAATTCCATTTACTTTTGATACTTAAGTATATTTAAAACCAAATAGTTTGACTTTTACTCAAGTAGTAATTTAGTGGGTGGCTTTACTTGAGTCATTTTCTATGAAGTTGTCTTTTACTTTTATTCAAGTATGACAATTGAGTACTTTTTCCATCACTGTACTTCACACACATTTTAGATGCTTTTCATTGACTGCCGCAACGCCATAAATCAGCAAGACCTATTGCCACACACGCTGCCCAAGTTGAGGAATCCCTAATGATCCTCTGTGGCTAAGTCATGCTTCCTGGTGAAGTATTTTGAAAAAATCTTAGTCAGTTTCTGTAGAGACAGGAGTAATTACATAATTTTGGGAAATGTATGTCAATTTACTGTCCTATTGGACCCACCGCTATGCCATTTCTCTCCTGCTCTATTGGTTTTCGTATCAACTTTCTTTCGTTGTCCAGAAGCCAAAGGCACAAACCTTGTCATATTAGCAACCCATCCTAGTTGTTGCAACGTCAGATTTTTCCAACAGAGAAGTTTCTAACAGAGATTTGTGTCTGTCACACATGGAACCTTTATCAGGTGATCTGTTTAGAAGGGTCTTTTCCCGCGAATTGCATTTTAGCAAATGTTTAAAAATGACGTTTTATTGGCTACTTATGTACAGAGTTGCATGTTCTGTTAAGATTCATTAACATAATCTAAATGTGATTTCTGTTATTCTGAGCATGGGCGCCCTAATAGGTTATGCACCCAATGCATATGGGTCCGGTCAATTTCTCAAACGGCCGGTAAATTAAATATTCCTGGTCACGTTGTCTGGCACCACATTTTCCTAACAGAAACCCTGGTGTTCACTACATAGTGAACATAGTGGGCCAGGTGACAAAAACAGTCAAATTAAGATTGTCACGTCTGTAGTCGGCTTAGGAGCAAGCAATGCTTAACGCCGGAACCTTTTATTATTTTCTCCGAACTTGTCCAGATTATTTATTTATTTAGTCATTTTCCACATCATTATTCTCCATCTTCTCACACTTGCGAACCTCGACCAGGAAACCTCTCCAAAATACCTTAGAAGTGAGGGATTTAGGTCCAAGGCTTTGTATGTTTTAACCCCTTAAGGTTGATGTCTGCGTCCCCGCATAATTCTAATTAGCATAATAACAAATCCCCATAAAAATCTGTCAGTTTAAAACTAGAGATGTTTTTTTTGCATTGGATGTGACTCAATCCACCGCATCCCCCTATGTTGCACTTACGCATCTGCGGTGACAGAGCTAGAGCGTCAGACTATGAGATATCCCGAAAATCAGTCATCTCACAAAATCCTCTGTAACGTCTAAACGGTTTGGCTTACAAACTATTATGTCTATGGAAAGATGAGTCTCTCACGGACACGGTGGTGTTCTCCGTTTTTCTCTACGCCCCGTCTTGGGACTTGTCTGAAGTCGGTACAGCCGATCTGCCAACTTCTGTCTGTAGCGTCCGAACAGTTTGGGCTACACACTAGTATGATCCCTCTGTGGAAAGGTGAGACTCTCACGAACATGCACGTCGGTTTGTTTTGCTCTAAGACGCCCACTGGCCTCACAAGACTCGTCTGAAGGTCCCCTGGTACCAGTCGAAAAAATGAATGGAAGTATATATGGAGACTGTTTAGTGCCAAAAAATGTGCTAACATGTCAACAACAGCAACCCAAAAAATCTTGGTCTTTCTTACATCTCTCAGATATAGGGGAGACACTAGAGAACCAACTTCTTTGGATTTTTCGGGGACTATCCATGTAGTGAATGAATCTGTTATTCAATGTGTTTGTATGGGCTAATAGCAGTAAGGCCAAAATAAAAAAATTATCCCACATTTTTTTTATACTTCAAGGGGTCTTAAAATTCTAAATCAAACAGCTAAATAAACTTTGGTGTGCCCTTAAAACAATTGCATATTGCTTAGTAGAACCCCATCCCCCGGCTTAGACTCGACTTAGACTATTATGGGTTAAACTGTTAAAGTGGTCGTAAAACAGTGTTTCTCAAATGGTTGAAGTTGCAGCCAATAATATTTGTCTCTGTGAAGACTAAAGAGTGTGCCCTGGCTATAAACACTGGCTTCGCTAACTTGGCGTGTCCCAAGAGCTCATCCACTACTAAGGCAGTGGTGGAGTTTTCCGATGACCCAATTTCTAACCATTGCCTGGATTCAACCTTTCTTTCCCTGAGGGACCCCAAGTGTGTGTGCTTGTGTGTTGCCGCTGATGCCTTTTCCATTGGAGCCCCATTCCATCTCGTTTTGGCGCAGGGATAAATGACACAGCGGTCCACCTGACACCCCGCCCCCAGAACAGACCCCTCATTGTAGCGGTGCTATTGACGCATGTTTCCCATCATGGCGACAGCAGCAAAAAACGTTAACCTCTCCGTTCTCTCTCGCTCTTTTTTTCTTCTTTACCTCCCTCTTTTTTCTTTTTTTTTTTTACATGATCCAGATGACGATGACGAATGCAAAGCCGCAACGAAGCCCCTATTGAAAAAAGGCAGGCAGTCCACCTTATTGAGTTGCCTTACTTTTCCTTTTCTCTCCTTCTATTACTTTCACTCACTTGCACACGTACTCATTCTTTGTCTGTCATGTAACCGTATTGAAATAAAACACGTTTATCTTGTTCTCACTCTCTGTCATGAGCGCTCGAAAAGCTGTTGAACCTGGTTGAGTTTGGTTTTCTTTTTCTCTGTTTCTATTGCTCTCACCCTCATGCAACACATTGTCTCTCACTCTTTGTTACTCTGTCATCTAGTAGTCTTAGCTGCCTGGCTCTGGGAATAACTGTTTGTTCCTCCTTTCCTCTTTCCGCTCCTGACTCAATCCGACTACCTGTAGCTCTAGCGCAGTCTCTGAAGCGCCGTTGCGTGTGTGTGTGTGTGTGTGTGTTTATAGACATCTGCTCTGTGGCAGTGAGAGGATCTTCCTCTTTGTTCTTAGCTGTGTGTGTGTGTGTGTGTGTGTGTGTGTGTGTGTGTGTGTGTGTGTGTGTGTGTGTGTGTGTGTGTGTGTGTGTGTGTGTGTGTGTGTGTGTGTGTGTGTACACATCTGCTCTGTGGCAGTGTGAGAGGGTCTTCCTCTTTGTTCTTAGCTGTGTGTGTGTGTATCTGCTCTGTGGCAGTGTGAGAGGGTCTTCCTCTTTGTTCTTAGCTGTGTGTGTGTGTATCTGCTCTGTGGCAGTGTGAGAGGGTCTTCCTCTTTGTTCTTAGCTGTGTGTGTGTGTATCTGCTCTGTGGCAGTGTGAGAGGGTCTTCCTCTTTGTTCTTAGCTGTGTGTGTGTGTGTGTGTGTGTGTGTGTGTGTATCTGCTCTGTGGCAGTGTGAGAGGGTCTTCCTCTTTGTTCTTAGCTGTGTGTGTGTGTGTGTGTGTGTGTGTGTGTGTGTGTGTGTGTGTGTGTGTGTGTGTGTGTGTGTGTGTATCTGCTCTGTGGCAGTGTGAGAGGGTCTTCCTCTTTGTTCTTAGCTGTGTGTATCTGCTCTGTGGCAGTGTGAGAGGGTCTTCCTCTTTGTTCTTAGCTGTGTGTGTGTGTATCTGCTCTGTGGCAGTGTGAGAGGGTCTTCCTCTTTGTTCTTAGCTGTGTGTGTGTGTGTGTGTGTGTGTGTGTGTGTATCTGCTCTGTGGCAGTGTGAGAGGGTCTTCCTCTTTGTTCTTAGCTGTGTGTGTGTGTGTGTGTGTGTGTGTGTGTGTGTGTGTGTGTGCTGTGTGTGTGTTGTGTGTGTGTGTGTGTGTGTGTGTGTGTGTGTGTGTGTGTGTGTGTGTATCTGCTCTGTGGCAGTGTGAGAGGGTCTTCCTCTTTGTTCTTAGCTGTGTGTGTGTGTATCTGCTCTGTGGCAGTGTGAGAGGGTCTTCCTCTTTGTTCTTAGCTGTGTGTGTGTGTGTGTGTGTGTGTGTGTATCTTCTCTGTGGCCGTGTGAGAGGGTCTTCCTCTTTGTTCTTAGCTGTGTGTGTGTGTGTGTGTGTGTGTGTGTGTGTGTGTGTGTGTGTGTGTGTGTGTGTGTGTGTGTGTGTGTGTGTGTGTGTGTGTGTGTGTGTGTGTGTGTGTGTGTATCTGCTCTGTGGCAGTGTGAGAGGGTCTTCCTCTTTGTTCTTAGCTGTGTGTATCTGCTCTGTGGCAGTGTGAGAGGGTCTTCCTCTTTGTTCTTAGCTGTGTGTGTGTGTATCTGCTCTGTGGCAGTGTGAGAGGGTCTTCCTCTTTGTTCTTAGCTGTGTGTGTGTGTGTGTATCTGCTCTGTGGCAGTGTGAGAGGGTCTTCCTCTTTGTTCTTAGCTGTGTGTGTGTGTGTGTGTGTGTGTGTGTGTGTGTGTGTGTGTGTGTGTGTGTGTGTGTGTGTGTGTGTGTGTGTGTGTGTGTGTATCTGCTCTGTGGCAGTGTGAGAGGGTCTTCCTCTTTGTTCTTAGCTGTGTGTGTATCTGCTCTGTGGCAGTGTGAGAGGGTCTTCCTCTTTGTTCTTAGCTGTGTGTGTGTGTATCTGCTCTGTGGCAGTGTGAGAGGGTCTTCCTCTTTGTTCTTAGCTGTGTGTGTGTGTGTGTGTATCTGCTCTGTGGCAGTGTGAGAGGGTCTTCCTCTTTGTTCTTAGCTGTGTGTATCTGCTCTGTGCAGTGTGAGAGGGTCTTCCTCTTTGTTCTTAGCTGTGTGTGTGTCTGCTCTGTGGCAGTGTGAGAGGGTCTTCCTCTTTGTTCTTAGCTGTGTGTGTGTGTGTATCTGCTCTGTGGCAGTGTGAGAGGGTCTTCCTCTTTGTTCTTAGCTGTGTGTGTGTGTGTGTGTGTGTGTGTGTGTGTGTGTGTGTGTGTGTGTGTGTGTGTGTGTCTGCTCTGTGGCAGTGTGAGAGGGTCTTCCTCTTTGTTCTTAGCTGTGTGTGTATCTGCTCTGTGGCAGTGTGAGAGGGTCTTCCTCTTTGTTCTTAGCTGTGTGTATCTGCTCTGTGGCAGTGTGAGAGGGTCTTCCTCTTTGTTCTTAGCTGTGTGTGTGTGTATCTGCTCTGTGGCAGTGTGAGAGGGTCTTCCTCTTTGTTCTTAGCTGTGTGTGTGTGTGTGCACTCTGATGTTGTTTTTTCTTTCAATCTTTTCTATCCTGAACTTCCTCAGTCTTAAGTGCCTGTTTCTTCTCTCTGCAGAGATGACAGTCTTCAGTACTTTGTCACTGTCTCGATCTGTTCCTTACTAGCAGGCTGCTCTTTGGTTTTGTCTGTTTTTCCTCTCTTCCTCTCATTCTTCTGTCCCTCTCTGCCTGTGTCTCGCTCTCCTGTTGTAATAGTCATGTGCTTTTCAGGTACATCTGTTTGATATCCATTCTGTGAACTTAGCCAAGTCACAGACATACACTCAGACAGACCGAATAGAGAAGGGAATGTTACAATAAAGACACTCACTGACTCCACACAGTTCACATTACACTGAGCCCACTTCACATTACACCCACATTACACTGAGCAAACAGTTCACATTACACTGAGCCAACTTCACATTACACTGAGCCCACTTCACATTACACTGAGCCCACTTCACATTACACTGAGCACACAGTTTACATTACACTGAGCCCACAGTTTACATTACACTGAGCCCACAGTTTACATTACACTGAGCCCACTTCACATTACACTGAGCCCACAGTTTACATTACACTGAGCCCACAGTTTACATTACACTGAGCCCACTTCACATTCTACTGAGCCCACAGTTTACATTACACTGAGCCCACTTCACATTACACTGAGCCCACAGTTTACATTACACTGAGCCCACCATTTACATTACACTGAGCCCACAGTTTACATTACACTGAGGACACAGTTCACATTACACTGAGGACACAGTTCACATTACACTGAGGACACAGTTCACATTACACTGAGGACACAGTTCACATTACACTGACACAGTTCACATTACACTGAGCCCACAGTTTACATTACACTGCGCCCACAGTTTACATTACACTGAGCCCACTTCACATTACACTGAGCACACAGTTTACATTACACTGAGCCCCCAGTTTACATTACACCGAGCCCACAGTTTACATTACACCGAGCCCACAGTTTACATTACACCGAGCCCACAGTTTACATTACACCGAGCCCACAGTTTACATTACACCGAGCCCACAGTTTACATTACACTGAGCCCACAGTTTACATTACACTGAGCCCACAGTTTACATTACACTGAGCCCACTTCACATTACACTGAGCCCACAGTTTACATTACACTGAGCCCACAGTTTACATTACACTGAGCACACAGTTTACATTACACTGAGCACACAGTTTACATTACACTGAGCACACAGTTTACATTACACTGAGCACACAGTTTACATTACACTGAGCCCATAGTTTACATTACACTGAGCCCACAGTTTACATTGCACTGAGCACACAGTTTACATTGCACTGAGCCCACAGTTTACATTGCACTGAGACCACAGTTTACATTACACTGAGCCCACTTCACATTACACTGAGCCCACAGTTTACATTACACTGAGCCCACAGTTTACATTACACTGAGCACACAGTTTACATTACACTGAGCCCACAGTTTACATTACACTGAGCCCACAGTTTACATTACACCCAGCCCACAGTTTACATTACACCCAGCCCACAGTTTACATTACACCCAGCCCACAGTTTACATTACACCCAGCACACAGTTTACATTACACCCAGCACACAGTTTACATTACACCCAGCACACAGTTTACATTACACCCAGCACACAGTTTACATTACACTGAGCCCACTTCACATTACACTGAGCACACAGTTTACATTATACTGAGCCCACAGTTTACATTATACTGAGCCCACAGTTTACATTACACTGAGCCCACAGTTTACATTACACTGAGCCCACAGTTTACATTACACTGAGCCCATTTCACATTACACTGAGCCCACAGTTTACATTACACTGAGCCCACAGTTTACATTACACTGAGCACACAGTTTACATTACACTGAGGACACAGTTCACATTACACTGAGGACACAGTTCACATTACACTGAGCACACAGTTTACATTACACTGAGCCCATAGTTTACATAACACTGAGCCCACAGTTTACATTGCACTGAGCCCACAGTTTACATTACACTGAGCCCACAGTTTACATTGCACTGAGCCCACAGTTTACATTACACTGAGCCCACAGTTTACATTACACTGAGCCCACAGTTTACATTACACTGAGCCCACAGTTTACATTACACTGAGCACACAGTTTACATTACACCCAGCACACAGTTTACATTACACCCAGCACACAGTTTACATTACACCCAGCACACAGTTTACATTATACTGAGCCCACAGTTTACATTACACTGAGCACACAGTTTACATTACACTGAGCCCACAGTTTACATTACACTGAGCCCACCGTTTACATTACACTGAGCACACAGTTTACATTACACTGAGCCCACAGTTTACATTACACTGAGCCCACAGTTTACATTACACTGAGCCCACAGTTTACATTACACTGAGCACACAGTTTACATTACACTGAGCCCACAGTTTACATTACACTGAGCCCACAGTTTACATTACACCCAGCCCACAGTTTACATTACACCCAGCCCACAGTTTACATTACACCCAGCCCACAGTTTACATTACACCCAGCACACAGTTTACATTACACCCAGCACACAGTTTACATTACACCCAGCACACAGTTTACATTACACCCAGCACACAGTTTACATTACACTGAGCCCACTTCACATTACACTGAGCACACAGTTTACATTATACTGAGCCCACAGTTTACATTATACTGAGCCCACAGTTTACATTACACTGAGCCCACAGTTTACATTACACTGAGCCCACAGTTTACATTACACTGAGCCCATTTCACATTACACTGAGCCCACAGTTTACATTACACTGAGCCCACAGTTTACATTACACTGAGCACACAGTTTACATTACACTGAGGACACAGTTCACATTACACTGAGGACACAGTTCACATTACACTGAGCACACAGTTTACATTACACTGAGCCCATAGTTTACATAACACTGAGCCCACAGTTTACATTGCACTGAGCCCACAGTTTACATTACACTGAGCCCACAGTTTACATTGCACTGAGCCCACAGTTTACATTACACTGAGCCCACAGTTTACATTACACTGAGCCCACAGTTTACATTACACTGAGCCCACAGTTTACATTACACTGAGCACACAGTTTACATTACACCCAGCACACAGTTTACATTACACCCAGCACACAGTTTACATTACACCCAGCACACAGTTTACATTATACTGAGCCCACAGTTTACATTACACTGAGCACACAGTTTACATTACACTGAGCCCACAGTTTACATTACACTGAGCCCACCGTTTACATTACACTGAGCACACAGTTTACATTACACTGAGCCCACAGTTTACATTACACTGAGCCCACAGTTTACATTACACTGAGCCCACAGTTTACATTACACTGAGCCCACAGTTTACATTACACTGGGCCCACAGTTTACATTACACTGAGCCCACAGTTTACATTACACTGAGCCCACAGTTTATATTGCACTGAGCCCACAGTTTACATTGCACTGAGCCCACAGTTTACATTGCACTGAGCCCACAGTTTACATTGCACCGAGCCCACAGTTTACATTACACCGAGCACACCGTTTACATTACACTGAGCCCACTTTAGAGATCGTTTCCATTGTACCGTGACTGTTAGATAAAAACCACATAAGATCCCCACTTCCTTGGATTTCTATCACACACCCAAAGTAAGTCACACACAGCCTGGTGCCAGATCCCTTGACCGTATAATTTTATTCATTATGATCTGAAAGACAAAACGGATCCTAGACACTTTATAAATGTGGGCCCAGTCTGAGTCACACAGAGGAATTCCTAGCTAAGTCATCTCCCTCATTGAGGATGCAGCTTCCTGTCCTGTCTTGATCTTAGTGTCTGACATAGCGCTTTTTTGGCCACACAGACAAGAGCCCCCAGAGATTGAACGTGGCCGACCAGAGGCTGCTGGACGCCAGTCAGCTGTTCAAGAGGAAACAGGGAAAGGGCACCGTGGACGTGTGGTGGCTCTTTGACGACGGTGGTGAGTTTGGCCCTCCAGACCACCAAGGGGGTGTTTTCTGGATACTTTGTGCCTATTGGTTGCTGTTACAGAGCAACTTGGTTGTAGTTGGAAGTTTGACAAACACTGTATTGAGGACAGTCAATTCAGGAAGAATTCAGCACTCAGAACTAGAATATCTCTTTGGTTGAGAATATTACTGGTTACGAATATCACCAGTGGGTAACATATGCAACGAGAGTAACATGCCGCTGAGAAATTAGAAAAATATACATTGGACAAGAGACTAACATTGTACCAACATGAGTGGAGTAGGCACAGCAGCCATCAGTAAGAAGAGACTGGTGTTGCCGCATTGCACCAAGCACAGAGTAGTGACTGACTGTGTCTCTGTAATGTGACTGTGCCAGGCCTTACCCTGCTCATCCCCTACTTGCTCACCAACAAGAAGAAGTGGAAGGACTGCAAGATCCGCGTCTTCATCGGAGGCAAGATCAACAGGATCGACCACGACCGCAGAGCGTGAGTGACCTTCTATTCACTACAGATCTGTATTGCTTTCTATGCGCTGTAGATCTATACTGCCAATGAGAATGTATTGAAAGTATACTACATGACCAAGAGTATGTGGACACCTGCTCATCGAACATCTCATTACAAAATTATGGGCATTAATATAGAGCTGGTCCCCCCTTTGCTGCTGTAACAGCCTCCACTCTTCTGGGAAGGCTTTCCACTAGATGCTGGAACATTGGTGCAGGGACTTGCTTCCATTCAGCCGCAAGAGCATTAGTGAAGTTGGGCACTGATGTTGGGCGATTAGGCCTGGCTCGCAGTCGGCTTTCCAATTCATCCCAAAGGTGTTCGATGGAGTTGAGGTCAGAGCTTTGTGCAGGCCAGTCAAGTTCTTCCACACCGATCTTGACAAACCATTTCTGTATGGACCTCGCTTTGTGCACGGGGGCATTGTCATTCTGAAACAGGAAAGGGCCTTCCCCAAACTGTTGCCACAAAGTTGGTAGCACAGAATTGTCTAGAATGTCATTGTATGCTGTAGCGTTAAGATTTCCCTTCACTGGAACTAAGGGGCCTAGCCCGAACCATGAAAAACCGCCCTAGAACATTATTCCTTCTCCACCAAACTTTACAGTTGGCACTATGCATTCGGGCAGGTAGCGTTCTCCTGGCTTCCGCCAAACCCATATTCGTCCATCGGACTGCAAGATGGTAATGTGTGATTCATCACTCCAGAGAAGTGAGTCCAATCGCGGCGCACTTTACACCACTCCAGCCGACACTTGGCATTGCGTGTGGTGATCTTAGGCTTGTTTGCAGCTGCTCGGCCATGGAAACCCATTTCATAAAGCTCCCAACGAAGAGTTCTGCTGACGTTGCTTCGAGGTAATTTGGAACACTGTAGTAAGTGTTGCAACCGAGGACAGACAATTTTTACGTGCTTCAGCACTCGGTGGTCCCGTTCTGTGAACTTGTGTCTCCTACCACTTCGCGGCTGAGCCGTTGTTGCTTCTAGACGTTTCCACTTCACAATAACAGCACTTACAGTTGACCAGGGCAGCTCTAGCAGGGCAGCAATTTGATGAACTGACTTGGTGGAATCCTATGATGGTGCCACGTTGAAAGTCACTGAGCTCTTCAGTAAGGGCATTCTACTGCCAATGTTTCTCTATGGAGATTGCATGGCTGTGTGCTCAATTTAATACACCTGTCAGCAACAGGTGTGGCTGAAATAGCCAAATTAACTCATTTGAAGGGGTGTCCACATACTTTGTGTGTGTGTGTATGTATACATTTAAACACAGTTTTTCACAATTCCTGGCATTTAATCCTTGTAAAAATCCCCTGTTTTACGTCAGTTAGGATCACCACTTTATTTTAAGAATGTGAAATATCAGAATAATAGTAGAGAGTGATTTATTTCAGCTTTTATATCTTTCATCACATTCCCAGTGGGTCAAAAGTTTACATACACTCAATTAGTATTTGGTAGCATTGCCTTTAAATTGTTTAACTTGGGTCAAAATGTTCAGGTAGCCTTCCACAAGCATCCCACAATAAGTTGGGTGAATTTTGGCCCATTACTCCTGACAAAGCTGGTGTAACTGAGTCAGGTTTGTAGGCCTCCTTGTTTGCACACGCTTTTTCAGTTCTACCCACACATTTTCCATAGGATTGAGGTCAGGGCTTTGTGATGGCCACTCCAATACCTTAACTTTATTGTCCTTAAGCCATTTTGCCACAACTTTGGAATATGTATGTGTATATACAAGTCGGAAATGTACATACACTTTACATACAACCCATCTGGGTTGCAAATCAAATCAATCACACTGCCCTAACCCATCTGGACAAGAGGAATACCTATGTAAGAATGCTGTTCATCGACTACAGCTCAGCATTTAACACCATAGTACCCTCCAAACTCGTCATTAAGCTCGAGACCCTGGGTCTCGACCCCGCCCTGTGCAACTGGGTCCTGGACTTTCTGACGGGACGCCCCCAGGTGGTGAGGGTAGGAAACAACATCTCCATCCCGCTGATCCTCAACACTGGGGCACCACAAGGGTGCGTTCTCAGCCCTCTCCTGTACTCCCTGTTCACCCATGACTGCTTGGCAATGCACACCTCCAACTCAATCATCAAGTTTGCAGACGACACTACAGTGGTCGGCTTGATTACCAACAGTGACGAGACGGCCTACAGGGAGGAGGTGAGGGCCCCCGGAGTGTGGGGTCAGGAAAATAACCTCACACTCAACGTCAACAAAATAAAGGAGATGATCGTGGACAGGAAACAGCAGAGGGAGCACCCCCCTATCCACATCGATGGGACAGTAGTGGAGAAGGTGTAAAGTTTTAAGTTCCTCAGCGTACACATCACGGACAAACTGAAATGGTCCACGCACACAGACAATGTGGGGAAGGCGCAACAGCGCCTCTTCAACCTCAGGAGGCTGAAGAAATTTGGCTTGTCACCAAAAACACTCACAAACTTTTACAGATGCACAATCGAGAGCATCCTGTCGGGCTGTATCACCGCTTGGTACGGCAACTGCTCCGCCCACAACCGTAAGGCTCTCCAGAGGGTAGTGAGGTCTGCACAACGCATCACTGGGAGCAAATGAATTACCTGCCCTCCAGGACACCTACACCACCCGATGTCACAGGAAGGCCAAAAACATCATCAAGGACAACATCCACCCGAGCCACTGCCTGTTCACCTCGCTATCATCCAGAAGGCGAGGTCAGTACAGGTGCATCAAAGCTGGGACCGAGAGACTGAAAAACAGCTTCTATCTCAAGGCCATCAGACTGTTAAACAGCCATCACTAACATTGAGTGGCTCCTGCCAACATACTGACTCAAATCTCTAGCCACTTTAATAATTAAAAATTGGTTGTAATAAATGTATCACTAGTCACTTTAAACAATGTCACTTTATATAATGTTTACATACCCTACATTACTCATCTCATAGGTATATACTGTACTCTATACCATCTACTGCGTCTTGCCTATGCCGTTCGGCCATCCATATATTTATATGTACATATTCTTATTCATTCCTTTACACTTGTGTGTAAAAGGTAGTTGTTGTGGAATTGTTAGATTACTTGTTAGATATTACTGCATGGTCGGAACTAGAAGCAAAAGCATTTCGCTACACTCGCATTAATATCTGCTAACCATGTGTATGTGACCAAAAGAATTTGATTTGATTTGACTTACGTTGGAGTCATTAAAACTCATTTTTCAACCACGCCAAAACTAAAGTTTGTTAACAACAAATTTGTGGAAAGTTGGTTAGGAGATCTACTTTGAGCATGACAAGTAATTTTCCAACGATTGTTTACAGACAGATTATTTCACTTATAATTCACTGTATCACAATTCTAGTGGGTCAGAAGTTTAAATACACCAAGTTGACTGCCTTTAAACAGCGTTGAAAATTACATCATGGATTTAGAAGCTTCTGATAGGCTAATTGACATAATTTGAGTCAATTTGAGGTATACCTGTGTATTTCAAGACCTACCTTCAAACTCAGTGCCTCTTTGCTTGACATCATGGGAAAATCAGCCAAGACCTCAGAAAAATAATTGTAGTGTGGTTCATCCTTGGGAACAATTTCCAAACGCCTGAAGGTACCACGTTCATCTGTACAAACAATGGTACGCAAGTATAAGCACCATGGGACCACGCAGCTGTCATACCGCTCAGGAAGGAGATGCGTTCTGTCTCCTAGAGATGAACGTACTTTGGTGCAAAAAGTGCAAATCAATCCCAGAACAACAGCAAAGGACCTTGTGAAGATGCTGGAGGAAACAGGTACAAAAGTATCTATATCCACAGTAAAACAAATCCTATATCGACATAACCTGAAAGGCCGCTCAGCAAGGAAGAAGCCACTGCTCCAAAACCGCCATAAGAAATACAGACTACGGTTTGCAACTGCACATGGGGACAAAGATCGTACTTTTTGGAGAAATGTCCTCTGGTCTGATGAAACAAAAATACCCCTGTCTGTACATTATGCCCATTCACTCTACTTCTATTCTGACATTTCACATTCTTAAAATAAAGGGGTGATCCTAACTGACCTAATATTTTTACAAGGATTAAATGTCAGGAATTGTGAAAAACTTTAAATGTATTTGGTATGTATGTAAACTTCCGACTTCAACTGTATATATGTGTGTGTATATATATGTGTGTGTGTATATCTGTGTGTGTGTGTGTGTGTGTGTGTATATATATACTGTATAAAATACACATATGTACTGTTCAAAAGTTTGGGGTCACATAGAAATGTCCTTGTTTTTTAAAGAATATCTACATAGGTGTACAGACCCCCAAATGGGCGTCCCCCCCACAAGTATAAGCAACCATCACTCCGGTGTTCCAATAGCACGTTGTGTTAGCTAATCTACGTTTATAATTTTAAAAGGCTAATTGCAACTCTGCCTTGAAGTCCAGCATCCCGGAGTCGCCTCTTCACTGTTGATGTTGAGACTGGCGTTTTGCGGTACTATTTAATGAAGCTGCCAGTTAAGGACTTGTGAGGCGTCTGTTTCTCAAACTAGACACTAATGTACTTATCTTCTTTCTCAGTTGTGCACAGTGGCCTCCCACTCCTCTTTCTATTCTGGTTAGAGCCAGTTTGCAATGTTCTGTGAAGGGAGTAGAACACAGCGTTGTCCGAGACCTTCAGTTTCTTGGCAATTTCTTGCATGGAATAGCTTTCATTTCTCAGAACAAGAATAGACTGACGTAAGTCGCTCTGGATAAGAGCGTCTGCTAAATGACTTAAATGTAAATGTAAATGTAGAAGAAAGTTATTTGTTTCTGGTAATTTTGAGCCTGTAATCGAACCCACAAATGCTGATGCTCCAGATACTCAACTAGTGTAAAGAAGGCCAGTTTTATTGTTTGTTTAATCACAGAGCCCCACCGATCCATCACGACTGGTCTGCCAACGTAATTCCGTCCGTTGTGCCCTCAGCCGGCCTTTGCCGGATGTCGGTGAAGATGCTTCTGCTAGCCCCGGCCTGCTATCTTTATGTACGCCGTGTCTCCCGCTTGCTAGCATAGTAACGACTACCTAACGACTTCCCTGTTTCATCTATTGCTGTTCACTGGACCCTATGATCATCTGGCTACATAGCTGATACCAGCTGGACTATTCATTAATCACGGTACTCCATTTTGTTTATTTTGTTGATCTGTCGGTCCCAGCCTTGAACTCAGGCCCTGTGTGTAGTTAACTGACCCCATCCGCCCATTCATCGCCATTTTACCTGTTGTTGTTGTTGTCTTAGCTGATTAGCTGCTGTTGTCTTACGCATTGTTGTCTTAGCTAGCTCTTCCAATCAACATCTGTGATTGCTTTATGACTCGCTTTATGTCTCTCTCTAATGTCAATATGCCTTGTATACTGTTGTTTAGGGTAGTTATCATCGTTTTATTTTTGTTGCGGAGCCCCTAGCCCCACCTCCCACACATGCGGTGACCTCACCTAGCATAACTAGTGCCTCCAGAGATGCAACCTCTCATCGTCACTCAATGCCTGGGTTTACCGCCACTGTACCCGCACCCTACCATACCCATGTCTGTACATTATGCCCTAAATCTACTGCAGAGATGGCCTGCAAAGTTCTGTCATACTTTCCAGATATATGCCCAAACAGTTCGAGCTTCTAATTTTAAAAATGAATCTCTCCAGAAATAAGTCTCTCACTGTTGCCGCCTGTTATAGACCCCCCTCAGCTCCCAGCTGTGCCCTGGACACCATATGTGAATTGATTGCCCCCATCTATCTTCAGAGTTTGTTCTGCTAGGTGACCTAAACTGGGATATGCTTAACACCCCGGCCGTCCTACAATCTAAGCTAGATACCCTCAATCTCACACAAATTATCAAGGAACCTACCCGGTACAACCCTAAATCTGTAAACATAGGCACCCTCATAGATAATATCCTAACCAACTTGCCCTCCAAATACACCTCTGCTGTTTTCAATCAGGATCTCAGCGATCACTGCCTCATTGCCTGCATCCGTAATGAGTCCATGGTCAAACGACCACCCCTCATCACTGTCAAACGCTCCCTAAAACACTTCTGCGAACAGGCCTTTCTAATCGACCTGGACCGGGTATCCTGGAAGGATATTGACCTCATCCATCCCGTCAGTAGAGGATGCCTGGTTGTTCTTTAAATGTAATTTCCTCACCATCTTAAATAAGCATGCCCCTTTCAAAAAAATGTAGAACTAAGAACAGATATAGCCCTTAGTTCACTCCAGACCTGACTGCCCTCGACCAGCACAAAAATATCCTGTGGTGTACTGCACTAGCATCGAATAGTCCCAGCGATATGCAACTTTTCAGGGAAGTCAGGAACCAATACGCAATGGCTAGCTTTTTCAAACAGAAATTTGCATCCTGCAGCTCTAACTCCAAAAAGTTCTGGGACACTGTAAAGTCCATGGCGAATAAGAGCACCTCCTCCCAGCTGCCCACTGCACTGAGGCTAGGAAACAATGTCACCACTGATAAATCCACGATAAACGAGAATTTCAATAAGCATTTCTCTACGGCTGGCCATGCTTTCCTCCTGGCTACCCCAACCCCGGCCAACAGCTCTGCACCCCCCGCAGCTACTTCCCAAGCCTCCCCAGCTTCTCCTTCACCCAAATCCAGATAGCAGATGTTATGAAAGAGCTGCAAAACCTGGACCCGTACAAATCAGCTGGGCTAGACAATCTGGGCCCTCTAAAATTATCCGCCGCCATTTTTGCAACCCCTATTACTAGTCTGTTCGACCTCTCGTCTCGTCCAAGATTCCTAAAGATTGGAAAGCTGCCATGGTCATCCCCCTCTTCAAAGGGGGTGACACTCTAGACCCAAGCTTACAGACCTATATCCATCCTGCCCTGCCTTTCCAAAGTCTTCGAAAGCCAAGTTAACAAACAGATCACTGACCATTTCAAATCCCACCGTACCTTCTCCGCTGTGCAATCCGGTTTCCGAGCTGGATCCAGGTGCACCTCAGCCACATTCAAGGTACTAAACGATATCATAACCGTCATCGATAAAAGACAGTACTCTGCAGCCGTCTTCATCAACCTGGCCAAGGCTTTCGACTCTGTCAATCACCGTATTCTTATCGGCAGACTCAACAGTCTTGGTTTCTCAAATGACTGCCTCGCCTGGTTCACCAACTACTTCTCAGATAGAGTTCAGTGTGTCAAATCGGAGGGCCTGTTGTCCGGACCTCTGGCAGTCTCTATAGGGGTACCACAGGGTTCAATTCTCGGGCTGACCCTTTTATCTGTATTTATCAATGATGTCGCTCTTGCTGCGGGTTATTCCTTGATCCACCTCTACGCAGACGACACCATTCTGTATACATCTGGCCCTTCTTGGACACTCTGTTAACAAACCTCCAAACGAGCTTCAATGCCATACAACTCTCCTTCCGTGGCCTCCAACTGCTCTTAAACGCTAGTAAAACGAAGTTCATGCTCTTCAACCGATCGTTGCCCGCACCCACCTGCCTGACTACCATCACTACTCTGGACAGTTCTGACTTAGAATATGTGGACAACTACAAATGCCTAGGTGTTTGGCTAGACTGTAACCTCTCCTTCCAGACTCATATTAAGCATCTCCAATCCAAATTAAATCTAGAACCGGCTTCCTATTTCGCAACAAAGCCTCCTTTACTCACGCCACCAAACATACCCTCGTAATACTGACTATCCTACCGATCCTCAACTTTGGCGATGTATTTTACAAAATAGCCTCCAACACTCGACTCAGCAAACTGGATGCAGTCTATCACAGTGCCATCCGTTTTGTCACCAAAGCCCCATATACCACCCACCACTGCGACCTGTATGCTCTCGTTGGCTGGCCCTCGCTACATATTCGTCGCCAGACCCACTGGCTCCAGGTCATCTATAAGTCTTTGCTAGGTATAGCTCTGCCTTATCTCAGCTCAGTGGTCACCATAACAGCACCCACCCTTGGCACGCGCTCCAGCAGGTATATCTCACTGGTCAACCCCAAAGCCAACACCCCCTTTGGCCGCCTTTCCTTCCAGTTCTCTGCTGCCAATGACTGGAACGACTTGCAAAAATCGCTCAAGTTGGAGACTTATATCTCCCTCACTAACTTTAAGCATCAGCTATCTGAGCAACTCACAGATCACTGCACCTGTATACAGCCCATCTGTAAATAGCCCATCCAACTACCTACCTCATCCCCATATTGTTTTTATTTACTTTTTTTTGCTCTTTTGCACACCAGTATTTCTACTTGCACATCATCATCTGCGCATCTATAACTCCAGTGTTAATTTGCTAAATTGTAATTACTTCGCTACTATGGCCTATTTATTGCCTTACCTCCTTACTCCTTTTGTACACACTGTATATAGATTTTTGTATTATTGACTGTACGTTTGTTTATCCTATGTGTAACTATGTTGTTTTTTGTCGCACTGCTTTGCTTTATCTTGGTCAAGTCGCAGTTGTAAATGAGAACTTGTTCTCAACTGGCCTACCTGGTTAAATAAAGGTAAAATAAAAAAAATCTGAACAGTTTCCAACTGTGCTAACATAATTGCAAAATTGGTTTTGTAATGATCAAGTAGCCTTTTAAAATTCTAAACTTGGATTAGCTAACACAACGTGCCATTGGAACCCAGGAGTGATGGTTGCTGATAATGGGCCTCTGTAGATATTTCATTTAAAAAATCTGCCGTTTCCAGTCACAACAGTCATTTACAACATTAACAATGTCTACAGTGTATTTCTGATCAATTTGATGTTATTTTAATGGACAAAAACAAGGACATTACTAAGTGACCCTAAGCTTTTGAACAATAATGTCTATATATAGTGTACATTGTAATACTATATGCGTTTTCCTCTTCCATTTTTTTACATTCCATATTGAGTAATACATTTTTATATTCGCTTACATCCTAGATTTAGGTCTGTCTGGCAAATTCCCTCAAACCCCTAATACCTCCAATGCTAAATAAGATCAGTGTGTTACAGGTTCAAGGGATGAGCTTGCTCTGCTCTTAGCTGCCCGTCAGAGCCCTATGCTACATTGCCTTCCAAAAATACAGCTTAGTCACTGACTGGCACAGGTACGGCCCTTACAGGATTAAACCCACGTTATTCCACCACCACATTAAATCTGCATGTTTTTCTATATAACAATTTGTTATATTTGCTTCACAGAAGCAGGTTAGGGTTTCCGTTGTTCTTTCTCCCACTCATCTGTCTTCTTTCTCTTTTCTCTCTGTGTTGTTGTGGCGGCAGTGTTATTGTCCAACACAAATGTCCTGACCCTCACTCTCATTGTCCCCCACAGCTGCCTCCTGCCTCCTTTTGTTGGCTAGAATGAGCACTGGCAACCCAGGCCTTCCATTTTAGAGTATGTGTGTGTGTGTGTGTCACAAGCCATATTAGCCTTGCTAATTTAAAATAGCGTTTCAGTATTGGCAAACTATATTTTTGGACCTCGTTTGTTCTATACTTGGACCTCATTGTTGCAATAATATCCCATCCAAACTCTCGGCATGTAATT
The DNA here is from genome assembly GCF_045679555.1 of Salvelinus alpinus. Taxonomy (NCBI): domain Eukaryota; kingdom Metazoa; phylum Chordata; class Actinopteri; order Salmoniformes; family Salmonidae; genus Salvelinus; species Salvelinus alpinus. The sequence goes on from NC_092109.1 coordinate 3,889,166, forward strand.
GAGGATTCAAGTATCCCTTTGATATGAAAGTCATTGTATATAAAAGTTGCTGTGCTTACTCGGACATGACATGTTTGGAGTCGCTGAAGATGTTTTGAGGAGAAGTTATCCCTGTCTTTTGATTGCATTTTTATTTTTTTTTTACTTAGGGAAATGAGTGTCATAAAGAGAAAGCCTCTTAACAGCCACCACAGCTTTTTTTCTCCTAAATATCTGGAAAATATTGATTTCAGCTCGCACCTGTTCACTATGCTACTTCAAACAGTAGCAATCCTTTCAAATGGCTTCTTGATGCCCTCAGTGGCTTGTGCGGTCTCTCTAAAGCAGTTTTCATGCCACTTTACATCCAAGAGCTTTGGTGTTATGTGTTGTTACATTTTCTCCTCAGGATGGCCACCCTGCTCAGCAAGTTCAGGATAGACTTCTCCGACATCAACGTACTGGGAGACATCAACACCAAGCCCAAGAAAGAGAAGTATGTGGTTTTTCTCTCAAGATTGATTCTCCCTCACATGACAGTTCTGAGGTTGTCGGGCGGGTTGGGGTTCTAAATTGAAATGTCAAGGCAAAAAGCCAAGGCCTCCCGAGTGGCGCAGCAGTCTAAGGCATCACAGTGCTTGAGGCATCACTACAGACCCGGGTTTTTATCCCAGGCTGTCTCACAACCGGCCGTGACCGGGAGTCCCATAGGGCGGTGCACAATTGGCCCAGGGTCGCCCGGGTTAGGGAATTGAACACTTATGGGAGATTCTGGAGCAGTGCCCGCAACTGCGTTTTCCACCACCATTAACAAAACACCAAATTTATTTATTAGGACACCCATTCGCCGCTGCGAAAGCGTCAGCTGCTCTTCCCGTGGTCCACATGAAACATGACATCGTACAGAACATTATTAGTCAAGGACTGAAATACATACATTTTAAACATCACACACAGCCGACATATTAGTACACACACACAATGTCTAAGTCTAATACATAGCACAGTGCAAATTACAATGCAACATATATCAAATGGCTCTCTCTTAATGGCTCTCCCTTTGTGCAGTAATGTGTTATTTTTTGGACCTGGGAACTGAAGAGGCTACTGGCTTGCATGTCTTGTACCGATGAGTGTCTGAACTGTGTGCCAACTGCTTGAACAGACAGTTCGGTACCTTCAAAACATCAGTACCTTGCACAAAGAACAATAGTTATGCAGTCAATCTTTCCTCAACTTTGAGCCAGGCGAGACTGACACTTTCCCTCCGTGTACATCTAAGTGTGATATGTGCTGCTTTGTTCTGGACCAACTGCAATTTACCTAGGTCCTTTTTTGCCGCACATGACCACACAGCTGGGCAGTAGTCCAAGTGTGACAACTCGGGCATGTAGGACCTGTCTGGTCGACTGAGATGGCAAGACAGCAGAACAACGCCCTATCATGGACAGACCTCTTCCCATTTTAGCAACCATTGAGTCTATATGTTTTAACCATGACAGCTTGCTATCGAGAGTTACACCCAGCAGTTTACTCTCCTCAAATGTCTCAATAGCCACAATATTCAATATTAGATCTAAACTGTGAGGCAGATGAACCTGTAGCCATATTATTTCCACATCATCTGACATGAGATTATCTCTCAGCCTAAAAGGAATGACTCTGGACATACAGTGCCTTGCAAAAGTATTCATCCCCTTTGCATTTTTCCTATTTGTTGCATTACAACCTGTAATTTAGATAGATTTTTATTTGGATTTCATGTAATGGACATACACAAAATATTCCAAATTGGTGAAGTGAAATGAAAAAAAAATACTTGATTCAAAAAATTCAACAAAAAAAAGAATGGAAAAGTGGTGCGTGCATATGTATTCACCCCTAAATAAGATCTGGTGCAACCAATTACATCCAGAAGTCAGATAATTTGTTAAATAAAGTCCACCTGTGTGCGATATAAGTGTCACATGATCTGTCACGTTTTCAGTATATATACACCTGTTCTGAAAGGCCCCAGAGTCTGCAACACCACTAAGCAAGCGGCACCATGAAGACCAAGGAGCTCTCCAAACAGGTCAGGGACAAAGTTGTGGAGAAGTACAGATCAGTGTTGGGTTATAAAATAATATCCAAAACTTTGAACATCCCACGGAGCACCATTAAAACCATAATGGAAAGAATATGGTTCCACAACAAACCTGCCATGAGAGCCGCCCACCAAAACTCACGGACCAGGCATGGAGGGCATTAATCAGAGAGGCAACAAAGAGACCAAAGATAACCCTGAAGGAGCTGCAAAGCTCCACAGCGGAGATTGGAGTATCTGTCCATAGGACAGACCACAAGCCGTACACTCCACAGAGCTGGGCTTTACGGAAGAGTGACCAGAAAAAAAGCCATTGCTTTCAGAATTGAATACAGGGAAAGTCTTGAGGGAAACCGGTTTGTCTTCCAGAGATTTGAGACTGGTTCACCTTCCAGCAGGACAATGACCCTAAGCATACTGCTTAAGCAACACTCGAGTAGTTTAATGGGAAACATTTAAATGTCTTGGAATGGCCTAGTCAAAGCCCAGACCTCAATCCAATTGAGAATATGTGATATGACTTAAAGATTGCTGTACACCAGCGGAACGCATCCAACTTGAAGGAGCTGGTGCAGTTTTACCTTGAAGAATTGGCAAAAATGAAAGTGGCTAGATGTGCTAAGAGACATACCCCAAGAGACTTGCAGCTGTAGGTGGCTCTACAAATTATTGACTTAGGGGGGTGAATAGTTATGCACGTGTATTACTTTAATCCGTCCCCTCGCCCCAACCCGGGCGCGAACCAGGGACCCTCTGCACACATCAACAACAGTCACCCACGAAGCGTCATTACCCATCGCTCCACAAAAGCCGCGGCAAGGGGAACCACTACTTCAATTCAAGGTCTCAAAGCGAGTGACGTAACCGATTGAAACGCTATTAGCGCGCACCACCGCTAACAAGCTAGCCATTTCACATCCGTTACACACGCACAAGTTCATTTTTCTTTTCTTGTTTGTTTCACAATAAAAAATATTTTGCATCTTCAAAGTGGTAGGGATGTTGTGTAAATCAAATGATACAAACCCCCCCAAAAATCCATTATAATTCCAGGTTGTAAGGCAACAAAATAGGAAAAAATGCCAAGGGGGGGTGAATACTTTCGCAAGCCACTGTACATTTACATTTCTATCTTTCCAATACAGTGAATTACGAAAGTATTCAGACCCCTTCACTTTTTCCAAATGTTACGTTACAGCCTTACTCTAAAAGGGATTCAACTTTGTTTTATCAATCTACATACGATACCCCATAATAACAAAGAAAAAAAAATGTATTTACATTTTTTGCCAATGTGTTGAAAATAAAACATTTAAATATCACATTTACATAAGTATTCAGACCCTTTACTCAGTACTTTGTTGAAGCACCTTTGGCAGCAGTTACAGCCTCGAGTCTACTTGGGTATGACGCTACAAGCTTGGCACACCTGTATTTGGAGTTTCTCCCATTCTTCTCTGCAGATCCTCTCAAACTCTGTCAGGTTGGATGGGGAGCGTCGCTTCATCATTATGGAGTATTGTGTGTTTGATTGAGGGGGAATTGTTTTTAATCAATTTTACAATACGTCTAATGTAACAATGTGGAAAAAGTGAAGTGGTCTGAATATTTTCCGAATGCACTGTATATTCTATTGCATCAAATGAATTATCTAAGTGTGTTTCAGAGATGGCCTGAATGGTTTCTGATAATACATTTCATGAACCTTGTTTCTCAGGCTACATACTAAACTCAGCAAAAAAATAAACATCCTCTCACTGTCAACTGTGTTTATTTTCAGCAAACTTAACATGTGTAAATATTTGTATGAACATAACAAGATTCAACAACTGCGACATAAACTGAACAAGTTCCACAGACATTGAATAATGTGTCCCTAAACAAAGGGGAGGGGGTCAAAATAAGTAACAGTCAGTATCTTATGTGGCCACCAGCTGCATTAAGTAATGCAGTGCATCTCCTTCTCATGGACTGCACCAGATGTGCCAGTTCTTGCTGTGAGATGTTACTCCACTCTTCCACCAAGGCACCTGCAAGTTCCCGGACATTTCTGGGGGGAATGGCCCTATCCCTCACCCTCCGATCCAACAGGTCCCAGACGTGCTCAATGGGATTGAGATATGGGCTCTTCGCTGGCCATGGCAGAACACTGACATTCCTGTCTTGCAGGAAATCACGCACAGAACGAGCAGTATGGCTGGGGGCATTGTCATGCTGGAGGGTCATGTCAGGATGAGCCTGCAGGAAGGGTACCACATGAGGGAGGAGGATGTCTTCCCTGTAACGCACAGCGTTGAGATTGCCTGCAATGACAACAAGCTCAGTCCGGTGATGCTGTGACACACCGCCCCAGACCATGACGGACCCTCCACCTCCAAATTGATCCCGCTCCAGAGTACAGGCCTCAGTGTAACACTCATTTCTTCGACGATGAACGCGTATCCGACCATCACCCCTGGTGAGACAAAACCGCAACTCGTCAGTGAGGAGCACTTTTTGCCAGTCCTGTCTGGTCCAGCGACGGTAGGTTTGTGCCCGTAGGCGATGTTGTTGCCGGTGATGTCTGGTGAGGACCTGCCTTACAACAGGCCTACAAGCCCTCAGTCCAGCCTCTCTCAGCCTATTGCGGACAGTCTGAGCACTGATGGAGGGATTGTGCGTTCCTGGTGTAACTCAGGCAGTTGTTGTTGCCATCCTGTACCTGTCCTGTAGGTGTGATGTTCGAATGTACCGATCCTGTGCAGGTGTTACACGTGGTCTGCCACTGCGAGGATGATCAGCTGTCCGTGCTGTCTCCCTGTAGCGCTGTCTTAGGCATGTCACAGCACGGACATTGCAATTTATTGCCCTGGCCACATCTGCAGTCCTCATGCCTCCTTGCAGCATGCCTAAGGCACGTTCACGCAGACTATGGTGGTTGTGATGGAATCCGATGGAGAAGGAAGAAGAACAGAACGGGCCTGCCTCGGGGAGGAGGTGTGCTTCGACTCATGCCAGCCTGACTCACCGCACATGTAGCAGTGGATGGCGTCGGAATCCTCGGGGAGATGGAGGGCCCAAGACCTTTTTTCCTTTGGTCAGGGATTGGCTGAGCTGAGGAGGGTGCCCGTAGACGGCTGCATTCTGTTGGTGTACTCCCAGGATCAGAGCTGACTCCCAGGGCCAGTATGTCCGCCTCCAGCCGGGAAAAGCTGTTTAATAACTGAATCTGATCTACTAGGATATATGGAGGACAACCAGACTGTCTCCCACCCGACCTCCTTCACATTGCCGGTGTCTCCCACTGGCCGCCGAGTTAAGCTTACCATCTATCCAGTGGTTTGGAGCAGGTCAGTACTGCCAGACTCATCGACCCCCCTTGGCTGTAGGAGGCATTCAGAACTGACATTCTGTGTGCCTGGGCTGCATCCAAGTACTTAGAAAGCACATCTTGTTTTTCCGCAGTTGAGGTAGCAGCCGGAGAATCTCTTCCCTAAGCTGTTTGACGATGATACATTTGGAACAGACAAAGAATACATTTTTATTTTAGTTCCATCTTATCCTGCTCTTGCGTTGAGATGATCTCAGACCTAGCGCATTTGAACCCAGATGTAGACACGAATACCACTCCTGTTTTGACTCTAACACTGCAAGCGTTATCTTGCTCTCTTAGCATGATGGCTAACTATTGTGTTTTTTTAGCAGGAATCCGGGACGCAAACTTGCGTTCCCAGCTATCTGAACTTCCAATGGTTAAATATGTTGTTGTTGACATGATTAAAAATGATTTCATGAAAACAACAGACCGAGTGTAGACCGCTCTGATGACGGCTGTTGCGTGATGACCTATGCCCTCACATAGCATTGGGTTGAACTTTGACACCTTCAATAATCATGACAGTGTTGGCTCTTGGGGGGGTGTGACTCAATATTAGGAAGGTGTTCCTAATGTTTGGTATACTGTGCGTGTGTACTAAAGTTTCTAACTAATCATTTACTAACCTTTAAACCCCTATGGTTGTGCAGTGTTACTGCTTTTGAAGAGATGATCGAGCCGTACCGGCTGAAGGAGGACGACATGGAGCAGGATACGGCGGAGGCACAGAAGGCCAGCGAGCCCTGGAGGATAACCGACAACGAGCTGGAGCTCTACAGGGCCAAGGTAAATCTAACCACTCTAGCCATCACCATATTACTTACTCCAGATCTGTGAACATGGAAGTGGTAAGGGGCTAGCTGTAGGATGCTGGGAGCCAAATAGAACCAGCCTATAAAACGTTTTGAAATGGGGTCCTCCAGAGTTGAGTATTGTGCCCAATGTCTGAGATATATGGGGATGAAAGTGCTCCCATATCTGCCTATCCTACAGCAAAGTGTGGCTGCTGCTTCAGATGGTAATCTCGACGAATGTGTATCCATTTTAACCTGTGTTTTTGTTTTGGTTCTTCTCAGACTAATCGTCAGATCAGACTGAACGAACTGCTGAAGGAACACTCAAGCACAGCTAACCTCATTGTCATGCAAGTAGATTTAAGAGCATGTCTTTTTTTGTGTGGTGTGTGTGCACGCAGAAGTATTGAGGCCTTGTGTCTGGGGCCGGCAGGTAGCCTAGCAGGTTAAGAGCATTGGGCCGGTAAACGAAAGGTCACTGGTTTGAATCCCCGAGCCGAATAGGTGAAAAATCTTTCAATGTGCCCTTGAGCAAGGTACTTAACCCAAATTGTTCCTGTAAGTTGCTCTGGATAAGAGCATCTGCTAAGTGACTAAAATGTCAATTGTAATAACAGCCGCTAAGTGAATCAGCTGGGTGCCCTGTAAACTGAGACGCCAGCTGCCCTCACACTCTCTCGCTCTCCTCTGTCACCCTCCTCGTCCCCTTTAGGTCTTCTCTCCTCTTTCTCTCCATTTCCCTGCCACTTCTCTTTCATCTTTTCTCTCTGTTGCTCTACCTTCTCTCTTTCTCAATCCACTCATCTTCTTTATTTACCTCTTCCTATTCTCCCCCTCTCCATTTTCCTACCATCGTCCTGCTTCTCATTTATTCTCCCTCTGCTTCCTCACTCATCCTTCCCTCTCTATGCATGGGCGCGCACACACAATACTCCACCCACACTCATTAAGTAGCGCTGTGGGTTAATTGCCCTTGCGTTGTCTCTTTCCACCACTGGCTTGGCTCTGCTTCGGTCCCTGCTGTCCTATCCTATTCACAACACCACAGCACTACTGCTCTCCTCACCTCCACCACTGATACTGAATGGGGCCAGAGAGCAATAGAAACACCCATTGTCCTCAGTGTCACTGGACCTCCATTTTGTGTCTCATTAATGGATGTGTAGAATAGGGTGTTTCAATGCTCTGTTAGTCAGTCATACAGCACTTTATTGAAGTATGCGTGTGGTATTGAGTTTGTGCTGTAGATATACGGGGCACGAGGGTGAGATTTGAAAGGATCCAAATGGATAGGGCTATTTCTGTCACTCATCACATCACACTCTCTCTCGATCTACAGGAGCATGCCCTTGGCCAGAAAGGGAGCGGTGTCCAGTGCTCTCTACATGTCCTGGCTGGAGACTCTGTCCAAGGATCTGCCTCCCCTCCTCCTGGTGCGCGGCAACCACCAGAGCGTCCTCACCTTCTACTCATAAACACACACATGCTGCCTTTGGGACCTCCCATCCCTATGCCAGCCCTAACTAAGACACGCACACATATTCTTCAATGAAGGTAGAAACAGTAGCAATTGATGATAATATTAATAATGATAAAGGATATGGTGTTGCTGTGGACATCCAGCCTCTTACACTACATGATCAAAAGTATGTGGACACCTGCTCGTCGAAAATCTCATTCCAAAATCATGGGCATGAACATAGAGTTGGTCCCCCCTTTGCTGCTATAACAGCCTCCAGTCTTCTGGGAAGACTTTACACTAGATGTTGGAACATTCCTGCGGGGACTTGCTTCCATTCAGCCACGAGCATTAGTGAGGTCGAGCACTGATGTTGGGCGATTAGGCCTGGCTCGCAGTCGGCATTCCAATTCATCCCAAAGGTGTGCGATGAGGTTGAGGTCAGAGCTCTTTGCAAGCCAGTCAAGTTCTTCCACTCCGATCTCGACAAACCATTTCTGTATGGACCTCGCTTTGTACACGGGGGCATTGTCATGCAGGAAAGGGCCTTTCCCCAAACTGTTGCCACAAAGTTGGAAGCACAGAATGTCATTGTATGCTATAGCAATAAGATGTCCCTTCACTGGAACTAAGGGGCCTAGCCCGAACCAGGAAACAGCCCCAGACCATTATTCCTCCTCCACCAAACTTACAGTTGGCAGGTAGCGTTCTCCTGGCATCAGCCAAACCCAGATTCGTCCGTGAGACTGCCAGATGGTGATTCATCACTCCAGAAAATACGTTCCCACTGCTCTAGAGTCTGCTCGGCCATGGAAACCAATTTCATAAAGCTCCCGACGAACAGTTATTGTGCTGTAGTTGCTTCCAGAGGCAGTTTGGAACTCGGTACTGAGTGTTGCAACTGAGGACATATGATTTTTACGCACTTCAGCACTGTGGCCTACCACTTCGCGGCTGAGCCGTTGTTGCTCCTAGACGTTTCCACTTCACAATAACAGCACTTACAGTTGACCTGGGCAGATCTAGCAAGGCAGAAATGTTACGAACTGACTTGTTGGAAAGATGGCATCCTATGACGGTCCCATGTTGAAAGTCACTGAGCTCTTCAGTAAAGCCATTCTACTGCCAATGTTTGTCTATGGAGATTGCATGGCAGAATCCACTAATTTTAAGGGGGTGTCCACATACTTTTGAATATAGTGTATGTGAAAGGGCAGTCGGTCAGTGAAGTCCCAACTACTCTTTTGAAACTGGAGAACACGTGGGGGTTATTTCCGGCACCCCTGGCTAACACATTCAACCTAACGCGAGAAAAGAAGTGCACAATTTAATTTACAAAGTTGATTTCCTCCCTGGCTTGAAAGCGCCCGTTCATGCTTCGAACTATTTTGTTATTACTATTCCGATTCTTCTTGATGTCATGTTAAGTTAAAGATCTTTTTCTTTTCTTTTTTCAATGCAGCAATAATGCCTCTCTTATTTTTCATTTTCTTGTGTTGGGAGAGAGTCATGTCGAATGCTTTGCAACACTTTTTATTGCCTTATGTATGTGCCTTCCAGTTGAAATCAATAATTAAACTATTTAATCGCTCTACCCAGATTGAACGGTATGAAAAATGTATAAGAGCTATTTTTATTGAGGATTTTTATGGTAGTGGATTGATTGTAGGAGGTTAGCAGAGAGTCTCCACTTGATGGCTTAAAAAGCTTTTCTCTGGTGTTTATTTTCCTCCTCCTTCCTCCATCCCTAAATTATTTCCTGTTTTTTTTTAATGGCCTCTGACTTTGTTTTCTATCTGTTTGTTTGTCTTCCTTTTAAGCTGTGTAAATGAAATAGTTTCTAGTGCAGTACCCTCTACTTAATACTAGAGTCAATCTGCTTCAATTCTGAAAGTTGATTGGATGATGTCGAAGAATTGTCTCGTAACAAAAAGCATCCGCGGGTCTAGAATTTGAAGTTCCAGGGTTCTTGTTTCCACACTGTGTCAGAAATTACTGCAGTTGGCTAGAATACGGCATAGCTTCTGATTAGCTTTGCCCTGCTGAAGAGCCAGTTGTCTCACAACAGCTGCTAACACAAACAAGTGTTTCAACCAAAAACAAGTTCTTAGTCCAAGTCTCCTTTCGACTCGAGTAGGTCCCCACGTTGAACTCTGTCACCATATTGGAATCTATCGGCTGAATCCTAACTTCAGATGCTCCAATTCTACTCAAACGTGTTTGCGGAATTCGTGTATCGATGTCCGTAGGAGACTTGAAAGTGAGTTACTTATCTTATATCTCAAGTTAGGACACGGCCCCTCGGGTTCCCCACATTGGAGTGACTCTACGAAGGAACTGGTCTAGCCCTTACAACCGCGAATTAAAACTTTGCCTTAATGCTAGAAGTAATGATTGTTGTCGTTGTCTTTCTCTTATAAGCCGTACTGGCTGTGTGATTATACTCGTGGGTCAATGCAGATGTAGCTATAGAGGAGTATTGCATAAAGAAGAATGTACTGTCACTCTACTTTATCCAGTATTTTAAAAACAATTCTGTATATGTATGGACCATTTTCTTATTATTGTTTCCATTTCAAGAAAGCCCACCTTAGTCTGTTACATGGAACAGTCTGGAATCTGTGCTTGCTTTAGGTTCAACTGTTGATAGAAAAGTGCCATTTCGTGTCCGTCTTTTCTCCAGTTGTGGTGGCATTAGCTCATTCTGCCTCAGACAATGGTACCTGGACATACTCTGGTGTAGACTGTTTTTACGTATTCCACTCAACAGTGGACCGGAGTCCTTCATGCCCACATGTCTGACTGTTTGTCCGCTTGCCCTGATTGATGTACATTGGACTAGTAGCCTCGATTCTCCTCCGTTCGTTTCTGTTCAATGCAGAAACGACTCCCACTCTGTCTGGTCTGTGAAGATGAGTAGGCACTTTGCTGAGTATCTTTCCGTGGCTGTTCTTTTTGGGTGTTTAGAAGATATGGATTAGCATGTTTCAAGAGGGCACTGATACATTTATTTTTTTATTTATTTTATTTTATTTTATTTATTTTATTTAACCTTTATTTAACCAGGTAGGCAAATTGAGAACACGTTCTCATTTACAATTGCGACCTGGCCAAGATAAAGCAAAGCAGTTCGACACATACAACAACACATAGTTACACATGGAGTAAAACAAACATATAGTCAATAATACAGTGAAAAAAATAAAATAAGTCTATATACAATGTGAGCAAGTGAGGTGAGATAAGGGAGGTGAAGGCAAACAAATATATGTACAAATAAATAAAAATATAAAAGGCCATGGAGGCGAAGTGAGTACAACACAGCAAGTTTAAAAAAAAACAAAAAAAAAAATAAAAAACAATGGAATGGTTGGTTTGCAGTGGAAGAAAGTGCAAAGTAGAGACAGAAATAATGGGGTGCAAAGGAGCAAAATAAATTAATAAATAAATACAGTAGGTAAAGAGGTAGTTGTTTGGGCTAAATTGTAGATGGGTTATGTACAGGTGCAGTAATCTATGAGCTGCTCTGACAGCTGGTGCTTAAAGCTAGTGAGGGAGATAGGTGTTTCCAGTTTCAGAGATTTTTGTAGTTCGTTCCAGTCATTGGCAGCAGAGAACTGGAAGGAGAGGCGTCCAAAGGAAGAATTGGTTTTGGGGGTGACTAGAGAGATATACCTGCTGGAGCGCGTGCTACAGGTAGGTGCTGCTATGGTGACCAGCGAGCTGAGATAAGGGGGGACTTTACCTAGCAGGGTCTTGTAGATGACCTGGAACCAGTGGGTTTGGCGACGAGTATGAAGCGAGGGCCAGCCAACGAGAGTGTACAGGTCGCAGTGGTGGGTAGTATATGGGGCTTTGGTGACAAAACGGATGGCACTGTGATAGACTGCATCCAATTTATTGAGTAGGGTTTTGGAGGCTATTTTGTAAATGACATCACCGAAGTCGAGGATTGGTAGGATGGTCAGTTTTACAAGGGTATGTTTGGCAGCATGAGTAAAGGATGCTTTGTTGCGGAATAGGAAGCCAATTCTAGATTTGACTTTGGATTGGAGATGTTTGATGTGAGTCTGGAAGGAGAGTTTACAGTCTAACCAGACACCTAGGTATTTGTAGGTGTTCACATATTCTAAGTCAGAGCCGTCCAAAGTAGTGATGTTGGACAGGCGGGCAGGAGCAGGCAGTGATCGGTTGAAGAGCATGCATTTGGTTTTACTTGTATTTAAGAGCAGTTGGAGGCCACGGAAGGAGAGTTGTATGGCATTGAAGCTCGCCTGGAGGGTTGTTAACACAGTGTCAAAAGAAGGGCCAGAAGTATACAGAATAGTGTCGTCTGCGTAGAGGTGGATCAGAGAATCACCAGCAGCAAGAGCGACATCATTGATGTAAACAGAGAAGAGAGTCGGTCCAAGAATTGAACCCTGTGGCACCCCCATAGAGACTGCCAGAGGCCCGGACAACAGACCCTCCGATTTGACACACTGAACTCGATCAGAGAAGTAGTTGGTGAACCAGGCGAGGCAATCATTAGAGAAACCAAGGCTGTCGAGTCTGCCAATGAGGATGTGGTGATTGACAGAGTCAAAGGCCTTGGCCAGGTCAATGAATACGGCTGCACAGTATTGTTTCCTATCGATGGCGGTTACGATATCGTTTATGACCTTGAGCGTGGCTGAGGTGCACCCATGACCAGCTCTGAAACCAGATTGCATTGCGGAGAAGGTGTGGTGGGATTCGAAATGGTCGGTAATCTGTTTGTTGACTTGGCTTTCGAAGACCTTAGAAAGGCAGGGTAGGATAGATATAGGTCTGTAGCAGTTAGGGTCAAGGGTGTCCCCCCCTTTGAAGAGGGGGATAACCGCAGCTGCTTTCCAATCTTTGGGGATCTCAGACGACACGAAAGAGAGGTTGAAGAGGCTAGTAATAGGGGTGGCAACAATTTCAGCAGATAGTTTTAGAAAGAAAGGGTCCAGATTATCTAGCCCGGCTGATTTGTAAGGGTCCAGATTTTGCAGCTCATTTAGAACATCAGCTGACTGTATTTGGGAGAAAGAGAAATGGGGAAGGCTTGGGCGAGTAGCAGAGGGGAGGGCAGTGCTGTTGTCCGGGGTAGGGGTAGCCAGGTGGAAAGCATGGCCAGCCGTAGAAAAATGCTTATTGAAATTCTCAATTATAGTGGATTTGTCGGTGGTGACAGTGTTTCCTATCTTCAGAGCGGTTGGAAGCTGGGAGGAGGTGTTCTTATTCTCCATGGACTTTACGGTGTCCCAGAACTTTTTTGAATTTGTGTTGCAGGAAGCAAATTTCTGCTTGAAAAAGCTAGCCTTGGCTGTTCTAACTGCCTGTGTATATTGGTTTCTGGCTTCCCTGAAAAGTTGCATATCACGGGGGCTGTTCGATGCTAGTGCAGAACGCCATAGGATGTTTTTCTGTTGGTTAAGGGCAGTCAGGTCAGGAGAGAACCAAGGGCTATATCTGTTCCTGGTTCTAAATTTCTTGAATGGGGCATGCTTATTCAAGATGGTGAGGAAGGCATTTTAAAAAAAATGACCAGGCATCCTCTACTGACGGGATGAGATCAATATCCTTCCAGGATACCCCGGCCAGGTCGATTAGAAAGGCCTGCTCGCTGAAGTGTTTCAGGGAGCGTTTGACAGTGATGAGTGGAGGTCGTTTGACCGCTGACCCATTACGGATGCAGGCAATGAGGCAGTGATCGCTGAGATCTTGGTTGAAAACAGCAGAGGTGTATTTGGAGGGCAAGTTTGTTAGGATGATATCTATGAGGGTACCCGTGTTTACGGAATTGGGGTGGTACCTGGTAGGTTCATTTATAATTTGTGTGAGATTGAGGGCATCAAGCTTAGATTGTAGGGTGGCTGGGGTGTTGAGCATGTTCAAATTTAGGTCGCCTAGCAGCACGAGCTCTGAAGATAGATGGGGGGCAATCAGTTCACATATAGTGTCCAGAGCACAGCTGTAGGCAGAGGGTGGTCTATAGCAGGCGGCAACGGTGAGAGACTTGTTTTTAGAGAGGTGGATTTTTAAAAGTAGAAGTTCAAATTGTTTGGGAACAGACCTGGATAGTATAACAGAACTCTGCAGGCAGTCTTTGCAGTAGATTGCAACACCGCCCCCTTTGGCCGTTCTATCTTGTCTGAAAATCTTGTAATTGGGGATGAAAATGTCTGAATTTTTGGTGGTCTTTCTAAGCCAGGATTCAGACACGGCTAAAACATCCGGGTTGGCAGAGTGTGCTAAAGCAGTGAACAAAACAAACTTAGGGAGGAGGCTTCTAATGTTAACATGCATGAAGCCAAGGCTATTACGGTTACAGAAGTCATCAAAAGAGAGCGCCTGGGGAATAGGAGTGGAGCCAGGTACTGCAGGGCCTGGATTCACCTCTACATCACCAGAGGAACAGAGGAGGAGTAGGATAAGGGTACGGCTAAAAGCTATGAGAATTGGTCGCCTAGAGCTACTAGAGCAGAGAGTAAAAGGAGGTTTCTGGGGGCGATAAAATAGTTTAAAGGAATAATGTACAGACAAAGGTATGGTAGGATGTGAATACAGTGGAGGTAAACCTAGGTATTGAGTGATGATGAGAGAGATATTGTCTCTAGAAACATCATTGAAACCAGGTGATGTCATCGCATATGTGGGTGGTGGAACTGAGAGGTTGGATATGGTATAGAGAGCAGGGCTAGAATCTCTACAGTGAAATAAGCCAATAAACACTAACCAGAACAGCAATGGACAAGGCATATTTACATTAAGGAGAGGCATGCTAATCGAGTGATCAATAAGGGTCCAGTGAGTAGAGGTTGGTTGGGGTCGTGGCGATCCAGACAGCTGGCCGGGTATATGGCTATCGGTAGCAGCATAGGATGGAGGTTGTTTGTAGATACCTCGTGCGTTTCCGTCGGTAGGTTAGTGGGGTTCCGTGTAGTGGGGTTCCGTGTGGTAGAGGGGATCAATCCAAATTGGCAAAATAGATATAGTGACCCAAGGAAAAAATAAAATAAATAAATAATAATAATAATAGTTGTCCAATATACTTGTTCAAATAGCAGCCGATAAGACAGCTAACGATTAGCGGGCCTCAGATGAGCGTTCAGGTAACGTCGGGACGGAGGTGCCAGTTGGATAAATCCCTCGGGCAGATAACGTCGGCAGTCAGTCGCGGCAGTCAGTCGTGAAGGCCCGGTGGGGTTCCGTATCTGCAGCAGCAACAAAAGAAACGGGTCCGGATGGTGATGGAACTCCTCAGCTGGCTAGCTCCAGAATGATTAGAGTTTGCTCCGGGGTCGACGTAAGCCAATAGTCACACGGTTTGCAGCTAGCTAGCTGCGAAATCAAGGTACAAGTGTCCAGAGCCTGCGGCTGGAATCCGGGGAAACTGAGAGAAAAAGAGTCCCGGAATGCTCCGGTCCGAGTCGCGTTGCACAAAAGTGCCGGTAGATTATCGAGCTAAAGGAATAGCTGATGACCACTAAACGTGGGCAGCTGAAACACCAACGCTAGCCAGCAAACCGGCTAATTTCGGGGCAGCTACAGATTAGCTTCTGGCTAGCTATCGGAGTAGCTTCTGGTTAGCTTTCAGGCTAGCTTCTGAATTAGCCCCTGGCTAGCTTCCACGATGGATTTTCAGATTGAGGTAAATAATACTTTTTGTAATTGGTGAAGCGGGTTGCAGGAAAGCTTTTGCAGGAAAGCTTTTGTAGTTGAGTTCTTGGATAATAAAATAGATAAAAGATATGCGAAGAAAGGTGTAAATATATATATATACAGGACACGAACAATACGGAACAGAAAAAGACGTCTGAACTGCTAAGCCACCTTGGACACAAAAAATTCATTTACCATCCTTACGAACCACGTAATGTACATGTACGTTAGTGTATTGTACACACGATACATACCTCTATGCAGGTGAGCTACTGTAATAAGGGTTTGGGATAAAATCCCATGCATGGTTTATTTGAAGGGTTTTACTGTCCCTCAGTTCATTTTTGGACCATTTAGGCTGGCCCATAAACCTATTGTCAGCACACTTTGCCATTGTTCCGGGAGAGTTAAAGTTGTGGTGCGTACCATGTGGGGCCTTTCTCGCAGGGGTGAAATTTCCCAAAGCAAAGGGTGCATGTTAACTGTTTCTTTAACTTGTGAATGAGGGTTTTATAATAACTGCCGGAAGCTACTGGATCAAAACAGGGTTATTTGCGTTTATAATGTACAGTATTGCCCACGCCTTACCCAACACGCTGTCTATAGGTCATAGCATTTAGGGCCAACCACGTCATTGCCCCTCTCTTCCCTAGTTCTTATCCTTTATGCAATTTCTTAAAAAAGAATGACTTTTTAGGCAGGAGGTTTGGGTCAGTTGAATGTAAATCTGATAAACACTAAACTGAGAGTTAATTTTATTTTTTACTTCTACAGTGCCGAGTTCAATGTTTTTGCTATAAGCTACATCCTTTTAGATTCCAGTCCCACATGGAAATCCAAGTGCAGTGTGCTTTGTATTCCAGGCTCAATGAACTATTCCCACCCACACGACTGCATCTCACCGTTCTGTGTCCTTTATCTAGAGAATGACTACGCCATGTGATTGTGAACGAATATATACACATATAGTGTAAATATACTAGTGTATAAAATTATATTTCTTTGAAATATGTGCAAAGCATGTACATTTTTGTTTTTTTAAATGGGTGGGGGATTGTAAAGCTTTTTAGAAACCAGATGGTACAATCTTACTTACCAAGATCTGTTCTGTGTATCGGTGAGTAAACCACTCAACCCTCAGTTACTATACAAAGCAACAATGTTACAAACAAAACACGGGTTACTCTACATTTATATTTAGATATATAAATAAGAACATTTGTGTCAATACAACCGGGCGGGGATTTTTGGCATGAGTGTGTTCTTTTTTCCATCTATGTATAGGTGTGAGGAGAGGAATACTATAACGTCCTCAAAACGTCATTATTTAGCCGAAGCCTGACACTACTGTGCTCTGTCCAAGAGACCAAAACATGTTGCCTAGCCATGTTGAGACGTCTTCATCCTCTGTATTTGTATTGATATGCTGTACTGTTAACTGTCACAGATATGCTTTTTTCGAACATTTTAACATACTTTGTACATGTTTATTGCAATAAATCAAATGAAATCAATCATCATTGAAGCACTTGGGCATTTTTTTACCCACCTATAACTAGCCTTTTAAACAAGGTAGCACCTTCATAAGTGCTTGATTTGCACAGCAGCATACAGTGCCTTCAGAAAATATTCTTGGACTTGTTCCACGTTTTGTGTTACAGCCTGAATTAAAAATGTATTTTTCTCGATCTGCCCTAAAAAAAAAATATTTTTTATTTTTCTCGATCTGCCCTAAAAATGAGAGTGAAAACATGTTTTTAGAAATTTTTGCAAATGTATTGAAAATGAAATATAGAAATATATTTTATTTACATAAGTATTCACACCCCTGAGTCAATACTTTGTAGAAGCGCCTTTGACAGCGATGACAGCTGTGAATATTTCTGGGTAAGTCTCGAACAGCTTTCCACACCTGGATTGTGCAACAATTGCCTATTATTATTTTTCAAATTTCTTCAAGCTGTTGATCATTGCTAGACAACCATTTTCAAACAGATTTAAGTAAAAACTGTAACTTGGACATTCAGGAACATTCACTGTCTTCTTGGTAAGAAACTCCAGTGTAGATTTGGCCTTGTGTTTTAGGTTATTGTCCTGCTGGAAGGGGAATTCATCTCCCAGTGTCTGGTGGAAAGCAGACAAGTTTTCCTCTATGATTTTGCTCCGTTCAGTTTATTTTTTATCCTGAAAAACTCCCCAGTCCTTAAAGATTACAAGCTTACCCATACCATGATACTGCCACCACTATGCTTGAAAATATTGAGAGTACTACTCAGTAATGTGTTGTATTTGATATGCCCCAAACATAACTTTTTGTCCTGAATACAAAGTGTTAATTGTTTGCAGTATTACTTTAGAGCCTTATTGCAAACAGGATGCATGTTTTGGAATATGTGTATTCTGTACAGGCTTCCTTTTCACTCTGTCAATTAGATTAGTATTGTGGAGTAACTACAATGTTGTTTATCCAACCTCAGTTTTCTCCTATCACAGCCATTAATTAAACTCACCATTGGCCTCATGGTGAAATTCCTGAGTGGTTTCCTTCCTCTTTGGCAACTGAGTTAGGAAGGACGCCTGCAACCTATTTAGGCTTGCCATAACAAAACTAAGGGGTTGAATGCTTATTGATTCAATAAGTCATTTCAGCTTTACATTTATGAATTTGTAGAAATGCTTTGTAAGTCACAAGTTGCATGGACTCACTGTGCAATAATAGTGTTCCTTTTTTTTATGACTACCTCATCTCCGTAGTGAATTTCAAAAACAGATTCAACTAAAAAGAGCAGGGTTTTACAATGCTCGCAAAGAAGGGCACCTGAAGAAGCAGGCATTGAATATCCCTTCGAGCATGGTGAAGTTATTAATTACACTTTGGATGGTGTATCAATACACTCAGTCACTGAACTTATTTAGGCTTGCCATAACAAAACTAAGGGTTTGAATAGTTATTGATTCAATAAGTCATTTCAGCTTTACATTTATGAATTTGTAAAAATGTATAAAAACTTTATTCCACTTTGGCCTACACAAATACACCATAATGTCAGTGACAAAAAACATCGCAATTTAAACAACACTGCTCAAAAAAATAAAGGGACCACTAAAACCACTTGAATGAATGAAATATTCTTATTAAATTGTTTTTTCTTTACATAGTTGAATGTGCTGACAACAAAATCACACAAAAATGATCAATGGAAATCAAATTTATCAACCCATGGAGGTCTGGATTTGGAGTCACACTCAAAATTAAAGTGGAAAACCACACTACAGGCTGATCCAACTTTGATGTAATGTCCTTAAAACAAGTCAAAATGAGGCTCAGTAGTGTGTGTGGCCTCCACGTGCCTGTATGACCTCCCTACAACGCCTGGGCATGCTCCTGATGAGGTGACGGATGGTCTCCTGAGGGATCTCCTCCCAGACCTGGACTAAAGCATCCACCAACTCCTGGACAGTCTGTGGTGCAACGTGGCGTTGGTGGATGGAGCGAGTCATGATGTCCCAGATGTGCTCAATTGGATTCAGGTCTGGGGAACGGGCGGGCCAGTCCATAGCATCATTGCCTTCCTCTTGCAGGAACTGCTGACACACTCCAGCCACATGAGGTCTAGCATTGTCTTGCATTAGGAGGAACCCAGGGCCAAACGCACCAGCATATGGTCTCACAAGGGGTCTGAGGATCTCATCTCGGTACCTAATGGCAGTCAGGCTACCTCTGGCGAGCACATGGAGGGCTGTGCGGCCCCCCCAAAGAAATGCCACCCCACACCATGACTAACCCTTCGCCAAACCGGTCATGCTGGAGGATGTTGCAGGCAGCAGAACGTTCTCCACGGCATCTCCAGACTCTGTCACGTCTGTCACATGTGCTCAGTGTGAACCTGCTTTCATCTGTGAAGAGCACAGGGCGCCAGTGGCGAATTTGCCAATCTTGGTGTTCTCTGGCAAATGCCAAACGTCCTGCACGGTGTTGGGCTGTAAGCACAACCCCCACCTGTGGACGTCGGGCCCTCATACCACCCTCATGGAGTCTGTTTCTGACCGTTTGAGCAGACACATGCACATTTGTGGCCTGCTGGAGGTAATTTTGCAGGGCTCTGGCAGTGCTCCTCCTTGCACAAAGGCGGAGGTAGCGGTCCTGCTGCTGGGTTGTTGCCCTCCTACGGCCTCCTCCACGTCTCCTGATGTACTGGCCTGTCTCCTGGTAGCGCCTCCATGCTCTGGACACTACGCTGACAGACACAGCAAACCTTCTTGCCACAGCTCGCATTGATGTGCCATCCTGGATGAGCTGCACTACCTGAGCCACTTGTGTGGGTTGTAGACTCCGTCTCATGCTACCACTAGAGTGAAAGCACTACCAGCATTCAAAAGTGACCAAAACATCAGCCAGGAAGCATAGGAACTGAGAAGTGGTCTGTGGTCACCACCTGCAGAACCACTCCTTTATTGGGGGTGTCTTGCTAATTGCCTATAATTTCCACCTGTTGTCTATTCCATTTGCACAACAGCATGTGAAATTTATTGTCAATCAGTGTTGCTTCCTAAGTGGACAGTTTGATTTCACAGAAGTGTGATTGACTTGGAGTTACATTGTGTTGTTTAAGTGTTCCCTTTATTTTTTTGAGCAGTGTATTTTAAATTCATGCTGTAACACAGAAAAATTTGGGAAAAAGTCAAGGGGTGAGAATACTTTCTGAAGGCACTGGATCTCCTGGTTGGAGGGAGTTGACACTTGATTTAGAAACTGTAAATCCCATGGTGAGACCTGTTCAGTTTGAAAACCTGGCTGAGAAATATCCAGTGCACGCAACCACACCTCTACCACCATCTAGTGCTCAGTTATGACAAGCTCTTTCTACGAAGACATGATAGTCATCTTGTTGAATACTGTAGTTTTGCAATCCCAAAACATTGAGGATTATTGCTAAATAGAAACGTAGATGCTTCATTTCTTATTAGTTAAATTTACCATGAAGGCAAACCAGCAGTACGTACCCAAACTATTACTAGATACAGTACGCAGGCCAAGTAATTACGTGCAAATGATTCATTTTATACAACTTATCTTTCATATAGGCTAATTGTGACCCAACACAACCATTTACAGCCAAGATGGCCAGCCCTCCCACTCAAGGAAATTGGGTATATTTACCAGCTCATTTAGCAAGCATAATAGCCCCACTTGTGCAGCCTGCCTAAAACTGTTATGCAGTGTAAACACATTGCCAAACACAGTCCGCAACTATGCTAACCCTCCTCACACTTAATACAAATACATTTTAAAAAGTGCTTTGTCCTACTCCCTAATACAGACGATTACAGGTAGATGGAGCATAAGCTGGCCATTGAGCGCCCTGTCCCTTGGCAAGCCTTTCTCTGTCTCGAGCTAAATGAGTGCATTATCTCCCTCATTAAACAGCCATTGTTCCTCTGTCCAAGCCTCAGAACGTTTAGCACACAACAGCTAACATTTCCGCTGCCAGATCTCAGCCAAAGGGCTGGATTCAATCTGTATCGCTGAAGTTCAGCTTTATAGCGTGATTGATATTTAAAGGGGGGCTGAACTTCCTGATTTGGCCTCGTTTTTCTGCTTGGTCATTAACAAATGCAGCGTCCAGGACTGATACCAAACGAGCGTTGTCTTGAGGGGATGGATTAATTTGGGTGTCTCTTGTGTGCGAGTCTGTTCTTATGTGGCAAGCTTTTGTACACTGACTCTGCCAAAACAGTACACAGTCACTCACCCTTCTACATACAGTGCATTTGGAAAGTCTTCAGACCCCTTGACTTTTTCCACGTTTTGTTACGTCACAGCTGTATTCTAAAATGTATTTATTATTTTTTTATTCTGCCTCAATCTACACACAGTACCACATAATGACAAAGGAAAAACAGTTTTTTAAATACAGCCTCGCATCTTGGGTATGACACAACAAGCTTGGCACACCTGTATTTGGGGAGTTTCTCCCATTCTTCTCTGCAGATCCTCAAGCTCTGTCAGGTTGGATGGGGAGGGTCGCTGCACAGCTATTTGCAGGTCTCTCCAGAGATGATCGATCGGGTTCAAATCCGGGCTCTGGCTGGACCACTAAAGGACATTCAGACACTTGTCCTGAAGCCACTCCTCCCTTGTCTTGGATGTGTGCTTTGGGTTGTCCTCTTGGAAGGTGAACCTTCGCCACAGTCTGAGGTCCTGAGTGCTCTGGAGCAGGTTTTCATCAAGGATCTCTCTGTACTTTGCTCCATTCATCTTTCCCTTGATCCTGACTAGTCTCCCAATCCCTGCCACTGAAAAACATCCCCACAGCATGATGCTGCCACCACCATGCTTCACTGTAGGGATGGTGCCAGGTTTCCTCCAGATGTGACGCTTGGCATTCAGGACAAAGCGTTCAATCTTGGTTTCATCAGACCAGAGAATCTTGTTTCCCATGGTCGGAGTCCTTTGGGTGCCTTTTGGCAAACTCCAAGCGGGCTGTCATGTGCCTTTTACTGAGGAGTGGCTTCTGTCTGGCCACTCTACCATAGAGGCCTGATTGTGGAGATGGGACAATCAAGGACAAAGGAGCTCTGTCAGTGACCATCGGGTTCTTGGTCACCTCCCTGACCAAGGCCCTTCTCGCCCGATTGCTCAGTATGGCCGGGTGGCTAGCTATAGGAAGAGTCTTAGTGGTTCCAAACTTCTTCCATTTTAGAATGATGGAGGCCACTGTGTTCTTGGGGACCTTCAATGCTACAGAAATGTTTTGGTACTCTTCCCCAGATCTTTGCACTGTCACCTGTGAGAGAGAATACAGTAGACGGCACACGTGTGATTTATGACCCTACTTGATGGGTCAGGTGTGTATGCCCATATATGGGCATCCTGCCTTCCATTCTCACGGTAGGGGGAGGGTGTTAATTTAACCAGATAGTGCATCTGTTCCTTTGAAGCTGTCATGATGATTGATGTGTAGGGACCTCGTTGAACTGGGGGATGTGTTTGAACATTTCAAAGAGTATGGCCCCCACCCTGTTGTAGTGACCTGAGGGCTGTTGTCTATGAAACAGGAATGTCCGGGGTTATTGGGGGGCAGACGCATTATAAATAAGCCCCAGGACACCAAACAAGAAATTAATATAAACCCAGAAAACTAAACACCAAACTAAACATGTCTCCTAGGCCAATTGTAGGTGTACTTTGTGCCTCGTGTCAAGAACACAGTGACAAAAACATAGTGGACATTCTGTGTGAGGCCCCTGAATGTGTTAATGGAGTTTTGGATATGAATGATGGACATATGGGTTACATTTTCCAACCGGAGGATTCAACTTTGAAGATTTTCACAGATAGCGGCCACAGCTCCCTTTATCAAACAAAACCCGGGAGTTTTTCTCCTGCGCTGCGTATGAGAGAATGGCTTAAGATACGGCTCGGGCTATGCCACATCGAACACGCCCTGAGTGGGGCAACGCTGCCCGGGTATGCGTTGGAAGAGGAAGTGTGCGGGCGAGCTGATTTGAAAGCCATAAGAATCTCTTCAATGGCGTATACTCCAAAGTGACAATTTTAGCATGTGCCCAATTCAATAGTTCAAATGCAACAAAATCAGTTAGTTCGTATATATTTTCAAAAGCCTGCATGGATGTGAACTATTAAGGGGCCTGTCTTTAGCTTCAGGTGGGGCGATTATCATATATTCCTGGCCATGATGAAACAGTTGGACAATCTTTTCCAACATCGTGAACAATTACGCCGCTTCTATCCTTAAGACACAACCGGGGCCTAATTGCAAGAAGGTTGATCTATCCAGGGAAAGAAAATGTACGGAACGTGGAGTGTGATCAGGTCACAGCTTGAAAATGGGGAATTAGAAACGGATGGGTGTCTGGGTTAATCATATAGCCGCCCCCTTTATCTGTAAGAAAGGAATAGTAAAATTGCTTAACTAATTATAACATGTTTTAAAAGGTCTGTACTAAATATTTAGAATTAAATAAAGGTTTTTAAAATTGTATCTCACCTTTAACGAAAGGAATCTGTCTTTTCTCTCTCCCAGTCTGTCTCGGAGGAAATGTTTCAGGAAAGACGCATGTGTGCTTTTCAAAAAATTTGCTTTTTGGGGGGTGTGTGTCTGCAGTTGTTTTAAAACAATGTTTTTGATTTTTGTATGAATACAGTCTTTCCTACAACAGACAGTTCTAAATATAAGCATTTAAAGGGTGTTAACGTGTAGTACTGTGCTGTAATAATATATATATATAGGATGTATAAAAAAAAATTGTATGTGTATAAAAACATTCTGGCTTGGTTAAATATTGCGATGTTAAATTGTTTGTACTAATTATAGCATGTTTTAAAAGGTCTGTACTAAATATTTAGAATTAAATAAAGGGTTTTAAAATTGTATCTCACCTTTTAACGAAAGGAATCTGTCTTTTCTCTCCCCCAGTGTGTCTCAGAGAAAGACGTGTGTGTGTGTGCGGGCGTGTGTGTGTTTCAAAACAAAGTTTTTTTCGGGTGTGTATGTCTCTTCAATTGTGCTTGAAACAATTCAAAATTAGGGGTCATCTACATATAAGCCTCTCAAAACACACATTTTACCCCGAGGATGGGGTTACGTGTGTGGGGTTGTGTGTGCGTCAGGGCCAACAGATCCATCAATCATTCCGACAGATGAAAACCTGTTATCGCAGATCCCATCAGAACTCATAACCTTAATTAACCAAATGAATGAGAGCACAACATCTTCACCACCATCCCACACACACACACCTCCTTTAACTCCCATGTCCAAGGAGTCAGAGCAGCCCCACAATGTTTTTGAGGAATTGGAAAATTGTGTAATAAATCAGAGTGGCGATGGTATTGATAGAAGTGTTCGTGTTGTGTACCGAAATAAGTTCAGCAATACAGAGATTCGACAGTTTTTTAAATTTCACATGGATGAATCAGAACCTTGATTATGCAGTTTTTTATGTGATGATCTTGGATACGCTGAGCGAACTTTTAGAGAGGGCAACAGATTTTGCCGAACCTCGTGATGTCTTACAGCTTGAAATTTGTGGAGATAGTATGCAAAACACTGTATCTCTTGTTTTACCCAATGCCGCAGCAGATCTTGAACAATATATAGCCCTGCTGGAACGACTTGTTCAATCTAATTTATCCATCATAGCTGCTAGGACCCTAGAGCTCGTTGTGCAAATCTTACGTCAACCCCTAGGTGGAGGGGGTCAGAGAAGGAAACTTGATAGTCTCATGCAATCAGAAATCATAAACAGTAAAAGGGCATATCTCATAAATGTTCACAATCCTGGTAATCAGTTATGCTTTGCAATAGGCCTAGCACATTTACTCAACCCTGGATGTACTGATCAAAAGGCTAGGGAGCTCCAAAATGCCGTGGGTCTAGGTATACAGGATGCTGTGGCTTTCTCTGACAGTCAAATTTGAAAAATTTCTGAACATCAAGATTGTGGTTTTGTACCACGGTAGAGCTAATGCAGCTCTCTTGAAATTCCAGAACAACCCACAACCTCATCCTCAGATTCTGTACTTATGTGCAAAACGCCCATTATTATGCTATTACCAACATCACAGCGTTTTTAGGAGCGCCATATGTGTGTCCATCATGTCATACAGGCTACACCCGAAAGGGGGGGGGGGGGGGCACTCTTGTCGTTATAACTGTTCAGTATGTCAGGATGAAACATGTCCGATGCAACCCTTAAACCTAACACCCTGTGCGGATTGTCAACGCACATGTCGTTCGGCCGACTGCTATGAAAAACACAAAATTGAAACATGGCACCCCAAGGCCTGTAAATCTGTAAGCAGTTGTGACATTAACAAGAAATGTCCAAAATGCCATTGCAATTACAACCTTAAAATAGACAGCCAATCTGTATAGGACCTTTGAAAAGCAGAGACACTGAAGGGGTTCAAGAAGTGCCACACGAGTGTTATATTCAGCCCTTGGCATGTTCAGCCCCTGAACATTCAGAGAAATATGTGTTTTATGATTTTGACACTAATCAGCAATCAGGGGTTCATTTGCCTATTTTTGTATCTACCATGACGTTCAAGGGTGAAAAGTGGTCAGCAGAGGGGCTCAATTGTACACTACTCTTTCTTAAACTCTTCAGAAAACCCCAGTATAGAAACTTCACAATTCAAGAGCCTTATGATTCCTATCTTCTTTTGAAACCCCTGATACAACAAGGCGTTGCACCCAGTGTCATGGCGCAAGGTAGTAAAATCTTGTGTTTTGTAGACCCCGCCTTCAACCAGAGATACATTGACAGTTTAAGTTTCTTACCCATGAGATTGGCTCAAATGCCTGAGGCCTTGGGTTTTGAAAACTCTGTGAAAGGGTGGTTTCCTCATTTCTTCACATCTGAGGAGAATCTACATTATATTTGATCTTATCCCAGCCCCGAAATGTACGGTGTGGTCAAATGTCTCCCAAAGAGCGAGAGAGATTCATGACATGGTATGAGGCAGTATGTCATAACACATTTGATTTCCATAAAGAGATGGAGTCATGATGTGGTTATACTTCGTGAAGGATGCCTCAGATTCAGAGAAGAGGTCAACAAAGATGCCGGCATTGACCCCTGGAGTTGTACAACTATTGCATCGGCATGCATGAAAACCTATCGTACCCACTTTTTACCTCATCTATAGCTATTCCATCGCCTGACAACTACCGACGCCAATTCAAGTCATACTCCAGCGGGTACATTCAATGGTTGGAGTACCCAGGATAAAAACATTTTTATTCAACATGCTTTGAATATTGGGGAGAAGACGGTTGGGCCGTATCACGTTGATGTATACACACAGATTGACAGTGTTGAGACAGTTTGAGTACAACGGGTGTTTCTTCCACGGTTGTAAATCTTGCTTTGTGCCCCAGGCCATGTGTGTCCTAACCCAAAATACTTTTGGGGATATGTACCAGGAGTTCCAAGACAAATTGGAATCTTTACAGGCTACTTATGGGTTGAAAGTGAATGTGACGTGGGAGCATGAGTGGACCGAACTCTGATCCTCATGTTCGAGCGTTCCTTTCCAGCTTTGACACACCAGAACCCTTGGAACCCCGACAGGCCTTGTATGGAGGTCGTACTTTGACATTACGGTATGTAGCGCAACCCGACGAGACAATAGGATATGTAGATTTTACATCCCTTTATCCTCATGTAATGAGTTCCTCATGCTATCCTATGGGGCATCCCGAAATTATTCGTGACTTTGACTTACCCCAAAACTATTTTGGTCTGATTAAAGCAACGGTTTACCCTCCCCGGGGTTTGTTTCTGCCAGTGTTGCCTTACAAGGGACCTCAAGGAAAACTTTTCTTTCCCCTTTGTCGCACCTGCAGTAAAAACAACAACCAGGAAAAGCCTTGTGATCATTCAGATCAAGAAAGAGCTCTGACAGGTGTATGGGTCACAGTTGAATTCTCTAAGGCTCTAGAGAAGGGGTATCGTGTGGCCAAAATCTTTGAAGTGTGGAACTTTTCCAGGAAATCAATCACTATTTTTAAAGAGTACATCAAGACCTTCTTGAGAAGCAAGCAAATGGCTTCAGGGTATCCTGCATCGGTCACAGATTAAGAGAGCAAAGACAAGTACATTCAGGACTATCATGACAGAGAAGGTTTACGTCTTGACCCTGACAGAATAGAGGTCAACAAAACCAAAAGAAATCTGTCAATTGTACTTAAACTCACTTTGGGGCAAACTTTCCCAGAGAAGCAATATGCTAACAACGTCGATCATTAAAGACCCCGAAGAATTTAGAGAATTCGTTTTTTCGGACCAATACGAAATTTCACATTTTTCATTCTTGAGTCAAGACATTGCCCTGGTGCAATGGAGACGTAACAAGAAGTATGTTCTACCCCCGAGTAATGTAAATGTGTTTCTTGCAGCATTTACCACGGCCTATGGTCGACTTGAACTGTACACGCTCATGGAACAGTTGCAGAGGCGCGTTCTTTATCATGACACAGACTCTGTGGTCTATATAAGCAAACAGTTGCTAAGTGGGGGGTTCCAATCACCCTATCTGGGTGGTTTAATGAGTGAACTCGAAGAGTGTGACCATATCACAGAGTGGTCCTCCTGTGGTCCCAAAAGCTATGCTTTTAGGACTAAAGTCAATCACGTGGTGTTGAAAGCCAAAGGCGTGACTCAAAACGATGAAAATGCCCCGCATGTAAACTTGGAATCAATCACACGCCTGGTTGAGGGGTTCATAAACGACCGGAATAGTGAATTGGACATTTTGAACTCCTACAAAAAGATTGTTAGAGATAAAAAGGGTTTCCATCTAAGGAATGCCCCACTTACTAAAAGATTCCGGGTAGTCTATGACAAGAGATTGCTTTTACCTGACGGGACCACCTTGCCCTTTGGCTACTGACTTATGTTACAAGTCCTGTGTGTCTTAACCCTTAAGATATAATGGCTGCTGTAGAAGGTTTTGATCCCCGGTTGCAACTACCATTTTCAGCCTTAATCGCAGGCCCATCCAATAGCGGTAAAACTTGTTTTGTAAAAAGTATTTTAGAGAATTCTGAAGATGTATTATCTCAGAAACCTGACAATATTGTGTGGTGTTATTCATGTTACCAACCTTTGTATGATGAGCTGTTGATAAAAATCAAGTTTGTTGAAGGAATACCCGCATCCCTGTCTGATGGTGAACTTTTACCTCCTCATAAAAACAATCTGCTGGTTTTGGACGATATGCTATTTGCAGGTAGCGAACATCCTGAAATTTCCCGAGCTTTTACACAATATAGTCCTTCGAGACAACAGCATAAGCCCTGAGCCTTCTTGATGCTCGGGATCTGATGAAGCCCTTCGGGTCATAGCATTGGCTACAACCTCACTTACAATATTTTTAGCCACTGATTTTAAATGGTTTGATTTTTAAGTGGTTTGGCTATGCTGAGGTCTCTCTTCATAAAACGGTCAAACCATCCTAAAGAGGTTACGAAATATGCCTCCTATCCCCGAACCGTACATGGTCGGGGATCCGTGATAGCCGGGTAATCCATTACCCACTTGGTCAACATAGTATGAGATATAGGGGTTAGGGTCAAGATGGTGGTTGTGTTCCATAACCATTTTAATTTATTTGTATTATGTTTATAAAAAAGGTATACAGTATATCACAAAAGTGAGTACACCCCTCACATTTTTGTAAATATTTGAGTATATCTTTTCATGTGACAACACTGAAGAAATTACACTTTGCTACAATGTAAAGTAGTGAGTGTACAGCTTGTATAACAGTGTAAATTTGCTGTCCCCTCAAAATAACTCAACACACAGCCATTAATGTCTAAACCGCTGGCAACAAAAGTGAGTACACCCCTAAGTGAAAATGTCCAAATTGGGCCCAATTAGCCATTTTCCCTCCCCGGTGTCATGTGACTCGTTAGTGTTACAAGGTCTCAGGTGTGAATGGGGAGCAGGTGTGTTAAATTTGGTGTCATCACTCTCACACTCCCTCATACTGACTGGTCACTGGAAGTTCAACATGGCACCTCATGGCAAAGAACTCTCTGAGGATCTGAAAAAAATAATTGTTGCTCTACATAAAGATGGCCTGGGCTATAAGAAGATTGCCAAGACCCTGAAACTGAGCTGCAGCACGGTGGCCAAGACCATACAGCGGTTTAACTGGACAGGTTCCACTCAGAACAGGCCTCGCCATGGTCGACCAAAGAAGTTGAGTGCACGTGGTCAGAGGTTGTCATATCCAGAGGTTGTCTTTGGGAAATAGACGTATGAGTAGTGTATTAGCATGGTATGAGACAAGATAAATAATACAATTTAAGTAAAGTATAAAATAAACAGTATTATCCTGAGCTGTATAAAAAAGTGTTATCACATCAAAATCGTATAGAATGACATGTATACAGATTATATTACAACTTTTTGTGTTTTGTCTTAGTGATTATTCTTTAGTAAATAGGAAACTCAACAGTGTGTTAGTCCGAGAAACATTAATTAGATAGTTGTTTTATGTTTGTGAAACCTTGAAATGTACACAATGAGAAGTGATATTGTAACACCAGTTTTTAACGGGGTAATTGTATCAAATATATATCTTTGCATGTTTGAATTAGAGCTCCTTTTTTTGGAGACAACCTGTGTGCTAATGACCCGATATTGTTTCAAGCACAATTGAAGAGACGCACACACAACCCACACACATCCTCGGGGTAAAACTTTTTGAGAGGCTTATATGTAGATGACCTCTTCAATTGTGCTTGAAACAATTCAAAATTAGAGACATACGCACACACACACCCAAAAAAAACTTTGTTTTGAAACACAAACACGCCCGCACACGCACTTCTCTGAGACACACTGGGAGAGAGAAAAGACAGATTCCTTTCGTTAAAACCCTTTATTTAATTCTAAATATTTAGAAAACATGTTATAATTAGTTAATCAATTTTACTATTCCTTTCTTACAGATAAAGGGGGCGGCTATATGATTAACCCAGACACCCATCCGTTTCTAATTCCCCATTTTCAAGCTGTGACCTGATCAGACCTTGTCTCTTCCTCACAAGATATCTCACACTCCACCCCATCATGGTGTGGGGTGGCATTTCTTTGTGGGGCCGCACAGCCCTCCATGTGCTCGCCAGAGGTAGCCTGACTGCCATTAGGTACCGAGATGAGATCCTCAGACCCCTTGTGAGACCATATGCTGACACATGCACATTTGTGGCCTGCTGGAGGTCATTTTGCAGGGCTCTGGCAGTGCTCCTCCTTGCACAAAGGCGGAGGTAGCGGTCCTGCTGCTGGGTTGTTGCCCTCCTACGGCCTACTCCACGTCTCCTGATGTACTGACCTGTCTCCTGGTAGCGCCTCCATGCTCTGGACACTACGCTGACAGACACAGCAAACCTTCTTGCCACAGCTCGCATTGATGTGCCATCCTGGATGAGCTGCACTACCTGAGCCACTTGTGTGGGTTGTAGACTCCGTCTCATGCTACCACTAGAGTGAAAGCACTACCAGCATTCAAAAGTGACCAAAACATCAGCCAGGAAGCATAGGAACTGAGAAGTGGTCTGTGGTCACCACCTGCAGAACCACTCCTTTATTGGGGGTGTCTTGCTAATTGCCTATAATTTCCACCTGTTGTCTATTCCATTTGCACAACAGCATGTGAAATTTATTGTCAATCAGTGTTGCTTCCTAAGTGGACAGTTTGATTTCACAGAAGTGTGATTGACTTGGAGTTACATTGTGTTGTTTAAGTGTTCCCTTTATTTTTTTGAGCAGTGTATATACGAACTAACTGATTTTGTTGCATTTGAACTATTGAATTGGGCACATGCTAAAATTGTCACTTTGGACTATACGCCATTGAAGAGATTCTTATGGCTTTCAAATCAGCTCGCCCGCACACTTCCAACGCATACCCGGGCAGCGTTGCCCCACTCAGGGCGTGTTCGATGTGGCATAGCCCGAGCAGTATCTTAAGCCAGAAAAACTCCCGGGTTTTGTTTGATAAAGGGAGCTGTGGCCGCTGTCTGTGAAAATCTTCAAAGTTGAATCCTCCGGTTGGAAAATGTAACCCATATGTCCATCATTCATATCCAAAACTCCATTAAAACATTCAGGGGCCTCACTCAGAATGTCCTCGATGTTCTTGACACGAGGCACAAAGTACACCTACAATTGGCCTAGGAGACATGTTTAATTTGGTGTTTAGTGTTCTGGGTTTATTTTAATTTCTTGTTTGGTGTTCTGGGGTTTATTTATAATGCGTCTGCCCCCCAATAACCCCGGACATTCCTGTTTCATAGACAACAGCCCTCAGGTCACTACAACAGGGTGGGGGCCATACTCTTTGAAATGTTCAAACACATCCCCCAGTTCAACGAGGTCCCTACACATCAATCATCATGACAGCTTCAAAGGAACAGATGCACTATCTGGTTAAATAAACACCCTCCCCCTACCGTGAGAAAGGAAGGCCGGATGTCCTGCAGGATGCCCATATATGGGCATACACACATGACCCATCAAGTAGGGTCATAAATCACACGTGTGCCATCTACTGTATTCTCTCTCCTGTGGGACCGTATATAGACAGGTGTGTGCCTTTCCAAATCATGTCCAATCAATTTAATTTACCACAGGTGGTAAATCAAGTTGTAGAAACTTTTATTTAATCCATTTTAGAATAAGGCTGTAACGTAACAAAATGTGGAAAAAGTCGAGGAGTCTGAATACTTTCCGAATGCACTGTAACTTGAAACAGTCTAACCAGGTCTTGTCTTAAAATCGCTTTTGCTAGCCAACTTCTTTCAGCCAGTATACTGGTCATTAAAAATATTCATGCCAGGAGACCACCGATTGGCCAGCTCAGCCAATGAGCCAAAATATCATGTTCTCTGAGGAAATAGCAAGCATTTTTGAGTTGTGTTTTTTCTCCAATTTGTGTTCGCCACCAATACGAGTATAGAACAAGTCAACAACATTATTTGGGTAGGAGTGTCGATTGCGGTTTCTTCTTGTACATATATTTCAAGGTAAGGAAACATATCTAATTTCCCTATTTAACACATAGGGAGGAAAAAAAGACAAACTATCATTAAGGTTAGCAACTTCCATTTATTTGAAAGATTGCAATATTGTTATATGAAACCAACATACCTGAATTAAGCTGATTGATGTATGCAATTGAAAAAAAGATTGGTTGGGTGTGTGATGCTATTACAGTGCAATACAGTTTAGTGAGGCGATGCATGTAGAGGTCTGACCTCAGAGGCCTTGTTTGAACTAATGAAACATGAGATTGTCTAGGTTTACCATACCATTCACCATCTGCTTAGTAAGGCAACAATAGAATGGCAGGAGAGCTACTTGTCTGTACAGATTATAGAACTTGGGAGAAGGGAAGCATAGGCTGTCTGAAAATGTTACTAGCTGTCAAATCCTTGCTGCCTCCATCCTACCTCTTTACCTTTCATTGGAGAAGATCCTAGGTCCCTCCCCCAATGAGCTTTGAGAGGGAGAGCAAGGAATTGATGAAACAAGAATGGAAGAAGCATACATTTAACAGCTATTAACATTTTCAGAAACAGCCTTGGTGTAAAATCTATCCGGTCTTTCCCACTTAACTGGTAAGGCTCCTGATATGTTTGAGGTCTCTTTCAGAGTATTAAAACATCTCTGGGCTAAATTCACCTCTGAGCAACCAATGTGATCTTTTGAGAAAGTCACATATGTAAGTGTTGAAATGGACATTTAAAAACTGCATGGATGGGGATTTGCTCTTAAATTAGTGACTCGGTCTGCTAAGTACACTGCTGAACCGAATGTCACTGTAAAACATAGCTGAGAGTCAAGTCTTGCTTTGACTCCCAAGCTGATAACCAATTGCTCACTCTCATTCACATTGTGCAAACTTCCCAACATCAAATCCTGTAAAAAAAACATTTACCTGGTCTATACTTCAATACCGCAATTCACAAGAAATATTCAAGTGAATCATGTAGGGTAAATGGCGGCAAGATTTAGTGTTACATGGTGGCAAGATTTAGTGTTGCACGGTATACCGGTACCACGGTAATAAAAGGTACCAAAACGGATGATCTTTATAATACCAACATTTTAAAACACCATTGTACCGACTTGTTCAGCCCTGCCAAACTAAAGAGCCTGCTGTAAAATGTTTAAATTCAGTTGAATTTATGCAACAGCCACTAGTCTCTTGTATGCGCAGGTCCAATGATATCCACTTCTGTCATTCGCGTATCAGGTGTCGCAGCTGTAATCAGTGCTTGCATCCACTACAACCCTCACTCACCCGCGTCTATTCCGTCGTCAGTTTAAAAATACATAGAATTTACATGCTGACCAGACCGGATGCGAGCGTCGCAGTAGAAATCCATGTTATTCAATTATTGCACCCATACTGCTCGCCAACGAGCGTCTGCGTTGCCAAGGGCTAAAATGGAACTCCTTTCTATTTCTGACGCTGATCGAGCTGCAAGTCCTGCCTCTCCCATCTCCTCATTGGTTTATAGAAGCAGGTACCCACCTCCTCATTGGTTATACCCACATGGGTGATTGAAAGACGAACTGTGTTGCCGGTAGTCGTGGTAAAAGTGTAGATGCCAATCACCATATAAATTCAAAGATGAAAAAGCCTGGAAGGATGAGAGATGACTCGGTTGGCCGTTTTATGTGTGGATTAATTATCGGAGTAGAGGACCTTGTGCATTTCAGGTAAAATAACTCAATGTTTATATCCCAGGACAAATTAGCTAGCAACAGCAAGCTAGCTAAATAGCCATTAATGCTTTTCGACCTGTCCCCAAATTAATGTAATTGGTTCAGTTTGTTTTGATATTTTAACCTGCGTGTCGTGATCGCGTTTGGTGTGGGGGGACAAAATAAATGTATGCACGATGGCGAGCGAGGACGCAGTCTTCTGTTAGATGTGTACATTTGTTACTTTGGAATAGCGAGCAATGTTGATACATTGTATTATTTCATTGCCTGTTATTACCAAGAGCACAGACCAGTCCAAGTAGTTCACCGGCATGCAGTGTCAGAGAGGTGAAATGGAACACTCTTTCGCGACAGGCATGCTTTACAGCAACAACAAAAAACGTTGTCTTTAGTTGGCCTAAATGTTCAAAAAATATTTCCCATATTAACGGAATGCCTTTTTCCGTTAATATAATTTCACAAACCATGTCGCGGGCCGTTTTAAACTAATCCCGGGTTGTTCATTATTGGTTTGATTACAAACAACATTCAATCATGTTATCTAGCTAGCCAACAACCTGGTAATTGACAGTAGGCTTAGGCACATTTGATTGGCACAGGAAGGAAAAGGGTCTGCTACTCATGACGTGCTTCAAAAGGTAGAATTCATATAGGCCTAAACTATATCAAAAATCGATTACTTTCTGGTGCTCCTTAAATTCTGTTTGGTGCCTATCCTTTTAAAAGTTGTTAGCATGGGACTATGTGTGTTTCTGGGAGGGAGAGTGGTGTGTATGAGCGTGAGGAAATGTCTTAACTGAAGAGTAAAGGTTCCAAGCAGTGTTTTCCCCTTACTGACAATGACATGCAGATCATTATGCATGTATATTCCTCCAGCCAAATATGACCAAATCAGCCATTCTATTATACAGTGTGAAGTTAAATTCAATGTGTTGTATTGAGTAGCAGTGTGAATTTCAGTGACAGGTTTTTGGAGAACGTTTAGGTAACAAGCTTCCGAGGGACAGACAGGGCGAACAGGATGGTCGGACACTTATTTTTCCAACGTGGCATCATGATACTTGGCCTGATGTAAAATGTTGGTATCGTGACAAGCCTAGTAAGTTTAGACAGACATTGTATGCGGTTGGTTATAGTATGGAGAGTACGAAAGATAATAAAAAATATATATACAATTACAACATTCATTATCTCATTGCAATGTGCCTGGTAATAATGAAATTCTAGTTTGATTTGTCACACCTAGGTGAATATTCAAATCAAAAGGCACAACTTAATGTCAAGTTGACTTTTAAAACAAGCACCCCTCAGAAAAGCATTATCAAACAATGGATTTACATTGAATATCCAACAACGCTTCACATGGTACAAATCCGATGCACCAAACCACTTTGAACATTTCAACATAAAACTCTCATGGGGATGGTTGGTGACAGTCTAGGGAAAACGTAGGACACACTGTGCCAAAGTCATAGATGTACTTTCTTGTAACGAAGTATTGTGTTAAGGCAACTTCCCGCCTCGTAACTGCTTGAAGAACCTTGTCCGAAGTTTAAAAGTTCTGATACATGGTAATACAAGGGAAATGTCTACTGCTGTAGAGCCTGACTTGTTTTGCAATGTTTTTGTAAAGTTGTCACAGTCTAATGGTTGTCGACCATGCAGTTTTTCGAGAGTTCGGTCTTCATTAAGCCACCGTTCCGGTCCTTGTATTTCCTTCAAAGTGAGAAGACCCATGGCAGGGTTGGAACTAAAATCAACTGCTGCCTTGGCCCTCTGAACTGGGCCTTTCTTCCCCTTGTATTCATAGCAGCGTTTCGGTGCGTCTTATGGTTGGCGAAGCCATCTCCAATACTCTATCTGACAGCATGTCACATGATGCATGTATGTATGAGAGCACGTGTCAAAACAAAAAAAGGGAAAACAACTTTGGCCCATGCACTATCTAACTTGATGTTGGGTTTAGAAAGTCAGAGCACCTGTTTACATGGCAATTGACAACCTGGCCCTCGTAGGTTTCGCCGATAGCTTTCTTTATCGGTTTTCTTTCCACAGAACCAAGTGAATGCTATGGTCAGGCATGCTCGTGGCGAACACGAGGCCAGAGTCATTTCGCCCATCCAGCCCATTGAGCCAGGAGGTGACTCCCGGCAGGAAGCTGGAACCTCGTTTGGACTTCCTGTAGGCAGGCAGAGGCCAACGACCCGATATCTTTTCTGTCCTCAGGTCCATGACATACAGGAAGTCGGTGTCGAAGAGGAGCGAGAACACCTCGCCGAAGCTGAGCAGGGAAAGGTTGGCGGGGTCCTGCGTTTTGATGACCCTGGAAAGAAGGAGATTCAGCAACTGATTGTTGGCAGGTATGAAGGGCTCCGATACATTCCATGTATGAACACCCACACAACTCCTTTTGTTCGCAACCATGGATATTGTGAGTCATATACTCCAAAGTTCTGAGGATTCTGTGGCTTATTCACAGCAAGTCTAGCAAGGAATCAAGTCGTTTACAACCTGGTTGTTTTGAGGGTTAAAGTTCTGTTTCTATCAGGAAACAAGGCCCTGGGCAGTTTACCTGAGGATATCGAAGCTGGCAAAGTCCCACTGGTAGACCCCCAGGTCCGAGCTACAAACGACATAGCGGCCGTCAAACTGCAGGCGAGGCTGCAGACACACACTACGGTCCTCTGACACAGACAAGGTCTTCAAGCACTTGCAGTTGATTTCCCTGCCTATAGGCCAAATCTGTGAAATAACCAATGATACACACACATTCATTTCTTTATATGTGTGTGAATATATGCATCTCTGTAGAGAAAGCAGCACCGTGGTCAAACTGTGCTGAGGGGGACACTGTATGGAGCCATCTTAAGTATTACAGTGACAAAAGACAAAAAGCACAGGGTTAAATTATTGCATGAAAGTTGAATGGCAGCAGATGCAAAGAACAAATTAATGAACCATATTACCTTTATTTCATATTTGTCAGCACTCAACAGAATGTAGTCGCCAGGACAGTGTACCATGGATTCTACTTCACTCTTCTGAAGAATCACCTACACAAGGGAAATGGTTTGTGAGACGAGTTTGGGTCCTTCATCTAGTATTCTTATTGAACAGTTTGTAAACAAAATGTACCAGCAAAACAAAAGCTGTGAATGTGATAGATAGGGCTTTGCTATAGATTGCAACTGCAAACCCTTCTCCTTTCATCCATTTGCACAAGACAATGGGCACAATCACTGATCTACAAATCATCCCAAATGTCTACTCAAGATTAGCAAAAAATGTTGTGCAATTCTGCCCCAGGTCCTCAACGGATACCCACAAACATGCCGATTCAATTTTCCAGCAATCCTTAACACAACCAAGGACAGGAGGTTGATAGGCAGGTTTACCTTGGTGACCCACTCAGTATGTCCCGTGAGGGTGTTGAGGCAGGCGCCTGCCGACAGGGACCACACCTTCACAGAGAAGTCGGCCGAGCCGCTCACCAGCGTGTCCAGGTCATCCTTGTAGTCCACGCTGAACACTGCCAGAGGCAAGGAGAGAGACCTGGCTTTAGTACACCAACACACATGGCTCTGCCATTTGTGACCATCATAATTCGTAGCCTTAAGAATGATTTTTTTTTTGTAAAATAGAGCTATTTAGACACTGATAAGGTCTCTACAACCGGTCTATGGAGGCTACTTGTAGTGGTAGCTCCCATGCATAAAATCAAAGTTCATATCTGCTTGTCAATCAAAAACCCACTGATCAGCACAGTCCAGCTGTCTCTAGGAAACAATGCCTAACTCACAAAAGTTATTTCCTAAAACCCAAAATGAACAATGGATGAAACACCCCTAAGTCAGGAACTGGGAAAGGTAGGGATCCCAGCGGTACGCTGACCTGCACCCGTGTGCCCACGGAACTGCTGGATCTTGGCACCTGTGCTCCACTCCCAGCAGGCGATAGTGTTGTCAAAGGACCCAGTCACCAGCTTCTGCTCGTCAAACTTCACTGTGGCGCAGGTGTGCGTCTGAATGCCATAGATGCACTGCCCTGTGCGGACGTCCCACAGTTTGGCAGAAAGGTCATCAGAGCCTACAAGATCATTTGTGAATTTTACAACGAGGATAGCCTGATGAAAACAGCTCGGCTGTCGAAACGTTGGTGAATTAAATTATCGCACCGGAGCTCGAGGTTGCAGCTTTAACATTTTATTTTAAAGAAATGTCATCAGAGCCTACGAAATAATTTGAGTTTTACAAATGAGGAATTAAACAATTACATGTATGAATGTAACGACAACATTTTAACAGACGACAAAAGACCTCCAGCAAACTAGCGATTGTTACAGATACTACATTTTGCACAAAAGTGCCAATTGAAGCATTGTCCACAGATGCTAACACCTAAACCTTAAATTCAACCTAACAGGCAAAAGAGTAATAGGCCACCTGGCCAAATTTATGGGAGGAGAACACTGAAGACCACTCCACCACACCCCAGAATGACCATACGCATATAACCCACCTGTGCAGAGAAGGCCGTCCTTGTAGTAGAGGGCGTAGACGCGCGCACTGTGCCCGATGAGCGACGAGGTCTCAAAGGCCTCCTGGTCCTTCAACTGCATCATGCGCAGTTTGGCCTTGAGGTAGATACCCTTCCAGTGCGACGCATCCTGGATGGAGTCATCGATGCGCCAGCCCAGGTCCCGGCACACACCCTGCCACACCTCCGTGCACGCACTGATCACCTACGGGAGTTATCAAAAGGATTATATAGTTCAACCGGAACCGAGGACCAAGCAACCCAAACAAACGTCAAATCTAACTAACTAACCGAGGCAAATCTTAGGAGGAAAAGGTTCAACATGTGGAGGTCCAATATCAAAGTTCACCTCAATAACGTTGGAGTAAGTACCATTTTACAACACACGTTAAAATAGGTCCTTACTTGCGCCACACCACAGGTGTACATTTCTCAATCCAAAATATTATCAGTAACCACATTTCCATCCTGTTATGCGAGTAAAGTCATAGCGTCCAATTTTTTTTAAAATCATGACAGCTGTGATGGAAACAGGAAGTTTCGGTTCAATTTTATAAATAGACACATTTTTTTGTTCAACATGGTGGGATCTTTTTGTGTATGTATAATTAATTGTGGTGGAAACGCCTTTATGCTCCAATATTGATATAATAACCAACATATCAAAGTCAACTTATAGTCACATGATGATACGGATGTGTGGTACTACCACTCAAACAATGCAGTTTATTAGTCTACAGATGAAACAAGTTATGATGATCTTCACAGGGTGGTGAAAGTGCATTGTGATGAGCTTGATGCTCCTTTCCAATAAACATTGAGGGTCTTATTCTGGTGGCATGATGATCGATGCTCGACAAATAAAAATATTTGCAATAACCATAATAACATCATGTAGACTAGCCTACCCGCACTGTATCTGCCAGCTGTTGGCTTGAGCACACGTGCCAAGACCAGAGGAGGCACATTTGCCGTTTGTGACCAAACTATCAGTACAGTTGAAAATTACTTTTGATTTTTATTAGGTAAATGAAAACTTAAGCAAAAAGAAAATGTTTGGTGGAAACACCACTGGTGGGAGAATGCACATTTTCTTTATGCTGATTCTAAGATATTCCCATGAAAATCTGTCACCAATTGGATGGAAACCTAGCTAGTGTCACATGTGGGAGACCCTGGCCTTATTCAATTGCTTGCACACCAGCTACTAACAAATACCCCTTCAAACATACTGAGTTGTACTGTGCTGGCCTGGTTATGCATCCACCAATAGTTGGACAGAACCACACTGGAAAGGTGAAAGTAGAAAAAGAACCATGCCAGCACAGTATGGTTCAGGTCAGCACGATGGTGTGAAAAGGGTATAACATGAAGCCTGGGCCACATTCAGTTTCCAAACATTGCAGATAGAAATGCCATGAATAGAGCCATTCCTTGTTCATGTGTGTCCTATATAACATGTTTTTCTATCTGAACGTTCCAAAACATTGTGTCCTGCTGACCTTTGTCGTACTGCTTATACACCACCAGAGATCCAACCACCATGACAGAGAGAGCCTGACCTTATTCCACTGCTTGCACACCAGGCAGCAGGTTAGCAGGGTCTGCGGGTCGAGCCAGTGCAGCAAGTAGAAGGTGAGCTCCAGGGGCAGCAGTCGCAGGAAGTCCCGCTTGAGCAGCGCCTCCAGTCCGTTGGACAGGTGCCGCAGCTGGACTGCACCGCTCAGCGAGATGAGTTGGTCCAGGGACTGGTTGCGCTGCTGGTCGCTCAGTGTAAGGAAAGAGGCGGAGACCGACTCCAGCCACCCCTCAAAGGCCGCCTTCTCCATGGACACATGAGAACGTCGACCTGCGGTTACAGGGTTCAGTAAACGTTACATACCATTATTATGTGTTTAAAGGTAGACTCAGCGACATGGCGTAGATGCAGAAAGTAAACAAAGAACTTAGTAGGTACATTTCGGCAACAGCTAAGATTGTTGAAGCGCGAGGCTCAACTTCTCGGTTGTTTTGGTCCCGTGGCTACCAAACTAACAGCGTGAAGCGAATCCGTGCACATGGGTGGATAATGTGTGACAGAGTGAAGTGTTGTGTATCGCTAATCTCAACTGCAGTGCTGCTCGTGGCAACATAATTTGGCTGAGTTTACCTTTAAAGCGTAGTTAAAATACATTCTCAAAGATCACCTTTGACTGTTTAGAATATTTCATTAACACTACCAGCAAATGTGTACCTCAATCATTTACTTAGGCCTAACTAGCTAACGTTACATACTTCACAAGTTTAAGGCAACATGAGTTCTTAGCTAACTAACGTAGAGACAAGACTGCCTCTGTTGTATCGAGTAGGACATCTACTGTTCTGACTAGCCAGCTAGCTTTGCCCCTTTTATTTAAAGTAATAGCTAAGAGTTCAAGGAATGTAACTAGCATTTGTAAAGTTAACGTTGTTAAGCTAGCTAGCTAGCTAACGTTAGTTTCAGTAGTAAGGTGCATTGTACACTAACGTGAACATGTAGGTGATCTAGCTAGCTGTAGAAACGGTAGTACAACTTACCATTTCCCGTAGAACCCGTATCTGTGGGAGGTATTGTGCTAGCTAGCTAGCCAAGGCGGACGGGAAAACCTGTTATTCTTTGCGTTCTACAAAACAATAGAACGCTACTTAGAACTATCAGAATATTCAATTTTGCTAGATGTCAAAAGGTCATTAGTTTATCGGCTTAGAAAATAAACGTTACGTTAGCTTTTCTGGCTGGCTAGCTAGCTGGAATGAGGGAATCTGCTTCTTTCCGAAGTTAACGGATAGGTAATGTTACACGCACCAATACTCTTGCGTATACAGTCACGTATTACCTAAACGTAGATGAATCCATTTACTACCGTTAAGCTAGCTATATCCAATCTAACTCGATGGATGCACCCACTGAGGTAATGGCTGGAACCATAGAGATAGATAGAGGACTCATTTTTGTGTATGTGCCATTATAGCGTCTGTGACAGCATAGGCAGCGCCATTGAGGCAATCTCCGGTTTGAAGTAGTCCATTTTCTTTTTCGCGTTTGCCCTCCTCATGACCCGGTTGGACATGACTCCAATAGGGTCACCAGGACGGATCAGCCAATGAAGTCGGAAGTCCTACCTAGTTGACCACATTAAAATGGTGGAAGCCCTCAATTGCGCTGACTATACTACAATGTAATTTTGGCCACTAGAGGCCTCTATCATTCTCTATGGATGCATGCCTTATGTTGCAAACTTTTTCTGCAAACGTTCTTCCGGCTACTTAGCGATGGTTTTCCGGGTCAATCTCACTTTTTTCAAAATAAAAGCCAGCTTTATGATTTTGGATTCACAGAACGCAATGACTGTTCTGCCAGGTTAGTGAAGGACGAACGAAGTAGATAGTCACAGTGGTGTGTATTCATGGATGCGTAGGGAAGTCAGGCTTCCCCCAAAAATGTACAACAAAAAAAACATACAAGAATGTATCTTTCTTCTCTTTGTGTTTCATAATTTAACTTCAATTCGCAAGAGGCTTTGTATTTGTATTTAACCTTTATTTAACTAGGCAAGTCAGTTAAGAACAAATTCTTATTTACAATGACGGCCTACCAAAAGGGACACCAACTAACTTTGTTAGTTACTTTTGATGTTGAGTCGTTATATACAAATATTCCACACGATGGCGGTATTGAAGCTATGGAACATTTTCTTCTGCAACGTGACCCCAATGAACTACCTTCCAGTGCATGCATTATAACATTGGCTGAAATAATACTCACACACAACTACTTCGTGTTTCTAAATTATTTCTTTATTCAGACGAGTGGTACTGCTATGGGATCCCCCATGGCTCGTAACTATTCTAATTTGTATGTGGGTTACATGGAGAAACAGTCTATTTTCAATCCTCAAAAATGTTTTCTTAAATCAAATCAAATCAAATTTTATTAGTCACATACACATGGTTAGCAGATGTTAATGCGAGTGTAGCGAAATGCTTGTGCTTCTAGTTCCGACAATGCAGTAATAACCAACAAGTAATCTAACCTAACAATTCCACAACTACTACCTTATACACACACAAGTGTAAAGGGATAAAGAATATGTACATAAAGATATATGAATGAGTGGTGGTACAGAA
The DNA here is from genome assembly GCF_045679555.1 of Salvelinus alpinus. NCBI lineage: Eukaryota > Metazoa > Chordata > Actinopteri > Salmoniformes > Salmonidae > Salvelinus > Salvelinus alpinus. Next base: position 3,931,468 of record NC_092109.1, read on the forward strand.
CGGCATAGGCAAGATGCAGTAGATGGTATAGAGTACGGTATATACATATGAGATGAGTACTGTAGGGTATGTAAACATAAAGTGGCAAAGTTTAAAGTGGCTAGTGGTACATGTATTACATAAAGATGGCAAGATGCAGTAGATGATATAGAGTACAGTATATACAGTGGGGAGAACAAGTATTTGATACACTGCCGATTTTGCAGGTTTTCCTACTTACAAAGCATGTAGAGGTCTGTAATTTTTATCATAGGTACACTTAAACTGTGAGAGACGGAATCTAAAACAAAAATCCTGATTATCACATTGTATGATTTTTAAGTAATTAATTAGCATTTTATTGCATGACATAAGTATTTGATCACCTACCAACCAGTAAGAATTCCGGCTCTCACAGACCTGTTAGTTTTTCTTTAAGACGCCCTCCTGTTCTCCACTCATTACCTGTATTAACTGCACCTGTTTGAACTTGTTACCTGTATAAAAGACACCTGTCCACACACTCAATCAAACAGACTCCAACCTCTCCACAATGGCCAAGACCAGAGAGCTGTGTAAGGACATCAGGGATAAAATTGTAGACCTGCACAAGGCTGGGATGTGCTACAGGACAATAGGCAAGCAGCTTGGTGAGAAGGCAACAACTGTTGGCGCAATTATTAGAAAATGGAAGAAGTTCAAGATGACGGTCAATCACCCTCGGTCTGGGGCTCCATGCAAGATCTCACCTCGTGGGGCATCAATGATCATGAGGAAGGTGAGGGATCAGCCCAGAACTACATGGCAGGACCTGGTCAATGACCTGAAGAGAGCTGGGACCACAGTCTCAAAGAAAACCATTAGTAACACACTACGCCGTCATGGATTAAAATCCTGCAGCGCACATAAGGTCCCCCTGCTCAAGCCAGCGCATGTCCAGGCCCGTCTGAAGTTTGCCAATGACCATCTGGATGATCCAGAGGAGGAATGGGAGAAGGTCATGTGGTCTGATGAGACAAAAATAGAGCTTTTTGGTCTAAACTCCACTCGCCGTGTTTGGAGGAAGAAGAAGGATGAGTACAACCCCAAGAACACCATCCCAACCGTGAAGCACGGAGGTGGAAACATCATTCTTTGGGGATGCTTTTCTGCAAAGGGGACAGGACGACTGCACCGTATTGAGGGGAGGATGGATGGGGCCATGTATCGTGAGATCTTGGCCAACAACCTCCTTCCCTCAGTAAGAGCATTGAAGATGGGTCGTGGCTGGGTCTTCCAGCATGACAACGACCTGAAACACACAGCCATGGTAACTAAGGAGTGGCTCCGTAAGAAGCATCTCAAGGTCCTGGAGTGGCCTAGCCAGTCTCCAGACCTGAACCCAATAGAACATTTTTGAAGGGAGCTGAAAGTCCGTATTGCCCAGCGACAGCCCCGAAACGTGAAGGATCTGGAGAAGGTCTGTATGGAGGAGTGGGCCAAAATCCCTGCTGCAGTGCGTGCAAACCTGGTCAAGAACTACAGGAAATGTATGATCTCTGTAATTGCAAACAAAAGTTTCTGTACTAAATATTAAGTTCTGCTTTTCTGATGTATCAAATACTTATGTCATGCAATAAAATGCTAATTAATTACTTAAAAATCATACAATGTGATTTTCAGGATTTTTGTTTTAGATTCCGTCTCTCACAGTTGAAGTGTACCTATGATAAAAATTACAGACCTCTACATGCTTTGTAAGTAGGAAAACCTGCAAAATCGGCAGTGTATCAAATACTTGTTCTCCCCACTGTACATAGAGATGGGTAATGTAGGGTATGTAAACATTATATTAAGTGGCATTGTTTAAAGTGGCTAGTGGTACATTTTTACATAATTTCCATCAATTCCCATTTTTAAAGTGGCTGGAGTTGAGTCAGTATGTTGGCAGCGGCCGCTAAATGTTAGTGGTGGCTGTTTAACAGTCTGATGGCCTTGAGATAGAAGCTGTTTTTCAGTCTCTCGGTCCCTGCTTTGATGCACCTGTACTGACCTCGCCTTCTGGATGATAGCGGGGTGAACAGGCAGTGGCTTGGGTGGTTGTTGTCCTTGATGATCTTTATGGCCTTCCTGTGACATCGGGTGGTGTAGGTGTCCTGGAGGGCAGGTAGTTTGCCCCCGGTGATGCGTTCTGCAGACCTCACTACCCTCTGGAGAGCCTTACGGTTGTGGGCGGAGCAGTTGCCGTACCAGGCGGTGATACAGCCCGACAGGATGCTCTCGATTGTGCATCTGTAGAAGTTTGTGAGTGCTTTTGGTGACAAGCCGAATTTCTTCAGCCTCCTGAGGTTGAAGAGGCGCTGCTGCGCCTTCTTCACGACGCTGTCTGTGTGGGTGGACCAATTCAGTTTGTCCGTGATGTGTACACCGAGGAACTTAAAACTTTCCACCTTCTCCACTACTGACCCGTCGATGTGGATAGGGGGGTGCTCCCTCTGCTGTTTCCTGAAGTCCACAATCATCTCCTTTGTTTTGTTGACGTTGAGTGTGAGGTTATTTTCCTGACACCACACTCCGAGGGCCCTCACCTCCTCCCTGTAGGCCGTCTCGTCGTTGTTGGTAATCAAGCCTACCACTGTAGTGTCATCCGCAAACTTGATGATTGATTTGGAGGCGTGCATGGCCACGCAGTCGTGGGTGAACAGGGAGTACAGGAGAGGGCTCAGAACGCACCCTTGTGGGGCCCCAGTGTTGAGGATCAGCGGGGTGGAGATGTTGTTACCTACCCTCACCACCTGGGGGCGGCCCGTCAGGAAGTCCAGGACCCAGTTGCACAGGGCGGGGTCGAGACCCAGGGTCTCGAGCTTGATGACGAGTTTGGAGGGTACTATGGTGTTAAATGCTGAGCTGTAATCGATGAACAGCATTCTCACATGGGTATTCCTCTTGTCCAGATGGGTTAGGGCAGTGTGCAGTGTGGTTGCGATTGCGTCGTCTGTGGACCTATTGGGTCGGTAAGCAAATTGGAGTGGGTCTAGGGTGTCCGGTAGGGTGGAGGTGATATGGTCCTTGACTAGTCTCTCAAAGCACTTCATGATGACGGAAGTGAGTGCTACGGGGCGGTAGTCGTTTAGCTCAGTTACCTTAGCTTTCTTGGGAACAGGAACAATGGTGGCCCTCTTGAAGCATGTGGGAACAGCAGACTGGGATAAGGATTGATTGAATATGTCCGTAAACACACCAGCCAGCTGGTCTGCGCATGCTCTGAGAACGCGGCTGGGAATGCCGTCTGGGCCTGCAGCCTTGCGAGGGTTAACACGTTTAAATGTTTTACTCACCTCGGCTGCAGTGAAGGAGAGCCCGCAGGTTTTGGTAGGGGGCCGTGTCAGTGGCACTGTATTGTCCTCAAAGCGAGCAAAAAAGTTGTTTAGCCTGTCTGGGAGCAAGACATCCTGGTCCGCGACGGGGCTGGTTTTCTTTTTGTAATCCGTGATTGACTGTAGACCCTGCCACATACCTCTTGTGTCTGAGCTGTTGAATTGCGACTCGATTTTGTCTCTGTACTGGGACTTAGCCTGTTTGATTGCCTTGCGGAGAGAATAGCTACACTGTTTGTATTCGGTCATGCTTCCGGTCACCTTGCCCTGGTTAAAAGCAGTGGTTCGCGCTTTCAGTTTCACGCGAATGCTGCCGTCAATCCACGGTTTCTGGTTTGGGAATGTTTTAATCGTTGCTGTGGGTACGACATCGTCAATGCACTTCCTAATGAACTCGCTCACCGAATCAGCATATTCGTCAATATTGTTGTTGGACGCAATGCGGAACATATTCCAATCCGCGTGATCGAAGCAGTCTTGAAGCGTGGAATCAGATTGGTCGGACCAGCGTTGAACAGACCTGAGCGCGGGAGCTTGTTGTTTTAGTTTCTGTTTGTAGGCTGGAATCAACAAAATGGAGTCGTGGTCAGCTTTTCCGAAAGGGGGGCGGGGGAGGGCCTTATATGCGTCGCGGAAATTAGTATAACAATGATCTAGGGTTTTTCCAGCCCTGGTAGCACAATCGATATGCTGATAGAATTTAGGGAGTTTTGTTTTTAGATTAGCCTTGTTAAAATCCCCAGCTACGATGAATGCAGCCTCAGGGTGTGTGGTTTCCAGTTTACAAAGAGTCAGACAAAGTTCGTTCAGGGCCATCGATGTGTCTGCTTGGGGGGGAATATATACGGCTGTGATTATGATTGAAGAGAATTCCCTTGGTAGATAATGCGGTCGACATTTTATTGTGAGGAGTTCTAGATCAGGTGAACAGAATGACTTGAGTTCCTGTGTGTTGTTATGATGATCACACCACGTCTCGTTAATCATAAGGCATACCCCCCCGCCCCTCTTCTTACCAGAAAGATGTTTGTTTCTGTCGGCGCGATGCATGAAGAAACCAGCTGGCTGCACCGACTCCGTTAGCGTCTCTTGAGTTAGCCATGTTTCCGTGAAGCAGAGCACGTTGCAATCCCTGATGTCTCTCTGGAATGCTACCCGTGCTCGGATTTCATCAACCTTATTGTCAAGAGACTGGACATTGGCGAGTAGTATGCTAGGGAGTGGAGCGCGATGTGCCCGTCTCCGAAGCCTGGCCAGGAGACCGCCTCGTTTGCCCCTTTTACGGCGTCGCACAGGGTCGCCGGCTGGGATCAGATCCATTGTATTGGGTGGAAGGCAAAACACTGGATCCGTTTCGGGAAAGTCATATTCCTGGTAGGAACGATGATGAGTTGACGTTAATCGTATATTCAGTAGTTCCTCCCGACTGTATGTAATGAAACCTAAGATTACCTGGGGTACCGATGTAAGAAATAACACATAAAAAAACCAAATACTGCATATTTTCCAAGGAACGCGAAGCGAGGCGGCCATCTCGTTTCGGCGCCGGAAGTCCTACCTAACATCATTATTTGGAAAGGGTATATTGATGATATTTTTGTTCTAAGGGGTATATTGATGATATTTTTGTTCTATGGAGGGGTGATGCAAAACAGCTCCAGGCGTTCCATGCTTTTCTTAACTCCTGTTCTGAGCATTTGAGATAAACTATGCAATTTTATGTCAAATTAGTTTTCTTGATCTTCTGATCTTGTGTGAAGATAATGTTCTATACACTGATCTTTACAGGAAACCTACTGATCGTAACAGTTTGTTGAGGGCTGATAGTTGAAAATAGTTTGCCGTACAGCCAATTCTGTCGAATCAAAACATTTGCAAATAACAATCAGATTTTGACAGAAATATGTAATTATTATATTCAGCCCAAGGGCGCAACGGCCACAAAAGGCATGGATTTATTTAGGGGGCATTATGCCACACAAAGGAGATAAAGCCGTGAAATTTGAGGCATTATCAAGTGCTTGTCAAATTGTGAACGAGAAACTGATGAAGTGTGTACAGCCTGCGCAAAAAACAAAGCATGCCTTTCATGAGACTTTTTTCAAATCATTATTATAAATGCATCATGCAGCCTTAGAATATATACAAAAAATCCCCCAAAAAAGGCCTCCCGAGTGGCGCAGCATTGCAGTGCTTGAGGCGTCACTAGAGACCTGGGTTTTTTGTGACCGAGAGACCCATGAGGCGGTGCATAATTGGACCAGCATCGGAGAGGGTTTGGCAGGCCGGGATTTCCTTGTCCCATCGCATTCTAGCGACTCCTTCTGGTGGGCCGGGCGCCTACAAGCAGATTTCGATCGCCAGCTGGACAGTGTTTCCTCTGACACATTGGTTCGGATTGCTTCCTGATTAAGTGAGCAGTGTGCCAAGAAGCAGTGCGGCTTGGCAGGCTCGTGTTTCAGAGGACGCATGGCTCTCGACCTTCGCCTCTCCCGAGTCCGTAGAGGAGTTGCACCGATGAGACAATTGGGGAGAAAAAGGGGGTAAAAGTAAATAAAAAAACGTAAAAATATATTTGTATCACAACTAAAGTTACATAATCAACTCTAAATTAAGCATATCGGAATACCTGTTTCTTTGTTAACTGCTCAACACAGAATAGTGCACACTACTTTAAGTCTTTGAGAAAATATCCTTTATTTTTTATTCAGCTATGTTCAATTGTATTCTTAATACTATAAAATAATACCACAGAATTCAAAGCTTATCTTGTCTGCTAAATTAACTAGTGTAGCCCACAGCCATATGGCATAGCCAGATCAGGGCCTAAAATAAGGACAACTCAGAGTAGGCTATTCTGTTATTCTGAAAAAGACTACATATTCTTCATATTATGTTTCTTTAGACCTGTCTAAAATAAATAATGGATTTATTGTGATGATGTAGGCTATATTACATGGATTTATTAGACTTTTTAAAATGTAGATTTTCCAAAGGTTTGCAGGAAATGCCCTGTTATTAAATTAAATACATTTTCTCTCCATGAAGTAATCCAACATTGTGTACACCGCCATCTTGTCTATTTGATCGAGACAGGTGAGTGTCATCATGACATGCGGGACATTGGGGTGGACACCCACCTGTCGCAATGAGAGACACATTGTTGGATTACTTCATGGACCAAAACATTTATTTCATTTAATAACGAAGCTAAATTCTAACAAACCCCCTGCAACTAGACATGGGCGTTTAGAAGAAATTGGTTGTCTTCCAAGTCGGGAATTGAGGAAGTATCGTTAAGGTTGGTTGAAAATGTTTGTGCTACGCCAAACAGAACCAATCTAAAAACACCTGACTAGGCAATATTTTCAATAGCTAGTCATACTGTAGAAATCAGGAAAAATACCTACTGGTGTATTTTAATGCTGAGATACATAAGAATTTAAGATAAGGCCACTTTATTATCATCATAATTTTGCACCATTCAGTCAGGAGATATGATGCTCAATGTCACCAAGCTGTCCTGGGCGTCTGATGGGGAAAATGCAAAGTCCTAGTTCAGATTTCTTTCAAATACATTTGGCATTTAAGGATTTTTACACAAAATAGAAATGATATCAAACATAGTAAACAATTCAGCACATTAACCAGGTTTCCTTCCAAACATTTCATGCGGATGAATTACCTGACTCATGAAAATAATCACGACCGGGCTGTTGGATACAGGAAATGCCGGTACAATTTTACACATGTCAATGGACAATTTGTTCGTTCGATATGGTGGGATCTTATTCTGTTGTTAAAATGCGAGAAATGGCGGTGGAAACACCTTTACAGTGCCTTCCAAAAGTATTCATCTCCCTTTTTTATTTAGATGTAATGTACATACACAAAATAGTGAAATGAAAAATAACAAAAATTCGAAGAAAAAAAAACGGAAAAGTGCTGCGTGCATATGTATTCACCCCTTTGCTATAAAGCCCCTAAATAAGTTATGGTGCAACCAATTACCTTCAGAAGTCACATAATTAGTTAAATAAAGTCCACCTGTGTGCAATCTAAGTGTCACATGATCTCAATATATACACCTGTTCTGAAAGGCCCCAGAGTCTGCAACACCACGAAGCAAGGGGCACCACCAAGCAAGCGGCCCTATGAAGACCAAGGAGCTCTCCAAACAAGTCAGGGACAAAGTTGTGGAGAAGTACAGATCAGGGTTGGGTTATAAAATAATATCAGAAACTTTGAACATCCCACGGAGCACCATTAAATCCATTATTAAAAAATGGAAAGAATATGACACCAAAACAAACCTGCCGGGCTTTACGGAAGAGTGGCCAGAAACAAAGCCATTACTTAAAGAAAAAAAATAAGCAAACACAATTGGTGTTTGCCAAAATGTGTGAGACTCCCCAAACATATGGCAGAAGGTACTCTGGTCAGATGAGACTAAAATTGAGCTACGTCTGGCGCAAACCCAACACCTCTCATCACCCCAAGAACACCATCCCCACAGTGAAACATGGTGATGGCAGCATGCTGTGGGGATGTTTTTATCGGCAGGGACTGGGAAACTGATCAGAATTTAAGAAATAATGGATGGTGCTAAATGCAGGGAAATTCTTGAGGGAAACCTGTTTCAGTCTTTCAGAGATTTGATACTGGGATGGAGGTTTGCCTTCCAGCAGGACAAGGACCCTAAGCATTATGCTATAGAATCACTTGAGTGGTTCAAGGGCAAACATTTAAATGTCTTGGAATGGCCTAGTCAAAGCCCAGACCTCAATCCAATTGAGAATCTGTAGTATGACTTAAAGATTGCTGTACACCAATGGAACCCATCCAACCTGAAGGAGCTGGAGCAGTTTTGCCTTGAAGAATGGGCAAAAATCCCAGGGGCTAGATGTGCCAAGCTTATAGAGACATAGCCCAAGGTGGCTCTACAAAGTATTAACTTAGGGGGGTGAATAGTTATGCACACTCAACTTATTCCTTGTTTGTTTCACAATAAAAAAATATTTTGCATCTTCAAAGTGGTAGGCATGTTGTGTAAATCAAATGATACAAAGGCAACAAAATAGGAAAAAATGCCAAGGGGGGTGAATACTTTCGCAAGCCACTGTATGTGCAAATACTGGTATAATAACCATCATATTAAAGTAAACTTGGAGTCACTCAATGATATGTGGTGTGATCCTCCCATTATGACTTGGGAAAGCATGCAGTTTATTAGGCTACAGATTAAATAAATTATGATGAACTTCACAGGGTGGTAAAGTTCACAGTGATGAGCTTGATGTTCCTTTCCAATAAATATCAAGGTACTTATTCTGTTGACGTGATGATTGATGCTTGGCTGCCGATTGACAAATAAAAAGAATCTCGCTCGTATCATAATAATTTAATCATGTAGGTAGCCTGCCCATAGCTGTTGGCTACAGCACACGTGCAAAGACAAGAGTGGGCACATTTGCTATATACAGTGCTTTCAGACCCCTTCCATTTTTCCACATTTTGTTACGTTACAGCCTTATTCTAAAGTGAATTAAATAAATGTTTTTGCCTCACCAATCTACACACAATAATACCCCATAATGACAAAGTGAAAACAGGTCTTTTGAAATTTTTGCAAATGTATTGCTATGAGACTCAGAATTGAGCTCAGGTGCATCCTGTTCCATTGATCATCCTTGAGATGTTTCTACAACTTGATTAGAGTCCACCTGTGGTAAATTCAATTGATTGGACATCATTTGGGAAGGCATACACCTGTCTATATAAGGTCCCAGGGTTGACCGTGCACGTCAGAGCAAAAACTAAGCCATGAGGTCGAAGGAATTGTCCATGGAGGTCCGAGACAGGATTGTGTCGAGGCACAGATCTGCTTAAGGGTACCAAAACATTTCTGCAGCATTGAAGGTCCCCAAGAACACAGTGGCCTCCATCTTTCTTAAATTGAAGTAGTTTGGAACCACCAAGACTCTTCCTAGAGCTGGCCAACTGGCCAAACTGAGCATTCGGGGGAGAAGGGTCCTGGTCAGGGAGGTGACCAAAAACTCAATGGTCACTCTGACAGAGCTCCAGAGTTCCTCTGTGGAGATGGGAGAAACGTCCAGAAGGACAACCATCTCTGCAGCACTCCACCAATCAGGCCTTTATGGTAGAGTGGCCAGACGAAAGCCACTCCTCAGTAAAAGACACATGACAGCCCGCTTGAAGTTTTGCCAAAAGGCACCTAAAGTAAGATTCTCTGGTCTGATGAAATCAAGATGGAACTCTTCGGCCTGAATTCCAAGTGTCATGTCTGGAGGAAACCTGGCACCATCCATACGATAAAGCATGGTGGAGGCAGCATCATGCTGTGGGGATATCTTTTAGCGGCAGGGACTGGAAGACTAGTCAGGATCGAGGGAAAGATGAACAGAGCAACTTGATGAAAACCTGCTCCAGAGCGCTGAGGACTGTGGCAAAAAATCATCTCCAACAGGACAACGACCCTAAGCACTCAGCCAAGACAAGGGAGGAGTCGCTTCGGGACAAGTCTTTGAATGCCCAGCCAGCAGCCAGAGCCTAGACTTGAACCCGATCAAACAGTTCTGAAGAGACCTGAAAATAGCTGTGCAGCAACACTCCCCATCCAACTTGGCAGAGCTTGAGAGGATCTGAGGAGAAGAATGGGAGAAACTCCCCAAGTACAGGTGTGCCAATCTTGTAGCGTCATACCCAACACGATGCAATGCTGTAATTGCTTCAACAAAGTACAGAGTAAAGGGTCTGAATACTTGTTTTTGCCTTGTCATTATGGGGTATTGTGTGTAGATTGATGAGGTAAAAAAATAAAATTCAATACATTTTTGAATAAAGCTGTAACATAACAAAATGTGAAAAAAGTCATCAGTTTTGTGACAACCATCAGTAGAGTTGAAAATGCGATGGAAGTTATTTTTTGTCTTTTATCCTCAATAAGTCCGTTTGATGGAAACATCTCTGGTGGAATAATTTACATGGAAGCCTAACTACTGTCAGAAATGAACATTGACATTACAGCAAGCACACATCTAATTTCCTAAGCCACTTGTCTAATTTCCCAGAAATGCAGTAAAAATTATTATGATCTACTAACATAGCTAGTAAAATAGGCCAAGACGGCCACTATAGTCTTTTCCCAATGTGAGCATTTCTCAAGATTAGAGCAAATTAGGAAGAGCCAACAGATGCTGTGAAGAGCCTGTAATAGGATATCAAAATCAAATCAATTGTTATTTGTCACATGCGCTGAATACAACAGGTTTAGACCTTACAGTGAAATGCTTACCTACAAGCCCTTTTAACCAACAATGCAGTTTTAAGAAAAAGTAATAAATAGATAAGTACAATTTTTAATTAAAGAGCAGCAGTAAAATAACAGTAGCGAGGCTATATACAGGGGATACCGGTACAGAGTCAATGTGCAGGGGCACAGATTAGTCGAGGTAATATGTGATCCGATTCAGGAAACTAGGCGTATGTCGCAAGTCACGACTTCACAGGAGAGCCTTTTGAACTAACATTTTTTTTGGCAGAAATTGTTTCTCGAACATGTGAACTTTCATGTGCCTTAATATCAAACTTGTATGTCATCTGTAAATATGAATACAATTGTTAAATTACGAGCCTAGTTGATTAAGCCACAGAAAAAGCAGAAACCTTCCTGCTAGCCATGATTGGTTGAGATAATGAGTGGGCTGGACGTTGCATCTTGTGTCTATAAAATGAGCTGCTCGTACTGTTTAAAAAAAAAAGATATTATGTTAGCCATGGAGAACTACGAATTTATCAGGCACCATCGACAAAGGTAAGTGGGAAAAGTTGTGATGGACTACTTTCTGGACGATGATCATGCCATGCTATGCTCACTCTCTCATTTCATAACACAACGAGCCAAAACAAGCTGCAAACTAAACAGAAGCTTTCATCTATGTATACAGGTAAGAATCTAGCTACAGTTATTATGTTTCTAATTTAGTCAGAAAGTTGTTTTCATTGCCAGCTGGAGTTCGATGGCTGGCTTGCTAACTAACAATGGACCTAACGTTCTTTGGTTCACTTTAGCTTGCTATGATAACCGGTTTGTATTGCTAGTAACGTTACTCTATGGATCGGAATTATAGTTCATTTAGCTATCTAGTTAACGTGACATGTCTAAACAAAAGATCCCAAGTTAAAGCTTGCTGTTAGCTAGCTAACGTTAGCTGAGGTTGGGTGGCTGGCTTGCTAGCTAACATTATCTTATGTGTATGAAGTGTGTGTAACATAAATGATGTTTTCTCAGAATGACATTTTGCATTGCTAGTTATAGCCTAATGTTAGCCTGCTAACATTGAACTTATTGGTTAACTTTAGCTAGCTATGACAATCGGTTTGTATTGCTCGTTAAAGCTTGCTGTTAGCTAGCCAGTTGACGTTAGATGGCTGGCTAGCTACAGGAGCTAACATTACCTGCATGAACTGTGTGTAGTGATGTTCTCTCAGAATACCAATTCGCATCTATTGTATAATAATGCTAAAATATTTGTATCTGGAATTTGTCTTTCAGCATTAATCAGTAGAACACGCCTGACTCTAATCCACCAGTCATACAGTCATCAAAAAGAGAGCTGGCCCAAGCAACTACATGCACCATTTCTTCAACTATGGAGTTGGGAAAACACATGTGGACCTGAATTGTGATAACTGCAGTTGCAAAAACAAGAACAAGTTTGTGCTCTGGTAGTGTGCCTGATGGACCATGCACAAGCTACACCACAATCTGGACCTTCACTTTCTGATCACAGGCCACACCAAGTTTGCCCCTGACTTGTGCTTTGGCCTCATCCAGCAGCACTTCAGAAAGACCAGAGTGAACACTTTGTCTAAGATTGTTGGTGTTGTGAAGGACAGCACTGTGACCTGGTGTTGTCGCCAAGGAGCGTTCGGACTCAGTCGGGACCAGGTTTCAGCTGCTGCGCACCGCTGACATCCTTCCTCCCAAAGATGGTCTGCCTGTAAAAGCACCACCTGGACTGGACACAGCTAGACAAACTATCTTTTTGATAAGATCAGGAAGTTTTTTTGACGAGGAAGCTACGGACATTACATGCCCTGCAAGGGCAGGACAGAAACAGGCTCCCTAAATATAGCTTCCCTTATTCATGCGTGGTTTGGACCAGTCATCATCACTATCTGCAGTGCCTCTATTCACATGACTCTCCCCTAACACACGCCATACGCTGCTTTTTTTTTTTAATCTCCAGGCCACAGAAATGGTAGCATTGTTGGTCCTGAGTGGGCGAAATAATTGATTTATGGCTCAAGGCCAAAATAAAACCACAATTTATTGGTCACATACACATATTTAGCAGATGTTATTGCAAGTGTAGAGAAATGCTTGTGGTTGTAAACTGGAGCAGTGGCTTTCAAACCACCAGCTGCTTTCACCCTTCACACACACATACAAGGAGACCAGGAAGTCAGACTCTTACATCTAAATATAACTGCCCAAACTCTCTATCCACCCCTGCACATCTGGTCTTCAAGAGTCAAGTGTATCTTCCCCAGGGGCCTCATTTATAAATGTTGCTTTGTAAGATTTCAACACCTTTGTTTTTTGAAGCTTAAATATGTTCAGGAGTAAATTAGCTGAACAAGTCACATGGACTCACTCTGTGTGCAATACCAGTGTTTAACATGATTTTTGAATGACTACCTCATCTCTGTACCCCACACATACAGTTATCTGTAAGGTCCCTCGGTCGAGCAGTGCATTTTAAACACAGATTCAACCACAAAGTTCAGGGAGGATTTCCAATGCCTCGCAAAGAAGGGCACCTATTGGTAGATGGGTAAAAAAAAAAAGCAGACATTGAATATCCCTTTGAACATGGTGAAGTTATTAATTAAACTTTGGATTGTGTTTCAATACACCCAGTCACTAAAAATATACAGTCATCCTTTCTAAATCAGTTGCCGGAGAGGAAGGATTATAATATGTATTGACTCAGGGGGTTCAATATTTGTCTTTACATTTTTTTTTGCAAATGTTTTAATTTTTCTTCCACTTTGACATCAGAGTATTTTGTGTGGATCGTTGATAAAAAAGAACAATTAAATCAATTTTAATCCCACTTTGTAACAACAAAATTTGAAAAAAGGAAAATACTTTG